>NW_027556180.1:69631129-70231129 GCF_003287225.1 Phascolarctos cinereus
ATGCTAAATACAAAGGCAGAAATAGCTCCTACTTTCAAGGAAATGACATCCTGTGGGGAGACAATATGTAAACAGCTAAATACAAACAAGATCTAGACATTGTAAATTGGAGGTAATCTCGGAAGGAAGGCACTAGCTGAGGGGGTAAGGGGAAGGAGAGATAGGGAAAGGCCTGTTGCAGAAAGTGGGATTGGGGCTGAGTCTTGAAGGGAGCCAAAGAAGCCAGGAGGTAGAAAGGAGGGACAGGATTTCACATGATACAGTAGTAAACAATCCACAGAAATCTCAGAATCCTAGAACTTTAGAAGGAGCCTTCTAAAAAGAGTGATTGCCCACTCCCTCATTGTACACCTGAAGGGACTGAGGGGAACCAACTCAAGGTCACCTATAACCCATATCTCCTGTATGTATGGTACAAGAGTATGGTACCCTTGCTACCATACCAGTCAATTAACTAATAAACCACTAGCATTTATTAATCACTATGCTAGGCAGCAAAGATATAAAGACAAAAGCAAAATATTACCCATCCTTAAAAAACTTACCTTTTACTGATAGGAAGCAACATATACATAGATAAATTGAACAAAATACAAAGTAAAGAGAAAATATTTTTGGTGAGCAGAGGGTCTGGTAGCTCTGGGGATCAGGAAATCTTTGCATAGGAAATGGGTCTTGAACAGAACCTTAAATGAAAGGCAGAAGTGAAGAAGGAGGGCATTCCAGAGATGAGAAACAGCAAGAAACAGCAAGAGCAAAGGTGCAGAGGACAGAGAAGTAACATTGTGTGTGAGGAGGAGTAGGTGAGCCCATCTGACTGGACTATTCACAATAATAGTTAGCATTTATATGAGAACAGACTTAAGGTCACCTAGGCAGCTAAGTGATACAGTGGTTAGAATATTAGCCCTGGAGTCAGGGAGCTGAGTTCAAATCCAACCTCAGACACTTACTATCTGTGGGATCCTGGGCAAGTCACTTAACCTCTGTTTGCCTGTTTTCTCAATGCTAAAATAAGGGTAATAACAGCACCTACCTCACAAGGCTGTTTTGAGGATCAAATGAGATAATATTGGTAAAGCACTTAGAACAGTTCCAGGCACACAGTAGGTGCTATCTAAATGATTATCCCTTCTCCCCACCCCACCTTCGTGTGTTCACTACTGCCTTGTGATTCATGTAGCAGGTACCCATTATCAGAATCCTACATTAGGTCCTGGGTAAGCAGAGGAAAGAGGGTGGGGGGAGGAACATGTGTTTGGAAGTAGCCAAGGATGGAGAGTCCAGATGGGTTTGTTGACGATGATATCCAGGAAGATTCATGGAAGAAATGATTTTGAGAAAGAATTTTGAAGGAGGGGAGAGAGGAAGCTAAGCAGAATTCCACCTTTATTGAGCACATTCTGTGTGCAAAACACTGTGCATGGGAGGAAACAATTGAGATCTTAGATAAGGTATGCTCTGGCTTGTAGTCTCAGAAAGGGATAAAACACAGACATGCACTAATACCAACAATTCATAATAAGAGATGATAAATGCGTAAGCACAAAGTGCCACGGGCTCATAAGATTATAGACTTTCAACTGGAACTTAGAAATCATCTAGCTCTCATTTTGCAGATGAGGAAACTGAGGAATGAGAGAGGTGAAGAGCTTTGCCCAAGGTCACCCAGGTAGCAAGAGGAAGAATTAGAATCTGAACTCTTATGAGTTGGGTGGGCACCCAGGAAGGCTTCTTTCAGAGATGGCTTCAAAGGACAGGTTAGGAAATTGAAAGGCAAAAAGCAACCTTGGTCTAAAAGTCCAGAAATTGCTGGGAGCAAATTGAGCTTGGCTCAGCATGCTTGAAGCAAAAAGTTCAAGTCTGGACAATCCTCAGCCTGCTCTCACATGCCCTTCCCCTCAAACTTGTAGCTGGAACAGGGGATACACAAGGTAACCTTGGTTCATGACCAAAATTCTCTTATCTCCCTGATTCTCTGTTATTTCCTTTTACTTCCTTCCACTCCCCCAACCCCTAAACCCTCCATGTTTGCAGTTCTAAACCACAGAATAATGCAGTCCCAGATGGTCAGGTAAGCATTTTACAGCCACTCAGCTGACAGGCAGAATTATGAAGAATAAAGGTCATTTTACTTACTCCCTTGTCTCCAGGTAGCATGGATAGATGAGGTATCTGCAAGAATGAAAAGGATCTAGGAAAAGTAATTCTACAGTCTCTCTAGACATTGTGTTTCATAGTAATGGAGAGAGTTGAAGAAGCCTTGGACTTGTTCTGACTGTTACTAATGGTGCTGTGTAACTATGGAAAAGTCACTGAGTTTCTCAGATCCTCAGTTTTCTTATCTGTAAAATGACTGTACTACCTACCCCAAGAGTCTGTTGTGAAGAAAGGGTCTCTCCCATTCAATGTAAACTCCTTGAGAACAAGGGTTATATCATTTTTATTTCTGTGTTTGGCAGCACCTACTACAGTGTCTGGAACAAGATAGATACGTGGATGGATAGGCTTATTGGTCGGAAGTGCTAGTCAACTAAACATGCACCTACTGGGTGTAAGGCACTGTGCTAGTTCCTGCCTTCTGCTAGGGAATATAATGTGTACACAGAGATAGAGATAGACACAGAGGCAGAGAGATAGGGAGAGAAGAGAAATTGAAGAGAAGAGAAGGGGAAGGGAGGAAAGGAAAGGGAAGGGAAGGGGAAGGATGAAAGGGGAGGGAAGGGGAAGGATGGAAGGGGAGGGCAGGAGAAGGGAAGAAAAGAGGAGGGAGAGGAAGGACAGAGAGAGAGAGAGAGAACTGAGAATTAAGGGGATCAGGAAAGGCTTCCTGTAGGAGATGGCACCTGAACTGAGCCCTGAAGTTCACTAAGAATTCTAAGAGAAGTGAGCAAAGCATGTATTCCAGGTATGGGAAATAACCCATGCAAAGGTGTGGAAACAGATTAGATGTGTGTTGCTGGAAGAACCAGTCATCTATTTTGACTAGAATATGGAGTTCTTGAAAGGCAGAGATATAAAATAAGGATGGAAAGTTGAATTACAGCAAGATCGTGAAGGGCTTTGAATGCCAGGCTGAGTAGTATATATTTTAATCTAGAGGTCTTAGGGAGCCACTGAAGATTTTTGTGCTAAAAATTGATATGGTTGAACTGATGCCTTGGTAAGATTATTTTGGCAGCTGTGGAAGGAAGATAGATTGGAAAGGGGAGAGACTAGAAGCAAGTAGGCTGTTTTAAGATTGGTGAGGGAACTATGAATTAGTCCAACTATTAAAAAAAAATGAGCTGGAATTTTGCCAAAAGAGTGACTAAAATTTCCATGCCATTTGACCAAAGAGTGTCACCATACTCATGTGGATATGGAGATCAATCCTAGGCAATCTTTTCTTATTGTCTCTGGCTCTTTATACTGCTACCAGGAATCCCCGGGAAAATCACTTGAAGTTTAGATTTGGATCATGTCTAGGATTTCCCCAAAAAAAGAGTAGAAATATACTCAATAGTCCATTGATCAAAGGACAGGTTCACAATCATGCCCAACACACTTTTTTTTTCCTCTTCTCTATTCTTTGTTATGAGATAATTCTAGGGGAGGGGAGAAGGGATACATTGAAAAATGAAGGTATACAAAAACAAAAGGTGTCAATAAAATGTTTTTAAAAGAAGGCAATTAAAATACATAAGAGGGAATGAGGGAATGAAGTAGGATAGTTAAATGTCCTGTTGAGTGAAAACAGATATGAGATAGGTTGTGTATTACAAAGTTGGTAAGATTTTTCTTACCAATGGGGAATGGGAAATATTCAGTAATAAGAAGAATTGGGGCAGGGGAATTTCCCCTTTTCTTTTGTGCGGGTAGAGGCAAAAGGAAATGACAGAGGCTTCATCTGCCTTTCCCTCTATTTCCATGAAATTAATGGCAACAGATATAGCTTTGGCACCCCATTAACCTGGACTGAAATCCCATTGTGCTGTCCAAGTCATTCCATTCCTTGCACGTGCACAAACACACACTCCATGAATTTACAAGTCATTTCTGCTATCTCCACATTCATTTTCATCTGACTTCTCTCCTCCCACTATTCCTCCCACCCAATGCACACACACCCCTGCCCTCTTCCTGGATTGGGGAGTGATGAGACAGTTTCTGAATTCTGATATCTCAAGAAGGGCTCATTTCCAAAGAACTCCTAAGATATAACATCAACACCTCAAAGAGAGAAAGAAAGCTTCCTGGTAGTGCCTCAGCCCCTTATCTTCTCTCTCCCTGGAACAGAACAATCCAGAAGGTTTTCTCAAAGCCATACAGATCATTGCCTGGAAGGAGGGCAACCTGAAGCTGAAGACAAGTGGCAGAGCTCTATGGGAGGGATGGGGAAGGAAAAGAAGGAAACTGGAGAGACCTCAGCAGCTAATCAAACTCCTGCTAGTGATCATTTATTTTTACAGAGCATTGTCCATCTTGCCAGGAACAACTACTACTTTTTATCTATAGCTTCAAGAAAAGTGAAATGAATAGGGTTAGGTAGATTTAAGAGTATTTCTGCCTGAAGACAGAGGGAGAGGTAAAATGGCATCACAGGGTTCATTCCTAACGTACAAGTCTACAATGTCATGAACTTCATCACCTGGGGAACAGGAGATTCACTGAGGAAATGGATTTGTTTTTGCCTAAACTTAGAGGCTAAGGTGACTCTCGTGATATCTGAATTCTGTCCTTTTCTTCCCTCTTTTCCTCATCTTCAGCTGTCCTGGACCCCTTCCACCCTTCAGCTTGGATCTCTTCAGCTCCTTTCTCTTCCCCTACATCCCTTCTCTTCTTAGATCTCATTTCTCGAATACCTTCTCTCCCTTCCTTCCCATGAAGCATTTTCCTGTCCCTAAGAACTCTAAATGACCCCATATCTTCCCAAGTCCCCAGGGGCTATGGAAGTGAGCAGAACATCCTGTGACTCTTCTAGAGAAGGATTTGGCTGCAATTAAAAAAGTCAGTTCCTTGAGCTCTTTCAAAGCCAGAAGACATCAGGGCCCAAGGCCCATCTCTGGTATCTCTGACAACACGCTAAGTCAATGCTCACCCATGGGACTGGAGAGGGGAAAAAACATGTCTTTTCCAATTAGTAAGTGGGTTCTGTCTGATTTTGTCTTCATGTGGAACTGAACTGGTCATTCTATTGTGACATTGTTGAAGTCTGTGCATTGAATGTCATGCTGGCGCTCCCCTCTTTCCCACCCTAAGGCCCCACTCCAACACATGGATGTTAGCCTGCCCTATAATTAGAGTGTCAGAGCTGAAAGAGACCTTAAAAGAACTGATTATCTAATCCTCTCATTTTACAAAGTAGGAACCTCGGGCTCAGAGAGGTTCAGTGATTTAGCCAAAGTCATATCACTAATTTCCAGCAGAACTGAAAATAGAAACCAGGTTTCTTGACTTTTCCAGTTCTTTTGCCATGATACCTCATTGACGCCCTGTACCTCTCATTTCTGAGACACTGAATTCAGGATGACAGAGTAGTGGTGGAATTCAAGGGCTGTCAGACTGCACCAAAGCCTTGGGGTCTATCCACTTACCTCTAAGAAGGAATACTCTGAACCATGTGAAATAGACTAAATGTTTCTGAAATGTCTACTCTAAGCTAAACATTTCAGAGAACCTAATTCTTCCTCTGAATCAGAGCAGTTGCTATATCTCTCATTGATCCTGGGCTTGTTTGTACATAAGTTTTTAGATGTTGCCTCCACAGCCCCCTTGTGAACTTGACAGGAGGGACTATCTTTTGCCTTTCTTTGTATCCCCAGGACCTAGTACAGTGCCTGCACATGTATAAGTATGGGTTAGGCCAGGAATGGGGAACCTTCAGCCTCGAGCCTACATGTGACCCTCTAGGTCCTCAAATGCAGCCCTCTGACTGAATCCAAACTTCATTCATCCCCATTTGTTCTGTGAACAAAACAAACCCAGAAAAAGACTTCCTTTTGTGTCTCTATTGGGATAGTAACTTTCCTTCATTCTCCATAAAGAAAGATTTGGGTACAGTAGTTGGTTTGGGATTTCATTTTTTTTCCTTCCCTTCTGTAGTATGTGTCCCTCATGATTGGAACTCCTCTTTGGTACAGTATGGAGTGTTTGGAGTAATTATAGTTATGGGAATGTGGTTCAACATTCTGTCTAGTGAACTCTCTGGAATGTCTTTTCTCTCCAACTCTGGAGAGAAGGAATCATAAATCAAATGGCAAAGCTTTTAATTAGGACTGAATAGCAAAGTAAAAAGAGAAAAATCCCCCCATACACGGAAGGGTACACTCTCTTCCAGAGTCCCATGACACTAGTGAAAAAGAGAATGTTTCTTTAATAACTCATACTTCTGGGATTGTTTTCCAGCTGGAACATTTCTCATGGTTCGGTCTCATTGGAACTATCCCTACCTTCTTCCTACTCCTCCCCACCTCCACAATTGCCATTATTCTGTGTCTTCAAATCTGCCCTTGATGGCTTCTCCAGCAAGCTACTGTTACCATCTCCTAGGGGTATCTTTTATTGATGAAGCTTCTTTTTTCTCAAAGGGAGTTTCACTCTTTTGTGAGGCTGCCAATATGCCTAGGGCCAATTAACACATATTCATCTCTATCATTAGTCAGGCCCACAACCAAACTTGATCAACTTGTAAAAGAATCCCCCAGGTTAAGATTTTTATTTCCAAGGATATTCTTTCCAAACTCAACAAAAAGACCACCAAGTTATTCAGACAGTTAGGTTGGAGTGAGTAAATTCCTTTTCACCACTATCACATTTCTGATAGCACTGAGGCCATACTAATTATTATGAAGCTTATTTTTGTTTTAATTCATACCACTACACTCAGTCCCCAGTCCACCTTCCTTCTTTCTTTCCTTCTTTCCCTCTTTATTTTTTTCCTTATCATCTTACTTTTTCCTTCTTTCTCTGTCTTTCCTCTTGGTCCAATGCAATAGAAAATTTTTCCTCCCTTCTTTCCTTCTTTCCTTTTTTTCTTCCTTCCTTCCTTCCTCTTTTTTTCTTCCTTCCCTCTTTATTTTCTTCCCTATCACCTTAGTTTTTCCTTCTCTCTCTTTCTTGGTACAATGCAATGGAATATTTTTTTCTTCTCTCCCTTTCTTCTTTTATTCCTTCTTTCCTTCTTTTCTTTTTTCTTTCCTTCCTTCTTTCTTTTCTTCCTTCCATTCCTCTTTTTTTCTTCCTTCCCTCTTTATTTTCTTCCCTATCATCTTACTTTTTACTTCTCTCTCTGTCTTTCTTCTTGGCTCAATGCAATGGAATATTTTTCTTCTGGGCTCATGAGGGAATTTCTGACATCCCAGGACCTGGCCAAGACATGTGTATTTATAACATCTGACTTGCATTTCAAGAATTTGCTCCATGACCCTATTCCTTTGATTAAAATATAATCACATGCAAGGGTGAGGAACATTTTCTTCTGTGGCACCAGGCCTTGAGGAAGAAAAATTACCTGATAAGTCTCCTCCTTGATGGCCAGTTCAGAGGCAGAGTCAGATGCTCTAGTACCATTTCCCACTGAAAGTATGTTTTAAGGAACCTTGCTCTCAGAAAAAAATAAATACAACATTATTAAAAAGACACCAACTGGAAAACTTGTTCTTAAGGTCTCTGAGGGAAGTGGATGCTGAACAGATTTGGATCTAAGACTTAGCCCAGAGCCTGAATATTCAGGATAAAGATATAAATTTAATTACTTCAAAAATCTGTAATTTCCATAAGGACAATAAAAGAAAAAGAATTATCATGTATTTATGCTCATATTTAATATCATAAATGAATGAGTGAGTGAATGAGTGAATTAAAAAGCATATATTAAGTGCTTACCTTATGCCAGACACTGTGCTGAAGCACTGGGGGCACAAATTCAAAAATGGGCTAGTCTTTGCCCCAAGGGAGAAGGAATCCTGGTCACTGGTCTAGAGTGGAAAAGAGTGCTTGTAGTCACTCACAGACCAGAGCACAGGACAGGAGAGCAGTGACCACACCTCTCTTTAGATCTTACAACCAGGGCAGCTAGGTGGCACAGTAGATAGGGCTCTGTCCTTGGAGTCAGAGGATCTGAGTTCAAATCCGGCCTCAGGTACTTGAAATTTACTAGCTGTGTGACCCTGGACAAGTCACTTAACCCTGATTGCCTCACCAAAAAATAAACAAGCAAACAAACAAAAAGGAAAGGAAAGAAAAGGAAAGGAAAGGAAAGAAAAGAAAAGAAAAGAAAAGAAAAGAAAAGAAAAGAAAAGAAAAGAAAAGAAAAGAAAAGAAAAGAAAAGATCTTAAAACCTTGGAAAAGTGGAAAACTTACAGATTCCCAGAATTAGCTCTGAAAACAGCAGCATGAAAAAAACTGAAGCTTATAACAATGTACCCTCTACTCCAGAAGCAGAGTCCAACTTAAACATAAAATTAAAAGTAACAAAATGACTGGAAAAACGAGCAAAAACAAAAATGGACCTGACCAGAGAAAGTTATTATGGTGACTGGAAAAAGAAAAACATAAACTCAGAAGACAACAATGTCAAAATGGCTCCATGTGATGCCTCAAAGAAAAATGTAAATTGGTGTCAGACCCAAAAAGAACTTCTGGAAGAGCTTAAAAAGGATTTCAAAAATCAATTAAAACAAGTAGAAGAAAAATGGGAAAAGAAATGAGTGATTCAAGAGAATCATGAAAAAAGAGTCAACAATAAAGGAAACACAAAAAATGGAAAAAATATATAAAAATTCACTGAAGAAAACAATTCCTTAAAAATGAGAATTGGTCAAATGGAAAAGCAAGTACAAAAGCTCAATGAAGAAAATAATCCATTAAAAATTAGAATTGGGCAAGTAGAAGCTAATACCTACATAAGACATCAAGAAACAACAAAACAAAATCAAAAGAATGAAAAAAAAGAAGGAAATGTGAAATATTTCACTAGAAAAACAACTGACCTAGAAAATTGATAAAGGAGAGATAATTTAAGAATTATTGGACTACCTGAAAACCATGATCAAAAAAAGAGCCTACACACCATTTTCCAAGAAATTATCAAGGAAAACAGTCCTAATATACTAGAACCAGAGGAAAAAAATAGAAATTGAAAGACTCCACCAATCACCTCCTAAAAGAGATCCTAGGAATATTATAGACAAATTCCAGAACTCCCAGGTCAAGGAGAAAAAAACTGCAAGCAGCCACAAAGAAACATTCCAATATTGTAGAGCTACAGTTAGGATTACTCTGGATTTAGCAGCTTCTACATTAAAAGATCAGAGGATTTGAAATATGATATTCCAAAGAGCAAAGGAGCTAGGGTTATAACCAAGAATAATCTACCCAGCAAAACTGAGCATAATCCTTCGGGGGAAAAAATGGATATTTGATGAAATTCAGGGCTTTCGAGCATTCCTGATGAAAAGACTAGAGCTCAACAGAAATTTTGATTTTCAAATACAAGACTCAAGAGAAGCATAAAAAGCTAAACAGGAAGGAGAAAACAAAGGATTCAGTAAGGTTAAACTGTTCATATTCCTACATGGGAAGATGATACTTGTGACTCTTATTATCACATTAAGGCAGTTAGAAGGAGTATACATAGACAGAGAATGCAGGTGTGAGTTGACCATAATGGAACGATATCCAAAAAGAAAAAAAAATTAGGGGGTGAGAAAAAGGGATGTTCTGGGAGAAGGAGGAAGGGAGAGATAGAATGGGGTAAATTATCTCACATAAAAGAGGCACTAAAGAATTATTACAGTGGAGGAGAACATGGGGGGGAGGGAGGGTGGCAGGCAAAGCTTGAACCTTACTCTTATCAGAGCTGGCACAAAGAGGGAAAAACAAACACATTAATTTGGGTATAGAAATCTATCTTGCCATATAGAAAAATAGGAGAAGGGGATAAGAGAAGGAAAGGGAACTAATAGAAGGGAAAGTGGATTGGGGGAGGCAGTAGTCAGAAGCAAAACACTTGTGAGAAGGGACAGAGTGAAAGGAGAGAGAGGAGGATAAACCAGGGGGAAATAGGATGGAAGGAAATACGCAGTTAGTAATCATAACTGTGAATGTGAATGGAATGAATTCACCCATAAAAAGGAAATTGATAGCAGAGTGGATTAAAAATGAAAATCGTATAATATGTTGTTTACAAGAAGCACATTTGAAGCAGAGAGACACATAAAGAGTAAGGTAAGGGGCTGGAACAGAATCTATTATGCTTCAACTGAATAAAAAAAAGGTAAATTGGGTAACAATCATGGTCTCAGACAAAGCAAAAACAAAAACCAAATCTAATTAAAAGAGATAAGGAAGGAAACTACATCTTGTAAAAGGTACCATAGACAATGAAGTAATATCAGTACGAAATACATATGCACCAAATGGCATAGCATACAAATTTTTAAAGAAGTTAAATGAGTTACAAATGGAAATAGACAGTAAAACTATATTAGTGGGGACCTCTACTTTCTCCTCTCTGAACTAGATAAATCTAACCAAAAAATAAGCAAGAAAGAAGTTAAGGAGGTGCATAGAATTTTGGGAAAGTTGGATATGATGGAACTCAGGAGAAAATTAAATAGAAATTGAAAGGAATGTGCTTTTTTCTCAGTGGTACATGGCACTTACACAAAAATTGACCATGTATCAAGGCATAAAAAACTCACAACCAAATGCAGAAAAGCAAGAATATTAAATGTGTTATTTTCAGATTATAATGCAATAAAAATTATATTTAATAAACAGTTATGAAAAATGATCAAAAATTAATTTGAAAGTGAATAATCTAATCCTAAAGAGTTAGTGAGTCCAGTAGTCAATGACTATAGTATTCTACTATTTGATAAACCCAAAGACCCCAGCTTCTGGGATAAGAACTCACTATTTGACAAAAACTGCTGGGAAAAATGGAAAAAAGTATGGCAGAAACTAGGCATAGACCCAAATCTCACAACATATACCAAAATAATCTAAACGAATTCACGATTTAGATATAAAGGTTGATACTATAAGCAAACTGGAAGAGCAAGGAAAACTTTACCTATCAGATTTATGGAGAACAGAAGAATTCATGATCAACAGTAGATAGAGAACATTATGAAATGCAAAATGAATAGTTTTGATTACATTAAACTGAAAAGTTTTTGCACAAAGCCAAAGCAACCAAGATTAGAAGGAAAGTAGAAAATTGGGAGAGAACTTTTACAACCAGTGTCTCTGGATAAGGGCCTCATTTCTAAAATAAGTAGAGAATTAAGTCAAATTTATAAGAATACAAGTCATTCCCCCAATTGATAAATGGTCAAAGGATATGAACAGGCAGTTCAGATGAAGAAATTAAAGCCACCTATAGTCACATGAAAAATGCTCTAAATCACTATTGATTAGAGAAATGCAAATCAAAATAACTCTGAGGTATCACATCACACCTATCAGATTGGCCAACATGACAAAATAGGAAAATGATAAATGTTGGAGAACGTGTGGGAAAATTGGAACACTAATGCATTGTTGGTGGAGTTGTGAAATGATCCAACCATTTTGGAAAGCAATTTGGAACTATGCCCAAAGGGCTATAAAAATGTGCATACCCTTTGACCCAGCAATAGCATTTCTATGACCGTATCCCAAAGAGATCAGACAAATGGGAAAAGGACCCACTTATACAAAAATATTTATAGCAGCTCTTTTTGTGCTGGCAAAAAATTGGAAATTGAGAGGATGCCCATCAATTGGGGAATGGCTCAACAAGTTGTGGTATATGAATGTAATGGAATACTGTTGTGCTATAAGAAATGATGAGCAAGTGGACTTCAGAAAAACCTGGAAAGAGTTGTATGGATTGATGCTGAGTGAAGTAAGCAGAACCAGGAGAACATTGTACACAGTAACAGCCACATTGTATGAAGACTAACATTGATAGACTTAGTCCTTCTTAGCAATGCAAAGATCTAAGACATCTCCAAAGGTCTCATGATGGAAAATGCTATCCACATCCAAAGAAAGAACTATGGAATTTGAATGCAGATCAAAGCATAGTATTTGCTATTTTTTTCTTCTATTTTGTTTTGTTTTCTCTTTCTCGTGGTTCCTCCTATTGGTTCTAATTCTTCCTTACAATATCACTAATGTGAAAACATGTTTAATAGGAACATATATGTATAGCGTATATCAGATTGCACACCATCTTAGGGAGGGAGGCAGGGAGGGAGGGGGAGAAAAATTTAAAACTCAAAATCTTATGGAAATGATTGTTGACAAATCAAAATAAATTAATTTTTAAAAAAGGGGAAAAAGAAATAGTGGGTCAAAGAACAAATCACAGAAACATTCAATAATTTCATTAAAGAGAATGACAACAATAAGACAATATACCAAAATTTACTGGACGTAGCCAAAGCAGTACTTAGGGGAAAAATTATATCTCTAAATGCTTATATCAATAAAATAAAGAAAAAAAGCAGATCAATAAATTAGGTGTGCAATTAAAAATAACTAGAAAAAGAACAAATTTAAAGTAGTCAATTAAACATCAAATTGGAAATTCTGAAATTAAAAGAGAGATTAATAAAACTGAAAATAAGAAAACCATTGAACTAATAAACACAACTAGGAGCTGGTTTTATTTTTTTAAAAAAATAATAAAATAGATAAACCATTGTCTAATTTGACTTTAACAAAGAAAACTAAATTACCAGCATCAAAAATGAAAAGGATGAATTCATCACAAATGAAGAGGAAAGTAAGGCAATTATTAGAAGCTTTTTTTGCCCAATTATATTCCAGTAAATCTGACAATCTGAGTGAAATGGATGAATGTTTACAAAAATGTAAATTGTCCAGATTAACAGAAGAGGAAATAGAATACTTAAATAACCCAATCTTAGGAAAAGATATCGAACAAGCCACAAATGAGCTTCCTAAGAAAAAAGTGCCAGGACCAGACAGATTTACAAGTGAATTCTACCAAACATTTAAAGAACAACTAGTTCCAATACTATATAAACTATTTGGGGAAAAGGCAAAATAGGAGTCCTTTTATGACACAAATATGGTGCTGATACCTAAACCAGGAAGAGCCAAAACAGGGAAAGAAAACTAGACCAATTTCTCTAACAAATATTGATGCAAAAATATTAAATAAAATACTAGCAAGGAAATTATAGCAATATATCACAAGGATCATATACTGTGACATGTGGGATTTATACAAGGAATGTAGGTCTGGTTCAATATTAGGAAAACTATCAGCATAATTGACCATATCAATAGCAAAATGAAAAAAACAAAACAAAGCAAAGAAAGCAAAACATGATTATCTCAATAGATACAGAAAAAGCTTTTGACAAAATACAACACCCATTCCTATGAAAAACACTGGAGAACATAGGAATAAAGTGTTTTTTCTTAAAATGGTAAGTAGTATCTGTCTAAAACCATCAGCAAGGATCATCTGTAATGGGAATAAGCTAGGAGCCTTTCCAATAAGATCAGGAACAATGTTCATTATCACCGCTATTCTTCAATATTGTACTACAAATACTAGGTATAGCAATAACAGAAGAAAAAGAAATTGAAGGAATTAGAATAGGAAATGAGAAAACAAAATTATCACTCTTTGCAGATGATATGAGGATATACTTAGAAAATCCTAGAGAATCAACTATGACATTAGTTGAAATAATTAATAACTTTAGCAAAATTGCGGAATATAAAATAAACCTACATAAATCATCATTATTTCTATATATTACTGACAAAGTCCAGCAGAAAGAGATAGTAAGAGAGATTCCATTTAAAATAATGGTAGACAATATAAAATACTTGAGGATCTACCTGGCAAGACAAACCCAGGAACTATATGAATACAATTTGTAAAAATTTTTCATACAAATAGCCAGATATAAACGATTGGAAAAATATTAACAGCTCATAAGTAGGCCAAGCCAATATAACAAAAATAACAATTTTACCTAAATCAATTTACTTATTCAGGGCCATATCAATCAAACTACCAAGAAATTATTTTATAGAGCTAGAAAAGATAATAATAAAATTCATCTGGAAGAACAAGAGGTCAAGAGTATCAAAGGAATTCATGAAAAAAAAATGTGAAGGAAGGTGGCTTAGCCACACCAGATTTCAAATTGTATTATTAAGTGGTAGTCATCTAAACAATCTAGTACTGGCTAAGAAATAGAGTGGTAGATCAGTGGAATAGAGTAGGTATGCAACACGCAGTAGTAAATGACCATGATAATCAAGTGTTTGATAAACCCAAAGATGCTAGCTTTTAGTTCAAGAACTCACTATATGACAAAAACTACTGGGAAAACTGGAAAACAGTTTGGCAGAAACTAAGTATAGACCAACATCTTATACCATGTACTGAGATAAAGCTTAAATGGATACATGATTTAGACATAAAAGCTGATACCATAGGCAAATTAGGGGAGGATGAAATACTTCTGTCAGATTTACCTGTCAGATCTATTGAGAAGGAAGAACTTATGACCAAACGAGAGAGAGAGCATGACAAGATGAAAAATGAATTATTTTAACTATATTTAATTTATTTATATTATTTAATTTAATTATATTAAATTGAAAAGGTTTCACACAAGCAAAACCAGTGCAACCTATTTGTACAAAAGTATTTATCACAGCTTTTTTTGTGGTGGCAAAGAACTAGAAATTGAGGGTATATCCATCAATTGTGGAATGGCTGAATAAGTTGTGGTATGTGATTGTAATGCAATACTATTGTGCTATAAGAAATGATGAACAGGATGCATTCAGAAAAACCTGGAAAGACTTACATGGGCTGAAGCAAAGTGAAGTGAACAGAACCAGGAGAATATTGTACATAGTAACAGCAATATTATATGATGATCACCTGTGAATGACTTAGCTATTCTCAACACTATAATAAGCTAAAACAATTCCAAAGGACTCATGATGAAAAATGCTATCCACCTTCAGAGAAAGAACTAATGGAGTCTGAATGCAGATTGAAGCATACTATTTTTCACTTACTTTTTTGTGGGTTGGTTTTTTTTTGGTCTATGCTTTCTTTCACAAAATGACTAATATGGAAATATGTTTTGCATGATTGTACATGTATAACTTACACATACATATGTGTGTATATATACACATGTGTATATATATACACATAGACATATATTATATATTTTATATATAGGAATATATTTTATATATTCCTATGTATAATGTATACATACATAAATGTATAATATATAATTTTGTAATGAATATCTAATATTGGATTAATGATAAATAATATACACTATTGTATAATATATAATAATTATATATAACATGTTATGTTTCTTGTTTCTACTGTATATATATTATATATACATATATTATACACACATATATTATATATATTATATATATAATATACACATATTTTACTAGTCTGTGATTACCCCTCAACAAAAACTTTTCCAGCCTGCTTGAAACTTAAGTTAGGGTGAATAAATTCCTTTCAATTCTCATTTTTCCCATGGTTAATAGCACCAAGACCACATGTGTTACTATAACTTGGAGCTTCACTTAACCTCAGTGGAAGAATGGTGGAGCGCTAGTAATCATTGCCCTGTATTCCTGCATTTTATATCCAAATCACTGCCATTCTTGAAGAAAGATAAAAAGTTTGATATAAATTTTGAATGAAATTATTTTGCGGTCAGTAACATTCGACGGCATAGCAGAAAGAGCAAGGGACTTGGGGTCACACGTTCAAACTCTGGCTCTGCTGTTTACTACCTGTGTGAACTTGGGCGATTAACTTGGTTTCTCTGGGTTTTTCTTTCTTTCTTCATAAGTAATAGAGAAGGGTTGAACATGTTACTTCTATCATTCCTCCTAGCTCTTGATTCTATAATCCTGTGATTTTGAAAGCCAAGTAGAGGAATTTAAGTAGTATATGGAAGAAATCATGGATTCATAATAGGCTCTTACTTATGAGGGGGGAGGGTAGCTTTAGGTGGTACAGTGGAGTCAGGAGTCAGGAAAGTTTACAAACAAGAATTATCTACCCTACCTGAATTCAAATCCAGCCTCAGACATTTACTAGCTGTGTGACTCTGGGCAAGTCACTTAACTCTGTTTGCTTCAGTTTCTTCATGTAAAATGACCTGGAGAGGGAAATGGCAAATCACTCCAGGAAAATCCTAAATGGGGTCATGAAGCATCAGACACAACTGAAATGACTAAACAACAACAGCAACTTAGGGGGCATGAAACCTAGCTAAGATGGCAGTATTTCAGGACTTAGGGTAGCCCAGAGCCTCCTCTGCCCCACACTAAACATTTATATATATATATATATATATATATATATATATATATATATATATACATATGTATATATGTATATATATATATACATATATATATATATGTATATATATATATATACATATATATATATATGTCTATGATGTATATACATATTTTTATATATATATGTCTATGATGTATATACATATTTATATATATATATATATGTCTATGATGTATATACATATTTATACCAGTAAAAGTCTAAAAATATACCATAAAGAATAACAGTAGAGAAAACCAAATAGAAATGTTTAGAAGCTCCTCCATGAAGTACAGAACTGCACAAGAAGACCATTAAACATTGTGCAGGCTCTGAACAAAGACAAGACAGAGCAGGCAGATGGCAGAGTATGCAAGCATCTCACACCCATGGCAAGAAATAAAGCAAGACCAAGTATAGTGCCCAGGCAACCTGTGACTAACCAAGTGCTAGGCTCTGCCCAATCCAGAGCCAGGAAAGATCCCATCTAAATCACAATAGATTACAAAATAGAGGTTCAGTGGCAAAGCTGCTCAGGCTCTCCATGCCTTAGCCAAGGCCAGAGAAAGGGCCAGGAAAGCGTCTTGCAAGCAAAGTGAAGTATTATAACTGCCTTGCTATAAGGGCATCTGGCAACATCACAGCATGGGATAAAAGCAACACCAGCTTCAAGACTGTGCAAGGAGAAGGAGACGGAGAAGGAGCTGAAAGCAAAACTTAAACTGAGGCACCAGAAAACTGGGTCAAGATCCAGGAATTCACATATGTGGCAGAGCCTAGTTTTAGCAACTACATCCAGTGACAAGAAAGGCCTGTCCATACCATGGAAAAGTATAGGAGGGATCAGAGTCCAAACCAAGAGCAAAACACCAAACCAAAAATTAAGGCTGGAAATATGAGTAAACAAAAGCAAATGTCAAATACAGTAAGAAATAGAATGAATTGGGAGAACCCCAACTGGTGAACCCAGAAGAAGAAAGTAACTCCACAACAAGTGTAAGTAGAGCCTCAGAGAAAAGAATGTACTGTCTGCAAGGTCTATAAGAATGCACAGGAAAAAAAATGGAGCAAAAGAAATGAAATGTAATGGTAAATGAAATGATATCTAGAGAGAAAAGAATGGGAGGGAAAAATAAGAGCTTAGAACAAAAGGAGGTAAACCTTACCCTATAGTTGGACTCTCTGGAAATTAGAATAAGCCAAAAAGACAGCAATAATTTCATGGGACAATAAGAAATATAGAGACAAAATTAAAAGAGTGGGGAAAAAAAGAAAGTATAACGTATATGCTATCAAAAACAATTTACCTGGAAAACAGGTCAAAAGAGGTAATACAAGAATTGTTGGAGTTCCTGAAAGTCATGACCAAAAAAAAAAATGCCCTGGATAATGTGTTTCAAGGAATTATTAAAGAAAATTACCCAGATCTATTAGAATAAGAAAGCAAAGTGAAAATGCAAAGAATCCACCAGTTATCACCTGAAAGAAACTCCAAAATTAAAACACCCAGAAATATCATACTCAAAATCCAGAGCTTCTAGGTCAAAGAAGAAAAATACCATGAAGAGCAAGAAAGAAAGCGTCAATTGCCAAGAAACTACAGTCAGGATCCCACAAGATTTAGGAGCTACTAGCAAAAAGAAAGGTTCTCTCAGAATGATACAGTGTTCCAAAAGTTGAAAGATAAAAGTTTACAAACAAGAATAGCCTACCCTAAAAATTAATGAGATAAAGGACTTTCAAAAATTCTTGATGAAAAGGTTTAGAGCTGAAGAGAAGTTTTGAAATGTAAACATGCAAACACAGGAGACCATCGAAAATTAGAAAGGTAAATACATTTGAGCATTTGGAAGGGATTACACAATGATTAAATACTTACATTCAAATAAGGGCAGAAGAAATCGGTGTTCCTTCAGAACTCTAAATGTCTTCAAGAATTATGTTGTTATTCAGTTGTTTTTTCAGTCAAGCCTGACTGTTCATGACCCCATTTGGCGGTTTTCTTGGCAGAGATACTGGAGTGGTTGGACACTTCCTTCTCCATTCATTTTACACATGAGGCAGACAGGGTTAAGTGACTTGCCCTGGGTCACCCAGTCTGAGGCTGGATTTGAACTCAGGAAGATGAATCTTTCTGACTTTAGGGCTGGTGTTCTATCCTCTGCAGTACCACCTAGCTGCCCCGAGAAGCATCAAGGGAGCTGCATGAGAGAAAAGTAGAGCCTAAGGTGTGGTTTTGGTTTTAATAGCAGAAATTTTTAAAAGGTGGGAAAGAATGGAAGAGGAATTAAGATGGAACTTACTATCTCACATAATATGAATGAACAAGATGAATATATAAACATGAAAGAAGGGGTCTAGACAATTGGAATCATATGAATGTTGTTTTCATCTAGACTGGACAAAGACAGTCACACAGGCACACCTACACACAACCACACAAAGAGTTAAGTTAAGAAATACATTACATTCAGAGACATAGATGGGGAGACAGAACAGGGGTAGGATTGGTGAGAAATTAGTCATAAGCAAAACAAACGCAAACATTGACGGGTGGAGTGTGAAGGGGGATTAAAAGAAAAGAAAGAGTAAAACCTTGTGATTAGGGGCAAGATGAGAGGAAGAAGAGGGATAGTGGAGCAGAAACAAATCCCTTCAGTTACAAATCACAGTATTAAACACACTCTTCTTTCACCACCTTTTTTTTTTGTAAGGAGGGAGGTAAGGGAACAAAGAGAAGGAAAATTATAAGAAGATAGGGTGCAGAGAAATACACAATTAACAATCATAAATGAATGTGGATGGGATTAACTCATAAAACAGAAGAGGGTAGCAGAACATATTAGAAGTTATAATCCAATAATATTTTGTTTATTTAAAAAAAACACTTGAAACATAAATATTCACACAGTATTAAAATTAGGAACTAGAGCAAAATCTATTATACGCCAAATGAACTCAAAAAAGCAGCAGTAGCAGTTATGATCTGAGACAAAGCAATAATAAAAATAGGCATAATTAAAAGAGATAAATGAGAAAGCCACATTATTCTTAAAGTTACCACAAATAACAAATCAATATCAATATTTATAATATGTATGTACCAAATGGAATAGCATTGATATACTTAAAGAAAATCACTCAAATTGTGAGGAAAATACACAATAAAACTATACTAGCGGGAGGGTGTTAATGTAGGCCTTTCGGATCTAAACAAATCCAACAAAAAGATAATAATAAGGAAGTTAAGAACCTGCATAGGATCTTAGAACAGTTATACAGAATAGATCCAGATATACGCTGGTGCCAGCTTGAACAAGCTCACAAAAACTGATTGGTAAATTTTCAATGTGAGTATTCACACCTCAAAAATCAGCGAACACTATAAATCAAGGATTGATTTATTGTTAATGTTAATTGTTAATGTTAATGTTAAATCAGAAAGGGAAAATGTTAATAATGCAGATTTAAATTTAGATTATATATATATATATTTATATTTATATGTTTTTTCAAGAAACACAGTTGTTAAATATTTACCAGTACACCCCAGATAGATTGCCAATGATCATCGTAAGGCACATTTACAAGAATTGACAATATACTAGGGCCATGTACTAAATACCTCACAAATAAAAACAGAAATATTAAACAAACCCTTACTCACCATGGTTCAATAAAAATTGCATTAAATAAAATACCTTTTAGGAAATACTAAAAATTAATTAGAGACTAAATAACCCAATGCCAAACATCGGTGGGTTAAAGAACATAGAAATAGAAAACAAAAAAATAGAAAATTTCATAAATAAAATAAAAACAAAGAGACAATATATCAAAACTTTTGGAATATAGCTAAAGTATTTCTTAGTGAAAAAATTATATCTCTAAATGCTTTTATGAAAAAAGAGAAAGAACAGAACAAATTGGACTTGCAACTAAAAAAAACTTAAAAAGCAACAAATAAAAAATTCCCAATTAAACAGCAAATTACAAATTCTGAAAATCAAAGAAAACTTTAACAAAATTAAAAGCAAACAAATAAAACTAATTGTTAGTTTTAAAAAAACTTAATAAACAGCTAGTTGGATTAAAAAGAAATGAGATAGAAACCACATTGATGGTATCAAAAAGGAAAAATCACAACAATTTTAAATGAAATCAAGGAAACCAAAAAATATTACTTGGCCCAATTGTATGTTAACCAAATTGATAAATTAGATGCAATGGATGAATATATACAAAAATATAAAAAGTCTAGATTAGAAGAAAAAGAACTAGATTATGTAAACAATCTACCAAAAAAATAAAGTGAACAGATCATATGTAAACTAAGAAAAAAACTTCTTTTCCTAAGGAAAAAAACCTGAAGACCAAATGTACTTGCAAGTGAATAATATTAAACATTCAAAGAACAAGTAATTGCAATTCAAAGAACAATTATTTGTAAAAACAGGAAAAGGAGGGATCTTACCAAACTCTTTCTATAATACCAATGTGACCCTAATACCTAAACTAGTTCATTATACCTAAATCTATTATATCAATAGCTACGTAAAACTCATTGCCTATTCTGTTTAAAACATTGAAAAACATAGGACTAAATGGACTTTTCCCTAATATGGAAAGTATGTATCTAAAACCAAGAATCAGTATTACGCATGTAGCAAAGAAAGGCTAGAGGCCTTTATAACAAGGTTGGGGTAAATCAAGGATTCACGTCTCCACTATTATTTTATATAGTTCTAGAAACTTTAGCAGTAGCAATAAGACAAGAAAAAGAAATCAAGGGATTAAGCACAGGCAAAAAGAAAGCAAAACTTACTTTTTGCATGTGATATGACGTTCTAGCTAGAGAATGCTAAAGAATAAAAGACGAAGTTAAAAGACACAATGAATAACCAGCACCACTGTAGAGTATAAAATAAATCAGCCCAAATCGTTTCTGTATATTACCATCAAAACACAGCAGAAAGAGACAGAAAGAAAAATTCCACTCAAAATAGAGAATATATAAACCACTGGAGTCTGTCAATACACATGTAGGAACTTTATGGATAAACTAAAAAAAACTCTTTACAGAAACCATGGCAGAACTAAATAATTGGGTAAATATTAATTGCTCATAGTTAGGCAATGCCAGTATAATAAAGGGAACAATGCTATTCAAATTAATTTACTTATATGTTCCCTTACCAATGAAACTACCCAAGTGTTGCTTTATAGAGCTAGGAAAAAAAAATAGTAGCAAAATTCAAGTGGAAGAACAAAACATCAAGAATCTCAAGAGAAATAGTGAAGAAAAAAAAGTAGGAGGGTAGGGGGCCTAGCAGTACCAGATTTCAAACTATATTACAAAGTAGTAATCATCAAAGGAATTTGGTAATGGTTAAGCAATTTTGTTGTTCAGTTGTCTCTTCATGACCTCATTTGGGGTTTTCTTGGCAAAGATACTAGAGTGGCTTACTATGTCCTTCTCCTGCTCATTATACAGATGAGGAAACTGAGGAAGACAAGGTTAAGTGAGTTGCCCATGGTCACACAGCTAATAAGTATCTAAGGCCAGATTTGAACTCAGGAAGATGTCTTCCTGACTCCAGGCCTAGTACTCTATCCACTGCACCACAGAGCTGCTCTATTGTTGAGCAATAGAGGTCCATCGGTTGAAGAGATTAGGTACACCACACATAAGAAGCAAGAGAATCTAATAAGATAGTGTTTCATAAACCCTAAACTCCCAATTTCTAGAGTAAGGAATTGTGCTAGCCATTCTGGAAAGCAATTTGAAATTATGTCCCCAAAGTCCCTAGGCTGTGTTTTCGCTCTGATCCAGTGATACTATTAGATCTCTATGCTAAAGAGATGAAAGAAAGAGGAAGATGAGCCATATATACAAAAATACAAAAACATGGTAGCATTCTTTGTTATAGCAAACAATTGAAAATAAGAGATTGCCCATTAACTGGGAAATAGCTGAACAACTTACAGTATATAATTTTAATATAATTGTGTTATACCATAAGACATGACAAAAGGGAGGGTTTCAGAGAAACTTGGGAAGGCTTGTATGAACTGGTACAGAGTGAAGTGAGCAAAACCAGTATTACAGTTTGTACATGGACAACAACATTCCAAAGAAAAACAACTTTGAAAGACAACTGTGATGAATGTAATGAACAGCCAGTCCACATGACTAATGAGGAAGTGTGCTATCCATCTCCTGAGTGAAGAAGATGGAGTTAAGGTGCATGAAACTGACATTTTTGGACATGGCTAATGTAGGGGCTTTCTTTGTTTGCTAATACACATTTATTGCAAGATTTTTTCACTTGGGGAGTGGGAACAGGAAAGGGAATCAATGAGAGCATTACCTTTCTCGAGGTTATTGAAGAATTGTTTTTTAATTCACAAAGAAAGCAGAAGGAAGGCCAGAAGAAAACACATGTAAGCAGGACATCTTTGAAAGTTAGATGTTGAATCTACTATGTACTTTAAAAGGAAAAGCAAGCTGTACATAACAGAGATTCTCAGTTTTATGCACAATACTCTTTTTTTTTCACTTTTTATATGGAGATGTTCATCTTATTTTGTGTTTTTTTTTAAATTCAAAATAAAAAAAGTTTTAAAGATTGACAAAATTTTCTGATATAATGTTTGTGAAGGTAAAAGTTAAGAAAGGATCAAAGAAGGATCCTAGGGTTTGAGTCTGGTTGACTGGGAGAATAGAGGTAAAACATATAGAAATAGACAAATTAGGAAGCTGAGTTAACTTAGGAGGGAAGATAATGAACTCAGTTTGTGGTATACTGAATTTGAGGTACCTGATGGACCTCCAACGGGAAAAGTCTTGTTCAAAGTAGAAAGCAGATTGCAAATTCTTGAGGAAAGGATCTGGATATATTTCAATTCTGAATGTCCCGAGTGAATTTAGTGTTCTCTCATGCATTGTAATAGCATTCAGTCAAATGTTTGGTTGAAGTTCAAATTACATTTCTAATATACCATGCACAGAGACAAAGGTCTGAACAGATTTCTCAGGAGAAGCAGGGAGGCAAACCCCCTGGACTGTACCATTGTTACTTGGAGTTCAGCTGGAAGAACCAGGAATCTACTTTAAAGATAGATTTAGGGGAAGATAGTGATAATCACTGGTAGCTCATATTTCTCTACAAGTGAAGACAAAATCTCAATGGTAATTTAACTCTGCAATAGGGAGAATTGTTCTGTGTGTGCGTGTGCGTGCGTGTGTGTGTGTGTGTCTGTCTGTCTGTCTGTCTGTCTCTGTCTCCATCTCTGTCTCTCTCTTTCTCTCTTTCTCTTTGTCTGTCTCTGTCCCTGTCTCTGTTTCTCTGTCTCTCTCTTTTTTGTCTGTCTGTCTCTGTCTCTGTCTCTTTCTCTGTCTGTCTCTATGCCTTTGTCCCTGTCTCTGTCTCTCTCTCTCTGTCTCTGTCTTTCTCCCGTCCAAGCTGAGAAACCTCCAGCAGCACATAAACCTAGAATTTTTGTACTCTAAGCGAACTTTGAGAGGTCATCCTCTCTATCATCTGATCTCCATACACTATTATCAACCCACCCCTTGCAGATGAAGACTTGGGCTGGCAGATCTGAGTGAGTTTCTGGGCACCAAAATAGCAAACAGGCCCTGGAGGCAGCCAGCATCAGGAATTGAGGAAGGGAGTTCCAGATGGGAGCAGCAGAGTGTGAAAATGCTTGAGTGTAAGCCAGCACTGGTGGGGGGAAGGGGGGATCGGAGGGGGTGGGAGGGAAAGCCAGGAGCATAAAATGAATTGAAAGGTCCCAGTTCAGCAGAAGAGACAGTAGAAAAAGCCAAGAGCACCTTCATAGAAACAAAAAAAAAATCCTCATTTATTTAGCTCCCCTCGGGTGAGACGTTTTTATGGCAGTATAGGATCTCCTCTCCAACCACTTAAAAGAATTTAGCTTAAAAACCAAGTGGATGAAGCATACCCATTTTCCAGACAATGATGCTGTAGTTGGATGGAGAGCTGGTTCACCAACACATTTACCTTGAACAGCTCAAATGGACAATGTGAGCTCAGAATTAAAACGAAACATGAGAGGTGGCTGGATTGTATCTGGGAAGTGAGCGGCATTTTCAATAACCCCAAGTGTCTCCCTGTAACAAAAATCCATCTTTTTCACACCAATATCCTTCCAGTCATACTCTAGGGCTGAGGATCACAGAATAGAACCATGTCTTAAGGATCAAAAGTGTGAGTTGTTCAAAGAAAAGTGGAGAGGCATATGGTGGTTGGAAAGAAGCTACAGCACATTGCCAGCCTTAATCTGATCACAAGAAACTGTAGAAAAGATGGCGGAGGAGTTTATGGCCAGGAAGAGGTAGAATGGTCACATCTTAAGTGCAAAGGATAATCGGTGTGTTATAGCACCCATACAACACCATGAAACACAGGAAACATGGAGGAAGAGCACTAGCATGTTAGGTGGAAATCACTGACAGAGATTCATGGGAAGATCTGGACAGGAGTTACACAGGATAAGAAAATATGGATAGTTTCCCATCAGCACCACTGAAAGAAGAACACAAGTCAGTCCTTTAGCTAGCATTTATTAAGTACCTACTATGTGTCAGGTACAGTGCTAAACACTGGGAATATAAAGAAAGGGGGAAAAACCCAATCCTTGTCTTCCAGGAGCTCACGGTGCCCATTGATGAGATCTCATATTCACAGGAGTTTTGGGGTACACAGATGCCCCCCAAGGTTTTATGCCTTGCTTTATGACTGACAACTGACAAGACCAGTAACACCCAGTATTACTCCTTGTCGCCTGATCCCTATGTTCTGAAGGATTTGTAAGGAGGACCATCCATTTAAGACCCCCACACACCCACTTTCGATCATCTATTCCTTGCTTCACTGCCCTTGAAAGATGCATTTCCCACACTTTGGTCTACACATATACCAAATAAGGATGTGAGATCTGAATTCCTAACCAATCTAACCTGCATAAACTACTAGCTTAAGAAACTCTGATCAGTTAAGAATCATGGTAATGGCTTTACCCTAACAAAAGAGAGGGAAGGTAGAAATCTGGAAGTATTGCCAATTAGTGAGAAGTTTAAGGGAGAGGCTACGAGATCTGGGTTCTAGTCCTGGAGTTAACTCTTTATGATCTTAGGCAAGGCATTTAATTTCTCTTGGCCTCAGCATCCCTATCTGTGATATGAGGAGAATATTCACCACCATCCTGCTAACGGAGGTGTTGGGACATAAAGTGTTTTTGTATACACAAGGCTATGGTTGAGATATTAAAGATGTTGAGAGGAAGGTCTACAGAGATTACATGAGGATAACTAACATAAAAGTTCAAAGGAACTCATCTTCCTCCAATATGGGGGACTAGCATGAGTTAAATAGGCCAGGATCACCTGTAAGCATTCCACTCTATTTTTGCTTCCTTTCTGGGCAGCAGTATGGTATATTGTGTTATGGAGGTGGAGGACCATTTGGTTAAGGATCTGAGGCAGCTAGGTGGCACAGTAGATAGCACACCAGCCCTAGAGTCAGGAAGACCTGAGTTCAAATCCAGCCTCAGAAACTTATTAGCTGTGTGACCCTGGGCAAGTCACTTCCCATTGCCTCCAAAAAAGGAAGGAACAAGGAAGGAAGGAAGGAGGGAAGGAAGGAACGAAGGAAGGAGGGAAGGAGGGAAGGAGGGAACGAAGGAAGGAGGGAAGGAGGGAAGGAGGGAAGGAGGGAAGGAGGGAGGAAGGAGGGAAGGAGGGAAGGAAGGAGGGAAGGAAGGAGGGAAGGAAGGAGGGAAGGAGGGAAGGAAGGAGGGAAGGAGGGAAGGAGGGAAGGAAGGAAGGAAGGAAATCAAAGGATCTGGATTCAAATTCCAGCCCTGTTATATATGACCTATGTGGTCATGGGTAAGTCACTTCTCTAGGTCTCAGTTCCTTATCTGTGAAAAAAAGTGGCTGGAGCAGCTGCCCTCTTGGGTCCCTTCTAACTCCAAATCTATCATTCCATGTTATCTACCAACCATATCTCATACATATCTATTTTAAATGAATTCATCTTTGGTAAAGGTGACAGACAATTTTAGTTTCCCCTGATGCTCTTTACCACATTCCTTCCTCCCGTTCCAGGAACCCTTTTATGCTCCCTAGTAAGCTAAGTGTCCACCTGAAGCCAAGGAGAGAACATATGTCCACTTAATAAGTTAGGAGAAAAAACCTGGAAAAGTGAATTACTTAGTTTTCCCCAACTCCTCTTAATTCCAATGCCTTCCCTCTTAATTATTTCCTGTTTATCCTGTATATAGCTTGCTTTGCACATGTGTGTCTGAATGTTGCCTCCCCTCCCCCCATTAGATTGTAAGCTCCCTGAGGGCAGGGGCTATCTTTTTGTATCCCCAGTACTTGGCATAGTAACTGGTAAGTACTTGATACATGAATAAATGTTTATTGAATTAGATAGAATGAGCATAAAAATTTTGTGTGTGGGGGGAGAATTCCCAAGCTATTAACTCAAAGATTCTAGATTCACTGTGGCCAGATTTCATGTGTGGTCTTTATCTCATGTTCATGTGAGATGCACATACATTTCTCAGCTCTGACATCTTTATCCTTCTCTCTTCTCCAGCTCCCCCCTTCCCCATATGCGCAATTCTCAGAAGCTTCTGAGGTTAGTGGAGGTAGCTAGTTAGCATTAAAATAGTACTTTAACATTTACAATATGTTTACAAATATTCTTTCATATTAGTCCATAGCAACCTTGAAAGATGGGTACTATTATTATGCCAATTTATCAGATCAGAAAACTGAGGCTGAGAAAAGTTAAGTGACTTGCTCAGGATCACACAGCTATTAAGTGTCTGTTCAGTCATGTCTGACTCTTCATGATCCCATTTGGAGAATCTTGGCAAAAACACTGGAGTGGTTTGCCATTTCCTTCTCATTTTACAGACGAGGAAACTGAGGTAAACAGGGTTAAGTCACTTACCAGGTTCACACTGGTAAGTGTCTGAAGCCAGATTTGAACTCGTGAAGATGAGTCTTTCTGATTCCAAGTCCAGTGCTCTAACTTCGCCACCTAGCTGTTCTTAAGTGTCTGTGGCTGGATTCAAACTCAGGTCTTCCTGAGTCAAAGTCCTAAGTCTAATATACTACGTACCTACCTTTTATGCCTTAGATGTCCCAATCTAGAAAATACTATTTTGTACGCTAGACCT
The DNA here is from genome assembly GCF_003287225.1 of Phascolarctos cinereus. Classification (NCBI taxonomy): domain Eukaryota; kingdom Metazoa; phylum Chordata; class Mammalia; order Diprotodontia; family Phascolarctidae; genus Phascolarctos; species Phascolarctos cinereus. The sequence continues at coordinate 69,658,723 of NW_027556180.1, forward strand.
CAAAGGCAGTGCTGATCTCACTGCATTACAAAGTTGGGTTGTTGTTACTGTTTTTTGTTTTTGTTTTTTATCTCTGTGTGAGAAAGCTTCCCTGTACAGCATATTTCACTCTAAAGAAATGAATTCCTTTTCCTTCCATTTTTTTTCCATCTAGGTCATGGGAGGTCTTCAGTTGCAAAGATTCCCTCTGAAGAGAAAGCTGGAACAATATATTTGGAAATATTTAAAGATCTAGATTGACATTAGAGTGGAAGCAACAAATATATTTAGCCACCCATGGCATGCCAAGGCCTTATCGAGACAGAAATAGACACCGTAGGAGGAATTTCAATTGAATATTTTCTAAGCAGTTGTTTTGGGGTTTTGTCTGCACATTGGCATGGAGGTGGGGTGAAGCAGAGGAAGGTAGAAAATGGTGAGGATTCTGAGCCAGGGTATCAAGTCAACCCAGAACTCCACTGCATAGAAATGAAGCTGGCAGCCTGGAGAAGAGTGACCAAGGGGGGGTGGGATGGAGGGGCCCCCTCCCCGGTCTAGTATCAAAAGGAATGGAATCCTTGTCCTCTCTTGCTCCTCAGAGGCAAACGTTGCGTTTCCCTTTCATCTGATTTGTCCCCTCCACACTAAGCTACCTCAAATGTCTGGAAAGCCCTGTCTACAATGCTCACCTATCAGTCTCATTTCCATCAGTTGAACAACTTGTGTGAAAAAGCTCTACTCCACTAAACCTTCTCAGATGGGTAGAAGAAAAGGTGATGGCTTACTTCAGTCCCATCCTTTCTGGGAATGGAATTCTTATGCTTTTTCTTTCCCAGTCTTCACCCCTAGGATGAGCTTCTTACTTGGTCAAGTACATTAGAAATGCTTAATACCCAGGAACTGGGACCTATTCAGTACAAGAGATGGGACTAGGGTAGGTAGACCATGTAGGAAAGGACGAGAATAGATTAAGACACTGGAAAGGGTCCTGTCATTTGTGAATTTTATGGATGACTCATATGTGAGGTTGGATTATGCTGATTTTAGCAAGTCACTTAACCTCTGTTTGCCTTGGTTTCCTTACTTGTAAAATGGAAATAATAATAGCACTTGCCTTCTTTAGTTATTATGAAGATAAAATAATATTTGTAAAGCACTTAACACAGTGCCTAGCATATAGTAGGTACTGTATAAATGTTAATGGTGATGATGATGATGATGGTGATGGTGATGACGACAATGATGAGGACCTATTAATTGTATGTGATAATTCTGTTTTGGTCTTTCTCCCACTTTGGGCAGAGGAAGGGAAGGTGTCCAGTTACCTGGGGATGCTTTAGTAATATGACATGAAACACTAAATTCCACCATTCCATCAGGCAGTTTTTGGTTGATGGAGAGTGAACCTAGAATTGTGGAACACATAGATGAACATGGGTCAGAGCACCCAGATGAGCAAATCTCATTTCAGCAGGGAATGTTCTAGAGCAAAAGAAGTCATTCTCATCTAGTCATAAAAATCTGGATTGTAAGAGAATGGTGGTCGAGCTAGGTCTGAGGAATTACCGTCAGAGGAATAGGTTCGTGATTAAGTCCACTATGAGGCTGGGTGGCTTTCTTGTAATTCATACTTGTGATTATCTTACCCTGAGCTATGTTTAAATTTGCATATTTTCTTTTCCCTTGGAAACACATCCTAGAAAATTCACTTTCTTGGTCTGGTTTGTACGGAGGCAAGGTAAGAAGAGAAGAAAGGAGTTGATCCCCAAATCAAGCATCAGGTTACAGTGGTGGTGCTAGGAGAATCGGAGGAAGATAATTAGTGACCAGCTGCAACTGATCCCTGAAGCCATGGGGCCAAGCAGACTCAGCAACCGTGGAAGTTAAGGAAGGCAGAGAGCCTCCAGCTGGGATAGATAATCAGAGAGGTTAAGAAAGTGATGAAAGGTGAAAGCCTCGGGTCCAAATGCGAAGATATCCTGGATTTGAGATCTGGATTGACTTCAAGGAGGACCTGGTGTCTGGAAAAACTGACCTCTTGGCTCAACACGGCCTAAAGCACGGCCTGAAAGGTAATAAGCAGTGATAGGACTGTACAAAAAACCCAGACATCTTTGCATACAATTCTGGTATGTGTATCCAACAATGCACGCCCGTGCCATGTATCTGTGCACCAGAATGTATTTCCAACCTTTGGCCATAAGCAAAGTATTGGTGAGGAGTGCTCCTGGACCAGATTAGGGACCCATCCTGGACATAAATGGATTCCTCAACACTACTATTCATCAAAATATACAGTCTTAAGATTGCAGAGCAGTCAAAACTCTCTCCTTATCCCTCTGCTTAAAAGTATTTATTATTGGGTCTAAGTATGTCTTATACTATGGTCACATATCAGTTGTTTTACACACGAATCCCTAGAGAACAAAATTCCTGGTCATCTGAATCTCTCCATACCATACCCAATAAAACCATGAGCAAGCCAGCTCATGGGATCATACTGTAGGTAGAGAGTTGGAAAGGACAGTGGTAGCCATCTGGTTCAAACCTCTTATTTTACAGATGAGGAAACTAAGGCCCAGGGAGATTAAAATTACTTGTTCAAGGTCCCATGAAGAGTAAATGACAAAGGCAGAATTCAAACCCAAGTCTTTAAACTATAAATTTGTAGTTTAGTTGTTTTTCAATTATGCTTGACTCTTTGTGACTTTTGGGGGGTTTTCTTGGCAGCTCATTTTACAGATGAGGAAACTGAGGCAAGCAGGGTTAAATGACTTGCCCAGGGCCATACAGCTAGTAAATGTCTGTGGTCACATTTGAGCTCAAGAAGATGAGTCTTCTTGACTCCACACCCAGTACTCTATCTATTGTACCACCTAGCTTTTCTGAACTCTAAATCCAGACCCCTGAATAGAACCTTCTGGGTAATTAGGATGAGAATGAATATGTGAAAAATCAGAGAAATCTTTGCAGAGAGGTCCCATGAACGTCACTACCTGGCATCAAATCTTTCTTTCCTGTCTCAGTATCTGAGCCAGGACATAACTTAAGAAAGAATCAGGAGCCAGAGGGAAAAGGGGGAACCAAGGATGGAGGAGATGGGGCAGCAGAAGTTCTAGTTCAATCCAAGCCCTTCTTGGCTGTCATCTTTTTTTTTTTTTAGACTCACCCTGATTTTTAAAATCTGATGGTTGATCTTTTTCACAGCTGTGCTTATTAATCCATATTTCATTAACTCTGAATAGCCTTTTTTTTCTAGGACCTTTCAATTTCAGACATTATTCTGTCCACCCTTCCAGCCTCATCTCTTAACGGCCTTATGTCTTGACCTGTTCATTCAAATTATTCCCCTTCTCAGAAATCTTCCCCAGTGACCCAGAAAAGTCACACAAGCCAATCAAATATAAAAAAAGGGAAATGGGAAAGAAGAAAAATGTACCTTTCCATTTGTAGGGATCAATCTGCTACTGAGGTATTACATTATATATGCAATGAAAGGGTGGGTGTGTCTGTGCATGTATGGGGGTGATACACTCTTTTGAAGCTTTCTCTTCCTTTCTCTTCCATGATATCATACTAATACTTTTCCCACCCCTTCCATGGCTTCTCCTCTAGCTATTTTACGATCCCCTCTTCTTGCCTCGGTCTCCCAATTGTGAGCATTCCCCAAGGTTGACTTTCTCAAGCTCTTTTTTCTCTCCATACCCTCTCCCTCAGACATCTAATCAACTCCCAAAACTTCCACTATTATCTCTAGGCAGGTAATTCCTACATGTGCAAAAGGTTATACTAGCTGGCCTCTGAGGTCCCTCCAACTCTAGTTCTGTGATCCTGTAAGTCTATGACCCAAGGACCACTCACTCAGTCCTCCATTTGCTGCTGCCCACTGAGCATTCTACCCTACCCTAAGGTCCCGCTGTCAATTCAAACTCAACATCTGTAAGACAAAACTTGCTATCTTCCCACCTCTCCTAACTTCCTTACTTGTGTTAATGGCACCCATCACTCAGACTTAAAAATCTTTGAGTGCTTTTCAACTCTTCCCTCTCTGCCTGATCCTCCCCAACTAATCAGTTGCCAAAATTCTGACAATTGCCCATTTTCAATGTCTCTCTAAAAGTTTGCTTAAAGGTAGCAAGGTAAAACAGTGGCCCTAGGTCACATCAGGAAGACCTAACTTCAAACTGGACCTTAGAAATTTAGCTGTGACTGGGGAAAAGGGCTTAGCCTCTATCTGCCTCAATTTCCTCATTTGTAAAATGAGAACAATAATAGCTCCCAGGGTTGTTGTGAGACTGTACTGAAATAATATTTGTAAAGTACCCAGCACAGTGCCTGGCACATAGCAGGTGCTTAATAGATGTAGATGCTTGTTTTCTTTCTACTATCACAACCATCATCCTAATTTCAACAACAGCTGTTCATTGAAGCCCTTATTTCTTGTCTGGACTACTACAAATGCCTGATTTCTCTGCCTGCAGTCCTCTCTTTCTCCAATCCACACTCAAAGCCAGATTTTGCCTTCTAAAACCCCATTCTCATCATTTCCTTCCCCTTTTAAAAAACCTTCAAAGGCTTCCCCAGGGTCTACAGGTAAAATCCAGACTCCTTCAGTTGGCATCCAAGGCCCTCAGGTCTGGCCCCAAAGTACCTCTCCTTTATTTCCTACTGCCTGTCTACCCAAACCCGCTGCACCAGTCAGATTGTTTCAACTACTTGGCCTCTGAACTGGCTTTGTTCTTTTCCACTACTATTCACACTTTTGCTCATCGCTTTTTCCCAGTCTGCAACGCTTTCTTCCTTCCTCTCTTTCTACCCAAACCATCCCCTTCCTTCAAAGAATGATTCAAGTCTTTCCACCCCTAAGAAGTCTTTCCTGCCCACAATGGTCTCTCCCTCCTCTAATTTAATATCAATAGTGTACAGTTGACAAATAGTCCTGTCCTGCCATTTGGCATATAATCATGTTATTTCTTATAATGTTGGTTTGAAGAATATGTAATTTAACTTTTCTTATACCTCTGTCCCGAATGGGGAGTCTACCTGATACTTCTTTGAGTCCCATCCCTGACCTTCCTCCACACACAGCCTTACCACCCTATATCCCAGCACAAAGCCTTGCTAGTAGTAACCATTCAATAAACATATGTTGATTTGATTTGATTCATTGCTAGTGATAACCTCACGACAAAAGCCCTCTGCTAGTTAAGGTTACTAGTCTTACACTGCCCATCTTCTTAAGTCTCTCCCAACGTGCCCTTATGATACCCAATAATTTATAGTTCTAAAATGGAGCTATTGTCTATAACCAACAGTGTCTGCTGTCAACCATTGCTGTCATCTGTTCAGTGGGACAAATTAAAGTCTTGTCTTCCCTACTTGTGAGCAGGACACATTGGGTCCTAGACTTGGTGCTTTTCGGTGAGTGAAGAGGGTGAAATGACCCAATCCCTTACTGTTCCCGAATTGCATGGGAAGAGGTTTGTGAAATATGGTGCTCTATGCCAGAAGGCCTGGAGGAGACAAAAAGGAAAGAGAATGGCTCTTCCCAAGGGGCAGCCTGACCTGTCCTATTGCCAGCATAGCTTGTAGCACCATCTGTATTGACTGCATTCTCTGGCTGGACACACCCATCCCTCGCCTTTTGCAAGTTACACCACATGTGGCTGATTTTCTACAACAGATGTCTGGGTCCAGTTGGCCAGGAAGGGAAGGATAGTCAGGAATTTTGGTCCCTTTTCTGTTCCTGCTGACAGCTCTCCTCATTTGGGCTACCTGCTCTTAGAAACCACTCCTCAGACCAATGACCCTCTAGGTCAGGGGTCCTCATCCTCAACTTTTTGTATCACAGACCTCTCTGGCAGTCTGGTGAAGCCTAAGGATCTTTTCATAGAAAAATGTTTTAAATGTATGCAATAAAATACAAAGCACTATAAAGGAAACTAAAGATTGGTTAAATACAGATGACATTTTTCCCATCTAAGTTCATGGACCCTTTAACATCCATCCATGAATCCCTGAGGAAGTCTGTGGACCCCAAGTTAAGAACTCCTGACCTAGGGTCACCCCATACTTCACCTAGCCCAGCCAGATAGATGTCTTCAGCACTAGAATGCCTCCAAGGAATGAGAAGTGTCTGTGTTCTGGGACAGCAACTCTCCTTTGATCGTCTTCAATTTCTCTGAAAAGTAAGCAGCTTGGTAGCCTTCTCTTGAAAACTGAGGCAGCTTCAGTGTAATAGAAAGAGCCAAAAAGATGAGAGGTCTGGGAGACCTGGGATCTAGCCTGAGTTCTGCTAACTGGCTGTGCAATCTTAAGCTGGTTGCTTTCCCTCTCTGGGTCTCAGTTTCCTCCTATATAAAATGATTAGTTTGGATCTCAAGGGTCCCTTCTAGTTCTCCGACTCCACTGACTTTCTCAATAAGTCTGGGCAGAACTTGTGGTGTGCCTTTCCTTTCATTTGGTTTTCCAAAATGGCTCTTGGGGCATGCTGTTTCTAGGCATTCTCTTGAGGAAAGGGGGCTTTTCACCATTTTAGGTCATAGTCAGTGCCACCCAGAACTCCTGTAACCTCTGCCCACTCACTTCCATCTGGGTTCCCTCCAGTATTTCCCAGAACACCCCTGCCCCAGGCCCCAGGGACTCCATATCCATTCATTTTCTTGACTCCTGCCAACATTTCTTGCTTCCAGAGCCAGGTAAAAAAAAACAGTTTAGAATAACCCATGCTGGCACTTTCTCAGCACCTCCCCTGCCCCTGGCACATTCCAGGCATTTGGGCAGGACCCGGAGCACTGGAGAATTCCTCTCTTTCTTTCCTTAGCGTGGGTCCCCGTGTTGGCATGCCGACAGTCCAAAATATTTAAAGCAATCATAAATCTGAGTGAGTGAGCAAGCACAGGCCTTCAGGGCCAGGGCCTGGAAGAGACTGAGCTAAACTCTAGGCAAGTGAAGAGGTAAAGCCAAATGGAAAACACCCCACTAATAGCACTCATCACTGTCAATATCAAAAACCTCTACAAAGCATCTATCTGTGTGTGCAGCTGAGCTGGGTGTGGTATGGCATGAATTAGCCATACAGTTTAAACCAAAACCAAAAAAAAAAGCTGTCAAAGCAATGTAAGTAGAATTTAAAAGCTGCATCAATCAGCAAGCATTATAGTAAACTGTCAAGAACCTTTACGTTTTGTTAGTCCATCAATGAGCATTTATTAAGTGCCTACAATATGCTAACCACTGGGCTAAGGGGACAGGAGTACAAAGAAAGATTAAAGATAGTCCCTGCTCTCATGAAGCTCACAGTCTAATGGCAGAGACAACATGCAAATAATTTGTACAAACAAGCTATAGACAGGACAAAATTCAGATAATCAGCAAAAGAAAGTCACTAAGATTACAATGCACCGAGAAAGCTTTGTGCTGAAGATGGGACCTGAAGCTAAGGATCAGAGCAGTGACCATTGGTAGTGTCATGCCCATAGAAAAGAAGTTCCTAACCTGGGGTCTGTGAACAGATCAGATTTCAGGAGGTCTATGAACTTGGACAATAAAAAAATCCATCTTCATCTACATGAACTTTTGAAATCCCATATATTTTATTCCAGGGGCTTCAACAGACTTGACAAAGGGGTCCAGGACACAAAAGAGGTTAAGAATCCCTGCCCCAATGTAACACCTCCCCTCTGATCCCTCTAGAGAATGCAGAGTTCCACAGGTCATTTGAGCTCTGGAAAATAAAAGCAATCTTTGAAGGCTACAGGGATTGAGGGCATTCTGAGCTTGAAAGAAGGTTCTAAGGTTACAGTAAGGTGTCACAATGAACAATCAATGAGCAAGGAAGTCCAAGAGGATTTGACAGGGAATCTTACGGATAGCAAGAGACAAGAGAAATGAGTTGGCTTCAGTGAATCTCTAGTAAAGGTCTTTGTAGGGAGGATCTTTGATCTAGCAGCCTGATGGCTAAGAAACCATTATGAAGGTCAAGGGGTAGGGGTGATAACATGAGCAGAATGATTAGTGGATGCTACATAAACTAACACTTGGTAATAATAATGATTATGGGGCAGGGGGCACTCCTGTTATGACCAAGACTTTTTGCTTCTACAATCACCGTTCAGTCCTCAGGAGGAAGAGTGATACAACAGAATATAGTCCTGACTTTAGTCAGACAACCTGAGTTTGAGACCACCACATTTTGTCACTCACATTCTGTGTGACCTTAACAAATTACTTTCCCTCTCCAAGAGTCAGTTTCCTCGCTTAAAATGATAGAGTTCAGACTAATATGGAAATATGTTTTACATGATTGCACATATATAACATATCAAATTGCTTACCATTTTAAGAAAGAGGGAGGGAAAAAATTTGGAACTCAAAATTTTGTAAAAAATTAATATTAAAAATTGTCTTTACATATAATTGAAAAATACTATAAAAATGATAGGGTTCAGCTAGAATGGTTTCTAAGTTACTTTCCAGTGCTATGATCCAGGGAAAGAATCATGGAATCAAAGGATTCTCAAGATTGGAAAAGTTCCCTGAGGTCCGATCTACACCCAAGCAAAAATCTTCTCTGTCACATCCCTGACAAGTCATCTTCATCTACAATTCTACAATCATGGGACACAACAAGTAATTATCCCTATGTTAGGGATGTGACAAGTGGTCTTTATAACTCCTACCACCTGTGGAAGATTTCAAGTAACAGGGTGCTCATTAACTCTTTTTTTTTTCTTGTCTAGGCAATGGAGTTAAGTGACTTGCCCAGGGTCACACAGCTAGTGAGTATTATGTGTCTGAGGCTGGATTTGAACTCAGGTAAGAAATGGAATAAGAATCTGCTTATCTTCAACTTCCACCCATTGGTCCAGTCCTGCCTCCATCCAAACAAAGCAAGTTTCTTAGGATCATAAATTTAGGGCCAGAAGGAGCTTTAAAGACCATCTCTTCTAATCTACCGATTTTACAGATGACCAATCTGAAGCTCAGAGAGGATAAGTGTTATTCAAGGTCACACAAGTAAAGACAGAGACCAGAAAGAATCCAGGTCCTCAGACTCCAAGACAGTCCTCCAAACACCTCAAGTCAGCTATCATGCCCCATCAGATCTTCCAATCTCAACTTCATGGATCATTCACTCCTTTACTTCTGTTTTTGCTTTCTGATTCTCTTGTCCATTTTCCTACTCAACATGCCTTATCCATGGAGGCTTGGGGAAGGAAATCAGGACTGATTTAGATCATTTGGGAATATGACATGAGGCAAGAAAATTTCCCTGTCCCAATATATCTTCCTAATTCATTGGCCTATCATGAATGTCTTCAATTCTATCATTAGCTATTCATTCCTTTGGTTTAAACATTCTTTCTCAGAAGGTCTGGTTGCAGTCCAGAGTCTCTAACTCTAATTCTTAATGAGAATGTGTCTTATCAGGTAGATTTCCTCTGAATCTGGAAGGCCTAGGCTATCATGAAAGCAGGAGGAGGTTTAGAAGAGAGTGTCTTCCCTACCCTTTCCTCTGCAAAAGAGAAAATAAAGGAGAAAATTAATTCAAGGCACAAACATGCTAAAGACAAGTTTCAACCTCTTCACAATTTTGCAAAGGGGCAACAAAGAATAGAGGTGTCCAATGGTAAAGAAGAATGAATTCAAGTCTAAGTTGTGTTTGTGTGCACGTGTGTGTCTCCCAAGGAGAAGGCTGAAACTGTAGGGTCAACATTGCACTCTCAGTAACGTTTCCTTTATCAAAGTTAATTCTCCCCCCTCATTTGCCCAGATTAGCCAGAATGGCCCATAACCAGGAAACATTTTCACAGGGTAAATTGGATTCAATAAGTTTTTATTCAATTCTACTGAATGTCCTCCCTTGTGTTAGGGCCATGAGGAGAGAGAAGGAAGAACAAGGCACAGTCTCGCTTTTGTAGAGCTCCAAAGAGAAGCAAACCTTCAGAGTTCTTATCCTTTTTGTGTCTCATGGATTCCCTTGGTAGTCTGTTGAAGCCCAAGGTGCAGTTACATATCAGTTCTTTCAAATGCATAAAATCATCATAAAGGAAATCAATCATATTAAAATATGGTTATCAAAACATAGTAATGATAATAATTAGCATTTATTTAGCTCTTTAATGTTTCAAAGAGCTTTAAATATGTTCACGAACCCCAGGGTAAGAGCCCTAGATTTACAAGATGACTGAAATCATTCTAAAGCAACATATCAGCAAATGTGGGATAGACTCTATAACTCAGTATGAAGGAAATTCTGAGTCAAAGAAATATAAGTGTATAGCCTAAGACCAATCAATAAATGGACCATCCTCCAAACATCCTAGCATCTTTTTTCAATCACAGCACTCTGGAGAGTTAAGCTCTTCATATTTCTTTTTCTGAATCGAGAAGTAGTGAGGTCTCCAACATGACAAAACAGGAAAATGATAAATGTTGGAGAGGATGTGGGAAAATTGGAACACTAATACATTGTTGGTGGAGTTGTGAAATGATCCGACCATTTTGGAGAACAATTTGGAACTATGCCCAAAGGGCTACAAAAATGGGCATACCCTTTGATCCAGCAATAGCACTTCTAGGGCTATATCCCAAAGAGATCAAACAAATGGGAAAAGGACCCACAGGTACAAAAATATTCATAGCAGAGCTTTTTGTGGTGGCAAAGAATTGGAAATTGAGAGGATGCCCATCAGTTGGGGAATGGCTGAGCAAGTGGTGGTATATGAATGTAATGGAATACTATTGTGCTGTAAGAAATGATGAACAGGCGGACTTCCGAAAAACCTGGAAAGACTTATATGATCTGATGCTGAGTGAAGTAAGCAGAACCAAGAGGACTTTGTACACCATAACAGCCATGTTATGCAATGACTAAGATTGTTAAACTGAACCCTTCTCAGCATTATGAGGATCTAAGACATCTCGAGAGGCCTCGGGATGGAAAATGCTGTCCACATCCAAAGAAAGAACTATGGAAGTCGAATCGCTATCACTTATTTTTACCTTCTGTTGAGTTTTGTTTCATCTTTGTGATGGTTCCTCCTATTGGTTTTAATTTGTACTTACAACTTCACTAATGTGAAAATATGTGTCATGGGTATGTAAATGTAAAGCCTATATCAGATTGTGCGCCGTCTTGGGGAGGGTGGGGGGAGGAAGGGGGACAAAACTTTTCAACTCAAAAGCATATGGAAGTGATTGTTGATAAATCAAAATAAATTAATAAAAATTTTTTAAAAAGAGAGAAGTAGTAAGGTCTCCATCACTAGAGGTCTTCAGGTCTCAGAGGCTGAGCAACCACCTGTAGGGAAGAGGGTAGAGGAAGTCTTGTTGAGCTATGATTTGGAGTAGATGGCCATCGAGCTCCTTCCCAACTCTGAGACTTTGTGATTTCACAGTGAATGGAGGGGGGGAGAAACTGAGAGAAAAGAATTCTGTAACATGTGCAGAGACACAGGAGGAGGAAAACTGAGGACCCAGGAGTTCCTGGCTTCTTGGATTCAGCTCTTATTGTTGAATCCATTTTCCCTCTCTCTGGTTTGTAATTTGGGGTTGTTCCATGCCCTCCCAAGATGCAAAAATAATCTTAACATGTAATAGGACAGATGGAAGTGAGATGTGAAAAGTCACTCTAGGCTAATGAAAGATTAATGAAGAGGAACTGTGATACAGGTCGGGGAAAGTGGAGAAAGTAGGGATATATTATAAGGTGGAACCATTGGGAAGAAGACCTGGGCTAACCTAACCCCACTGCTTAGTATGATCAAGTCAGTTTGCCCCTCTCAGCCTGTCTCCATCTAGAAAATGGGGGTGATTCTTGAACTACCTACTTTTCAGGTTTGCTAAGAAAAGAGTAAAATCTAAAATACCACATAATCTGAGCTGCATATTATTCCAGATTTAGGGGGATGTTGTACAATGAATGCCTTAAGAATAAGGTTCACGTTTTTGATGATGTCCTTTGTAGAAACTGGAAGCAGAAGCTCTCCTTAGATCCAGCCTCTTGTCTTTTTAGCCCATCCTTCACACAGACATCAAATTAACATTCCTAAAACACACAGCTGACTATGCCACTGCACTGCTCAAGAAGTTTTCACTGCTGTCTACTGCCAAACTAGTCAGCTTTAAATTGTTTTTAAAAATTTTTCTTTCTTTATTATTAATTTCACCATGATTAACAAGCATGAACATTTCAATATATGAAGAAGAACAAAGCAGAGGCATATATATGAAACCATGAATTTGTTATGTTCAGTTTGGAATTTTAAGTGCATATTAAATTTAACACAGCAGTAATAAAAATTGCCTTAGTTTTTGGTGTTTCCTTCCTTTTTTAATTAATTTACTTATTTTTTAGTTTTCAACAATCACTTCCATAAGCTTTTGAGACTTAAATTTTTCTCCCTCTCCTTCCCCAAGATAGCATGCAATCTGATATAGGCTCTATGTATACTTTCCTATTAAACGTATTTTCACATTAGTCACATTGTAAGGAAGAATTAGAACCAATAGGAGCAACCACAAGAAAGAAGAAACAAAACAAAACAGAAGAGAAAAAAAGAGCAAATAGTGTGCTACCACCTGCATTCAAACTCCATAGTTCTTTCTCTGGATGTGGAGAGCATTTTCTATCATGAGACTTTTGGAATGTCTTAGAGCCTTGTGTTGCTGAGAAAAGCTAAGTCTTATCAATGTTAGTCATTACACAAGGTGGCTGTTACTGTGTACAAAGTTCTCCTGGTTCTGCTCACTTCACTCAGCATCAATCCATACAAGTCTTTCTAGGTTTTTCTGAAGTCTGCTTGCTCATTGTTTCTTATAGCACAATAGTACTCTGTTATATTCGTATACCACAACTTGTTCAGCCATTCCCCAATTGACGGGTATCCCCTCAATTTCCAATTCTTTGACACCATATAAATAGCTTCTATAAATATTTTTGTACATGTGGGTCCTTTTCCCATTTGTATGATCTCTCTGGGATACAGCCCTAGAAGTGCTATTGCTAGGTCAAAGGGTGTGCACAATTTTATAGCCCTTTGGGCATAGTTCCAAATTGTTCTCCAAAATGGTTGGATCATTTTACAACTCCACTGACAGTGCATTAGTGTTCCTATTTTCCCACATCTTCTCCACATTTATCATTTTCCTGTTTTGTCATGTTGGCCAATCTGATAGGTGTGATGTGGTACCTCAGAGTTGTTTTGATTTGCATTTCTCTGATCAATAGTGACTTAGAGCATTTTTTCATATGACTATAGATAGCTTTAATTTCTTCCCCTGAAAACTGCCTGTTCATATCCTTTGACTATTTATCAACTGGGGAATGGGTTGTGTTTCCTTCTAATTTTATGTTTTTGATTCTATGTTTTTAACATTTTATTCATTCTGTCTTGTTCCCCTTCATCTCTATCACTATATACTACCTTCCCTCCCCTCACCCACCAAAAAAGGACCTTCCCTTCTTACAGTTAAGTATGATCAAGCAAAATAAATCAACAATTGGTCGTGTCCGAAACTATATATCTCATTTTGCACCTCTAGTCCATCTCCTCTCTGCCAAGAGGTGAATGGAGTCCAGGTTGACATTTAAAGTCCTTCCCAATCTGGCTCCAATTTACTTTTCTGAGTGACATTCTGGTGACTTTGCAGGGCCCTCCCTCACTTAAATCCAATTCGCTTGCAAGTCACAGCATCACCTTCCTAACATCATGGTTCTCTTCAAGGATGAAGGACAAACAACAACAGCTCTTCTGGGAAGATTGCATATCATTCCTCCTCAAGGACTCTAAACTCTATTCCAACTGGACTGCTTGATTTTCCAAAGACATCTCCAGTCTGCATGCCTTTGCACATGATGTCCTCTATCACTAGAATGCTCTCTCTGCCCCCCCAAATCTTGGAATCACTGGTTGCTTTCAAGGAGCACCTCAAAAGTCCTTTTCTACCCCCTCCATTTGTCATTCCTCCCTATCCAAAGCTTATTTTGTATTGACATCATGAACCAGAGATTTAGGGTTAGAAGGGACCTCAGAGGTGCTACAATACAATTTTTAAAAATTCATCTATTTGCATTCTGAACTTAACAAACACCAAATTAGATGGTCATTTCCATAGAAATAATAGAACAGAAGAAAAGATGATTGTCTATGAAATTACAGATCTCTATTATTCATAGTTTGCTAATCTTCAAAATTATATAGTTGTAACCTGAGGCTAAAAGACCATTTGCACAGGACTGTCCTCATTGGTGGAGATTGATTACTCAATGGTCCTTCCCTGGGTGAGAGGTAGAGTTGTAAGAGCTTAGAAGACAGAGCCTGGTCTTCTGGCTTCCACCCTGGAGAAAAAAGACATGTGGTTATAGACGTTCTTCAAGTCCCCTAAAGGAAGAGAGATAATGGGAAAAACCGAACATGTAGAGGATGGCACCACTTACCACCCTAGACACTTCAAGGAATATCTCCATGGGTGAGATCTGGGACTCTGTCTCTGTCTCTCTATCTCTATGTCTGTCTGTCTCTGTCCATCTCTGTCTGTCTCTTTCTATGTCTCTTTCTCTCTGTCTCTGTCTGTCTCTGCCTCTCTCTCACTCTCTCTCCCTTTCTCAAATAATCTAACTTCCAAAGGAAGATTCATTCCCCCTTGTTTACTGTCTGGTATATATTCTCATATGTCTACTTTCTGATTTCCATTTTGCTATCAACTTAGATAAATGGGTTTATCTGCTATTCACTGCAGGTATTCATTGTGGAACTGGTATTTGATGGGAAGACAGTCATGCCTTGGATATACAGCTTGAAGCTTTATTTTCCTCTTAAGGGATAATGATCAGGAGCTCAGTCTGAACCTAAAAATTACTTCCCTTAGATGAAAGATATTTAAAGGAGCAGATAGTTCTAGTGCAGTACTCCCTCTGTCTAAGGAGAGCAAAGTTGCCAGCCTCTGGCCTCAACCTCCTACTCCCTTCTGACAAGAATAAATATTCCTTGGAGAAGAGTGAGGGAAGGAGAACCTAGAGATGTCTTTCTGTGCCTCGTGAGCCACATCTAGGCAGACCCATGTGACACATATCTGATATGAGAAAAACACATACATTGCCCCACACACAACCTTTTTATATTAAATTCAGACTGTAGTTTTTGAAGCTACCCTGCTCATTTGCAAGCCTTTCCGGACTTCTCTTCTTTGCAAAAGGAGGGGAAAAAAAGATGCTTCAATAACTCTTCTTTCTTTCCTTTTTCTCTTCCTCCCCTGCCACTCCAGTTTGGATATCCTAGCCCTATATTCCCTTGTAACAAATATGCATAGTAAAGCAAAACAAATTCCCACATGACCATGTCCAAACATGTGTGTTGTAGTCCACATCGTGCCTCTCTGGGGCGGGTAACATGCTTTTTAATCCATGCTCAGTAACAGGAGTTGGTTACTGCATTAATCAGTGTCCTCCAGTCTTTCAAAGTTGTTTTTTTCTTCTTTATCATACTATTGTTTATTGTATAAATTGTTCTCTTGATTCTACTCACTTCACTCTGCATCAGTTCAAACAAGTTTTCCCAAATTTCTCCGAAACTGTCCATTTTGTCATTTCTTATGGCACAAACCATTCATCTATATCAAATATCGATTCAGCCTTTCCCCATTTGATGGGCATGTTATTACTTTCCAGGTTTTTATTACTACAAAAAAGATTCGCTAAAAATGCATTTGTACCTGTGTATCCTTTTCCTCTTATTTGGGCTCCTGGATGTGTAAGTCCGGCAGTGGTAACACTGGCTCAAAGGGTAGGTACAATTTCATATCTGGGGCACTGGGGGAGTTCCAAACTGTTTTCCAGAACAGCTGAACCAATTCAAAGTGCATTAGTCTGCTTGTTTTTCTACAGTCTTTGCTTTCTTTTCCACTACAAAGTAAGAGTGTAGAACATATGCTGCTTGAGTACAGATACTGTCTCATTTTGCCTTTGTACCTCCAGGGTCCAGTATAGTATTTGACCCATTGTTGTGACTGTTGTTCAGTTATTTCAGTAGTCTGACTCTTTGTGACCCCTTTTGGAGTTTTCTTGGCAAAGATAGTTTGCCATTTGTGTTTCCAACTCATTTTACAGAGGAGGAAACTGAGGCAAAAAGGGTTAAGTGACTTGTCCAGGGTCACACAGTGCTGGTTTCAGGTCTTCCTGACTCCAGCCCTGGCATTCTATCTATCTAGCTGCCCATTTGGCCCGTATCAGATGTCTAATAAATCCTCAATTAATATAGTAAGCATCATTAGGCTCTTCATTGTTGAGGGAGGGAGAATGGGAAAGATATCATCTATGTATGTGATTTGGAAAGGAGTGGTGCCCTATATAGTGGGATACACATCGTGAGTGGGATTCTGTGAAATCCTCCCTGTCTCTCTGGGCCACTTAAGCTAAGTCCCACAGACTGATGAGCAGCCTGCCTAGAGAGTTGGAATTTTGACACCCTACCTCCCCCAGCCATGGCAGCCCCAGACTTCCCTGAAGCTCTGCCCTAAGGAGCTCATGGCTGTGAAAGATCACCAGCAGGAATTTTTTTATAAAAACAAACAAAACCCCACCATGATCAGAATCTTTTATGGTCCAAGCCCCTGTAAAAGGAGCTATCAGTGTCCAAACCGATTTTTCCACCTGGCTTGAGAGTCAACAGCGATAGCCAGAGGAATTCACTTTCTCACATAAAATGGAGCTGAGCCCTGAGGAGGAACCTCTGATGATACAAAGCATTATGATGGGTCAATAACCAGGTCAATGGCTCCCTTCTAGGCTCTTGGGCGCCTCCTGGATCCCAGCTGTCTCAGGAGTCCAAGGGAGTTAATCATTGACAAAAGAAGGGAGTGGGGGGAAGACACTTGTTTGGGCCAGATTAAATGGATTGTTCAAAGAGTTGGACAGAAAAAGCTTCATCATTTCTAATTTATGTTTGGAGCAGAGATTCCCCTTGCCTTGCCTCAGAACCATCTGCGATTAATCATTAAGAGTCACAATTTGAGAGCACAGGATGGTGGGTTCTAGAATTTGGAAAATATAAAATCATATCTTCAAAGATTCCAGACCATTTAGTCAGGAAAAGTCTTTGTCTTGGGGTTGGAAGACCTAATTCCCAGAAACCAGGAAATCCTGGATCCAAATCCAACCTCTGACACGTAGGAATTACGTGCCCCTGGGTAAACCCCCCTAACCTCCCAGAGCTCTGGGCAGCTCTCTGAGGCTACAGAAAAGACGCTGACCTGCTTTGGTCAAAGGAGATTCTGCAACTCAAGAGTTCTCTGTGTCAATGAAATTTCATAGGTCCACTTCCTATCCTAATATTTGTACCACTGCAAGTTGTAAGGAAAGCCCTTGTGTGTGTATATGTGTGTGTGTGTGTGTGTGTGTGTGTGTGTGTATAAAGCACTCTATAGTGTAAATGTGAGTTGTTATTAGTAATAATAATAGCTAACATAGCACTTTAAGGTTTACAGGGAACTTTACAAATATGATTTCATTTGATCCTTATAACAATGCTGAGAGGCAGGTGACAATAATAATAATAGTTAATATGTATATTGTCTATGCGTCAGGCCCTGCACCAAGCTCTTTGCAGCTATTATCTCATTTGATCCACACAACAGCCCTGGGAGGTAGGTGCTTTAGCATCTCCATTTTAGAGATGAACAAGACTGAGGCAGGAGGTTAGGTGACTTGCCCAGAGTCCACAGCTAGTAAATGTCTAAGTCTAATTTGAACTCAGGTCTTCTAACACTCTATCCCCTGTAACACCTAGCAGCCTATGTGTAGCTCTTATTACTAGAGGTGGTAAGTATGGATCCTAGGACATAAAGGAAGAGGAAAATGGGCCCCATTGAATAGGAAATCAGGGTTGTTTTGCCTGGTGGAAAGGGCAGCCAGAGAGGTCTCAGTGGATGCAGAATGGGCAGCACTGGCTAGAACAGAGACAAGAAATAAAGACTGAATCACACCAAGTGTTGGGCCAGGGGGACAGTGAAGAGCCTTTGGAGGCTCTATGAATGGGGTGGGGGACAGGGAGGAGGATGAAGGAAATGACTGTTCCAGTCCCACAGATAAGTACCAATGATGAAAGGAGGATAGGGCAGTGGTGTGGGTGTTGCAAGGAACCATGCTTTGGAGAGAGGGGAATTCAGGAGGCACCAGGAAGAACAGAAGCTGGGAAGATAGCTTTGCCATGAACATAGAATGAGGGCTGACTGTAACAAATGAAGCAGCCTGCTTTTCCCATCAGAGTTTAAGTATAGGCTTTCAACTCAGCTGATACGTAAACTTGTATTTCTTTTTTTTATTGTTTCCGTACCTTTTTTCCAATAAACAGCGTGTACCATCTGCAAAATGTTAGTCAGAGGAAATAAAAACCAAAAGGAAATTACATTACAATGCCATAAGTCAATATGCTACACCTGGGATATCAGTTGAGACACATGCATCTTCACTTAGATTAATATTAAAGGCGTGATTGCTTTCAAACTGCGAATTGACCTTGCTCAGTCAGATGGAGGGGCAGCTCTAACACCAACTATGAAACACTCATTTTCCTACCTACCAAGCTTCCCTGCATTGCTTCTAAACAACATTCCTCCTATGTGGTAGCAAATGATAATCAGAGACATACAAGGGCATTCAATGCTAATTGAAACATGGTGGCATTCTCAGCAGAGATAATGAATTTTAAGCAAGGAAAATGAAATATATCAACTGGGCAAGCAGGAATCACGTAAGATGGATGCTAAAGGCATGTCATTTGCCCAACTAACCCTTTGCATGCCTTCATTCTTGTTTTTTTGTCTAGGCCTCAGCATTCTTCAGGAAAAGTCTACGTGTCGTTGTGAGATTCAAGGAGAAGTCAAGCAGACGAAGGGGTAGACTCACTTAGAGTCTGGCAGTCCTCATCTCAAGGTCATAATTTAGTTTTGCAGAATACAACAAATTGCTTCACCTTGCTATTCTCAGTTTCTCTACTTTATAAAATAAAACTAGAGAACTTTCTGCCTACTGAGCAACTCCTCCCCCGCAATGATAAAATGTCACTCTAGGCCACTTATCATTGTTCTGGTAAACCAGTCTTGGTCATCCAGAATACTTTCTATCATAAATTTAGATTGATAAGGGCTAGAAGTATTCCAGTCTGACAGGCTCATTTTGTGGATGGAAAAACAGAGGTCTAGAGAGCTTAAATGATTTTCCCAAAGATGCACAAGTAGTAAGTGGCCAACTTGCTCCTTCTACATCTTCCTGCATTCTCATCCACATCATGACCAACATCTTCCCCCCCCATCTACTCCAGCCTTGTCTCTACCCCCATATTTGTGTTTTGGGGGTCCATGCTCCTCAATTTCTAACAAACTCTGGTTATTTCTTGTACCTCTCCATCCACATACTTTCTGCTTTCCTAATCAAGAAGAAATCTGGCTTTAATCTTTGGGTGCCATATTCCCTTCAAACCTTTCCAAAGGAGGCCTCTTTTACTCCAGCACACCTAAGTCATAGAAGAGAGTTGGCATTTCCCTGAATCCCACTACTGTCCCTTTACCATCATTCATCCATAACTCTCTTCTTCTAGGCAATCCATTTATACCACCTCTCCTTCATCCTAGTTGCTATTGTCTCCTAACCACCAAATTCCTCACTTCTCAATTTTGGCATCCAACTGAAGGTCTTCTCTCATCACCTATCTTCATCTACAGATACTTCATTATTCATGTTAATGACCTTTCTAATACCTTGCCACAGAATTCCTCAGCTTCTTCACCTCCAATGTTCTTTTCCATCCTACTTCAGCTACAAAGCCACACAATTCATACATTAAGCCTCATCATCTCATGGACCTGCCCCACCTCCAAGACACCAGACTTAGAAATTGCCCTCTCTGACTATCATCGGTGACCTGACTGGTCTACATATCTTTACACCTCTCTCTATTCATTATTCATACTAAACCTAATCCTTATTCTTGTAACCAGAGTAACCAGAAGCCTAACTTCAGGCTTATTCTTGGAAGCATCTCTCAAATGAAAATCTCTCTGGGTTGTTTTTTGTACCCAACCAGAAGTCTCCCTGGGGAACATTAGAAGTTGACTCATCTTTCAAAGGGCTCTAAGCCCTCTAAGAGCACTCAGACTACAGAAACATCAGACACAAAGCAGGTTTTCTTGAAGGCATGTAAGGAACAAAGAAGAGTGATAACATCTGATCCTTTAAATAATACAAAAGTTATATCACTGCTACCTTCCACTGAGCTTCATGTCCCTTCCCTCAGGAGATTCAGTGCCTGAAAATGCAGAGCACCAATTATTGAAGCCTCTGCCTTCTGCCCACTTCTCACTGGTCTCTTTCAGCATTCTCTGGCCTCCTTCTTTGTAGTCTACACACCCTTTTGCCTTCACTCTCCCAAGCTTCAACCTCCTCTCTCAGCACAGTCCTACAACTCTAACCCACTTGGCCTGGCACCATCAGATGTCATGACTCCCATAGCTCCCAAGTTGGCATGGCAGCCTGGTCACATCCTTCAAACTCCTTCAAACTTCTCACGGCAGCTCTACCGGGAAGGTGCAGCTCTTAGCCACAAGCCTAAAATCACCAAGCTAGCAAACGTGCACATAGGCTTTCTTCTACCACACTGGGGAAGAGAAAGGTTTGCTTGAATCTCTTCCAAGTTTCTTGTGCCCTTACATCATGGGTCTTTAAGGCATCTGGCCACCACATTTTCAATGTAATCTCCAGTTCCTGAAAACCTCTATTTCCCACTCTGGCTTTACTTGCTTCCCATCTTTATCTCATGATCTCACTCTTATAATTCTCTGGCATCAACCTAGAAACCCTTTCTATCCCTGATCTAATCATCTTTCAAGCTAGGGAACCTCTCACTGGAGGGAGTCATGAAATCTTGCTGATTTTATCCATTGTAAATTCATCCTTCAAAACTTCAGCTGGACCTTCATTGATGCTAGACAATTCTGGTCTGTTCTTATTAATTCCCTATCTCATTCCCTAAAGCAAAGGTTCTAACCTTTTTCTCTCCCTTCAAGTTTCTACCTCTGCCAATTCTGGGGGGCCTACAAGGTGTTATTTAATCACAGTTGTATATGTGTATGTGTCACATACCTCTACTGGATTGTAAACTGAATGAGGGTGAAGTAGGCACTTCATTTGATCTTCCTAAGACCTAGCTGAAGGATTCTTAACCTGAGAGTGCAAGAACTTAAAAATTTTTTGTAACTATTTCAATATAATTTGTTTTCTATGTAATTCTTTTTATTTTATTTTATGCATTTAAAAAAAAACACATTATTTTGAGTAGGGTTTTACCGGACTATCACACACACACACACACACACACACACACACACACACACACACACACACACAAAAGGTTAAGAAGCCCTGACCTAGTTTCATATTCCCTTCAATATTCGAAAATTCGTGGTTTTACCTGTGCTGGTACTCCTACAAGAATGCAAATTCAAACCTTTTCGTGGCTTTAGTAGATAGTGTCATGAACAAAATTCATCACCTGGATGTCAACCTCAGGTGAGGAGCCCCTCAGAATTTGTCACCAATGGTCCTCAAACAATGAACCAGGAATCCCTCACCTGGCCAATACTTGAAGCTTTTTCAGTTTTCTCTCAGAGAGTTTAGTGACTTAAGTCACTCAGCTAGTAAGTGACAGAGCGAAGAATCAAACCCACACCCTTTGATTTCAGATCACTTGTTCTTTCCGTAACTGCATGTGACTTCTTCTGGACCACATTAGCCTCTTTTAGAATAAAAAGGTGGAGACAGCTACATGGCACAGTAAATAGAGCATTGGCCCTAAAGTCAGGTGGACCTGAGTTCAAATCCAGCTTCAGACACTTGCTAGCTGTGTGACCCTGGGCAAGTCACTTAACCCTGACTGCCTTCTAAAAAAGAAAAGAAAAAAGAGAGTGCTGGAGTCATTTGAAGGTCAGAGCCAGGGGACTATCAATAGAGAAAGCTTTTTGAAGTCATTGCCCTTAACAGACTGCTCAAGTCTTGGGAAAGATACTGTGAGAAGGGAAAAGCTAAATTTTTGGATCATATGCTATAAACCTTGTCTTCTTGTCATTCAAATAGAGAAAAGCAAAGCTACAGTAGTGAAAGAAAAAGGTTTATATCCTCTCATCTTAAACTTAGATGCCCTTTTGAGGGGAAAAAAAAACCCTCAACCATCACCTTCAACAATAAAGTTCTGACCACTGAGTTTGGGTTTTCCAGTCTGGGTTTGGCAGCAGTGACCACTTTGGGGAGTTAACCTTCCCAACCTTCCAAGTTCTCCTTGGACTTCTGGATTTCCAATGGAATTCCAAAGACAAAGCCGCCAAGGGCTGCTGCCAACAACGAAGACAGAATGGAATAGGAGGCAGACAAGCCATAGCAAGTCCAGAGAGATCAGCAGGAGATTTACAGAAAGGGATTTAGACAAAGTCACTTTAGCCTCATTAGCAGGTTCAGTCAGTTCATGTGCTTTTTGCCTTATCATGTTCAGTTTTGGAACCGCCAGGGGCTCCCAGGGCAGGGAGTGCTGGGAAACATGTTGAAGCAGTTTTGCAGTCAAGGAAAAGCCAAACTGGAAAGAGGGAAGGGGCTGCTTGCCCATTAAATCCCTTTGTTTGACCAATGCGCTCTAGGAATAGTACTTATAATGAGGCTAGCCTTTTCCCTTAAGCTGGTAGGAGTTCTTCAAAAATTTTACTTTTTGGCTCTTATCTGTCTAAAACATGAATGAGTTTTAAACAACCAGTAAGCTCTCCTTTGCAAATTATTAATTCATAATTTCATTCAATTACTCATTCAACAAGCTTTTGTTGAGGTGCAACTTTGTGCATGACATTTTACTGGGATGTATAAGAATACAACAGATGCCAAGGGCCAGAGTCCCTGGACTTAAGGTGCCAATAATATAACTGGGGAGAAAAGATGAATATAGAAATCAATATAGATTTTGACATCTATATTGATATCTATATGCATATATACACACACATATACATGATGCAACAAGAGAATGATCCTAAGGCAGCCCATAGGCAAGTGCCTAATGCAAACTATGTAGTGCTGGATGAATGCAAAGTAAGGGTACAGAGAAGGATGGAATTTGGGGGACCCTATAGACAAAACTTTTCCCAATGTCTGATAGAGAATATATTATAGCTAACATTTCCCAACCATGTTGATTCCAACATCATATCCATACCATTTGCGCCATCAGATCTAGATTCTAAGGATCAAAGCTGGCGCTGAATCAGATACTAACTATGGAAATAAATGCTCCCACATTTAAAAGAAATAGGGAATAACCAGCAGATATCAGGCAGTAAGCAATAAAGAATCAGATACCAAAGAGAAAACAGGCATAAGGATGAAAAAAAATCACTAAATTCTCTACTCCTTTCCTCACCCCATTGAGTTTGTATTTAATGGGATTCTCTCTCTCTCTCTCTCTCTCTCTCTCTCTCTCTCTCTCTCTCTCTCTCTCTCTCTCCCTCCCTCCCACCCTTCCTTTCTTTTATAACCTTCATCAAATCTGTTCTTTGCATCACAATGAATTTTGCAAAGCATCACACAAGCTCTCACTTTTCTTCACCCCCGAAAGATTTGCACCGTGTTATACTCAAATTCCCTGGAGACATGTGGACACATTTGTCCTGAAGCAAGGACAGCTAGCCAAAAGGTTAGCAAAGGGCACCAAGCTTGGCTATCTATCTTTTTTCTTCTAAGGATAACTTTAAATGTTTCTGCGTGCTCTGTACCTAATGAAGCAATTCAAACACATTCTTAATCAAAACTTTGTGACAGTGAAGAGCAAAAAATAAGCCCCTGGGGAACTAACTTCAAAGAGCAGCAAACAGGAGTATCCCACAGGAAATGGGTCCAAGGGACCCTGACTTCCACAGCTCTTTTCTACCTCAGGAAACTGGCTGGCTAACCAAATGAATTAACTCCCCAAAAAAGAAAGTAAACAGATCTCAAGATATAATCAATGGCTTTGGGACAATTAGGAGAGATGTCTGTAATAGTATACTGAAAGGCTTTATCCTTAACCCTCCACCCCCCAAACCTGTTCAGGGACATTTTTATCAACTACCTAGATGAAGAAAAAGAAAGTAAAGCTTATCAAATCTACAGGTGACACAGAGCTGGGAGGGTCACCTAATGTGGCATATGTCAGAATTAGATTTTGAAATGATCTTGACAGGACCAGAATACTGGGTGGAAACCTAGAATATAAAATTAAACAAGATTTGGTTTATATTTCTACATTTAGGTTCAGAGTCGATTGTGCATATATCAGCTGGAGAGATTTTGGCTGACAGCAGCTATGGAGGTTAGGAGGAAGATCTGTGGGCTTCAGCTTTCATTGGAGCCCCCAGTATTGACATTCCATCACCAATGCTGGAGTTGGCTGGTGAATCTAAATATGGAAGTGATATTAGATAAGGGTTGTTGCTGACCTGTGGCTAAAACATGAAGTCTGGAAATAACATGTCCCCAATTATGAAAGGGGCTGCCCCTCCTTCCATACCACAGTGCCTCAAATCAGCCCTACGTAAGGACTTCATAAATCACCACGAAGACAAAAGCCAAGATTTAGCACAAAACTGCCCTCTGTGGCTGCCCAATGACTCCTAAATTAAGCCAAAGAGATGGGGATTGATTCTTCAATAGTCTTTCAAGCATAGGTTGAAGGCAATAGAGAAGGTGAGCTGGGGTGGTGGAGGCTCCAAGTGGTTACCCAAGAGGACTTTGTCTTTAACAAAAGAGCACAGGGCTTCATTTAGCTATCATTTTCATTTAAAGGTTGATAAGGGCAGCAGAGCAGAGGGGAAGGGAAGGGAAAGGAAGGGAGAGGAGGCAGATTCAGGGAACCATACATCTATGTGAACATAAGTCAAAGCTGTTTGCAGCCAGATGGCTAGTTAACAGAGCCACAAAGGCCATTTTTTTAGAGGCCCAAGGGAAGCATAGAAAAGTAAGACAAAAGGTCTGATTCTGCTATTTCACAGGATGTGAATCTATAGGAAGCCAAGTGTCAGCCTCCCACCTTAAAGGTCACGTGTCTTAGTGAGCCCAGGAGACACAGAGCTGTTTAATCAGCCAGGCACTTACCCCTTGGCCTGAGCATGATGTCAAGACATCATTCATTTATTTATCCATTTAATTAATTCATGTACTTGCTCAATGTGTGTCCTGTTATTTCCAGGTCCTTTTGTGCCTGTCCCTGCCAATGTTATCAGTCTTGGCTCTGACTGCTGGGCTGGCTCTGCACAATGTTCTACCCAGATAAGGCCTGCTTAAAAGCTTTTGGGTGGAATTATTGAGCAAACCTTACCGTGGGCAGCTGTTGGACTGTTATTTGTTGTTCTTGGGGGTGGGGGGAAGAGAAAGCCTGGCATTTCTCAGACACGAGGTAGACCAGGAACATGAGTGAACCGCTTGCCTGGGTCACAGCAAACTTCCCAGTAGATAAGATGATTTCTTAGGAGGTTCCCTTTTCTATCCCAAACCAAAGCTGGGGGTAGATCATAAAAGGGGCTGAAAGTTGGAAGACCTGGGTTCTTACTTCCCGTAATTAGTAAGTTGAGTGGCCTTGACCAAGCCTTTTCAGAAACTTTCCACTGATTTATAAAGTGAGAAAAATGAGACTCGCACAACCAGCTTCACAGGGTGGTTATGTGAAAACTCCTTTATAAACTTTTTTCCTAAACTAGTATGGGCTTAAAGATGAAATATTATTCATCTGCATAGACCCATTACAGATCTACCAGCCACCATCAAACCCCAACAGAGCATACCAAATTATCTCCTGATACAAAATATCTCCACATATATATGTATGTATATGTATGTATATATCACGTACCAGGAGATAATTTGAGACAGAGGGAGCCTCAATAAAATTTCACTTATCCATAAGACTGCCCTAGTACATTCTATTGGTATATATTATATAAACATATGTGATATATATATACATATATACATATATATACACATATATACATATATATACATATATATATACACACATATCTATTATGAAATGGGTAGCTGAATGGCTCAGTGCATAGAGCACTGGGCCTACAGTCAGAAAGACCTGAGTTCAAATACAGCCTCAAAAAAAAAATACAGCCTTAGACACGTACTAGCTGCATGACCTTGGGCAAGTCACTTAATCTCTGCATTAATCCACTGGAGAAGGAAATGGCAAACCATTCCAGTATCTTTGCCAAGAAAACAATATGGTCCAGAGGGTCATGAAAAAATGGATGTGACTAAACAACAAAGAACAAATTTAATGGGATACATAAACTTTCATCAGTGGTGACTAGTGAGGTAAGGACAGCTCAGATTTGGGAGTCTTCTTTTAAAGCTTAAATGCCCATTGGAGGATAACACATTGAGTCTGTGAAGTCTTAGTGTGAATTAACTTATCAGATCCATTCTTCAGTGACAGCAGGGAGATCGTGAGCGACGCTGAAAGGGCAGTGCCCAATATACACTACATGACTTTAGAATTTTGTGGGAGCTGGTCCTGCCTATACCCTACCAGGAGTCAAGGATTGGACTTCCATAGTGCAGTAGAAAGAATACCAGGACTGGAGTCAATGGACCCGGATTTATTTCTATTGATAAATTATTATATTAATTGTAACATAATTAATGTTATTAGATGAATAATACTATTACTGTAACATGCTATTCTGTAATAATCTATTAGTAGCATCATTAACTATAATTCATTTTATTGATAATAATGTCTGTATGGCACTTTTAAGGTCCACAAAGCATTTTATGTTATCTCATTTAATAATCGCAACAACTCTCTGAGGTAGGTGTTATTACTATCTCCATTTTACAGAACAATAAACTGAGGCAGAGAGGTTAAGTAATTTACCCAGGGTCACACAGCTAAGTAAGTCTCTTGAGGTGAGATTTGAACTCAAGTCTTCCTGATTCCAAGGTTCTCTTCTCCTTCATCTAACTGTACCCATGGGACTTCCAGAAAAAACATTTTAGCGCTTTGGGTCCTGTTTCTTTTGGACCTCAGTAAAATAAAAGAGTTGTGCCAGATAAGGGGCCTGGAGTCAGGGTCTCACCCAGGGATGCTCTGTTTGGGTGGCCAGTGGCACAGTGGATAAAGTGCTGGGCCTGGAGTCAGGAAGGAAGACTCATCTTCCTGAGTTCAGAACTGGCCTCAGATACTTACTAGTTGGGCAATTCACTTAACCCTATTTGCCTCAGTTTCCTCATCTGTAAAAT
This sequence comes from Phascolarctos cinereus, assembly GCF_003287225.1. Lineage (NCBI taxonomy): Eukaryota > Metazoa > Chordata > Mammalia > Diprotodontia > Phascolarctidae > Phascolarctos > Phascolarctos cinereus. The sequence continues at coordinate 69,686,018 of NW_027556180.1, forward strand.
GAGCTGGAGAAGGAAATGGCAAACCACTCCACTATCTGTGCCAAGAGGGGTCACAAGGTCAGATACAACTGGACAAGAGAAACAACTAGATAAGAGATTCTTATTCTAGGTTCTATGAATTTAAAAATTTTGCAGGCAGACTTCAGAAAAACCTGGAGAGACTTATATGAACTGATGCAGAATGAAATGAGCAGAACCAGAGAACATTGTATACAGTAACAGCCATGCTGTGTGATGACTGACTTTGATAGACCTGGCTCTTCTCAGCAATGCAAGGATTCTAAGACAACTTCAAAAGACTCACAATGGAAAATGCTATCCACATCCAGTGAAAGAACTTAGAAATCTGAATGCAGATGGAAATCTGAATGCAGATGGAAGTATACTATTTGCTCTCCTTTTCTTTTGTTGTTTTGTTTCTTCTTTCTCGTGGTTCCTCCCATTAGTTCTAATTGTTCTTTCTATCACAACTAATGTGAAAATATGTTTAATATGAATGTATAAGTAGAGATTATATCAGATTGCATGCTGTCTTAGGGAAGAGTGGAGGAGAGGGAAAGAGAAAAATTTAAAACTCAAAATCTTATAGAAGTCAATGTTGAAAATGAAAAATAAAGTATATAAAAAAGAAAAGAAATTGATAATTGCTTTTCAATATGATAGGTTTCTTTTGAAACTTTATGTATTTTGTTTTATTACTTAAAAATGTTATTCTGAGAAGGAGTCCATAGGTTTCACTGAATTGTCCAAAGGGTCCATGATACAATAACGGTCAAGAATCCTTGGTCTAGGTGGTCTATAAGCTTTAAATTCTGTGTTCCCAAGCTTCTTTTCCTCTTCCTTCTCTCAGAGTATTTATGAACTGGGATCCACCTTCCTGTTGAATTGGGCACTTCAGATAGAGATATGAAGCCTTTTTTTTCTGCAGCATTCAGAGATTATAGTAATCTACTGTGTGACCCAGTGGTGAAAACTGGTCTTAAGAGTACCTTGAAGGAGGTAGAATCACAGAACTAATCAATTAATCAAATCAACGAGCTTTTGTTTACCTAATATTATGTACCAGGCACTGTCTTAGACCTTGAAGATACAAAAACACATATGAAATAGCTCTTGACCTTGAGAAGATCACAGCCTAGCCAAGGAAATAACATATACACATACACAAAAATACAGCATTGATATATGATGATTTAGAGGTGAAAGCACTAGCATCTGTGTGGGGAGAGGCAGAGACATCAGGAAAGCCTTTACAGAGGTGTGGTTTCATCTGAGCCTTGAAGGACACTAGGAATTTTGGGAGTCAGAGGTGAGGAAGCAGTGAATTCCAAGCATTGGGGACCACTACTGTGAAGGCCCAGAGACCAAAGATGGAGTGTTGTATATGAGGAATAGTAAGAAAACCAGTTTGACCATAGTGAATCTAAGAATGTTGGAGCCGGAAGCTCAGAAGCCATCTAATACAACCCCTTCATTTTACAGATAAGGCACATAAGGCACAGAGACAGGAAATAATGCCCTCATTTGTAAAATGGAAGTAATAATACATTTATGACCTACCTCACAGGGTAGCTGTGAGGAAAGGGCTTTATAAATTGTAAAGTGCTATCAAAATTATGGTGATATTTAATATATATCAATTTCAAATCAATATAAACATATTAGATTATCATAATAGTGTTGTTTTAATTAATATTATTGCTAATGATATTATTTGGTAACAATTTTAATAATATTATTATGTAACTCCTTTTGGTCTGGAAATGAAAAGACTCGAAGTTCCCATGGAAAAGTCATTTATCCTGTCTGGGCCTCCATTTCCTCATCTGTAAAGTGAAGAGCTTGGACTCAAGGGCCTCTAAGGTCCCTTCTAGCTCCCAATCTACAACTCTATGATCATGTAAGTTTCATCACATCTAACCAACTTGTTGAGAGGTCTAGTCCTGAATCTGAGAAGCTCAGGTGCTGCTTGCTGGGCTAAGTCTCAAGTCTTCCTCACTGACTTTTTCCGAGCAACTTCTGTCATTGAATTGTGTTTCTTCAAAGGACTAATAAAAGGTAGCTTGGATAAGGAAGCTTGGAGTGGAAATCTTCTGGTGCTAAGCTACCAGGAGATCAGGCTTTTAGAAACAGGACTAATTTAAAAAAAACAAAAACCTTAGGGAAAAGAGGCAAATACTCTCTAACCTTTGTACCCCATTACAAAAGCATTTTGGCCTTTGACACATACAAACAGTGTGTAAATATTTTTTACTATCAATTTCCCTATTGGTTCAGTCTTCATTCTGTTCTTGGCTATCATTATTATTGCTATTATCATCATCATCATCATTTCAAAACCACTTCCGGCAGACACTTTGCCCTTTCTTTTTATATCTTTGGCCATGGTCTTCCTCCCTTGCAAAACCATGGAGATGATTCTTAGCCATTAAATGAAAGAGAAAAACAGTACAGAAAGCATGATGGAGCTGGTCTGAGGAGATAAACCTAGGAGCAAATCCTGACTTTGTAATTTTCTAGCTATGTGAACATGAGTAAATCTCTTATTAATCTCTTTGAGACTCAGTTTCCTCACCTGTAAGATGTGTATGAAAATACCTATAGTACTCACCTCATGGAGTTGTTATGGGGATCAAGTAAAGTGAAGCAGAAAAAGGAGGAGGAGGAGAAGGAGGAGGAAAAGAAGAAGGAAAAGATAGCTAGGTGGTACAGTGGATAGAACGCCAGGCCTGGGATCAGAAGACCTGAGTTCCAATCTTGCCTCTGACACTAGCTGTGTGACATTTGGGCACGTCATTTAACTTTGTTTGCCTCAGTTTCCTCATCTGTAAATTGAGCAGGAGAAGGAAATGGCAAACTGCTCCAGTATCTTTGCCAAGAAAACCCCCAAAAAGGGTCATGAAGAGTCAGACATGACTGAATACAACTGAACAATAATAATAATAAATTGGCATTTACATGAATGCTATGTTTGTATAACTTTATATAAACATGCAATCTGTATAATTATATTTATATAAATAACATTTATATAGAGCTTTAAAGTTTACAAAATGCTTGGTACATTTTATTTCTTTTAATCCTTACAATAACCCTTTGAGGTAGGTGCTATTATCATCTACATTTTATAGATGATAAGTAACTTGCCCAGAATCACACAGCTAGTAAATGTCTGAGGCAGAATTTGAATTCAGGTCTGCCTGACTCCAAGTCTGGCGCTGTAACCCCTACGTCAGCTAGGTACCTATAATAAAGCATGTAGCGTGAATTATAAGTATCGGCTATTACCATTTTGAGACAGCCTGAATTCTCTCTCTTCCATGAAAGCTCAGTCCACAGTTCCCTCTTCTATATTCATAGCATTATTATTTGTACTAGTGGCCCACCAAACGTGGGCTGAAGTCAAGACCACCTCAAAAGGAGACCTAAGCAGTCACCTAATCAGAGGGTGGAAAAACAGATGAAACCTCAACCTTGCTTCAATAACCGGTTTCGGGGCTTGTGTCCCACACGACCAAACCTACCCACAGCCCCCCTCCCTAATCCACCTCCACTGCCTCGTGAGCCTGATATGGCCCCCCAAAGCAGTTATAACCTCAACTTTTCAGGTGCCATTGGGAAAATTCCATCCCTACCCTCTGCCACCCAGATCACTTCATGGTTCCCCTTAGAGTTTGGTCTCTGGGCTACAGGGAAGGGATCACTGCCCCCTTCTCATTTTGGGTGTGACAGAGTGAGTTGTGCAGGATGAGACATGAATGACTTGAATCCAGGATATCATTAAAATGTCCTCCCCCTCCCCTAGCCCACCCAGCTTCCAGAATTCCATGTGATTCTCAATGGCACCACCATCCTTCCAGTCTTCACTACCTGACTGTCATCTTCAGTTCCTGTCTTTCCATTTCCCACATCCACATATTCAATCACATGCCAAATCTTGTCAGTTTCAACTCCACAGTTCTCTTCTCTATTCCCTTGGCCATCATTCTAACAATCTCTGGTGGTCAGCCGTCTTTCCCTCATTGCTTCCTTCTTGGATTATTGTAATGGGCACCTCATTGGCCTCCCTGCCCCAAGTCTCTCCCCCGGATCCAATCCATCTTCCACATGGCTGCCAAAGTGGTTTACCTAAAGTGCAGGTCTGACCATGTCACTCTACTTACTCAGTAAAGCCCTGGGCTCCTTATTGAGTTTGGATCAAACATCATCAAATCCTTTTAGGGAAGCTAGGTGGCGCCGTAGTGCACAGAGCTCTGAGCCTGGAGTCAGGAAGACTCATCTTCCTGAGTTCAAATCTAACCTCAGACACTTACTAGCTGTGTGACCCTGAGCAAGTCACTAAACCCTGTTTGCTTCAGTTTCCTCATCTGTAAAATGAGCTGGAGAAGGAACTAGCAAACCACTCTAGTATCTTTGCCAAGAAAACCCCACGTGGGGTTATGAAGAGTCAAAAACAACTGAAACAACAAAACTCATCCTTTTAAAGTATCTGTTTTTGCATGTTTTATAAGGTACATGTTTAGGATTACATGTATGTAAGTAATTTGTATGTACATATGTATTTTATGTGAGCATGTACATATATTTATGTATATATACATATATAATTTGTATGTGTGTACTTATGTATGTACATATATTCGTGTGTGTATACATACATTATTTATGCATATATTTTCTATGTATGTACATACACATATGTATATATACATATACAACATATACATTTATGCATATGTGCATATATAATTTATATATGTGCATATATACTTGTGTGGGGAGAGCAAAGATCTTTTTATTGATAGGGAGAAATCTGGAAATCAATGCTCTCTGTACTCATCAGACAACTAATTTTGCAGTCTTGTGTGGTGTGCATTGTCATTTAACTCCACAGTTGTTTAACTTTTCATGTATGTATGTCTCAACTCAGGTTTACACACACACACCATTACTCAAATTACAGTTTTGATTATGTCATTTGAGATGATATTTGTGAGTTGCTTAGCATAGTACCTGGCATATAGTAGTGCTTAATAAGTGCTTCCCCATACATGGCCTTCCCAGATTGTCCTCTGGTTGTTAACAGTCTTTCCCTCTTAAAATATTTCCTGTTAATTTTAGAATAGGATGGCACCTCTGGATCCATCTTATCCAACCTCTCCATTTGTACAGTTGAGGAAACTGAGACCCAAGGAAGCTAAGTGGCTTGGCCAGATGACGCAAGTGTGGAGGGTTTGAGGTGAGCCTTGCCCAACAGCTCTTCTGACTTCTAGACCCAGTGCCCTTTCTCCAGGGCTGAGATGCATCACCACAGCCAATTCTGAGTTCATGGAGGGTAGGGAATCTTTTATTTTACCTTTTTGTCCCCAGGGCCTTGGAAACAGATGTTTTTTTCGATTGTTGACATGTTATATATAGCGATAATAACCTTGCTTAAGAAGAGCTTTCCTCCCCAAGAGAAATAGGCTAAATTAGCACAATTTAATAGTGACCATCCTGCTCCCCACCTTCCCCCTTCCTCCCTCCCACCCCCGGGTCCTTGAAGTCAGCTCCAGCTTCATTACTTGTAGACTGCTGTCTCTCGCTGGGTGAGAAATGTGCCGCTAAAGCAAAAAGCTTCCTGAGTTCTTGCCAACAGATTTTTGTATTTGGATTAAGAGAGCTCACCAAAGAGCCAGTGGTCAGGGGGACAGAGACCCCCTGCCATCCCCCTCAGACCTGGGACGCCAAGGTTACGAGGTTGCTCTGTGTGGCCCTTTTCAGCCCCACATCCCAAGGAATTTCATTCATCTTAACATATTAAAACTTCCCAACTGCACGGCCCCCAGCGAAGGAAGCAGGGGGCAAAAGGGTGGCTACAGAAGGGGAAAGCTTTCCGTCTGGCGTCTCCAGTCAAGGACGAGGCAGGGGCAATGGGAGAATGCCAAATGTAAACTTTGCCTTCACTTTGCTTCTTGTTAGGAACTGGGGATTAAATACTGAATATGACTGAAAGGACCCTTGGGGCTCACCTGTGGATTTTATCCATCCACATCCTCCCTGTCCTTCCTTTGGATGAAGAGAAAAAATTGCCTATATTTTGGCCCCTCAAACCTGAAAGAGCCCAAAAAAGGCAGGACTAGCGGAATGCCCTTGGGGGTCCCTATGCAAAGATAACACGGGAAGAACCTTTTTTTCCTACAAGTATCCCAGCTGTGACCATAGCGTGTTGTGAACAATGTTTGTTTGGAACTCAGACTCCAAAGCCCTAGCTTCTTTCATCTGGCCTTGACAATCCCCAGTAACAGTGTACCCCTTTCCTCACTGCCCACCTTAGGCTCCAGGCTGAGGGAGGTGGGGGCTTTCTAGTTGGACCTTGGATTGACACTTAGGAAAAGCAGCCCCCTCCTTGGCAGACAGCCACTGGCCTGCTGTCAGAAGTGGGGTGGAGGGGAGGGAAAAGGAAGGAGTGGCCAGACCGAGTGAAGGCCAGGGAAATCTACCACATTTGAACCTTAAAGCAGAGAGAATTTCAAGAGTGACAGGCTGAGGAGTCCATTCCAAGGATGGGTAATATCAGGAGTGGCAATGTATTGGGATAATATGCCATTTGAAATAGTTTGGATTTGATTCTTGGGATTGCAGATAACCTCTCTCATTTTACTAATAAGGAAATACAGATTTAGAGCTGGAAGGCTATCAAGTCCAACCCCCTTATTGACAGAGGAGGAAACTGAGTCACAAAGAGGCTAAGTAACTTGCCCGGACTCACAGAACTAAGCATTTGGGACAGGATTAAAACTTAGCTATTTGGCCCAGTGGATAGAGTGCCAGGCCTGGAGTCGGGAAGACTCATCTTCTAAGTTCAAATCTGGCCTCAGATACTTAATAGCTGTGTGACCCTGTGCAAGTCACCTAACCCTGTTTGCCTCAGTTTCCTCATCTATAAAATGAGCTGGAGACAGAAATAGCAAACTACCCCAGTATCTTTGCCAAGAAGACCCCAAATGAGGCCAAGAAGAGTCAGACATGACTGAAACAATACAAAAACAACTTTCTGACTCCACGTCTAACACTATGCCACCTAACCGAAGTCTAGAAGAGAAATTGACATAATAAGTAGCAGAGCTGGAATTTGAACCCAGGTCCCAGGTCTTCTAATTGTAAATCTGCTGCTTTTCCCCCTGCACCATGATACTTCCAGTAGTCCCCCAGACCACTGGAGGTTTGGAGGCTGGGACAAATATTAGAATAAATCTGTGCATTAAGATTACTCAGTCAGCTTGTGTGAAGGATGGAGTAGAAAAGGGAGAGACTGGAGGCAGGTTATCCCATTAAAATGGAAACACATTACGGAGGAATTGATAAAAATTTTGACCCATTTGTGGAATTAACCTCATTAGTAGAGATTCCATTTAGGGAATAGGACACATTGTTGGTAGAAGAGGGTCCCACAGGGTGTGGAGCATAAAGTTATCTGGAAGAAAGTCCCCACATAAATGAATGCCTTGAAGGTGGGGTCTTGGGGACTCAAGGGCCAGCCTGAAGGGACTAGGTACCGTAAGTGCACTGGGAGCCCCAGACGAAGGTCCTATTTAACAATCTTTTTTTTTAGAGCCTTGTCTGCCAACGGAAATCTTAGCACCAAGTGCTCCCTCTGGTGGTCCCAAACCAACATTTCTTTTTCTCATTTGCAGAGATGACCGCTGGAATCCTCTTATTAAGGGGATTTGTTCTGTGAAGTTGAGATTCAGTCAAAGGACCGCACTTGAGGACCTAGAGGGCCTCATGTGGCCTCGAGGCTGCAGGTTCCCCACCCCTGGTATAGGTATAATTAGGTGGTACGGTGGATAGAGCAGTGGGCAGAGAGTCAAGAAGACCTGAGTTCAAATATGGCCTCAGATACTCACTATGTGACCCTGGCCAAGTTACTCAGCCTCTGTCTGCCTCACTTCCCTCAACTTTAAAGTGAGAATCATAATAGCACCTACCTCTCAGGGCTGTTGTGAGGATAAAATTACAACATCTGTAAAGCACTCAGGTTATTATTATTGCTTAACTTCTCCCTGCTTCAGTTTCTTTAACTGCAAAATGGGGATACCAATAGCACCTACCTCCCAGGGTTAACATGAAGATGAAATGAGATAGCATTTATAAAGCTAATAGCAGAGTGCTTGGCAAATAGCAGGTGCATAATAAATACTCGTTATCTTCCTTCCTTCCCTAGCTAGATATAAGAGGAAAATAAGAATCATACAATTATAGATTTATGGCTAAAAGAAACTTAAAGACCATAAATTTGGTTTTAAAGACCAAAACAATAGACTAAAAAAGAAACAAAAGACCACCAAATCCAACTCGCCTCTTGTTTTACAGATGAGGAAACTGAGGCCCAGAGGAGGCCAAATAACTTGTCCAAGGTCACTGGAGTAGTAAGTAGGAGAGCCAGGATTCAAAACTAGGTCTTTTGACTCCAAAGCCAGTGTTGTCTCTATAGCACTACATTATCTCCACCACAGATTCCGATCTGATTCTTTCATTTCACAGATGGAAGGCAGCAAATGGCAGAGTTGGGATTGGGAATTAGATCTTCTAAATCCAAAGGCAGTATTCTTTCTATTACACCACGTGGCCACCCTCTTTGCACTTTAGGATTTACAAAGAGATACTTGTTGAATTCCCAAGCTCCTCAGTAAGATCATTCTGAAGTGATCAGAAATCATTTTGGATGCCACCTTTGCGCTACTCACTGCCTAGCATCCTATGTCATTCTCTACTCTTGACATTAGGCAGAAAGTAGATTGCTGTCTTCTGCTGCCGTGCCCCCACCCACCCCAGTTCATAATCTGACACTGGTTCTCTTACCACTGTCCGCTATTGATATAGCAGCTCCCAAATGATCTCAGCCCCAGCTGGGCAAATGCTGCCCTCAACTCCCATCCTGATTCCAAACCCCCCAAAAACAACACAGCCTGTCTGATACCCGGGTAACAGAGTCAGACACCGGGACTTCTGCTGACACAAGGGAAGCCTCTCAGCGTCTCAGTAAAGCCTGGGTGCCAACTTTCTGCCTCTTTGAAACAAAATCTTCTGAATTCTTTGCAGTCTTTACACAGGCCTACCCTGATTTCCTGGCACGGCCTTCTATGCACATCCTTCCATGCCTTTCCTTCTGTCTTCATCTGGGGTCTTCTCGATGTCTTCTCACTGATTCCTTTTCTCATGCTAACAAAATCCTGGTATTAGATCTGTCTGTGGCTGAGGTCCCCTGCTAAATGAAGTCCTCAAAATCTTTGTCAGCTCCTTTCTTTTCCTAGAAATGAAAACTTTTCGTTCCCATGGTGCTAGCCATTGGTTCTTTATGGAAAGGTTTTTAATTCACACAGTCCTTTTTTGCCTTTTTTTTTTTTAATTAAATCTTCTTTTGAGAGGTAGAATGGTGTAGTGGGGATTTAAAAGCTGGCCTTAGAATTAGGAAGACCTGACTTTAAGACCTGTCTTGGACACATGAGGCTGGCTGCAGAAGACTAGACAAGCCACTTAGCAGCTCAACATCCAAGAAAACTGACTGGAAACTGCAGACCAGGAGCCAATCAGCCTTGGCTAAGGGAGCCCAATCCCTCCTCCAGTTCTCTATACCAAGGAAGTCACAGATCAAATTTAATTTTTTTAAAATTTTTTGATTTCTAGGACCACTCTTACTCTGAGAAGTCAGGGGTCCAACCCAATGTGATAAATTCCTGGTCCCTAACACAGATATGATTATAGCTATCATTTATCTTACCATCTGCTTACCATGTGCCAAGCACTGTGCTAAGTAAGCATGGGTGGAGAACCACCCTCCCACCTCTTCCGCCATGTTGCTGAAGATGAAACTAACTAGTAGACTGTCCTTTCAGAATTCCTCCATTCTTGCAGGTATTTCTACTTTCCAGAAATAAGTTTTGATAATGTTGAGCCAGTAACTAACCCGTGGAAAGAGTGGTCAATGTGATTCTCATTCAATATGCTCCTCTTTTTCCATTTTGTCTCTGGTTAGCGTTGCTAGCTTAACAAAAACTTTCTAAGAACCCATCTGCTCCTTCTTTGAGCCTGCTCTGACTTTGCACAGGCATGAATGCTTGAATCATTGATTGTCAGGGCCCCGCTTTGGTGTAGCTTTAGCATTGGCACAACACTGAGATGAAGGGAAAGAGAAAATTTTGACAAGGCTCACCTCAATCTTCCCAGTGATGAAAACCCACTCCACCTGTCTGGGCAGTGTGCCCAGGATGTGATCATCAGTTTTCTAATTAGAAATGTTCTACTCTTTGCTTTTCACATGCCCCTATGACGTGGGCCCTGACTTTGGATGTGGAAGATTGAGTGTTAGTCCTCAGGGAATCTTTGGGCCACTGACGCTGGCACGCTTTTCTAATTTAGTTTGGACATTGGCTACTCTATCCCTCCATCCTCTTTGGTGGAAGGTCCCCAGCATGTACTCTTTGACTCAGGGACACTAGCTCCCTGCCTGCTCCCCCATCCCCATGCCTGGAATGCTCCCTCCTCCATTCTGTCTAGTGACCTCCTTTGCTTTCTTTCAGTCCCAACTAAAATCCCACCTCCTACAGGAAGCCACAATCCCTCTTAATTCCAGTGCCTTCCCTCAGTTAATTATTTCCTATTTACCCTGTATATAATTTGCTTTGTATATACTTGTTTTCATGTTGTCTTTCCATTAGACTGTAAGCTCCTTGAGGGCAGGGACTGTGTTTTGCCTCTTTTTGTATCCCCAGAGTTTAGCACTGTGCCTGGCATGTAGTACACACTTAATAAATGTTTGTTAAATTATTATTTAATTAAATAGAAGGGATATATTTAGGAGGAGAAAATTAGTTTTAGATAGTACTGACTAGATCAGGCCAATTCTCACTAGCCCAGTGACTAGGAGGAAAAATGCATTCCATTGAACTCATCTATTCCATTTGTTTAAAATTTGTGCTAGACATAATAGCCCCTGTCTAGGCACAGATCACCCTCCAGCCTTTTACCATGTAGACTTGGTGGGTCAAATCTTTCTACCTGTCATTGGACAGGCATGTTTCTGTGGTTTTTCACCTTAAAAGGACTTCCACTGGGAAGTCAGGTAGGAAGACTGAGAACGGAGAAAGAGTCCATATTGGCTGGCATCCATGTTGCTAGGACTTCTACCTGCTTGCCAGGATGTGGGAACAGGGAAGGGAAGAGGACAGTGAATGAGGACTGGACTGGACTGGACCTGAGGTGCTGGCCAGGCAAGATGGCGAACGGAGCAAAGCTGAGGCAGCGTGACTGAAAAGTGAAAACAAGTGGAGGTGGACAGACCAGCAGGCAGTAGGGTTGGTAAGACACCTAGACCTCCAAAGTACTGGTTTTTTCCTTCACTGCATTCTTGAATCAGGGCAACTGTTCTCTGTCTACCTATTTGACTATTTCCTCTCTTACCCAATTCGAGAAGGGGTAGAGGGGGAAGATATATTTCTCCTCTCAGTGGGAGCCAAAGCAGCTTGGTTATTTGAAAACATCATTCCTTTAACTGCTCAAGCTTGCTTCTAATCTGTCTGAAACTGTTATTAAGAAAATGTTTTTAAGAAATATAACAAATTTGGGTAACTATGAATATTCAGAGCAAGATTGAGAGAGAAGCCAAATCCTTTGAAGTTTGATTTTTTTTCTCCTTTAGCAGAGTCTGAATGGGGTGGAGCTGATGAAAGTGTATTTGGGTGTGTGTGTGTGTGTGTGTGTGTGTGTGTGTGTGTGTGTGTGTGTGTGTGTGTGTTGAGGTCACACTCCAGATTTTTTTTCTTTTGAACCCAGGGAGATAAACAGATTTTAAGGAAACCAGTTAAGAGCCATGCAAGGTAACAGATTGGTGAAATTTTTGCCTAAAGGTCCATTGGCACCAAAGTCAATGAGTTTGCTGCTAAAGTTGCTTAACAGCAAGGAACCAACCCCTCAGGGCCCCTGTTTCTCATGGGTGGCACACCTTTACCACCCCACCTCTCCCACCCCCATCACCAGGAGCTTCCAAGTATGAACGTATGCTTAGAATTTTTGAAAAAGATTCTTATAGTTTGGGAATTTTTAAATTATATTTTACGTTCTTCCCTTTATTATTATTACTAAGTTTGCCTTTTAAACAGATTTGCTTCACAGATACTGGAAACACTCTCATTGTGAAAAATGTCCTCTTCCTTGGTGCTTTTGGGTTTTGAACTAAATTTTAACCCAGGTTTTCTTGCAGATTTTGGAAGAATGTTATTTCTTTTTACCTTTCGTGTTTTTTTTTAAGTTTTGTTTTCTTGTAATTCACTGAAATTATATTTTCCCGGTCCTGATATCTTTAAATCTGATTTTAGTTGTATTGTTGTTTTAGTCTTCCATGAGTGTATGTCCCTCTTCCAAAATTCTGCCACTGTATTCCTAGGATGATTGTAATGCAGAGTGTTTCTTGCTGCTGCTGCTGATTAAAGTACTAAACAGGTGTTTTCATGAGATTATGTGCATATGTAACTGGTATTTATTTAGTGCCTAGTTATATACTAATTGTTGGTATATGAGCATAGTTATCATAACTGCTTTCCCATTATTCTGAGCATGTCATTTTGTATTGTCACTAATTAGCCTTCCTGATTTTCTATTTGCTATGTGTTAATCACATATAGCTATTGATTCATTGTGTTATTATCATATAATACTGCATTTCTTGTTTTTGTTTTTGTTTTTGTTTTTGTTTTTTGTTAGGCAGTGGGGGTTAAGTGACTTGCCCAGTGTCACACAGCTAGTAAGTGTTATGTATCTGAGGCCAGATTTGAACGCAGGTCCTTCTGAATCCAGGGCAGGTGCTCTATCCACTGTGCCACCTAGCTGCCCCCTTTTCTGCATTTCTAATGGTTAATTTAGTATTTTGGGTATTATTGTGGCTCAATTTAGTAAAAAAAAAAAGTGAAGCTGACTTGATTGCAATGTGTTTTCATATTATGGGCAGAAATGCAGATAGGAGTCTCTTGATAATAACATTCTAAAAATCACCAAAAAGAACTATAAATGATTTAGAGGGTTGTAAAATAATTCATAGCAATATAGCGCATATGCTCTGGCCAGTTCTCTCAAAGCCAGACCAGACACATCTGCTCTTCCAGGTTCTAGGGTACCCTGAAGGCTTATGATTTGTTTTTTCTCTGCTGCCTTTGGCTTGAGCCCTCACCAGCTATGTTCTCTCCATTATTTGGTGCTAGTAAGTAGAGTCCCAGTTCCATTTAACTACTCAATATCAATCAGCTCTTACAAAAGGATGTTTATTTCAAAGATAAAGCCATAACAAAAGTACACTTGCCTCCCCCTCAACACCTCAGGGACACATTCTCCCTTAACCCACTTCGCTCAGTTCCTACATAACATTGGCCCCACCAAGCTCATATTCAAATATAGTTTTGTTGTTGGATGAGTCCTGGTCTCAGCTGCTGCTGGACTGAGCTCTATAGGTCATTCTCAAAGGTTGTTCCTTGCTCCTCTCAACACCGATGCTAAAAACCCAGACACCAGAAATCCCAGGCACTCACATTCCTGGCCTTTCAAAATGCACAAGAGTGTAGAATCTCTTCACCTAGAATGGAAAAGAATAAATGCAGAAGCCAAAGACTAAAACCCATTTTAGATACACATGGCCTTGATGGGTAGAAGGCCCTTCTCTTTACAGATTGCTTCTTCCCAGACTCTGAGAGAAAAAGACTACTGCCATAAATGCAGCCAAAGATACTATACTCAGAGAGATTAAGCTGAGATTGATTCAGCCTTTTTGAAGATTTCTCCAGTTCAGGCTATGCAGTCATACAAAAATGGCTCCTTCTAATGATGGGTTAACAGAGCAGAACCAATAACTGAATGTCTACACATGTGCCAGTCTCTCCAATGTATTTCCACTCCACATTGCAAATTCTCCCAAAAGTAAACATTTTATCTTTTGCACATGGAGGAGATCCCCCCTAGAGCAATGTCAGCCCAGTGGGCATTTTGTGAATTACCAGACCCACCTGATCACTCCACAGTTTTCAGAGAAGCCGATAGTAGAAGACAACATCTAGAAACTCATTTCAATTTCCTTCTCCTCTGGGAGAAATTCACCTAAAACACCAGAAGCCTTCATGAGAAGAGAAGCCTTGACAGCAATAAAACAAACAAACAAACAAAACACAGGTGTTTTCTTAAGTCAAAAACAGAAAAGCCTCTCCTGTAGGCAAGACTAGAAGACCAAGCATACATCTCCCATGTCAAGGGGATATTTTAGGTGCAAATGAGAAATCTTGTCTAGAAAGAAATTACCAGGACAGACAAGGGGAATTTGGGTTAATCATTTGACTGATTCACTAAAGCACTGGCGAGCAACTGAGTCACAAAGGAGGAGCAGAAAAAGAAAAGAAAATACGAAAAAAAATGTTTTTTAAAAAAGATAAAGAAATGAGAAATAGACTTATGGAAAACATTAAAAGAACGGCTTTGAGATCCAGGCGGTCCTAAGGCTGCAGAGCCTGGAATCACGTGACAAGCATATCTCCAAAACCTGAAAAGGTAACATGGTGCTGGGAGGGAGGGGGTAGGGGTGGTGGTGTTAGGATTTCAAGGAAAGTAGATGCTACCCTGACTCATTCTGATCTTCAGTCAAAGGAGAAAAGCCCATTGACTTTGTAATTTGAGTGAATGTTCAGCCAAGAGACTGATAGAGAAAGAAACAGTAAATCCTGAGGCTGCGGGTAAGACTGTACTAGGAAAATTGCATAGAGAAATGATTCACAGCCATAACTGACAGTTTCCACTCATCGGGTTGATGTTCAACATGAGCCACAAATTAATTTCCGTGTACAATCAGCTGCTGGACACAGTGATCAAGATGAAAGGCGGGCATCCAGGTGCAAAAGAGGATTTAACTTAGGACAGTCCAACCCTGGCCAAGCACAGGAACAGCTTCTTGGGTATAGGCAGGAGAGTACCCAAGCCATTTCTAACTGTCTCACAAGAATTGGTTGTTAAATTTTCATTGTAAGCATCACACCTCAGAAATCAGCAAATGCTACAAATCAAGGTGTGATCTATTGTTTTGTTGATTTTCTAAACTCAAGAGAGTGATGGAGAAAATCTTGATAATGCAGATTAAACTTAAAAGTGTGTCCTGCATACTTTCCTCACCAGCCCCTCTGGAGAGCTGGTTGTTAAACAAATGTGATACCTATATGCGAGCAGAGAATGTAGAACTGGTATATGAGGGACTAGATTCCAAGGACCAAGCAGCAGGAAAAAAAGATCCAGGTCGCCTCAGACCTGAAAAACAGTAAGAAGGACCTTATCATCCATTACCTATGGGTCCATCCCATTTGGGCTTATAGGATATTACATTAGAGGCGACAGTGAAGATTGAGAATGTGAAATATACTACATTAGACAGTGGCTTTCAAGTGCCCATTATATTCCAGAAATTCTATGAGAGACATTTGAGAAATATACCTTTATAGCCACTGAAAAGACTAGGAATATATTGGGCCAATGGGCCAAAAGACAAACAAGCTGCCCACATTTGAGATCCCTCAGAGTAAGCTTGAAGTTTTCTAAGTTGGTGTCAACAGGAAAGTGGGCACCATGCTTTGCTATCTCTAGATCCACAAACTCGAACTGGAATGGCAGCACTGAATGGAAACAGTGCTATTTAAAGCACTAGCAGGTATTGCAAGCAACATCTGCACACCTGGACCATCTATGCAGCCTGTGTAGAAGCCGGACAAAGGACAGAGGTCCTAGTAGCAGTGAACATCACAAGAGCAGTGACTTTTCAAACTCAGACATGAATTTGGAGAGTTTTACTTTGGTGGCTTTCCACAACTGGAAGCACGGAAAGATCCCTTGAGACACAAGATCAGTAGGACAAGTCTGTTCTCATTTCATGAGTGGGATATTGGGTGTGCCTATGGAACAACTCACAGAACCCACATAATTGATCCGTGACTATTCAGGGAATGATCTAAGAAGATTCCTTTATCTCCAATGGAAGGCCTTAGAAGCCATGTAAAAGAATTATTACTCAACGGTATCTTCACAGACTCCAGCAACCTACGTGCATCACATATAATGGTGGCTCAGAACAAGAATGGAAAGATATGTGTCCATATGGCTGCACTATGAACAAAACATCTAAAATGGAACAGTACACCATGCCAAGAGTTTGATACTTTGAATTGATATTCAAGATACTTAGACTATTTGTTTGGCAGCCAGGAGTTCTCAGTATTAAATTTAAGCAGTGGAAATTATCATATTCCTCTGGGAGTATTAAAAAAAGAGGTGGCTTTCATTCAAATTTTTGTTATCAATTTGAACACATGCCCCAGAATGTTTCTGGGGTATTTGCCACCTTCCAATGACTGATGGAGAAAATTGTCACAGACATGATTTTCCTGAAAGTGTTGGTAAACTTTGATGAACTAATTGTCTTTGGAAAATCACTAGAAGATCATGAGAAGAGGCCCATAAAACTGTTGGACCAATTAGTGAAAGCTAATCTGGAACTTTTTATTGATAAGTGGCCAGATCTAGAGTGCTTTTGTCAACTATTTGGGTTGCGTGATGATACAAGATATGAATGCTGGCCCAGAGAAGGCAAAAGTGCTCCTGAATTGGCCAGCTCTAAATAACCTTTAAGCCTAAGTTCTTTTCTAGAATTTGGCAATCAATACAGCAAATATATTAAGAATTACATTGCTATTCAAGTTGTGGTACATGAATGTAATGGAATACTATTGTGCTATAAGAAATGATGAGCAGGCTGACTTCAGAAAAACCTGGAAAGACTTGTACGGTCTGATGCTGAGTGAAGTGAGCAGAACCAAGAGAACATTGTACACAATAACAGCCATGTTGCGCGATGACTAATATTGATAAACTTAACCCTTCTCAGCAATACAAGGATCTAAGACCTCTCCAGAGGCCTCATGATGGAAAATGCTATCTACATCCAAAGAAAGAACTATGGAAGTTGAATTGCTATCATTTTTTTTCTCTTCTGTTGAGTTTTGTTTCCTCTTTCTGATGGTTCCTCATATTGGTTTTAATTTTTACTTACAACTTCAGTAATGTGAAAATATGTTTAATAGGAATGTAAATGTATAGCCTATATCAGATTGTATACCATCTTGGGAAGGGTGGTGGGGAGGAAGGGGGAGAAAAATTTTAAAATTTTTTTAAAATTTAAAGCATATGGAAGTGATTGTTGATAAATCAAAATAAATTAATAAAATTTTTAAAAAATTAAATACAATTAGATTTAATAACTAAAATGTAGAAATCTGAGTGTGTTAATCATTTGGAGGATTTTCTGTTGTAACTACACTGAGGAGAAATATGACAGGTCTAATTATTTAATCACACAACATTGGTGAATAATGTGTCCACCTTAACTATAACATGCAATAATAGTCTAATTTTAATCTATCTTTATATGATGCCAAACACAGGAACGAAACATGAAAATTGTAGGACGTCATTAGAATTTTCATGTATTTATGCATTTCTTGAAAGTAGTCACTCCTTGTAATAAAGTTCAACTTATTACTTGTGTGTGTGTGTGTTTGTATATACACACCCATATGCCAAAACTAGACAGAGACACAATCGATTATTTTTATTCTTCCAAGTTAGTGGTACACCGTAATTTGAAATCAGGCAATTCACTAGTTTGTTTAAAATGCAAATTATTTCTTGAGGCAAATAAAACAAGTTTAAGTGGACTTGATAAAGGACTATAGTACTATCTGAAATATCAACTGATCAAACAACAATAATTCTTTAGTTGTATCTACATTTTGTATTAATGTATTGATAGGTTCATCGTTAGATTTTTTTATTCATTTTGGAAATTTTCTTCCTAGCCTTTCCTGGTGGATTTTCTTAGTAATGCATAGAATAAAACAGAATGAAACAAAACAAAAACAAAACCCCCAAACTAATGATCTTCTAAATACGATTTACATCCTACCACATTTCTAAAGCCATTATTTATTTGTCTTAATTATTTTTTCTTCTCCATGCTCTGGCATTTCTTAAGTAAATCAAAATGTTATTTCTAAACAGAAAAAAAAAATTACACTGCTATTACTGAACCACCTAATGACTTCACTCATGGATATGCAATTGAAGAGAACCAAAACTGAAGGGCAGAATGGCTAAATTGATCTAAATTCTATAAAAACAAATGGATATCAGTGGATGGATAATTGCAAGAAAAAAAAAACTTTCAAAGACTTCATCGGTTGTTTCTAACATGTACCAGTGTTGGCCTATAAGAAAATAAGTAAGTCTTTTTTTCTATTTATAGATGCTAGCATGAAAGAGTTGGAAGAAGTCATATCAGAAGAGTGAAGGTCACCATGTAACTGATGGTATTGGCCAACAGAGGACTTGGCGATAGTGAAATCTGGCACCTTCTACACAAACTGTAGCTCTTGACTTGGAAGTGAGTTGTCAACGAGAAGTTCAAAGACCATACGGATGAATCCAAGTTTCAGGCATGGCCTGAAAACAATCCACTGACACATTTTCACCACTTTAGATACCCTTTTTTTGGTTTGTTTTGTTTGTTTTGGGGGGGTTTTTTAGGCAAGTGGGGTTGAGTGACTTGCCAAGGGTCACACAGCTAGCAAGTGTCAAGTGTTTGGTCTGAGGCTGGATTTGAACTCAGGTCCTCCTGACTTCAGGGCCTGTGCTCTATCCACTGCACTACCTAGCCGCCCCTCTACGTTACATACTCTTGCCAGACATGGATGGCAGCACTAGTCAACAATGACTTCTGCCTACACCACCATGGAGGGAACGTTAATGTAGACACAGAAGTTCTGTTCCAAAGGACGCATGATAATGAAGCTATGGTAGGTCCTAAGAAAGAAGTGAAAGCTATTAAATGAATATTCAGGGAACTCTGCTACAGATGCAGCTGAGAGTTTAGGACTTCCGCCAGACCGCATGGCAGTAGTGTTAAGAATTTTGTTATATTGAAGCAACCTTCCTTGTCTCTGAGGTCCATGGTTGTCTGTGAGGAAAAAAAAAAACAGGAGCAGCTAGGTGGCCCAGTGGGTAGAGCACCAGCCCTGAAGTCAGGAGCACCTGAGTTCAAATCTGACCTCAGACGAAACACTCAACACCTACTAGCTGTGTGACCCTGGGCAAGTCACTTAACCCCAATTGCCTAAAAATAATTTTAAAAAAGGAAAAAAAAAAACAGATTGCTGATAGACTGCAAGAAGTAATACAAACCAAGAAGCAGAAAAGTTCCATTCTCTAGAAGGCATTTTACAGTTGACAGTGGGAAATATTGATGTGCAATAGAGAACCCTACTGTTGTTGTTAATGTAGTGTTCATGCTTAGTTTTCAAAGAGGACCAGTGATCACAGGTGATGTCTTGACGGGTGGGTGAATTGCATTTAAGTGAGGTGGAGTTGCACAAAGCCATTGGCCTCACTCTCTTCCAGAATCATTGACTCTGCAGCAGGACAAAAGTACGATGCCTGGCTGTGCCCCAAGATCCAGTGGATGACATTGATGTCTTCAATGTCTGACCAAGCTCTAAGCACTCCACCTGCACAGCCGTTGGAACAGATTGTTCTCATCCACCCATTCTACCTGGGGGACATCTTCACATGCTTGAGGTAGACACCTCCCTAACTCACTAACGGGCTTGAGGCCTGTCAGCTACCCTCAACCTGGTTTAGCCAGTCTTCCAAGATGGTTTACCTGAGTGTGGCTGCTGGGCATGCTAACAGCTTCTCAGAATCCCAGGTAAAAGTTGGGTGAAAGGGGACACCAAAGGTGGATGTACAACTCTGAAAAAGTCTTGGAAAGCCTTCATACCAGGGGTGCTAGTTTTCCCTGAATGCCCCAAACAAATGAAGTAGTATAGAGGGAGAAGAAAGAGGGTCCAGGACAGAATCCTGAGGGATACCTAAGGTTAGAGGATGGAGGAGGCTCCAGTACAGGAGACAGAGAGAAGGAGCACTCAGATAGGTAGGAGAAAAGGCAGGTGAGAATGGTGTCATGAAAATTTAAAGAGAAGGAAGTATCAAGGAGGAAAGAGTAATTGAGGCTGCAGAGAGGTCAAGGAGAATGAAGATTGAGGAAAAGCCATTGGATTTGGCACCTAAGAGATCATTAGTAACTTTGGAGAGAGCATTTGGGGTGGAATGATAACACTGGAGGCAAGACCGTAATGCATTAAGAAAAAGAGCTAGAGGAGAGAAAGTGTGGAGGCACCTATTGTGAATGAAGAGATCTAGGGTGATAGTTCGGGGACAGAAGGATCAAAGTGAAGTTTTTTCAGGATGGGAGAGACATGTGCATGTTTGTAAGCCATAGGAAATGAGTCAGAAGAGAAGAGATTGAAAATAAGCGAAAGAGTGGGGATGACAGAGGGGGCAATCTATTGGAGGAGAAGAGATGGAATGGGATTGCTTGAACAAGTAGAGGAGTTAGCCTTGGTAAGGAATAAGGCCACATCACCATGTGAGATAGGGATGAAGAAGAGCATGGCAAAAGGTATTTGTGTGTGTGTGTGTGTGTGTGTGTGTGTGAGAGAGAGAGAGAGAGAGAGAGAGAGAGAGAGAGAGAGAGAGAGAGACAGAGACAGAGACAGAGTGAAAGAGAGAAAAAGAGAGAGGTTATATACACATATAAACATACACATACATATATACACATGTACATATGTATATATACATATGCGTGTATATATGTAGCACCTAGTTTTATATATGTATATATAGTTTTACATATAGTTGTATATATGTATGTATATTTGTATGTGTGTATGTGTGTATGTATATATGTATACATGTGTGTATATATACATATATATATATATATATATATATATATATATATATATATATATATAAATAACGTATTTTTTATGTAACAGGAGGAGGGTAGTGAATGCCCAAATAACCTAAGATGGAGGCATTCACACGGAGATGCTCATATGGAGATGCCTGGGATCTGCTGCTGGGAGACAGGACAACTGATGTGTGAATGTTTTTGTGTTGGCCTACCGTGTGGTTGGGAGCCACGGTTTTTCCATCAAAGGGTGAAGGACTCATTCATTCACAGTAATGGGGAAGGCAGGATAGGACCTGAATTTAGGAAATGTGGCCCCTAAGAAAGGGATTAGGGTTTGGGGGTTTTTTTGTCCTTTTCTGTTCTAGATGCAGAGTGGAGCCCCTGACCCAGAAGTTGAAGCCATGGGAATCCTGAAGGCAAGGATTCCAGGCTAGATGTTGAAGACAGCCTAGCAGTCATAAGAAACCAGAGGAATCCATGGATGCTAGCTCAGTGGAATTTTGAACTTGAACTTGGTGGGACTAACGCCCTGTAGGAATTAAATTGAGCCTAATCCCCTTCCCTATGAAAGACCCAGGTGGGGTAGAGGGGATTATACTACCAAAGTATTAAGGAAAATGTCTAAATGCTTATCCTTGTTATATCCTTGAAGTAAATGTTCCTTTGTAAATGCTAATCCATTGTTAAATGGTTAAATAGAATTGAGGTGCTAATCACTGGATTCCTAAAATTGAATGGGAATACAGTCAGTGAAAGTTCTAGGCAATACCCCTAAGGGTAGTAGAGAAGAGAGGCTAGTAAAGTAACAAAGAAATGACAGTTATCTCAGAACTGGCCTTGAGAGGGGTCCAGAAAGACTTCTTGTATAAGGTGGGATTTTAGCTGAAACCTGAGAGGCCAAGGGGCCATAAACTAAGAGGAAGAGAATTTGAGGCATGACAGCTAGTGAAAATGCAGCGAGTTGGGAGACACATTCAAGGAACAGCCAGTAGGCTAGTATTCCTGGATAACAGAGTAAGTGCAAAGAAGTATAAGACTGGAAAGACAGGATCAGGTTATGAATGGCTTTAAAAGCCAAACAGAGGATTTTATATCTGGTTCTATAGATAAAAAGGAGTTTTCTGGGTAACGGGTGTGTATGGAGACTTGGTCAGAGCATTAATTTGGCCGCAGAATGAAGGACGGACTAGAGTAGAGAATGCAGACAAGGAGACCAACCAGCAGGTCACTGCGATAGTCCCGGCATGAGCTGAGGAGGATGTGTTAGATATGGTACATACCTAGCATGTATATAGCTCTGGTGTGCAGGCTGGCCGAGCCCTTTTCAGAGCTGCACTAACTTTGGTATCTACCTTCACCCAACTTTCACTTGTGGCTCCAAGAAGCTGTAGCACATGCAGCGGCCACTCCTCAGTTAAAATGGTAGTGGCACGCAGGTTAAACCAGGCTGAGGGTAACGGACAGGCCACAAACCCTTCAGGGAGTTAGGAAGGTGTCTACCCTACACATGGGAAGACTTCCCTGGTGGAATGGCAGGTGAGAACAATCTGTTCCAATAGCCGAGAAGGCCGCTGAAGCAGGTGTTAGCGGGAGCTTACAGTTTGGTCATACATTGAAGACAACTCAGTCAACCACTAGATCCCGGGCCATAGCCCAGCTACTGGACTTCAATGGAAGAGCGAGGCTGAAGACTTTGTGCCACTCTGGCTTACTTAAATCCAATTTACCCATGAGTCAAGACTATCCCATAATGTCATTGGTCTTCCTAGAAAATGAAAAACGAAAAAAAAAAAAAAATGAAAAACGAACATTTCTTAGAGGTTTGCAAAGTGCTTCATAAATACAATTCTAATCTGTCCCCACAACAACCCTGTAAGGTAAGGACTATTATTATGGCCATCTTATAGGTAAGAAAACTGAGGCACAGAGGTTAGGAACTTACTCAGGATCACATAGCTATTAAGTGTCTGATGCAAGACTTGAACTTGTTTCACTCACACCAAATCCAGCACTTTTTCTTAACTGTGGCTATGGATAGGAAAGATGTTGAGAAGGTAGAATCAACAACAGATGGATGTGGGGGTGAGAGCAGGAGAGATTTGTCTCCTGAATTAGAAAGGAAGATCCCTGAGGGCAGTATTTGAATTTGTATCCCTAGTACAAGGTCTAGAATATAGTAAATATTTAATAAATGTTTTTGAGTGATATTATGCATTTTCAATTTATATTAAATTGGTTTGACCCTTAGGCAAAGCTAGAAAATAAAAGCTTCTAATCCATTGAATCTTACTGCATTTTCAAAAAAGTTTCTTTTAGGACAAACGAAGAAGGAGGAGGAGGAGAAGGAGGAGAAGGAGGAGGAGGAGGAGGAGGGGGAGGAGGAGGAGGAGAAGGAGGAGAGGAGGAGGGGGGGGAGGAGGAGGAGGAGAAGGAGAAGGAGAAGGAGAAGGAGAAAAAGAAGAAGGAGAAGGAGAAGAAGGAGAAGGAGAAGGAGAAGAAGGAGAAGAAGAAGGAGAAGAAGAAGAAGAAGAAGAAGAAGAAGAAGAAGAAGAAGAAGAGAAGAAGAAGAAGAAGAAGAAGACGACACAGGACAATTTTTGGACGCTCCATTCAACTTTCAAATATTTTTAATTCAGTCAATATAGAAATATTAGGAACTTCCAAGGCATAGAAATCGATTAATTCACCAAGCCACAAATTAACTTTTCAGTTTTCCTTCAGATTCATTATAAGTGCCCTCAATTACACGATAGTTGAAAACCTCTCGATTGTAACGGTGCGAATCATGGTTTATTCCTCTCTCTCACTCTCTAAGCTTATTGAACATTTTGTTCTAGATGTCCACACAATCATATTAAAAAAATACCCAACATGAGACATGCAAAAACTGGAAAGCAGTTTGTATGAATATGAACAAGCTGTAATGATAATGAGCTCACATTGATCTAAGCTTTGCAATTTAGAAAGTGCTTTCCTTGAAACAATCCGATGCGGTAGATAGTAAAAATATTATCACCTCCATTTTAAAAGATAAAGAAATTGAGGCTTAGAAAGGGTAAAAGACTTTCCCAAAGTTTTAGAGCTACCAAGGACTAGCGTGAGGCCTCAGAGCCCAAATAAATGCAATGAAGCAGGAAGAGCTCTTTGGAGAGAGATTTGCAAAGAGATCACACAATAAATCTTTTCACAAAATAGATTCTTTTCATTGGAGAGGTTCTCGAAAGGTGAAAGATATCTGCATGATTACACTGAGTCTGATACCAGTATGCCTGTAACACCTGAATATTCTTTCTAAGTCCAAAAGTGATCTAACAGTAATGATCTAACAGAGCCTCTAGATTCGAGTAAAAGGTCCCTATCATACTCGATGAAATACCGATGACCCTTGATCCTCTGCCTCTATCTGGGGGGGGGGTATTAACCGAGGCCTCTCTGTGGTCTGGGGGGCCCCTATACATGGATAACTGGTTATGCCAAAGTTTACCCACCTACTCACCTGAGATGACAACTTCTTTCTCATTGGCTCCTTCTAGTGATAGCGAAGTTGTGCTAGCGCCATAGCGATAGCACCCCGCCAGAATCGATTGGCCCTCTCGCCCACATCCCTAGGGGCCGTGCTCTGTTAGCAAAGTGGATTGGTTCTTCTAATTCTGTTTGTGACATTATTGACTTAAGGTGACCAGCAGTCTTGTGTTATTCCAGAGAGTTCAATATTCTAACTGGCTGCCCCTTCCCACTAATGCCGCCTCCCGAGTGCTTCTGTTGCTCCCTTTTTAAGATTGGTCTTTGGCTAAAACAGACCTCTTTCCAGAAACAGTTATCTTCCTCCCCCTGTCCAGGACTGTGTCCTTTATTGGCCCCAACAACCTGCTCTGGATGTATATTAAATAAGAGAAATGAAACTGGTGTCTCTCTTAAAACATTAACCATCAGGCCTTGAGTCAACTCGAGCATTTTCGCTCATTTCCCAAGGTAGAGCTCCGTTGGGGAAAATCAGACTCATGAAGTCATGCTTTTTTCTTTTTCCTGCTTTGCATCACCCTCTAGTGTTCAATACAATGTCCTGCACATAGGAGCTTTCAATAAATGTTTTTTTTAAATCATTCGCTTCTGTTTCCATATCTCTCCTTGAGGAAGTTCATCCATCCCAATTCATTCGTTCAGCAAACACAGCCTGAGATTGCAGCAATGATCCGAACATTGCCCACCTTAGTACCTCTGTGCCATTTTTAATTTTCACATTGCTCTTTGCTTATGGATCTCAACTTAAATGCTATCTCTTCTCTGAAGGTTCATTTCCCCCAGATCCCCAAGTTCATTAATAACCTTTGCCCTCAACCTTAATATAGTATGCTGATCTGTAACTCTAATGCACTAGTAGCCCACTCCTACATTTCCAATCTTCTTATACCTTACTCTTCATCACACTCTTCCATCTAATTACACTGGTCTCTTGGCTCTTCCATGAACAGTTAGACACTCCATCTCAGCTCTGGGCATTTTCTCTGGCTGTCTCTCAAGTCTGGAATGTTCTCCTCATCTCTGCCCACTTAGCTCCCTGCCTTCCCTTCAGTCTCAACTGAATTCCCATCTCCTACAGGGACCTTTTCTCAAATGTGCCTAATTCTAGTGTCTTCCCTTTTTAAAATTATTTCCTATTTATCCTGTATATAGCAAATATATATAATATATAATATATATGTATGTATGTATATTTTGGCTTGTCGTTTCCCCCATTAGAGTAAGAACTCCTTGAGTAATACAGGGGTTATCTTTTGCCTCTTTTTAAATCCCCCGAGTTTAGCACAGTGCCTGGTATACAGTAGGTGCTTAATAAATGTTTATTAACTGACTGATTTAGCTACTTACTAGACTGCAAGATGCTTAAAGGATACATGTCCTCTTTATGGATATTTTGTCTGTCCCTGACAGCACTCTACGCACAACAGGCAGCTTTTGGGCACAGATCTTTAGGTCTTCTGTTTTATTATTGTGTGTTCTATCATTTCTGCCATAATAATAAAGATAATAGTACTCTATGCTTAAGGAGTCAACTAGATCTGTGATCTCATAATTTTAGAAGTTCCCTCCATTCATACAGATTGCAGCTGACTCAGGTCTGAAACTCATCCATATTCTTCCAAAAGTTTACAAGAGGTCTCCCCAATGTACCTGATGCCTTCTTTGTTTTCTTACAGTATCTCAAGAGTACACTCTAGCTGTCCACATGTCATCCTTCAGTCTCAAATGTGACCAACCCATCTTATCTCTGCCAGACAATTCCCTGATGATCCCTCCACTCCTGTTTTTCCTCCTTGGTTATAGGTTATAGCTTGCTCACACCCACCTTCTGTGTGATATTCACCTTTATTTCACTGAAGGTGGTGGTGTTTTATTTCTTGCTGTCATATAGCAATGGCAATAAAATGTTAGTGTTGAGAAGATGGGCTTTTGCTTTCCTGGGAAGAATGGGTCAGTAAAAGAGCTTTACAAATTCCAGCCTCCTCTACTCTTCCTGTTCAACTCTGGACCCAGCTCATTGCTTATACGTACTGTCTGTCTCAGATATACATAGTGTTGGATGAGCTCAATGGGATGTCTACTCAGATGCTTATTGAAATCCAAGCAATAGACATCTTTCATATGCTTCATGTTCCCCGTGTGGATGGACAGGACAAGCTCCTCTGAAGGATTACAGATGTCGTCCAGGAGATTACGCAGTGTCTTGAGGCTTGATACAGTCTGCACAATGTCAGGTATAAACAGGAATATCTGGAGGATACTAACCACAGGGAATCCTGGATTTTGCCCTGGATCTCCTCCAGTACATTAGGTGAGGCCCAAGCCAGCAAGATGTATGTTTGCCAAAGATAGTCCCCACTGTGAGGACAAGATGCAGATTGTCTTCATGTCTTTGGTATCTAACCCTCTCTTGAATATCTTGTATATGCTTATTCTGCATTAAAATCCTACTTGGAAGCCTCGTGGTATATGGGTAAAGTAATAGCAACAGAACACATTCACTGGCAGGTCCCATAAAGCTGGAAAGGGTTTTCATACAAACCCAGTAAAGAACTGTGTCCTTTGTCTGCAGATCAGCCTAGCTAAGCCCCAAGAGGCTCACTATTAACCAGGAAGAGGTCAATGTTTTTGACTCTTTTTAATATTTTAACTCTTATTTAGTTTTTAAACAAATAATAGTTAAATATTTTAACTCTTCAAAAACTAAAGCACACAGTGATTGTAGTCTGTGTAGATGGGGGAAGGTAGGCATCACACGGGATAGTGCCCTAGACATTGGAATCATGGAGAACATAATTCAAATCCAGGCTCAGACACTTATAGCTTTGTGACCTTAAGTAAGTCATTTAACTTCTGTTTACCTCAGGATTGCTGTGAGGATCAAATGAGATAATATTTGTAAAGCGCTGGGACACAGGAGGCACCATGTAAATGTTAGCTATTATTTTTTTTAGAGAAGAACCAGAATTGTCATTTTAAATATTCCCTCCTTCAGTACAGTTCATAGCCTGTCCATGCTTTGTGGTCCTATGCTATCCTTGTTGAAGCCTTTCTGTAGAGAAGAGGAAAGTCAAGCAGAATATGATTGACGATTTGGGGAGAGCAGATTTCAAATGATTCTGAAGAACAATAGGTCTAAAATTAAAATTCTAAAGGAGAAATCACCCCTGGTGCTATCTAAGAATGAAATTCTTTGTGCATGATAAGAAATGATGAACTCAATGATCTCAGAAAAACATGGATAGAATTGCATGAAATAGGGAAGAGCAAAATGAGCAGATGCATGAGAACACTGTATACGGTAACAGCACTATTGTTTTAAGAATGGCTTTGAGGGACAGCTAGGTGGCACAGTGGATAGAGCACCAGACCTGAAGACAGGAGGACCTGAGTACAAATCTGGCTTCAACCAAAACACTGGTCACTTACTAGTTGTGTGACCCTAGGCAAGTCATTTAAACCCAATTGCCGTAAGAAAAAAAAATAATGACTTTGAGCAACTAAGTCATTTTGACAATTATAAATATCCAAATTAACTACAAAGGATTTATGAAGGAAGATGCTATCTGCATCCAGAGAAAGAACTGATAAATAGAAGCATGTATAGAATGATTTTACGTGTGTGTGTGTGTGTGTGTGTACATTTGTGTCTTAATGGTAGCCATCTCTTTGGGGAGAAACAGAGGGAAAAAAAGGGAAAAATTATGTTATATGATAACTTATTACACATTTAAAATACAAATAGATACTTAATATTTAATATAAATTCATTTAATATATATATTTCTTAAAGGAATAGCAAGTTGTACGTAATAGATACGCAGTTTCATCTGCAGTCATCTTTTTTCCTATTCTATATTATGGAAATGCTTGCTTTATTTCTTAAGTTCAGAATAAAATAAATAAAAATTTTAAAAAGAGTGAAATTCTGAGAACAGAAAGACAGTTCTGAGGAGGAGGAAAAATAGGAATTATCTGAAGAGATTGATGTGAATACACAGGAAACTCACCAAACAACACAAAACCATGCCAGCTTGGCACACTACCAATTTATGCTGCATAACTACAGCTGGGTTCTCACTTTGTACCTCCTTAACCAATTCACTACCCCACTCACCATGGTTACTCTTCCAAACTTTTTCACCCCTTACCAAACCTCCCATGGTTCCCCCTTCCCCTATTCTTTCAGCCAAGAAATTTGCCTCTTATTTTACAGAAAAAATTGAGACCCTTTGCCATGAGCTCCCCTTTCTTCCCTTCTGCTCATTTCACATCACCCAGATGACTTTTGCCTAGTTGCCCCAGGGAGCTCAGTTTTGAAGATGTCTGTAATCCAGTTCAAAATATCCAATGAGTGGCTGGAGATGAGAATCTAGAAGTCAGCAGAGAGCTTATAGCTAGAAAAGTAGATTTGATGGCTCAAGGAAGACTATTTTGAGGATGGAGGAGACACATATATTTGTAGGCAGTAAGGAAGCAGCTAGTAGGGAGAGATTGAAGTGAAAGAGTGGGGATGATGATGGACGGGGGAATTTGGTAGAGAAGTTGCATTGCAGGGGCAGCTAGGTGGCGAAGTGGATAGAGTACCGGCCCTGAAGTCAGGAGGACCTGAGTTCAAATCCGGCCTCAGACCAAACACTTGACACTTACTAGCTGTGTGACCCTGGGCAAGTCACTTAACCCCAATTGCCTAAAAACAAAACAAAACTGAACTCCCTAAATTTTCACTTCTTCCTTACTGTACCACCATCTTCCCAGTCACCCAGATTTACAACCCAAGTGTCATCCTCAACTCCTCAATCTCTCTCAATCCCCATATCCAATCTGTTGCCAAGGTTTATGGATTTTACCTTTGTAAAATCTCTTACATACACCTCCTTCTCTCCTCTGACACTGCCACCACTTTGATACAGGCTCTTATCACCACACCTGGACTACTGCAATAAATGTCTGAGTCTCTCCTAACATTCTCCACTTAGCTATCAAAGTGATCTTCCTAAGTTGCAGGTCTGATTGTATTAGCCCACCCCTTATTAAACTCTAGTGGCTGCCTATCACCTCCAATATAAAATATTAAAAATCCTCTGGTTCAAAGCCCTTCATCACCTGCCCTCCCCACCTCTCCAATTTTCTTATACCTTACCTCCCCCTCCCACCGCATTTAGTCTCCCATGCAGTAACACTGACCTCCCTGCTGTTCTTTCAACAAGAAACTCCACATCCCCAATCTAGGCATTTTCTCTGGCTGTCCCCTATGCCTAAGTTGTTCTCACTCCTCATTTCTACCTCCTGGTTTCCCCAGCTTCCTTCAAGTCCCAGCAACTTACAAGAAGCCTTTCCTGATTCCCCTGAATTCTAGTGCCTTCTTTCTCTTATCTCCAATTTATCCTGTCCATTGCTTGTTTAAACATAGATTTTTGCCTGTTTTCTTCCCATTAGACTATGAGAGCAGGAACCATCTTTTGCCTTTCTTTGTATCCCTAGCACCTAGCACAGCATTTTAAAAAAGAAGATATTATTAAAAGATAGTGGCTGAAGTTGAAGAAACCCTACCACGGCTTATACAGGCCAACTGTATCAGTCTATGGTTTATCATATTGCATAGCATATCAAATCCCATTGCTTGACCTAATTAATAGATTTTGAAGATTACATATTCATATGTCACATATTCACATTAGCATATGGTTTATTAATATTTGTGCAGTACTAATAATTGTGAAAATAAGTGGCTTGGTCATGCTGTAGGTGTGAAGGCTAACAAATGGAGAGCCGAAGGACCACACTGATACTCATGTGTTATGGAAGTAGGTCTAGGCCAGGAGCCATTACAGCTTTCCTAGCTGGCAAGCAACACCCCAATCCTGGGAATATACCCGATATTTGACTCCAGGGTAGAGAAACACTCTGCAAGCTAAGCAGACTGAGCTCCAGACAAGAACCCTCTACATGGGCTCCTTTGCTTAGAGGAAGAACTTGGTATAATCAGCCTGGAAAGACAAGCTGAAGCTGGTTTGTAGAGGCCTTTAAATGTCAAATGAGAGAGTTTGTATTTTAACCTAAAGGCAATGGGGGAGCCACTGAATGTTCTTGAGCAGAGAAGTGATACATGGTCAGAATTGTTTTCGGAATAACAATTTGGCATGACTTAAAGAAGCCAGAGACTGGATGCAGGGAGACCAATACAGGGGGTTCTGGGTATTTCAATAGTCCAGATAAGAATGGATGAGAACCTGAACTAGGGTGGTTGTGATATAAGTAGAGAGGAAGACCGATACCAGAGATATTGGGGAAATAGAATCAACAATTGATAACTACAAGGTAAGAGTAGAAGATTCTTAAGTTGTGATGTTGGGTAACTGGAAGAAATAGAAATAGGGAAGTTAGGAGGAAGATTTTATTTACTTAATTTATTTATTTAATAAGAAAGATAATGAATTTTGTTTTGGACTTAGGCAGCTAGGTGGCACAGGGTAGAGACCCAGGTTTGTAGTAAAGGAAGACCAGTCCTCAAAACTTGCCTCAGGCATTTACTTGCTATATAATACGGGGCAAGTCACTTAACCTTTCTCTGCCTCAGTTTCTTCGTCTACAAAATGAGGGCAATATGATGGCCCCTGGCTACTTCCCACCCATGACCCTATCTAGACCCTATCTATTCTCAACCTCCCAATCACCCCCATCAAGATTCTTCCTAGATCCCTCCCACAGCCTTCTGTATCTAAGGTCCATCTTGTTTCCATTAAGGTGTTCAGATCCCTATAATCTAGCCAATAGCTCACAAACGTTCAGATTCCTTAAGAGTCCAGCCAATATGCTGGATCTTTAATAAACCTTGCCTTTGGCTGAAAAAATAAATGGAGGTAATAGCACTACCTCTCAAGGTTTTTATGAGGATCAACTAAAATTTGTATAACATTTTGCAAACCTGGAAATGATATAAAATGCCAACTAGTATTATTATTACATGTTGAGTTTGAGATCCCTATAGTATATCCAGACAGAGATGTTAAGCAGGTCAGAAATGAGAGCTTCGTTTGCAAGTGTAGAAGTCATCTGTATACAGATGTTTCATCTGTAAAATGGAAGGGTTGGAATGGTTCATAAACTCAGCACCTAGCACAGAGCATGATACAGAAGGTATTTAATGTTTACTGACTATTGACAAACTGCTAGCTCTAAATTCTGTAATTTTAGGACTTGACCTAAGGCACTAATGAAAATACTGAACACAAAAAGGCCAAAGGCAGATCAATGGGAAATAACACTCCTAACAAGTTCTAGATAGGCTGACATTTATCCAAGTAGCTAATAAAATCTGTAACCACCTCCACCTTGTTCATGAGGATATCACAATTTTGTGAAATGCCTTTTTGTAATCTAGGTGTATACTATAGCTTCCCAAAGGCATAGCAAGCTTGTCAAAAGAAATTAGGCTAGTCTAGCTGCTTAACCAGTTTTTGATAAATCCATGCTAGCTCCTATTAATGCTCACCATCAATTCCCTTCCTAAAGGCTAATAAAGCATAAACTGCAAATTCACCCATCTGCAATACCGTGGCACTTGACCTCTTTTGTTTTTCAAAGATCAATGAAAATTCAGCAGTCACATGTGACAGAGACCGAATGTCTATTTGTATTTCCCCAGTAGTAAAAACACTTGTTTTCCCTCTACACCTAGCTAATTTTCCCAAGTGAATGTAAAAACTATTTAGTAGGCCTCACAAATTATAACAAAATTACAAATGTACTGTTATTTGCATATAGAGAGAGATATATAGATAAAATCATTTGTCCAGAAATCGGCAAGTCTAGAAAGCAGGATTTTATTATTTTGCAGTGACCCAGGAAGTCACTTGCTGTTTCATCTTCTAGAACAGAGGTTCTTAATCTTTTTTGGGGGTCATAGACACCACTCAACCCCCTTGGGGAAATTCATGTAAAGCCTATGGACTCCTCCTTGGAATGGTTTTCATATTATATTATTTCATATTATATGAGGGAAACCAATTATACTGAAATAAAGATGTAATTTTACCATCAAGTTCAGGGACCCCTTGAACATCCAAGGACCTCAGGATACAAGCCTGTACTTTAACTTCATCTGTTAAGAAAAATGTTGTTTCCTTCAACTCCTATAGACAAATGATTTTAACGAACCAGTTGTAGAATACTAAGAACACCGGGCTCAGAACTGAGACTCTGTTAATATATGGAGCTCTCAGATTTATAAAGCACTTTACAAATATTGTAGTTTGTGCAGACTGTCCAACTCTCCAATGCATGTTTAATTATTGTGACTCTCTGTATAGGTTGGTACTTTCTCTCCAATCATCAAATTCCATGAGAAAATAGAACCATGTATCTCCACCACCTTCAACCCTAGCTTAAACACTTACTCTGTACTAACCAAATATTTGCAAGCAAATTATGAATAGGTTCAAAGAATGACGATTAAGAACCAAAGTGATTTTTATTCCATAAATTAACCCATTTATTGCTGGACTATGGGCTACAGATATTTGATAAGAAGATTTTACTGGTCTTTCAATTCCTTCAGTCTTCTGATGGCAGATTTCACTGTGACTGCAGAGGTAGTACTGGAAAGGAAAGCAACCAAGTCAGATTTTCCAACATAAACAGCTACCTTAAGACAAGAAAGGACATTATGAAATCCCAAATAGCAATCTTGGAAGAAATTCTGGCTTTGCTAGTCTCATCTTAATGTTAAGATTTCTTCTGAGAGATGCAAAATTACACTCAAATAATCCATTCCTGGAGACTACATCTTTAAAAGAATTTTGCAGAGAGGTAAAATCTTGACCACACAGAATAGGCTACTATTGCTTCTGATGGTTTGGATACCAGCAGAAAACAAATGAGCAAACAGGTAAAAGGTAAAAAAGTGTGACATCAATTTTTGAGCTAACACTGAAACAGCACTGTGGTAAAAAGTCTGCCTTTAATATTTTATTGTTATTTTGACTCTATAACAGCACCAGCAATTCATTTATATCTTGACCCCATTGTAGGACCCAGGTTATGTCTTGCTGTGTTGAATATATATGAATGCTATGAGAAATGTGGGACAAGGCCATTCCCAACAGACTTGAAAAGATTTCTAGTGTTCAGCTGTCACAAAAAGCTCTCATTCACACCTCAATGCTTCCTAATTTCTGCGCAATTTAAACAATCCTGGGCATATGATTTATCAGACCAGAATAGAGAAGTGGCAAATTGGAATGAAAAAAGCATAAGAGGCAGGTCTGCATACAGAACAGGAAGAATTGTTAGTGCATGGCATTAGCAATCACTTTTAAATGTTTTGTCTAAAAAAACCAATTTTAAAAATTCTGAACAGTTTTAACTAAGGAAGGACTTCATTTTTCATATACTATCAGCCTTACTCTGACTCAGCTGACAGCTTAGAAAGCTTCAACACTAAGCTAGCAAAAAAATGTGTTGAATGTTTCTGAAAATGTTTTAAAACTGCCCAAATTTACATGTTATTGACTCACCCTCTTAAGAAAACTGTCCTGCTGGTCACTCAGCTACCAAAACTTAAGCTATGTAAGTATGTAATAAATCTGAAAGATGTTTCCAACAAAAAATGGTTAGAATTAAGTTTTTTCAGTTTGAATGGCATTTCTTATTTATCAAGGACTCCACTTCCATATGAATATATAACCTATCTCCAGTGTTTTTTCCCTGCTATGTAACCAGCAGAGCGGGTACTTTTCTCCTTTCCTTTCCACTTAAAAATGGAGTCCCCCAAACTTTCCCAATCATTAAATTATGGTCAACTCTAAATCTTTCAGAAGTGTTTTTAAAGATGAACAAAACTGCCAGCACACATGTTCTGCATGTGGTAAGAATTCTGACTTGCTGGCATTTCAGGATTCAACTGAATCCTGTTAAAGTTAGGCGGTCTGAGTCCCTTAACCTCTTCATTTCTTAATCTAACTAAAACACACGAGAGCGAAACACCAAGCTTCCTACACCAATGTGCATGGCAATGTATCTGTAATTTAAAGGCTTCAAGGCTGGTCTAGCGCAAACTGTCCACTGTCATAATGCTGATGTGGACCAAAGCCAGGACCCTGCCAGGCTACTTAGGAGCCTATCAACAAGCATGTGTTAATAAATGTGTTACTCCAGGTGCTAAGGACACAAAAACAAAAAGTATCTTTACCCTGAAAGGAACTAACATACAAAATACAAGACATACACATCTAAGTAATATGTAAAGCATTTACCAAGGAAATGAAGGTAATCTCAGGGAGTAAACAGTACAGAAATCAAGAAAGGCCTCACGTAACAGGTAAGATGGGAAGGAAGTGCACTGCAGACATGAGGGACAGCCTATACAAAGGCTTAATATACCAACAATTTCCAAAGGAGTCTAGGTTCTGACAAACGTAAACTGTCCTACAGCTTCCTATTTACAGCTCTACACAACAGCCTCTTTACATTCACAATGATGACATCCTTCTTCGCAGGGCCCAAACCATGTAAATGTATATGTATATGTTTGTCGTGGTGAATGAGTATAATCTCAGAAAAACACTACCTGACTGCTGCTATGTAATCTGTGGCCACTGAATATAGCAGGCACAAATGTCTTTTGTGGGTATCAAAACTGGACTAACCTTAGCACTGCCCACTGCGGACACACTTTGCTCACTCACACACCCACCCATCCCCTCCCTGGGCAAACTGACTTACTTGTAGGTCCATGCACCACCAGCTACTGTCTTCATACAGGATCCACAATGCCAGATACCCACAGCCCGTCTCTTCATTTTGGTCTACAAAAAAGAAATTTCCCACATGAAC
This sequence comes from Phascolarctos cinereus, assembly GCF_003287225.1. Lineage (NCBI taxonomy): Eukaryota > Metazoa > Chordata > Mammalia > Diprotodontia > Phascolarctidae > Phascolarctos > Phascolarctos cinereus. Next base: position 69,721,242 of record NW_027556180.1, read on the forward strand.
TAACCTGTACCCTTAAACAATTAAGACGCTGAATTTAACCGTTTTAGATCTCTAAAAGTTGTCAGGTGTAATGCTCAGTTCAGGGCAACACTGTCATGTCCTTTCCTTTAGAATGTTTCTTCTCACAAATTAAGTATCTTGTCTTTCTAAACTTCTAGTCAACAAATGTTTATTTTTGCTATTTTCCATTTAAGTCTTTAATAAAAGTCTAAATTCAGCCTCATTCTAACAACTCACATTTATATAGCACTCTCTTTAACTTTTAGGCAGGTAGCATCATTATGTCCATTTTACAGAAGAAACTGAAGCTTACAGAAGCTAAATGACTTTGCCCAAGGCCCCAGATATGGTGAGGACAGAGCTGGAATTTAAGAACAGCAAACATTCTTGTGCACTGCCTCACCTTTCACATATGGTAACTAAAAGCCATATTGGAGAGCCAAAAGGGAAAAAAGGTCCAACCTAGGCAACCCTGGCTATTTGCTCTTTCCCCTTTATCATGTTCCATCTCCCACTTCCATGCCTTTGCTCAGTGCCCCTGCCCTTGGTGCTCCCTCCTGTTCACCACCCCACTTGCCCCAAAATTCCTAGTCCCTATCAAGGTTCTGCACAAATACTACTGATGAGAATGGGATCTAGACCCCAGAAAAGAAAAACCCTGGACTTTCTCACATGGCCAAATCTCTGGCTTTAGCCTGAGGCTATAATCCCATCAACTGGCCTTTCACTGTGGCTATACCAATATTCCCTCCACTGTCTTGCCTCCCTATGGCCCTTCCCACCCTTGGTAATTCTATCACCTCACAGACTACTTGGCCACTCCTAGATCCCTCCCACAGGCTTTCTGTATATAAGGTCCATCTTGTCTCCATTAAGATGCTGGGATTCCTAAAATCTATCCACTGCTTACCCATGTTCAGACTCCTTAAGAGTCTGCCCAATATGACAATGTTCTAATAACCTTGTCTTTGGCTGAAAGAAGGCTTGGGTCAAGTTCTTTCGGACAGGTCCCACGTGTTGTGATTTTGGGATCCCAGGACCCTTGAACCCCTAAACCACAGGATGTCTCCTAATTCCCTCAAGTTGTTTGTGATCCATCCCCAAATTCAGATTTAATTTTCTCTGCCCTAGAATCTAAGTTCCTTCAGGGCAAGGACTATAGGGCTTATATAATGTCAGGCACAAAGAAGGTGTTGATAACTTAGTTTTAAGGATTAAAAACAAGGAGGGCAAAAACAGGGCAGAAAAACAATGGTTTGGGAAAAGTCCTAAGGACAGTTAAGATAGTCCCTTTCCCCATGTTACTCACCTTGCCACAGAAGGAGCAGGTATACTTGGCATGCTGGCTAATTTCAATCTTCTTCACCATTTTTCTGAGGGATGCACCGTAACGTGTTCCATATTTACCAACAATTCCGACCTTCTTGGTACGTTTAGCCTGTGATGGTCCAATTTCAACAAAACATTTAAACACTGAACATGTTAACCACTGGGTACAGAAAAGAACATTTTTCTCCTCAAGAAGTTTATAATTTAAGACAATTCAACAATCTCCTGTAATCTAGGGCTGAGAACCATGATACATCTAGAGTCAAGAAGATCTGAGGTGAAACCCAGCCTCAGTCAATTAAATGGCAGACCGTGGGCAAGTCACCTAATCTATGTGCCTCAATCTCCTCAGCAAAATGGGAATAGCACCTACCTCCCAGGTTACTGGGATCAAATGAAGTATTTGTAATAAGCTTTATAAACCTTAAAGCACTATAATAAAACCCTGGCTATTATTTCATTTCATTAGCAACTAGAATAAAGCACGATATAGTACAAAGTAACAATGGAAAGTGAGTCAGTCAGCAGAGACTTTGGTTCAAATCCTTGCCTTTGATCCATACCAGGCTAAGTTACCCTAGTAGGCAAGTCATTTTTACCTCTCAGTGCCCCCAGCTAACTCTACTAGGAACAAAAGCAGAAATCTGCATTGAAGGGAAAGTTCAGGAGTTAATCAATCAATCAACATTTATTAAGCACCAAAGTTATCAGGCACTGACAAGAAGAGGCCAAAAAAAAAAAACCAATACCTACCCTCAAGGAGCTAACAATCACAGAGGAAATCAAAAGCCAACTCATGCCACAGGAGTTCTTGGGAGAGTCAAATGTATGTAATATACTTTGTACACCTTAAACTAGTACTAAGTATGAGTACTGCCTGATCCTAAAAGGGACCCAGAAAAGAGAACCCTGCCACAACTCTAAGGAATCTAGCAACAGGCTTTTTTTTTTAAAGACCTCCAACTGTTAAGAACTAACTTTACATTTTATATAATCATCCTTACATTTATGCAAACAATGTATTTATACAAATTTATAAAAAACAATTTATATTAACCCATAACAATTTATGTAATCCTTTATGGCTTAGTCACTCAAGGCCCAAAGCAGTACCTCTGTTAATTATCTCCAATTTCTCATGTATATATGTATAGAGTTGGTGGCACTGTCTCCTCTATTAGCCGGTAGGCTCCTGGAAAAGAGGGCTTTCCCCCCCTCTTCTCTGTATTCCCCCAGCAGCTAGCACCTGTGCAGTTCTTTCACAAATATCTCATTTGATCCTAACGACAACTGTGGGAGGTCGGTGCTATTATCACCCCCATTTCTATTGTTCAGTCGTGTCCCACTCTTGATGAACTCATTTGTGGTTTTCTTGCCGTCGGAAATCGGCTCATTTTAAAGATGAGGAAACTGAGGCAGTCAAGCGACTTCGCCCAGGGTCACACAGCTAATAAGGTGTCTGAGGGCAGATTTAAACTCAGGAAGAGGAGTCCTCTGACCCCTGGCCCGGCACTTTATCCACTTTCCCTATCATTCCCATTTTACAGATGGGTAAACTGAGGCTGACAGCGAAGGGACTCGCCCAGCCATCGAATAACTCAGGTTTCCCCGATTGCACTCAGGGCCTCCTAACACAGCGCGCCAATAAACGCTTCTAGACCGGAGAACGCTGTTCACACGGACCTGCCCACGCAGGGGCCGGGACCGGGCTCCCTTCCGCCTCCCCACCCGCCCCCGTACGCCGGGGTCCGCTCTCGCCCCTGCCACTGCCCCCAAAGCCGGCCGGGACCTCGCGCGCTCCGCGGACGCCCCCCTCCCTTCCCTTCTCCCCCCTCCCGGAGGCGCACGCGCAGGCCTCCGTCCTTCCAGGCCGTCAAGGCCGCGCGCGCCTCCCCGGGCTCGGCCCCCGCGCCACGTCCCGGGGCAAAGGCCACCCCGGCGGCAGAGGGCCGGTAGGGGTAACGCGAGTAAGGCGGAGGCCAGAGAAGAAGGACGGGAGTGTTCTGGGTCAGAAAGGGGCCCAGCGTTGGGGTAGATGGAGGCGGATGCTGGGAGGCCTAAAGGCTGGAGGGGCCCACTTACCATGTTGCCAGTTGCAGGGCCGGGGCTCGGAGAGGAAAGAAGGCAGTGCGCATGCGCGCTTTCAGGGCCTGAAACCGGAAGTGAAAGTCATAGAGATGGGGCTAGCTAGCAAAAGAACTCTATGGTTGGGCGGTAAAGTCTAAAGATGAGTCGTCCAGGATGCTCTTCAGTCCCTTGCGGAGGAGCCTGGGAGTGTTTGGAATACAGTCACAGAACGTTATATCTGGAAGAGTTTTCATAGGAATATAGGATTTAAAAGTAGGAAGAGACTTTTAAGTCCCTTTGTATTTTACAGATCATAGGATCATAGATATGGATCAGGAGTTCTTAACTTTTTTGTGTGTCGTGGCACCTTTGACGGTCTTGTCGAGGCTATGGACCTCTTTTTAGAATAATATTTTAAAATGCATAAAATAAAATACCTCGGATTGCAAAAGAAATCAATTACATAGAAATACAGGTATCAAAATATTAAATAATAATAGCAAACATGTATATAGCTAAAATGCAGGTCCATTGCTCTATTCACTGCTTCATCTTGATGTTAGGGAGTTTTTAACCCTACATCAAGTTTAAATTTACCTCATTGAAACTTTGACCATTGTTTTTGGTTCTGCCCTGTGGAGCAAGTAGTAATTCCACTTCTTTGGAGTTCCTCAAGCAAATTCTGGATGGATGATCTTTTGTTAGAGTGTTGCAGAGAGGATTTGATTCTTTGATTCTGCTCACAGGATATTTCCTCTCCTCTGTGTCGTTTTCATTCACTCTCATGCATTCAATTTACTGCCTTTATATATAGATGATTCCCAAATCCAGCTTTAAGTCCAGCTCCAGAATTCTAGACCCATATCACCAACTGCCCATTGATTACCTCCATTTGGATATCTTGTTGGCATTTAAACTTAGAGTGTCTAAAATGAAAGTAGTCTACTTTCTCCCTAAACTTGTCCCTCCTTCAAGCTTATCTTTTCAGTCTCAAACATCAAAATAATTTTGCATCCTCTTACCACCCCTCCTCTGCCCTTTATATCCAAGTCTTAGGGACTCTAGCTCCGTGAAAGCTTTGGTATTCACCTCCTTGTCCTTATCACTCACTGCCTTAGTTCAGACCTTCCTAATCGCCCAGTTGGGCTATTGTAATAGATTCTAACTAGTCTCCCTAACTCTAGTATCTCTGCTCTCTAATCCATGCTCCACACAACTATCAAAATAACTTTCCAAATAATAATTCCTAGCATTTGTTGTGCACTCATTTTTCAGTCATGTCCGACTCTTCATGGTCCCATTTGGGGCTTTCTTGGCAGAGATACTGGAGTGGTTTGCCATTTCCTTCTCCAGCTCATTTTACAGATGAGGAAACTGAGGCAAACAGAGTGAAGTGACTTTCCCAGGGTCACATAGCTACTAAGTGTCTGAGGTCAGATTTGAACTCATGAAAATAAGTCTTTCTGACTTCAGGCCTGGCACTCTATCCATTGTGTCACCTAGCAGGGCTTCTTAAACTTTTTCCACTCTTGACCCTTAGTGCTTCTTACTGCTTCTTAAATTGTAGGTTGAAACCCCATAAAGAGCAGTTGATGGGGAGCAACTCTTGTGGAAAAAGAACCTATTACTGTTACTGCCCAACTGCAACCATTGGACAGATGAGTCCAAGAACCCGGGGAATAGCAGTATCCCCTAGACCAGTGGCATCAAATTCAAATAGAAACAGGGGCCACTGATTCATACATAAGGATCCCTGTGGGCTGCCTACTGAAGTAACTTTAAATGTGATATTATTTAGGTTTTATTGTATTTTTATTTATTTTTAAAATATTTCCCAATCATATTTTAATCTAGTTTGGTCCAACTTTCCAGCAGTTTTGTGAGCTACATGCAGGCCATGTTTGACATCTCTGACTTAGACCGTCAAACTTGCTATCGTAGCTTACTCTCCCTCACCCCAATCATCTAGGAGAAGAAATATCTTTGAATTGCACATGGTTCAATATCAGAAAGAGATATGATTTTATCCATGGAAATTACTTTAAAGGTGCATTGCCATCTGCTGTGTTACTGCATCCTATGGACCACTGGGACTTTCCATCTAACTTGCAGCTGAAACCTCTTCCGAGACACATTATCTGCCCCTTTTAGAGTGTGAGTTCCTTGAGAGCAGAGAATGTCTTGTATCCCCACCTGTATCCCCAGAACTTAGCAACAATCATAGTATTTAGATAACATTTACTACATGCCAGGCACTGTGCTAAGCAATTACAATTATTATCTCATTTGATTCACACAACAACAATCCTGGGAAGTAGGTGATATTATCTCCATTTTACAGATGAGGAGACTGAAGCAAACAGAAGTTAAGTGACTTGCTCAGGGTCCCACAGCTAGTAAGTGTCTGAGGCTGGATCTGAACCCAAGTCATCCTGATTTTGTACATGGTAAGGACTTAATAAATGCTTTTTAAATTTATTTCATGCTCTTCTCAAAAACCTTCAGAGTCTCCTGATTACCTCTAGGATAAAATACAATTTTGCATGACATTTAAAGCCCTCTATGATCTGATTCCAATCTTCCTTGACACCCTTATTTCTTAGTATTCCTCTTCATGGATTCTTCTTTTCAGTTGATTAGACAATTGGATTTTTTAATCAATCTCAACTTGCTACTTCCTACCTTCATGCATTCATAAAGGCTCTTGGCATGCATGAAATGCACTCTTTTTTAAATTAAAGTTTCGCTTTGCTCTTTTTTTCAATGTTAACTGTTATGTCCCACTGACTGACTCACCCCAGTGGAGCCCTTCCTTGTAACAAATAAGTACAAACAGACAAAACAAACCTATATATTGGCCACATTTGAAAATGTATGTTTTATTCTGCATCTCTGGTCCACCACCTCTGCCAAGAGCCAGTCTTCTGAAATCATGAGTGGATGCCGCATTCATGAGAATTCTGATGTCTTCTGACATCATGTAATTCAGGGTTCTTAACCTGGGGTCTGTGAAGTAGTTTAGATAGATAGATAGATAGCTGTTTCAGTATGATTGATTTTCCTTATAATTCTATCTATTTTATTCTATGCACTTAAAGACATGATTCTGAGAAGAGGTCTATCAGGCTTTGTCAGATAACCAAAGGGGTCCAAGGACATGAACAAGGTTAAGGAGCCCTGATAGAATCCATTCTTCTGGTTCTGCTAACTTCACTCCACATTTGTTCATCAGTACAAGCCTCCTCAAGTTTCTCTGAGTTTGCCATATGTATTATTTCTTATGGCATAATAACATTCTATTACATTTGCAGATCACAATTCTTAAAGCCATCCTCCAACTGATAGACACCCCCTTTAGTTTCTAATTCTTTGTTAATGTGCTCCCTTCTCATCTCAGCCTATTCACATCTCTCTCTTCCTTCCTCCCTACTACTTCTAAAATCAGATACAGAAACAAGAGCAATACCAGGTTGACACCTCATCTCTAAGGCTTTCTCTAAAGCCTGATGAGGGAGAGAATAGCTCAAATGTTCCTTCCTTCCTCAACTTTTCCTAAAGAACTTTGTGGTATCTCTCCTTTCCCCATTACACCTGATCTTGTATTGGGCTTATCTGTATACACACATACTGTATTCCTAGTAGTAATGAGGGTATGAGCTCCTTAGGGACAGAATCTGTTATTTTATTTTAGTTGTACACCTAGCATCTAGTACAGCGCTTTGCACATACGGAGTACTTTGTATGTGCTTTGCACATAGTAAGCCGTCTCTTTATGCTTCTCTTCTTTAGGTTAAATTATCCCAGTTTCTTCAAACAGGCCAGAAAATCAATCTGTCAACCCACAAACATTTTATTGAGTACTTACTATTGTGTCAGGCACTGTGCTAAATACTAAGGATACAAGAAGAAGCAAGAATAATCCTCCCTTCAATGAACTTTTGTTCTAATAGGGGAAAGAACATATCCATACACTGATACATACAAAGTAACTAGAAGAGATAGAAGGTAGCCTTTGAGGGTGGGAACAAGAAACTGAGGGTCGGTGGAAGAGCCTGAGGAAGGCTATTTATAGTTGGTCTTTTTTTTTTTTACATTTTAATTTATTATTTATTTTTAACATTCTTTCCTTCTTAAATTTTGAAAAAGAAATTCTCTCCCACCCCCTTCTCCATCCACTGAGAAGGCAAGCATGCATGTGAAGTTATGCATGTGAAATCATGCCAAATATTTCCATATTACATATTTTTTAAAAGAGCAAGAAAATTAAAGCGATAAAATTCTATTTCCATTTGCACTCAGAATTCATCAGTTCTCTCTCTCTGGAGGTGGACAGCATTATTTCATCATGTTATTATTCAGTCACGTCTGACTCTTCATCACCCTGTGGACCAACATGAATATGGGCTTTTCTTGGGACAAAGATATTGGAGTGGTTTGCCATTTCCTTCTTCAGTTTTATGTAAGCAGGGGTTATGTGACTTACCCAGGGTCACACATCTAGTAAATATCTGAGCTCACATTTGAACTCTCGTCTTTCTCACTCCAGATACAGTGCTCCTGCCTGTTGCATCATCTAGTTTTACCCCTTTTTATCATGAGTCCTTTGGATTGCCTTGGATCAGAGTGGCCAAGTCTTTCACAATTTATCCACTATAGCATTGCTGTTCCTCTGCACAATGATCTCCTGGTTCTTCTCACTTTACTTTGCATCAGTTCATATAGGTTTTGCCACTTTTTTTTTTCTGAAACCATATTCCTCATCATTTCTCATAGCACAATAACATTCCATCACAATTGTATGCCACAACTTGCTCAGCCATTCCCCAACTGATGGGCATCCCCCCAATTTCCAATTCTTTGCCACCACAAAAAGAGCTGCTATAAATATTTTTAAGTCATTTTCCTTTAATCTCTTTGATATACAGATCTACTAATGGTATTGCTGTGTCAAAGGGTATGCACAGTATTATAGACCTTTGGGCATAGTTCAAAATTGTTTTCAAGAATGGTTGGACCAGTTCACTACTCCACCAGCAGTTCATTAGTGTACCTATTTTTTTCTCATCCCCTCTGGCATTTGTCATTTCTGATAGGTGTGAGGTAGTGCCTCAGAGTTGTTTTAATTTGCATTTCTCTAATCAATAGTGATTTAGAGCATTTTTACATGACTGTTGATAGCTTTGATTTTTTTTCTCCTGAAAACTACCTATTTATATCCTTTGACCATTTATCAGTTGGGGAATGGCTCTTATTTCTATAAATTTGACTCACTTCTATGCTAAGTATATATTTGAGAAATGAGGACTTTATCAGAGAAAGTTGCTGTGAAAATTTTTTATATTGTTTCATTGTCTATGTTACCTTTTAGGATAATGTAGTTTCCCTGATAATCTCTTTTTAATTAGGTCTATTTTTGCTTTTGATTTGTCTGAGATGTCACTACCCCTGCCTTTTTTTTTACTTCAGCTGAAATATAAGAAATTCTGCTCCAGCCCTTTATTTTAAATATGCATGTGTGTTTCTGTTTCAAGTGTGTCTCTTATAAACAATATATTATTGGATTCTTGTTTCTACTTGTTTCTGTATTTGTTCTTATTTCTAAATTTGATCTTACAGGCAATAGGGAGCCATTAAGATTTATATAGTTAGGAGCTTACACAGCCAGACCTACATTTTAGGAAAATAGGCCAAGGAAATAGAAATCAGGGTCCCTTATTGTTTGCCACCTGTTCCCAGGAAGGATGCATGAGATGCGACCTCTACTATGTCTATTCTATCTGCCACTGCCTACTTTACACACCAGGAGATCTAGGCAGATTCTGCTCTAGTCAGAGTGGAAGGATTGGAGAGACAGATGGGGCAACAGGATGCATGCTCCTTTGGGGACAAGAGCAAGACAGAAAATTCTGTTCTCTTAGAAATTTCTTAATGAGAATTAGAAAGTAAAAGCCCTTGACATACAGGGGCCCTAATTCTTTCTCCCCACAAAAATAAATTCTGGATGTTGTCAGTGTCTCTCTGCAAGAACAGAGAAGGCCGAGAGGAACAAATACCTGCTAATGTCCAAGTTTTATAAAATAAATCTTTTTATTGAGGGGATTTGTACTGTGAAGTTTGGATTCAGTCAAAGAGCTGCACTTGAGGACCTAGAGGGCCACATGTGGCCTTGAGGCTGCAGGTTCCTCACCCCTGATCTAGCCCCTCAGTCTCTATCTCTTGATGGGAATGATTTTGGCTCACCCCAAACTTGCCCAGGGCCTGCAAAATTTCACAGGACCATAGATCTACAGCTGGAAGTGACTTCAGGGGCCAACCCACTCGTTTTATTTTTTTTTCTTTTCTTCTGTCTTTCTTTGAGGCAATCAAGGTTAAATGACTTGGCTAGGATCACCCAGGTACTAAGTGTCTGAGGCTGGATTTGAACTCTGGTCCTCCTGACTCTAAGGCCAGTGCTCTATCCATTGAACCGTCAAGCTACCCCAACCCACTCATTTTAAAGATAAGGAAACTGAGAGGTTGTGACTTATCCAAGGTTGTTCAGTCATTTAGTTGCATTCCACTTTATGACCCCATATGGGGTTTTCTTGGCAAAGATACTGGAGGGATTTGCCATTTCCTTCTCCAGCTCATTTTATAGATGAGGAAACTGAGACAAACAGGGTTAAGTGACTTGTCCAAAGTCACATAGCTAGTACATGTCTGAGAACAGATATGAACTCAGGGCTTCCTGACTTCAAGCCCAGGACTCTATCCAATGAGCCACCTGGCTGCCTTGTCCAAGGTTAAATAGGTAATAATCATTAGAGGCAGGATTCGAACCCAGGTCCTCTGAATCCAAAACCAATTCCCTTTCCGCTGTAGCATAATGCAATCTCTCAAGAAACCAGCAAAGTAGTACTGCCCAGACAGTCAACGGAGACATCTGTCTCATCATTGCATCATTCATTTAGAAGTGGAAGGAGCTCTCCATCCCAACTGTATCTGAGGACAAAGGAAGTGATTTGGCCCAAATAACACAAGTATCAGGTGGCAGAACTGGGATTTGGATTAACTCCTTTTTTCACGGCTCTTCCTGTCATCCCACACTGCCTTTTAGTCAGCACCCAGCAACTGTTCAGGGGAGATTGATGGAGAAAGGCAGAACAAATGAGACGATAAGAGTGAAAGGAGGAGAGAAGCAGAGGGAAAGACAGAAAGACAGAGACAGAAAGAAAAAGAAAGAAAGAAAGAAAGAAAGAAAGAAAGAAAGAAAGAAAGAAAGAAAGAAAGAAAGAAAGAAAGAAAGAAGAGAAAGAGAGAAAAAGAAAAGAGAGAGAGAGAGAGAAAGAAAGAAAGAAAGAAAGAAGAGAAAGAGAGAAAAAGAAAAGAGAGAGAGAGAGAGAAAGAAAGAAAGAAAGAAAGAAAGAAAGAAAGAAAGAAAGAAAGAAAGAAAGAAAGAGATCCCGAGAGAGAGGCAGAGATAGAGGAAAGGGATAGAGAAAAAAAGAGAGAAAGACAGAGACAGAGAGGGAGACAGAGATAGAGCAAAAGAGACAGAGACAGTGAAAAAGCCAGAGAGGGAGACAGAGAGAGAGATAGAGGACAGGGATAGAAAAGAGACAGAGACAATGAGAGAGAAAGAGAGAGAGACTGAGACAGAGATAGAAAGAGAGACAGAAACAGAGAAAGAAGAAAACAAAGACAGAGAGATCCCAAGAGAGAGGAGAGACAGAGATAGAGGAGAGGGATAGAGCAAAAAAAGAGAGAGAGAGAAAGAGGGAACAGAAATAGAGCAAAAGAGACAGACAGTGAGAGACAGAGAGACAGAGACAGAAACAGAGATAGAGCAAAAGAGACAGAGACAGTGAGAGAGACAGAGAGAGACAGACAGAGAGAGAGAGAGTCAGAGAGAGACAGAGCTAGAGGATAGGGATAGAGCAAGAAAGAGAGTGCAACAGAGAGAGAGAGAGAGAGAGAGAGAGAGAGAGAGAGAGAGCAAGCGAGAGAGCGCTCTTGAATTCCAGCATTAGAATGGCAGAAAATGAGGCACTCTATACTAGAGACATTTTTTTCAGATCCTGAGTAATTTTGTCAAAGTCGAACAATTCTCTTTAAACAGCAGACTAGAGGAAGGGGGAATGACACTTTGATGAAATCAGCTCTAAGGGTCTTCAGAGAATTCCGCTTCTCATAAAATCTCAATTTATCTTCTCTACACATAGATAAATCTTGAATCCCATTAAAGAGCTGTCAGGTATACACTTTATCTATAATGCGTCCCCATAAAAACCTCCGTATAATCTCTGCTGAGTCACCTCGAGTCTTCAAGAACACTCAAAATTCACTTTCCCTTTATAAAAATAAATAAATTAATTAAAAACCGGCCCCCAGAGAGAGAGAAGTTCTTTTAGCTGTTGAGTCAAAGGAATTCTCCAGTGGCATACAGAACATTTTCTCCTTGAAAGTATTCACAGCTGCCACCATCATCCCAAATGCACATCCTGCTCGGAGATAGGAAGCAGTTGATATCAGACAGTCACAGTCTCAATAATCAGGTTCTCTCCACTGTGTCCTCTTCACTTCTGGTTTGAAGAGCTCTCAAGCTTCATTAAAACTCCATGTAACCCCATGCATGCATGAGGCTGGCAGAAGAGAGGAAACCAGAGATCTGAGGCTCCAAAGCTCAACAGAAAAAAAAAATTTAACAGCCAAGAAGAAAAGTCAAGTTCCATCAAGGGGTAGCCTTTCTTGTCTTCCCCAAGCTCCAGTGACTGAATCTGAGGGTATATATGTCTCAAAGATAAACTACAAATTCAGCTTGACATATAAAGTCTGGATGGAATTCTCTGGTTTATTGTACCTCACTCCTCTTCTTGTTCTCTCTGTTCAGGACAGTTGCCTCCTTCCCATCGCCTGAATGTCACACTCCTGCCTCCGTGCCTGGGACACATTCCTTCCTCATCTCTAGGAATTCTCAGCTTCCTTCAGGGGCAGGACATGGGTCATCTTCTAAAGGTAACCTTTCCTGAAACCTATTTAGTGGTGAATGTTGCTTCCCTCCTCATCAAGTTATATTATTATGTATATATTTTGTCTATTTACATCTTGGAGAGGCAGCTTGGTGTAGAGCACAGAGAGCTGGTTTTGAAGCCAGGAAGACCTAGGTTCAAGACTTGCAGCCAGGAAGACCTAGGTTCAAGACTTGCCTCTGACCCATATGGCTTTGTGGTCCTGGGCTAGTCACTTAGCTTTTCAAAGCCTCTGATAATTCTCTAAGACTATGAAATTGAAGAGCAGGTGCAGACCTATATTGGTAGTGACTTTTCCTTGCCCTGCATTCCTTATACCAATGAAATCACAGGTCTGTTTAAAAAAAAAAAGACATGTATTGCCTCCAAGATCATATATAAAATCCTCTGTTTCATTTTTACACTTCACAACCTGTCACCTTTCTACCAATCCAGTCAATTAATTTCTTTCCATGTACTCTGTGATTCAATGACTGGCCTTTTTGTTGTTGTTGAGTCATTTCAGTGATGTCTAATTTCCATGACCCCGTTTAGGGTTTTCTTGGCAAAGATACCATAGTGATTTGCCATTTCCTTCTCCAGCTCATTTTACAGATGAGGAAACTGAGGCAAACAGGGTTAAGTGACTTGTCACCTAGTCACATAGCTAATGTCTTGAGGTCACATTTGAACTCGGGTCTTCCTGACTCTAGGCCTGGCACATTCTCTCCCAACTCCATGCGTTTGCAATGCTTGTCTCTTAAACCAAAAAACCTATTCTCCATCTCTTGCCTTCCCTGGATTTCTTCAAGACTGAGCTCAAATTTGATTTTCTGCACGAGGCCTTCCTGGTTCTCCACCCACCCCCCTCCCCTTTACCACTAGTGCCTTCTCTTGGAGATCACCTTTCATTGACATCACATTTACACCTTCTGTGTACAATTTTGTGCATGCTGTCTCTCCCATTACATGGCCTCCCTGTGGGCAAGGACTATGTTTTTTACTTTCTTTGTATCTCCCATGCTTGGCACGTGGTAAACTGACTGTATATGTCCCTTGTAGAAAGCTGACTCCTCGATGGCAGGGACAATTTTTCATTTTGCCAGTATCATCAGTACCTAGCCCATTGCCTGCCACATAAATTGGATATAACCAAGCCAAACAAATTGATTCCAATATGGAGCACTGGTCCTTAGTCTTTATTTTGTAGAATATCACTATGGAGAGAGCTCAGCTCCCACTCAGATCCCTTTCTTATTGACCTCAACAGTCAATAAGCAGAATTTAGCCAACTGTGGTTAATCCAAGAGATTCATACCTCTTAGCCTGCTAATCCTAGAACTGAGTAAGAAGGAAGGGGGTGGGAGAGGCAGCTGTAGTTTGATGGCAGATCACTGAAGCAGTAGCATGTAAGCTGGACTGGTGACTCCCAGGATTACTTCCAAGCCAGGCACATCTTCATTCCTCTCCAGGATGCATTCATGACCCTGGACTTTCTTTCTGATTGCCTGGTTTTCCCTACAATCTCCATTTTAGGGAGGATGCCCAGGGTAGACGTAGCTTCCTTTCTAGGTTGTATTCCACATTCTCCAGACTTTCTCTACCATGCCCCTGGGAGAGTAGCCTACTCACCTTTTTTGTGCTGCCTTCAGCCATTAGAATGTAAGCTCCTTGAATACTGTATACACGGTAAAAGCAACACCCTGTGATCTACTATGACTGATTTAGCTCTTCCCAGCAATACAATGATCCAAGACAGTTCCAAAAGACTCGTGATAGAAAATGCTATCCTCCTCCAGAGAAAGAACTAATGGAGTTTGAATGTAGAACAAAACATACTATTTTTACTTTCTCTGTTTTTATTCATGGTTTTTCCTTTTCTTCTGTTTCTTCTTTCACAACATGACTAATGTGGAAATATGTTTTACATGATTGCACATGTATAACCTATATCAGATTGCTTGACATCTTGGGAAGGGGAGGGAAGAAGAAAAATTTAGAACTCAAAATCTTATAAAAAATGAATGTTGAAAATTGTCTTTACGTGTAATAAGAAAAAATAAAATACTATTTATGTAAATAAAGGAATGTAAGCTCCTTGAAGGCAGGGATTACATTTCTGCTTCTACTTGTATTCTCAAGTGGCAAGGGCACTATACTTGGAGTCAAGGTACCTGGCTTTGAATTCCAGCTCTATTACATAATACCAACATGACCTGAGGCACTTTCTATTTCTTGGTCCCAGGTTCCTCATCTGTAAAATTTGGAGGGTTAGAGCACTAAATCCCATGACCCTAAGGTAAGAAATGGGGTTGGAGTTATTATTGTTATTTATCCCACCATTTTGCAATTTGCTCCTTTGCTCTGAGGGAATACAAATTCTCACAGAGCCAAGGAGCAAAGATTTTACAGGACGTGGAGCCTCTGGGGCTGAGTTCACTGGGACAGCCAGGGGTTTGGAAATGGCTCCTGATGCTTAATGTTTGACAGTGACCTTGAAAAAGCCTCATCTGGAGCCAAGAAGGAAGTGAAAACAGCTACTCCAAGCACTATGCCATTTATCCTAATTGGATCACCTGCAGCCACATGAACCCAGCTCCAGAGGCAGGAGCTGGACAAGGTCTCACTGGGAACACGAAGGCACTTTGTTTTAGAGGCCCTGGATAGGTGAGATGACAGACCAGCTCCTGGAGTTCTACGAGTGCTGAGATGAACCTTCTGAAAGTTCATTTAAGGAGACCTAATAAAACAACAAAAGTGATTTTTTAAAAAAATCATAATGCAAGGTTTCACAAAAATCCCATTTTTTGCCCTAGGTCCTTAGCAAGTCAACAAAAACTTGAACATGAATTCACAGCAATTTTTGAGAGGGTGCGGGGGAGAGGAGAGCAGAAAGCACCCAGCTCTAGATAAGGGAGAGGCAATTGATGTTAATTATGGACTCTAACATTGTGCTTCCAATTCAGCTGTGCTTTCCCTCTCATTGGTCAGTTCTTCCCATAACCTCCATTTTCAGGAGGAGACCTAGGCCAGCCAAGTCTGAATTCTTGTCTATGATTTTCTCTACAAAGCCCCCAGTACCTGGCATAAACCAAGTGCTTAATAAATGCTTGTTGACTTGGCTATGGATTTAATTTTACAAACATCAAGTGTCCTCCAAGTGCAAGGAATTGTGTACCTGTTCTATCCCCCTAACTAGGTTGTAAAATTCCACAAAGATGGGCACTGTGACTCATCTCAGCTTGGGATCTGCCTCAGAGCTTAGCACAGAACTCTGAACACAGTAGATGCTTAATATATGTTCATTGATTTGAGAGGCCAGGTGAGGATCTTGATGATCAAATACCTGAATACAAGGTTATGAGATTTCCTCAGTTCTGGGTATGAGAACACAGATCAAACCCATCTATGACTTAGTAGGTCAACCATAGGGGAGGAATTACTTTGCCACAAAGAGGATAAATGACTTGTCTAGGGTAACACAGTAGTAGGTATGAGGGGCAGAATCTGAACCCAGGTCTCATCCAGCCCAACATTTTATCTACTGCTTGATGGTGTCTAGTCAGAACAGCAGAAATTAAATCCAGACACTGCCATGAAATGAAGTGAAAACAGGCTGAAAAAACAGAAGACAACTTGCTTTATTTTACTGCGTATATTTTTAAACTATCAGTGATTTTCTTTTAAGGTCTTCTGAGAGCCAACGGACAAGTCTCTCCTGTCATTTTTGATCAAAAAAGTCAGTAATCCGCCTCTTCTTAGGTGAGCTCTCTTCCCAGAGGCTGGCTCCATCCGGGTAAACACTCTCTGACATCTCTAAGGAGGCTCCTCTCTCACAGGCTTCTGCTGCCTCCAGCAGCATAGCTTCGTCTATATCATCTCCATCTGTATCGTCCAAGAAGGATGCTCGAAAGAGGTCATAGATCTTCTTCTGCTTTGGGTCCTTTGGCAGGAAAGGAAAGCAAGATAATTCAGCCACCAGGGGAGGAAATAACACACCCTGACTCCCAGTTTTCCTAGGCACTTGGAGATGTGGGCAACCCCAAAGTGAGGACCTAGATCATTCACAACAATAGTATTATCATTCTCACTCCTATTTTTACAAACTCACAGACTTGCCCCAAGTCATAAAACCCTTTATTAAAGGGCAGAGTGAGATTGGAATCCACAGGACCATGGATTTAGAACTGAAAGAGACCTTAAGAACATCAAGTCTACCCTTTTCATTTTACAGATGAGGAAATAGGCTCAGAGGGGCTGGTCACACAGACAGCAAGTGGTAGGCCTGTAACCCTAAATGTGCTTTGAACCAAGGCCTTCTGGGGCAGCTAGGTGGCACAGTGGATACAGCACTGGCCCTGAAGTCAGGAGTACCTGAGTTCAAAGCCAGCCTCAGACCAAACACTTGACACTTACTAGCTGTGTGACCCTGGGCAAGTCACTTCACCCCAATTGCCTAAAAAAAAAAAAATCCAAGGCCTTCTGGCCCCCAAACCAGTGTGCTTACCACACACTAGGCTGTACCTTAAGAAGTCCTTCGATCCCTTAAACTGTCTGAGCTGGTACTGAGATCTCAGGAAATCTCTTCTCACCAAAGCACTTACCTACCGAGTATCTGACTCTTATATACCCTTTCTCACCCCTCCACAGATTAAAACAAAACAAAACAGATGCTGACAGTCTTGGGAAAAATGAAAGGAAGCAAGGAATGAGATGGAGGGCAGGGAAAGGTCTTCTCCCAGGCCACTTATTCATGCCCCATGGACTTCTTCACCTCCCAGGTCACCAGGTCTCAGCCAACATTCAAAGAGTTAAAATTTCACAAAGCCTTCCCCAACTATGGGCAGATGTGAGGTTCCTATGCAACTATCCAAGGCCCTGATACTTTACTGCCTTCCCTACCACTTAATGCCCTCTATGCATTCCTGGCTACACAAAATACTAAGTCATTTATAGATTCTGACATGGCCCACTTCTCTGGTTTCTTTTCTTTCCATATCCTAACTGCAGGTATTCCCTGGGGATCAATTCCAGCCCTCTCTTGCACTCTCTATGTGCTCACTCACTGGTGCCGATCCACTCCAGCTTTGTGCTTCTAATGGCCTAGAGAACATCTCCCCTTATGGAGACCCTCTGCAGTACAAGGGGCTCTTCCTCTCCAGCCCCCTGACACACTGGAACAAGAAGAGGAGTAGAAGGATTTGTTCCTCAGTGCGATTCCAGACCGTCTCTTTGCTAAAATCGCTCAGCAATCAATCTACTGATCAACACGCATTTGCTCAGCCCGACTGTGGACAAATAAATGCAAAGAGTGAAATTTCATCATCTTTGCTGTTCAATCCATGATCTTTGTCACCTGACTCAGATCCCTATCTCAGTCAACTACTGGTATCCAGGTCATGGTCTCTCTGTTGCCTGTCCTTTGTTCGTCCTTGAAGAGGACCAAAGACACCATGAGGGCGACATCTTGTCTTGTGCAGGAACTGGATTTAAGTGAGGCAAAGCTGTACAAAGTCATCAGCCTCACTAACCCTCTCTCTATTTTCTCAAGGTGCTCCAATTCTGGTTTAGTGTACTTCTCCACTTCAAATGCTGCCTTCATATTGTGAACTTTGATATACATGCTGATGTCCCACTGTACACTCCGACCTCCAAGTCCAGCAATTTCCTCAACTCCCAGGATCCAAACCTTCATTCTCCCTGAGCCCCCAAGGGGACAGTCATATCATAGTAGAAGTCTGCTATCACAGTAGGTTGGAAGGAACCTCAGAGGCTAACCAGTCCAGCTCATACTCAAAAGAATCCCTACTATAACGTATCCAACCAGATCATCACATATTACTATGCTACCTCTATAATAATGAACTCTGAAATTCCCTTTTCTGATCATAGCCTATCCTGACTTTCCTGTCTCACTCTTCCTACACCTACTCATCTTTGATCTCTCCTTATCTTCCAGAACCTTCTATGCTGCCTACAAACATGCCTCTCTCATCTTTAATAATCCTTCACTTAACCCTGCTGTCAAGTTATGGTCCTACATCTGTTCTCCTTTTCACTGACAAAATCCTAGAGAGACTGTCAACACTAGTGTCTCTACTTCTTCACCTCCCACTCACTTCTCAAATTCTTACAATCCGTCTTCTGATCCTACTACTTGACTGAAACTGCTCTCCAAGGTTACTAATGATTTCTTAACTGTTAAATCTTTTTCTCAATTTTCATTTGTTGCTTCTGATACTGTCAGCCTCTGTCTTCTCAATATTCCTGACCCCCCTGGCTTCCAAGACTGCTCTCTCCTGGTTCTCCTGCCTGTTTTATAATTCCATTTTGGGGTCCTTGGCTAGATTATCACTTTACCTGCTAATCAGTCTCAAGACTCAGGGAAGCTATGAATCACTGGCCTGGGCTCTATTATTTTTCTCCCTATATACTTTTAGTGGTGATCTCATTGGCTCATATCATTTCTAAGCAGATATCTCCATATTATATACACTTAATCCTAATCTCTCTCCTAAACTCTAGTTCTTTTTTTTTTAATCAACCGCCTGTTGTATTATCTCCACATGGCTGTCCTGTAGGCATCTCAAACTTGACAGCCCTTAAGAAGATTCCCATCTTTTCCACAATACTTCCAACCCTTC
This sequence comes from Phascolarctos cinereus, assembly GCF_003287225.1. Classification (NCBI taxonomy): domain Eukaryota; kingdom Metazoa; phylum Chordata; class Mammalia; order Diprotodontia; family Phascolarctidae; genus Phascolarctos; species Phascolarctos cinereus. The sequence goes on from NW_027556180.1 coordinate 69,740,269, forward strand.
CTCCAACCTTCTTAATTCTCAATAGGGCAAAAGAATCCCTCTCATCCTCTAGGTTTACAACCCTGGTGACATCACTGACTCATCCTTCCCTCTTCCTCACCTTCCAGATTCGATCAATTGCTGAGACTTAAGAATTCTGCCTCCATAATATTGTTTTTGCTGGTCCCCTTTTCTTCTGTTAACATAGCTGCTACTATCATTCAAACCCTCCTCATTTCTTGCCTTTACTATTGAAACAGCCTCCTGCCTGGTGTCTCTCTCCCCTCTTCAATCTATCTATCTTCCATAAAGCTGTCAACATAATTTGCTAAAAGTCTCGCCATGTCACTCTTCTGCTCAAACTCTTTAGTATCTCCCTATTACCTTTAGAATAAAATACAGGTTCTTCAGCCTGGCATTGAAAGTGCTCCACAACCTGGCTTCAACATGCGATTTTCAGACATATTTCATATTATTACTCTTTACATGCTCTACATTCCAGCCATGTTGGCCTATTAGTTGTTTTATAAACCTGACATTGCATTTCCGCCCCTTTGCAAAGGAGTGTCTAGAATGCCCTCTGTACTCATTTCTACCTTTTCAAATCCCTACCTTTTTTCAAGAAGCCCCCTCATAACTTTCCTGGTGGCCTCTCTCTTTTCAAATCATTCCCCCAATGTCCTCTGAGACTATAAACTCCCCAAGTAGAATTATTTCATTTTTTTTCCCCTTTGTATCTGAGAGGCCTAAATATAGTAGGCGTTTAATCAGCATTGGTAGAACTGAAATTCCACTGTCATGTCAAACTCAAGGATGTACAAAACTAAAGTCACCCCCTACGTCCCAAACTGGTGCCCTCCCCTTCCTAACTCCTTAATTTCTTTGAGTGGCATTAACATTCTTCTGCAATACATATAGGGTGTCAATAGTAACTCTTTTCTATAGTATGTGGATGATATATAAGGTAACTCTGAGTTAGCTAGAATAGTCATTCACTTAATTTAAACCCTATACTTTCTCTTTCTGGATAAATCAAATTTTACGGCTAGTACTCATCTCACAAGAAAGATAAGATTCGATGATTCTATGAATTTTACTAAGTTTCCCAAATCAGAGTTTTTTAATTCAGTCTCATTTAGTAGGATTATTATCTAAAGAGAATAACTCCTTTTAAAATCTGTCTCCCAAACAGAAAAGGTTGCTTTCTACTTATTAATTTATTTCTTTTAATAATGAGAGATCTACTAGCCCCAACTTACTTTAATTAAAAAAGAAAATTAACGAAGTGATCTATTGAAATGCAGGTGGATACGATGCCTTTTGCAAAGGATTTCATGGCGCGGCTTTGACTCCTTCCGTGGTAAAATGTAATTTAGACTAACTGGGGGAAGGGCAAACTAAATTCATAAACTGTCTGAATTATCAATTACTTTTCAAAGACAAATGAGGTTTTATTATTTTTCAAGTAGCTATATTTGCACTTAGCAAGTTTATATCCAGCACTCAGTATAGTGATGACACACAGTAGGTGCTTAATAAATGTTTACTGATTGACTGTTTCAGATATAGCAACTTAAACTTGGGTAACCAAGTTCATACATTCACAAGACCAAAGAGTTCTTAGAGGACCTTTTTAAAAATAAGATTAATTAACATAAGATTGGGGTCTGGAACTGTGAGTTCATAGGGAAAATAACCACTTTACTAATACAGATGGGCAACATGTCTATAATTTACCATCTCAAAGTGCTGTCTGGGGCACTGAAGTTAAGTGAGAGGTCACACAACTAGTATTTACCCCAGATCTTTCTGATCCTGGGGGTGGCTCTTCTTCAGGTATTTTAGATATTCACCCTGCAGTCTTTCTTACAATGTTAATTTTCACTTCTAAAAGAGTATTACCAAGCAGATGTAATAAACTATAGCCTAGCCTCACAATTACAGGCTTTAATTGTAATAGGAAATGAAAGGCACAAACTTTCCATCCTACCTGCAATAATACAGTGTTTTGATGGTCTAATTCATCTTCCCAAACATGAAAGAACCTGCCACTAGAGGTCCTGAGAGGAAGAGAAAGCTTGTTTGTCCTTACTATGTTAGAACTCTACCTTTCTAGAAAGGTTGATAAAAATCACCCTCTAATCCCACAGTACACCTTCAAAAGCAGACTCATGAAAGGACCTAGGAGACGGGCCTGAAGGAAGAGAGAAACAGGAATCCATCATAAAGTAACAGTCATCCATTTGGTAGGAAAAGAATTCCTGATGATGGCCCTTGAGTTTCTTGCCTCACTACTTCCAGAGAAGTGAGTAAGCAGCATTTAGTTAATTGAAAAAAATTAAATTAAAAAATTTTTTTAAAGATTGAAATAATAGAGAGATTATAAAGTACTTGTCCAAGTAGGTGCCTGAATATGAGATAGACAACAAAGCAGAATGCTTCCCAATCCAGGGAATAAATTTTTTTTCTTCAGCACTTTCAATACTGCTCTCCTGCAATGATACTGACTCAAGAACAGTGAGAACCACCTTATAGGAATGTCTGTGGCTCTCTGGCTGTCAGTAAGAAGAAAGGAAACTGGGCTACAAGTTGACAAACTATCTAATTTAATTTTCACTCAATCTGTGACTTTAGGTTAGCTACTATGGGAACAGTTTACCCATCTATAAAACAGGTTCAACTAACTACTCAGAGCAACAACACCAGGTGAAGCAACAGGGCTGAAGGGACCTCAGAAATGAAACACATCAGTATCAATAGTCCTTCCACTTGCTGCTGCCCATGAGCATTTCAATGGGGGGCCCCTCTGGGCCAAAGCCGAGAGGATGCTTCTTGTCTCTCACATCTCAACAGAAGTTGAGGAAGATTCAAGAGCTCTAGGGAGAATAGTTTTGTCAACTTCTAGTGGCTGTTGATATAGGCAGGGTGGGCATCCCTGCTTTGTGACCGTTACAGATATTCATAAAGTGGTAGGGGGTTAAGGGCATCATGCTTCTCAAAAGGGACGTACACACAGACTGAGTACGCATGTCAGTACCATCTCTTTTTCTACTCCCAGGCTAGGATAAGCCAGGAAGAGTGATTCATACTATCCTATTGTTAACAAAACAGCCTCAAAGCAGCTCAAAGCCTTCTCCTACCCTGTATAGAGGGAACCATACCCCAGTGTTACCTTGTGGAAATAATCAGTGGCTTCGGTCAGTTCTAAAAAATTGGTCTCAGATAGCCCAGCTTGGCCTAAGACTTTAATCTTCTCTTGAATCAGAGGCCTGCAGGGGGAAAATGAAAGGCAGTGAGTGATCATACTCTGAAAAAAACTACTGGACATTTGAAACTGGAGCTGCCAATCTCTCTCCCCAAGGTGGTTACTATATACTTCATTTGTTTTGCAAATGTTGAGGCAGGAAGGTGACCTTGAACATAGCTGCCCCTCTCAATCTGAATACTAATCCTCTGGTTATTTCTCATAAAATAATTAGAATGAAGTTCCTTCTGAGATGCCTAAGAAATACTGTCACATTACAAAAAAGGACAAAAAATTACAGGACAGATTTTTTTTTCTAGATAGAGCCGGGCTTTTAAAATCACTGGCTCTTAGACCAGTGTATTCTCAGACTTGTTATGCCCTGAAATGTCCTGCCTCAATGCCCAGCAGCTATGGATAGAAGGGCCATTGAGGGTTGTCACATTTCTTTTTGCCCAGTATATAACCCCTCAATCAATGGAAAGCAACCCACTGGCCAAAAGCAAACTGGCCAATCTAAGCACAGCCATCCTTATTACTTGGGGAAAGGAATTCTACAGATTATGCCATATTGGGATTGAAGACATGAGGAATACGTATGGATGGAATAGCAGATTAACTCTCTAAAGAGGGGTTCTTAACCTTTTACTGTGTCATGGACCCTTGTAGCAGTCTGGTGAAGCCTATGGACCCTTCTCAAAATAGTATTTTTTAAATGCATACAATAAAACACATATTCTTATAGAGAAAACCAATTATATTGAAATATAGTTATCAAAATACATTTAAAAAACAAATCCAAGTTCATGAACCCCAGTTTAAGAAGTTTTGCTCTAAAACTAAGGTGGTAGTGGGTGGTTTTTGGAGCCATAATATCCTAGAAGGTTTACAAATGGGAGGGAGCATGAGTGAGTACTAATGGGTAAGGAGAATAGGGCCAAGTGGTTCAGTAGTAAAGGGTGTGGCAAAGAAACCAAAGGCATCCACATGTACAAAAATATTTATAGCAGCTATTTTTGTGGTGGCAAAGAACTGGAAATTGAGGGGATGCTCATCAATTGGGGAAGGGCTGAACAAGTTGTGGTATATGAATGTAATGGAATACTACTGTGCTATAAGAAATGATGAGCAAACAGACTTCAGAAAAACCTGGAAAGACTTATATGAACTGACGCAGAGCGAAATGAGCAGAACTAGGAGAACACTGCACACGGTAACAGCCATATTGTGCGATGGATGACTTTGATAGACTTGGCTCTTCTCGGCAATACAAAGATCTAAGACAACTCCAAAAGACTCATAATGGAAAATGCTCTCCACATCTGGAGAAGGAACTATGGAGTCTGAATGCAGATGGAAGCAGACTATTTGCTCTCCTTTTCTTTTGGTGTTTTGTTTTGTTTCTTCCTTCTCGTGGTTCCTCCCATTAGTTCTGATTGTTCTTTCCATCATGATTAATGTGAAAATATGCTTGATATGAATGTATAAGTAGAGCCTATATCAGATTGCATGCCATCTTGGGGAGGGTGGAAGAGAGGGAAGGGGAGAAAATGTAAACTCAAAATCTTATGGAAGTGAATGTTGAAAACTAAAAATAAATAAATTATTGAAAAAAAAGAAAAGAAACCAAGGATATCAGCCTTGAAGAATGGACAGAGGGCAGGAACCGGTGGAGATAGTTTGGGAACCTTCGGTTAAGCAACAGACCAACTCAGAGGCTGTAAAGTTTTATTCTTTGCTCGGCTCCCCCATGCATCCCCCAAACCCTTCTAAATGTCCACGGCATCTATGGAGGATCTAAGGAAGAACACATACAAGAAACACACAGGATTAGAAGGCTAAGGTAGGTCTACGACCTATACTTATAGAATTTTCCACTTGGAAGGGACCTCATTGGACATCTAGTTCAACACGTAGACAGAGAATCTTCACTATTACATGCTGAGATTGATGAGATCCATAGCCTACGCTAGGGTTAATCACTTCTTCATGGACAATAATGCCAACTGATCTTCCTCATTAACACTCTGAGAAGTCACCTAGTATCATTTACTATTGAATACATTCTGGTCTGGATGTTTATGTTCAGGGCTTTAAAGAAGTCTAAAAAAAAATACAAACAAAATCCTATGTATATTTTTGTTAGATTGGATCCCTTTGGGTTATTAACAATTTGAGGGTAGGGACCACATTTTTTTTCACACTCCGTTGTGCTTAGGATAAGGGCCTTGAACCTGTAGCCTATCACTAAGGGTGAGAATGGTACTAAAGCTGAAGAGAGACAGCATTGATAAATGGACTCTTTATAAAGGTCCCTTCCCCCAATTGATAAATGGTCAAACGATATGAACAAGCAGTTTTCAGAGGAAGAAAATAAAGCTATCTACAGTCATATGAAAAAAAATGTTCTAAATCACTATTGATTAGAGAAACGCAGATCAAAACAACTCTGAGGTACCATATTATACCTATAAGATTGGCTAACATGACAAAACAGGACAACAATAAATGCTGGAGAAGATATGGGAAAATTGGAACACTAATATGCTGTTGGTGGAGTTGTGAAATGATCCAACCATTTTGGAGAGCAATTTGGAACTATGGCCAAAAGGCTATAAAATTGTGCATACCTTTTGACCCAGCAATACCACTTCTAGGTGGTATTATATGTATCCCAAAGAGATCTAGCTATGTATCCCAAAGAGATCCTAAAAATGGGAAAAAGACCCATATGTACAAAAATACTTATTGCAGCTCTTTCTGCGGTAGCAACAAATTGGAAATTGAGGGGATGCCCATCAACTGGGGAATGGCTGAACAAGTTGTGGTATATGAATGTAAAGGAATACTATTGTGCTATAAGAAATGACGAGCAGGTAGACTTCAGAAAAACCTGGAAAGACTTGTATGGACTGATGCTGAGTGAAGTGAGCAGAACCAGGAGAACATTGTAACAGCCACACTGTGGCATAACTGAGTTTGACAGACTTGGCTCTTCACAGCAATTCAAGGATCTAAAAGATAACTCCAAAAGACTCATAATGGAAAATGCTATCCACATCCAGAGAAAGAACAATGGAGTCTGAATGCATATGGAAGCATACTATTTGCTCTCCTTTTCTTTTGTTGTTTTGTTTTGTTTCTTCTTTCTCGTGGTTTCTCCCATTAGTTCTAATTGTTCTTTACATCATGACTAATGTGAAAATATGCTTAATATGAATGTATTTATAGAGCCTCTATCAGACTGCAAGCAGTCTTGGGGAGGGGAGAGGAGTTGGGGGGAGAAAATTTAAAACTCAAAATCTTATGGAAGTGAATGTTGAAAACTAAAAATAAATTAATTAATTATCAAGGGAAAAAAAAAGTCCCAGAGTCCTCCACCAAAGGAGAAAGCTCTTGGGGAATCAACAAGGTATTCCACCAGTGTTGGCCCCTGACCCAAACCAGACATGCTAAATTCCTTGGGCTGGTCAATCCATACCATAGGTAATCATCCGCTGTGCCTCTTGCTACCAAGTAGTGAATGCTCACAGAGCTGGTCTGCCCAATGCGATGTACTCGGTCTTCTGCTTGGATCAATACCTAGGTTTCCCAAAGAATAAAAGGACCCAAATCAATTGTAACATGTGGTTATTTTTTTTAAAATCACTTCTCCTCACCCCCATTTTTCTCAAAGAGCTTTTGCTGATATACAATAAAGCAGTCTTCTCAGCCATCATACTGCATCAATATAGTGTTTTACAAGAAAGTGCTTTGGAATCACAGGCTATATCGCTCAATCCTCACAAATCCTTGAGGTCAACAGGACAGGTAATATCATGTCCATTTTACAAATAAAGAACCTAAGGCTCAGAAAGGTTAAATGATTTGCCCAAGGTCACACAGCTAGTAAAAAGGGGTGCTGGGACTAGAAGCCAGGTCTTCTGACTTCTCTTTCAGTGTTCTTTCCACTATCCAATCCTTCCCTGGATCACCGGTTACTTAAGAGATTTAATTGTTGCAGTCACAGTACGTGAGTGGGAGAAAAGTAATGCCACCTCTCTCTTTTGTCCTCTGTGATACACAAGTCAGTGGAAGCTTTTTCTCTAGGGAGTAATGGCTAAATATATGCCCACCTGGAGAATCTAATGACCTTTTGGGAAGACTAGTTTGCCAGTAGAGTCCCCAGTTTTTTGTTGTTTTTTTTTAAACTAATAACCCAGAATTCGATGGTGTTCTTTCGTGTTATGACCTAGAGAGTCATTTGTCGCTGACTTATAAATGTCAATCTTAATTAAACCATTACAATCGTATTTCATAAATGCTACATGGGAATTGAGAGAAGAAATACGACTACTTTCTCAGAAGTTCAGGGGAAAATTTAATGAGGCTGAAAAGATTCCTCATTGTGGAAGTGATAGTTGAGATGAGACCAACAGGAGTAGTAACAGTACTCAGAGTAAAAACCAAAAAAAACCCCTGAACAGTACAAACCCCACCTGCATCCTTTATTGGCTGAAAAGATTATAGCAAGCCACAGTGAGGTCTACGAGAAAGAGCATGTGGCTGAGTCAAAGACTCAGGATTCAGTCCTTGCTTGGCTTCTAACCAACCAGCTGGACAGTTTTAGACTGCTAGCTGACCTTGGACAAGTTAATTTCCCTTACTGGGCCTCAGCTTCTTATAGCTATGTAAAATGTAAAACAAGCCCATGTACTTTATTCATCTTTAAATGAGAGCTGGACTCAGTGGTTTCTAAACTTCCTTGAAGCTCTCTGAATGTCTATGATTCTAAATCTCTCAACTAGTCTGTGTGTTTTTGAGTTTTCCCCATCTGGGAAGTGGGGATAATAATTTCTATTTTATCCGGGCTGTTGTGAAAGTAAAAGGAGACAATAGATTATTGCTTTGGGAGGTTAAAACATATCTCAACATAAAGCTCTATTATTATTCTTATACCCTGACAGTCTATGGAGGAATGTGTGCTATGAAGACCCCAGAGAAGATCAAAGAAACTCAGCCTCCCCTTCTCAAAATGACTTCTTCCTTTGCCCTTTCCACAATGTACAGGGAGCCCAGGTCTTTGCCATGACTTACCCCTGGGTTCCAGAACAGCTCTGCAAACACCACCAGGTCGGCAGCGGAAAAGGTGAGCCCCATGTTGGCTGCTGTGATCGAGAGGACCGCCACGGCGTACTTCCCAGACAGCTGGAACTGCTGGCATAGGGCCTGGCGGTCGGCTGAGGATGTGGCTCCATCGATGCGGATGTAGCTGATATGCTAAAGGGACAAGGAAAGAGATGCATCACTCACAGGCCTCTCGGTCATCCTTCTCACCACAATAGCATCCTCTTGGGAGATGCCTGAAAAAAGGCAAAGACCCATGTTTCCATTTCAACTCATTCTCATTTGAAACCTGATGTTGTTTTAGGCATGGTTGAAATTTTCCAGAAACTGTGTTTTTCCTCTCCTAGATTTGCGGATGGGTGTCAAGGATATGCTCCTTCATATGAACTTAATTCTGTAAGAGCAGATGCTTTTTAAAAAAAGTTTCAAATACCCTCCATCACATAAATCACCACCAGCAAAGCTTTCCAAGATCACAGGACTGCAGATTTAAGGCTGGCAGAGACTTTTGGCAGCCATCTAGTCCAAACCTTTCATTAAAAAAAAAAAGAGGAAACTGAGACCCAGGGAGGAAAAAAATGACTATGCCGGTAATAAGTAGCAGAGCTGGAAATTTGAACCAAGGTCCTACACACCAAAATCCAATGCTCTATGAGGGCATGCTGTCTTCAACAAACATTCTCTCTCTTACCAGGGACACTAGAGCAGTGCATTTCCAATTATTCTGGTCACAGAACATTTTTTGGACTTGAAATATATTAATGGGTACCAGAAAAATCTGGGGGGTACAGAAAACCCTTGAGATAGACCAGGGTCTGAAGAAATTTTGTAGCAAAAAAGGGAGAAAATGAAGCCCTCTTATTCACAAAGAAAAACTGTCACATGTAAGTATTTTTGATATATACATACAGTCAGGTCCTGATGAGTGTGAATAATGAATCCCCAAAGTGGTTTCATTACTTGAACTCTCACTGCACATCTCCACTGGGCTGGAACGAATGACCACATTATACACAATGATAACTTCAAATAGTGCAAAATTGGATCCATGAAAGTACTTTAAGGGGATTCATTATTAGCACTAATTGGGAGCTTTGTTGTTGCTAAGGTTCAGTTGTTTCAGTAGTGTCTCACTCTTTGTGACACCATTTGGGGCTTTTTTGGGCAGAGATACTAGAGTGGTTTGCCATTTCCTTCTCCAGCTTCCTGTACAGATGAAGAAACTGAGGCAAACAGCATGAAGAGAACTGCCCAGGGTCATGTAGCTAGTAAATGTCTGAGGCCACATCTGAACTTGGATCTTCCTGACTCTAGGCCTGGCACTCTATCCACTGCGCCACCTAGCTGCCCAAGGTGGGAGCTAGCTATAGTTTTAATAGTAACAATATTAGAAATGGAAATATTAGTAGCATCAAATTTTTTTTTTCAAAGAAACCCCTATTCACAGCATATGGAACACCAGAGTTTCATGGAATACAATTTTGGACACAATGATAAGTTCAACTGTTTTCAACACAATCCATCAGAAGAATTAGATAGTTGAATACATATAACTCACTTTTAGGAAAGATGTAGGGAAGGGGAGTGACAGGATGGTGGGGGAGAGAAAGAAGTTGCTTCAATAATCAGGAAGAGTACAACACCAAATGTGCTACTATCCTTGGTGGGAAGAAACTATGCCTGACTTTTAGGGAGTAAGGTCTCGGGGAGTCTTTTTATTTATTTAAGACAAGGAAAAACACATAATTGGGAAGGAAAAATAATCTACAAAGTGTTGCCATCTAGTGAGACAAAGGAATCCTTTCAGGGGAGTTCTGAAAGCCAAGCATTTGGTTTCCCATTAAGTCATTTTACTTTTTTTTTTTTCAGGGGAAATGATGCCTCTAGAACTTACCACAGATGCAAAGGGTAAAGAGGGGTGGATGTTTGGTTTAAATGGCACATCCCCCAGAAGCCTCTCATAGGGTTATCGCTCTAGAGCTGGAAGGGATCTTAGATAACTCCCTCATTTTACAGATGAGAGAATGAGGTCCAAGGAAGGAAAGGGATTTGGTCAAGTAGATGGCTGAGCCGCGATTCAAACTAGATGCTATTAGCTCCCAGGGTGGAGCTCTTTCCCCTAACCCATGGATATTAAAAGCACTGAGACTTGAAGCTTCTGGAGAGCTGCCATTTCCTGCTCTCCACAAAGCCTACCTCAGTGTCATGGAGAAAAGTGCTTAATAAAAGAATTTTGAAAAGAGGGAGAAGGAGAGTGAGCCTGAAAAGGAAGAAAAACACGTTAAGATAATAATTTAATGCTTTTCTTTCCATGTGGCAAGGTAGAGGCACTTTTCTCCCTAATCTTGTCTCTTGTTAATTTTGTATTAATTTATTCAGGAAGAAAAAGAATAAAGGAAATCCCTTGGTGGATCTTCTAAGGTAGAGCTTCTTAGCCTGGGTCCATGAACTTGTTTTTTAAAAATATTTTTATTATATTATATTATATTATTATATTATATTATATTATATTATATTATATTATATTATATTATATTATATTATATTATATCATATCATATTATATATTATTCTAATATAACATATGTGATGTAACATATATTATTCTACTATGTAATATATGATATAATTAATAACATAATACATAATAAATAATTATAATACAAAATAAATTATTGGTTATTATATTGGTATCCTTTGTGATCAGTATAAATGAATAATAATAATAAATCAATATAACTGGTTTTCTTATAATTATTGTAAAATAGTAGGATTATGACAATTATTTAATTTTATGCACTTAAAAACTTGATCCTGAGAAGGGGTCCATAGGTTTTACCAGACAGACTGCCACAGACATCTCTGACACAATAAAGCTTAAGAACCCTAGTTTTATATGCCCAAAGGGCTATAAAAATGTGCATACCCTTTGACCTAACAATAGCACTTCTAGGGCTATATCCCAAAGACATCATACAAATGGGAAAAGCACCTTCATGCACAAAAATATTTATAGCGGCTCTTTTTGTGGTGGCAAAGAACTGGAAATTGAGAAGATGCCCATCAATTGGGAAATGGCTGAACAAGTTGTGATATGTGAATGTAATGGAATACTATTGTGCTATAAGAATTGATGAGCAGGCTGACTTCAGAAAGAAAAACCTGGAAAGAGTTGTATGGTCTGATGCTGAGTGAAGTGAGCAGAAAAAGGAGATGTGATGACTAATATTAATAAACTTAACCCTTCCCAGCAATACAAGGATCTAAGACATCTCCAAAGGCCTCGTGATGGAAAATGCTATCCACAAAGAAGAAAGAACTACGGAGTATGAATGCAGATCGAAGCATACTATTTGCTATTTTTTTTCTTCTGTTGAGTTTTGTTTCCTCCTTCTGGTGGTTCCTCCTATTGGTTCTAATTCTTACTTACAACATCACTAATGTGAAAACATGTTTAACAGGAATGTATATGTATAGTCTATATCCAATTGTGCGCCATCTTGGGGAGGGAGGGGGAGAAAAATTTTAAACTCAAAAGCATACAGAAGTGATTGCTGATAAATCAAAATAAATTAATTTAAAAAAAGAACCCTTGTTCTAAAGAAGCATGACTTTGGGGTCACCTCATTATAGCCCAGAAAGAAGTACCCTCAAGACTTTTTTAAAAAGTTACGGCTAGCAAGAGACCTTGAGCTGGTGACTTCCGAAAGCAAAATTTGAGATCTGTCTCTGGAAATCTTTATAAGAACACTTTTATAAAATCACTGATGCATCTGTAAAAATACACAGAAGGGAAGTTCAGAGGGAAACACAGACAAGCCAGACAACTTTGAAAATAACATATTGAATTTATTTTATAATTTAAAAAAAAGTTGCATGTTCTTATATCTTTTCTGTTCTACTTTGCACACAGAAATAGTCTCTCCTCTTCCCCACCCCCCCGCCCATGATCATTAAATATAGAACAAAAAAGAGGGTACTTTATTAATGTTAATAAAATATGTTAATAAAAAAATAAATTATTATTATATGGTTTCAGAGAAACTTGGGAAGATTTATATGAACTGATGTAAAGTAAAGTGACCTAAGAAAGCAACTTACACAATAACAACAATATCATAAAGAGAAGACTCTGATCAGCCCGGTGACCAATCACAACTGCAGAGGAATCAGGATGAAGCATGCTGCCCACCTTGTGACAGAGAGGAGATGGACTCAATGGCTGTGTGTGTGTGTGTGTGTGTGTGTATGTGTGTGTGTTGTGTGCATGTGCACGCACGTGTGTGTGCATGTGTGTATGTGTGTGCGTGACACGACTAATGTGGGATTTCATTTTGTTTGATTATCCATTATTTGCAATGGGTTCTGTTTTTCTTGCTTTTTCAGTTGGGGTAGAAGGAGGTGGGAAGGGAAAAATTTGAAGCTGAAAATGAAATGAGTTTTTTTTTTTTAAGAACAACTACTACAGACCTCTGTTTAGGTCTAGGGCCACCTGAGTAGCAACGACTGTGTCCAATTTTACCGCTCACTTACCTTTCTCTGCAGCTTATCGCTGATGGCATCCAGGACCAGCTTGTGGTGTGCAAACACTAGGAGCTTCTCTCTCCCGCTTTCCAATAAATCCAGGATATAGTCACTGCATTTTACAACAACACCAAAATCCTCATTAGGGAACTGTTCGTCCGTTGAGGGCTGATCACTGATATGGTATGAGGCTAAAGAATTAGGCTGTGGTCCCTGCCTGGGGGCTCTCGGCTCTCCCTGACATCTAGTCTCCAGTGATAACACCTAGGTTGTGACGCCATGCCTAAGCCAACACCTCCTCGCTGAAGACAGAGAAGCAGACATCAAGAAGGAGCAGCTTACTAACCTATAAGAAAAACATAAGCTAGAAAGGCACATCAGGTGTTTGCTTTCCTTGAGTAGCTGGACCCGTGATAGACAGAGGCTTTCTGAAAGTTTTGCTCTAGGATATAGAAAGTAATAACAATGAAGACACACAAAGTGTATTGAGATCCAAAGGTCCCTGAAGTTATCACCTAGGTCCTTTAGTTACCTAGTGGGAGAGCAAAGGTAAAATTATCAGTAGACAATCCTTTGTTCTTTCTAACCTTCTCTTTTTTTACCCCTAGTTCCCCTTAATTAAACTGTAATCTCTTTCAGAGCTGATTCTGCATCCTATAAATGTCTGTCACCAGCACCTAACCCTGTGCCCTGTACACAACAGGTGCCCAACGTCTGCTGAACAAATGCCCCAGAATAAAATTCAGTTGTGGTTGGCTGGGCTAGCAGCCAAATCATTCGAGCAGTAAGGAGGAAACATGGGGCAAATCCCTCAACTTCGTGGCCCTGAATTTCTTCATCTATAAAACAAGGGAAGTTTCCTTCCCAGATCTAAATCCTATGATAAGGATAGAGGACAAGACACAGTCCTGCTAATCAGCTCCCAAACTAAAGGCTTTCCCTTCTTTCTAACTACTTAAGAAAGTGCTGGAGAGTTTTTTAAAGTCACAGGGCCCTCCAGATTCTAGGCTCACCCCAAAGTACTGGCACGGGCTTCTCCCTAGTTCATCTGCCTGTCTCCTCAATACCCTCGGCAGTCCCACAGACTCAGGTTCCCATGAAAAGCAAGGCAGAAAGGAGGAGAGGCAGAAATAATGGCATTTCTTGAAGGTTCACTGCCCAGTTTCCATTAGGCCGAGGGTATTTAGGTCACACATACTTTCACAAATTCATTCCTAAGAATGGTAACTATCTTACACATGCCAAGTTATTTATGACTTGAGGCCAATGGCTGAATTAAAAACTTCTAAGGGAATGATGTGGCTCTGGGCTCAGGGCCAGGGGAGGAAGATACGACCATGACCCAGGGTTTATAGGTCATTAGCTCGGGAAGGAGAAAGCACACATCCTTACCATCTGTTGTTCAGTAGCCTATGAGAAATGGGACGGTGGGGGCAATTCAAGTCAGTTTCTAGTGGATAAATTCCCGTACTATAAAAACCACATCTGGAGTTCATTAGTATCCTAATGGTGTCATAAATGAAAAAGACATTGTGCAAAGGGTGAAGGAGAAGTGGATAAAACTCATAGGCCTCTTTATGGAGAGCTACAGGTACAAACAACATGGGGAACTCTCTTTTCATCACCCTGAGAAGATGGAAGAAGAGGTCATCGAGGCCAAAAGGAATAGGTCTTGGGTGGTGAGAGAGGCCACCACTGGGGGTTCTTCCATTTATCCACAGACATCAGGCCTTCCAGCTGTCGCTCTGGCACTACTCACCCACACTAAATTCACAATTTCATCATTTGGACCATTATGGTTCCAGAATTTTGCGTGACTTCTAAACAATAAAAAGCCAGCCAAACTGCATGTCGACAGAACACCCCCAAGTTTCTATCATACTGAGAGTGGAAGAGTGTGGGTTTCCTCTTCTCTTAAGAGCAGAAAATTGGCGAGGATTCAGAAAAGAACACCAAAGACAGGTGAATAATTCCAACATAAAATCTGAGGACAGCTGATTTTAATTACCTGTCAGTAAATGGTAACTTCCTCTTTGGATCAATACTTTGTCTGTCTAGGGTGCTTTTTGGTCTGATAAGGTCATGTACCTCAGAGAAACAAACCATCGACAAAAAGAATGCCCACCAGCCTTGCTCTTAACTCACAGAATGGTTTTTCTTTTAATCTCGGGTCTAAATTGGGCAGGCATGGAGAAAGGGGAAAGAAAAGTTACGGGGCAGGCAACAGAGAAAAGACGATAGGGGAGTGTCTTTTGCCTCTTTTTGCATACCCACCACTTAGCACAGTGCCTGGCACATAGTAGATGCTTAATAAATGTTGACTGCTTGCTTGACAGAAATGGCAATGGAGAGCTATGAACAAAAAACACATGAACAGAAAAAGGGCAGGAAAAAATATACAACCAGGTACAGGACTGAACTATCCAGGTTTCCAGGATGAATGCTGTCAGATGGTCCTTGGAAATGATAAAAGTTACAGGCAGCTTTCTGCCCTACTCCCCGCACCATCCCTCCCTTGTAGGCAGCCTGTCCTGGCTATGGTACACTACTATATCCTTGTCCCATTGACAGTGGCAGCATCCATCCCCACTCCCCATCTCTGAGATGGACCAAGACTTCCCGCAAGCAGGTGTTGGTGGCCACAAGATTGCACCCCCAGACCAGCCAGAAAGGTAGAGCCGAGCAGTTGGCACGATCCCAGTTCTGTCTCTGGTAGATGAGGCCATGGTCATTTAACACTTGTTTTCAAGTGAAGATGGAATATTCTTTAATGGGCAGGAACATGAGACAGACAACACAATCCTTTTTAAAAGGCACCTGACGTTTGCCGAGCACTTACGTGGCAGGCTGGATTTTCGCTTCTGCTGTTCTGTTGAAGAAAAGGAGCAGGGCTTCCTTCTGCTGCCGCTTCTGAGGAGAAAAAGATGTAGAGCTTAACGGCCGCCGAGATTTGGGGTAAGCTGACTTAATCATCTCTGCTGCACGTGTACCGATGACCAGCTACGGCACAGAGATACAGCAGCCACTTTCCCGGGTGCGGGCCCTCATCACCTTATGCCTGCTGGTCGGCTTCCCTGCTTTAAGCCCCTCCCCATTTAAGTCTCGCCCCCCACTCAGCTGCCAAATTTCAAGTGCAAAGACAAGCAGGTGCGTGCCGACGAGGAAAAAAGAATGTGCCCCTGCTTGTGTACGTTTTTCATCTGCATTACTTTATCATGCATTGGAGAATGCAGGTTAATCTGCATTATTAACATCTTCCCTCCATCATTTTAAGTCTAAATAATCAATAAAACAATAGATCAAGCCCTGATTTATAATATTTGCCAATTTCTGAGGTGTAAATGCTCACAATAGCTCTTGCGAGGTGGTTTGAGCTGATTCCAGCAAACACGAGTATAACTATCTGAATCCCTCTCCCTTCCTCCCTTCGATGAATTTGCTCTCCATCACTTCTAGGATCAAACATAAAATCTTGTTCGGCATACAAAGGCTTTCATAACCTGGCCCGCTCCTTGTCTTTCTACTCGTCTTACAAATTACTCCCCATCTGAGATCCAGTGACCCCAGCCTTCTTGCAGCTCCACACACACAATCCTCAATCTCCCAGCTCCAGGCATTTTCACTGGCAGACCTCCAGGACTAGCATTCTCTCCTTCCTCATCTCTGTCTTCTGGCTTCCCTGGTTTCATTCAAGTTTGTCGATCGATAAACATTTATTAAACACTTACTATGTACCGGACACCATGCTAAGTGCTGAGGATACAGAGAAAGGCAAACAATAGTCTCTGCTCTCAGGGAGCTCAGGATCTACTATCTCTTCCGTCCTGGCTAAAGTCTTACCTTCTACAGGAAGCCTTTCCCAATCCCCCTTAATTGTATCTGCTTGATTATCTCTAGTTTTTCGTGTATATATATCTTGTTTGTACATATTGTTTGCATGTTGTCTCCTCCATTAGATTGGGGGCTCGTTCTGTGTGTGGAGGGGGGGGGCTGGGTTTTTTTCCCTTTCTTTGTATCCCCAGCACTTAGTCTAGTACCTGGCACACAGCAGGTGCTTCATAAATGCTTGTTGCCTTGACTTGAAGAGACCTAGGTTCTAATGTTGGATCTGACAATGACACAGCATGACCTTGGGCAAGTTATTTGACTTCTGGGCAGTAATTCTCTCTTCCACAAAATGGGGTTACCAACTCTTCCACCTCCTTCATGTGTAGGGTGGCTTGCATGATCATATATGATGAAGAATACGGAACAGTGTTGCGAGGCAGGATGTGCAAACTACCATTGTTACTAAATACCTTCTCCGTCTGCCATTCTCCAGTTCATCTTGCTCTCCAAGCAAATCCACATGTCATTCCTGCCCTTAAAAGGTTCACTAAAGTAATTTAGCAAGTGAGGAGAGAGAGTAGCTGTCGACACAGAGCCCAGAATAGGGCTCTACACAGTAGGATGTGTCTTACTCACTTATAATGTGTTTCCTCCTACACTGAATAAGCAGTCAATTTTCCAAGTCATGTTAGACTAAAATTTTCACTATCACTCCTTTGGAGGCTGTCACGTTCCTGTCTAGTCCAGCTCAGTAGAACATAAACTCCTTGAGCCCATATTAACATCTTAAGTAGAGAGGTCTCTAAATCTATGCATCTCACATTTCTACAGTTTTAAAATATACATCGTCCAACTTGTGCCCATCTTTCTATTATTGTTATTTTTTAGATAATACATTACTTGCCTTAGTATAGAAATATACATTATCTCATTCGGTCCTCACAATAACTCTGTGAAGAGGATACAACATGAACTTTTCTCTTTTGCAGGTGGAGAAATTGGGTCTCAGGAAGATGAAGGCACTTAAGTGGTGGACCTGGGACTTAAATCTGTGTCTTCTGACTCCAAATCTACTGTTCCCTCCTCTACACTTAATGCTGTTCCTTTAGGAATTCAATCAGATTAATTCAAAGCAAAGATTTCTTTTTAAATGCCAGAAATTTGAATCTGCTGCCAAGTGGCTGAAGGGTTACAATGGTATAACTGCCACTGAGGAAGATGTGTGGCTGGTTTCCATTTTTCAGCCATTGGTCTCACAGATCAAAAACTGGCTTTAGACAAAAGCTGATGATAGTCAGCTTTGCTCCAGCCTGTGAAATGATACCTATTATTTCAGCAGCGATATACAAAAGCCTTTCATTATACATGATATTTTATAAATTGGCTGCTTCACCTTGGCTTCTGGGATTTAGAGCTTTTTAAAAAATGTCTTCTTCCCAGATGGAAGAGCATGAGACAACAAAGAAAGATTGGATTCTTGACAGGTTTGCCAGGCTCTGTTGGAACAAATGTGATGAGCAAAATTGCAGGGAGATTTTAGACATAAAAAAGTTACCATAAAACAGGAGGTGCAATGAGGTGGGGAACAGTCTTCCATAGATTCATAATGGCACCTTGTTTGGCCAAAAACCATGGGTCCCTTTGTTTTTTAACCGTTTCAACCCTGGATCTCAAGGTCCTTCATTACCACCACTAAGAAGCAATGTTCCAGTTCAAATTTTCTGGGGCCCAGCACTGAGTACCCGAGAGAAGGGCTTTAAACTGACAGTGTCCTTGCCCTCTGGGGATCTGTAACTATTAAACTTTAATAAGACTCTTAGGAAGTAGGAAACATTATCTAATAAACCTTGGAATGATCAATTAATGATTAACAAAAAATGTTGGTTGATGGATTGCAGTTATCCTCTGCATGATAATGTGAACTTTATTTCAAATGTTTATATATGTATATGTTGTTTCCTCTCTCCCCAAAAATAAGTTCTTTAAGGGTAGAGCTTGTTTCATTTTTCCCTTTGTTTCCCAAGTGCCAGGCATGTTGAGGCAACTGGAGGGGCCCAGTAGATAAAGCCTTAGCCAGGAAGTTCTGAGTTCTCATCTGCTCTTAGACACTTCTTGGCTGAGTGACTCTGGGCAAGTCACTTAATCTGTCTGCCTCAGTTTCTTCATCTGTAATATGGGGATAACAATAACAGCTGTCTCCCAGAATTGTGAACACCAAACGAAATAATAATTGTAAAGCACTTAGTGCAGTGCCTGGCACACTGCAGGTGCTTAATAAATGCATGTTTCCTTGCTTCCTATTTAATAAATACTGGTCATGGCTTGCTTCTTATTTATGTCTTGTATCTTGGGATTTTTTTTTTTGGTTGTCTTTATGTCTATATCTATGTTGCTGGAATTAGGCTATAAATGCCATAGGATAGAGCCCTGTTCATTCTGGGCTGCAGTGAAGGCAGCACTGAATTTGGAGACTGAGGACCTGAATTCAAAGCCAAGATCTGCTTCTTGCTGCCTGCGTGACTCCGGGCAGGTCAGTTCACCCCTCTAGCTCTGTTTCCTCATCTGTTGAATGAGGGGCTAGGCCTGGATCACTTCTCATCATTCACAGAGCAGTTACCAGGGCCAGCCTGTGGAATTCTCTGCAGCACAAATTAAATCTGTCTTGAAGAGTATCTAGCATGCTTCCCGTGTTCTTTCCAGCCCGTTCTCCCTGCCAGAGGACTAAAAGGAAGAATGAGGAAGAGGAATTGGAGGGGTTCCGCATCCGGCCCATTTGTCTTGTAATCAGCCAGAAGGCTGGGTCCCCGTAGGTCTAAGTTATGCCATTCACGGTGTCAAGCACAGTTAAGCACTGAATGAAAGTTTTTTGGTGAAACAGGGAGGATGGTCGAGTCAAGACTGTTATTTTACTAAAGCAAACTCCTGTCATCCATCACACCTGAGGAGCAGGGTGTCCTGCCTTCTCAAATATTGTGGTGAACAGAATGACCATATGCGAGACTGACACATTCTTAAGGTATTAGGCCACCACCCAGTACCCCTTAACAGGAAAACTACACTGAAGATGACTTTACATTTCTTTGATAATTCATAATCATAGAGCAGGATCCAAGAATATCACTGAGAGTATCAGTCAGCACTGTCCTGTAGGAACAAGGACTGGTGGTTAACAGAATCTTGGACAAGCTAGTACATCTTATAGAAGGATAGGAAGCTGGGAAACAAGACGTGTTTCTGGGAAACAAGACGTGTTTTCTGGTAAAATACTGGAACTCAGACCGAAAGCTTTTTCTTTGTTTTTTTTTTTTTGTTTTTTGTTGAGGCAACTGGGGTTAAGTGACTTGCCTAGGGTCACACAGCTAGTAAGTGTCAAGTGTCTGGTCTGAGGCCAGATTTGAACTCCTGACTCCAGGGCCAGTGCTATCTACTGCACCACCTAGCTCCCCCCAGAAAGCTTTTTTGAACCATGTTCAGTCCTAGGAAAAGGGATAAGAAAAAGAATGCCCCCTGAACCATGGACTCACACTCTTCTTCTCTGTGGTCATTTCCTTTGCTGCAGCAGCCAGGACAGCTCTGGTCTTGGCATCCATCTGCCCTGGGGCAACCACCACCATCTTGCGCTGCTTGGCTGGGAGTTGGGAGAGGACGTCGGACTTGAGCCGTCGGAGCATGACAGACTCTTCTAGGAGAAGCTTCAGTTCTCCAAGATTGGAAGAACCAGAATAATCCCATCCCCAAGGCGACTGTGGAGAATCAAGGCAGAGAAATACTGGAGATTAAAAGGACGGAGGCCAAATGAACAAAATTCACTTTCTCTTCCTCTCCCTCTCACGCCCCACCCCCAAAAAAGAAAAAAAAACAAAGCCCTCATTACAACTATACAAAGTCAAGCAAAACAAATTCCCACATTGGCCACGTCCAAAAAGAAGCTTCAGTTCCAAGACTGGACGTGCCAGAATAGTCCATCCCCATGCAGCCAGAGTCCAACACCTCCCTCTCTGTCAGGAGGTGGGCCGCACATTTCATCCGGAATCATGGTCAGGCCAAACTATTCTTAAGGATCAGAAACACTACCCTAAAAACCAAGTGAAAGTCCACAGGGAGTCCCTTTGGACACCTCTTTGGCACAATACCTTCTCTCTTCTGATGTCTAGAAACACATATGCAGTGCTGTCCATGAAAGCAGCACTGGTCTAGGGGACAGGGAGAGGTTACAATAAAAAATGGGAGAGGTGGCCCAAAGTCCTCCGAAGCTTTGGTGTGGCTTGGAGGTGATACTAGGTTCTTACAAGCATTCTGGGGATAACTCCAATAAGTCAGAATGATGGGAGTCACATGTGCACTTGCGCATACACATGCACACATGTTCACACACACTCCCACACCTCATCTCATTCCTACACAACTTTGATTTCTTCCCCTAGGTCTCTATATTTTGAAATTTTCTATTCCACACAGTTTAGAGATAATTAATATTTCATAGGACATTTACTTAAACTATTCGTAAACTCTTATGGATCGAGCGTACATCCAGGCAATTGTGGACAGGTTCCATCTGTGATAATGGTCTGGTTTCAGTAGAGTTATTATTGACTGACCTCAAGAATACTTTGAAGCCTATATTTGTAGCATGGGGCTGACTTTGTCAGCTGTTAAGCTTATAAAAAACAGTGAGCTTCTGATGTATAATTCTAGTCATCAGGTTGTGTCTGGCTATCAGAGGCTAAATTTTTTCAGGTTGAAGTGATGTATCATTATACAGTTTTCTTGAATAATCTGTAGTGATCTACTGTTTCTTGATCCTTAAAGATAATCTGTCTGTAATTTCTAATAGCAATGACCCAAATCTGAATTGCCAACACAAACTTCTCCATTTTTATAACTGAATCCAAATGATTCAGCCAGTTGTTCAATGTTTCTTTGTTGACATGCTAGTAGTTGGGTTTAGGTGGATGCCACCCATGGAAGACTTTTTGATTTCATTCTCTTATTACTAATATTAGTGTTATTGTTATTGTTTTTATTATTATTAACATTTGGTTTCATGATGTACACATTGCACATTTGCACACTGGTTTACTTCCATGCCTGGCCCTTACCTCTTCCTGGATGAACCCTACCAGCAGAAGCTTAAGCTTTGCCTAGAAAATGAGAAAATCTGGATGGGTACGTAATAGCTGTCTTCAGAAGAATGTGGAACTGGTCACAGGGAAGAAGAATTAGGCAGTCTCTGTGGCTCCACAGAGGGCAAAACTAGGACTGATGAGTAGAAGTGATAGGGAGGCAGATTTCATTTCACCATGAAGAACTCCCCCACAATTACAGCTGCTTCAGAGTAGAACAGCTCATGAGGCAGAGGGCTCCCTGTCCTTGCAGACTAGGCCAGGGGTGGGGAACCTGGGGCCTCAAGGTCACATGTGGCCCTCTAAGTCCTCAAGACTGTCTCAAGGCTGTTGGACTCAGTCAACAGCTGCACTTGAAGTGTGCACACCCTTTAACCTAGTTATGCTACTACTAAGTCCATACCCCAAAAAAAGAAGAAAACAGTATTTATATAGTGCTTTAAGGTTTGCAAAGTACTTTAAAAGTATTATCTCATTTTAACCTTACAACAACCTGGGAAGTAGTTGCTACTATTCCCATTTTATTACTATTCCCATCTGAGGCATAAAGAGGTTACATGACTTGCCTAGTATCACACAGCTAGATCTGAACTCTGGTCTTCCTGACTCCAGGCCAAATGCTCTATCCTCTATGCCACAGGTGGGGAACCTGGGGCCTCAAGGCCACATGTGGCCGTCTAGGTCCTCAATTGCTGCCCTTTGACTGAATCCAAACTTCACAGAACAAATTCCTTTAATAAAAGGATTTGTTCTGTAAAACTTGGACTCAGTCAAAAGACTGGACCCGAGAACCTAGAAGGCCACATGTGGCCTCAAGACTACAGGTTCTCCAACCCTGCTCTTTACCATCAGATGCCTTCCGTAGACAAGGATCTATATGCACAAAAATGCAGTAGCTCTTTTCATGGGAGTCAAAAATTGAAACTAAAGGGGTATCTTCCTATTGGAAAATGGCTAAACAAAGTATGGTACATGAATGTGATGATTACGCCATCAGAAATAACGAACTAGACAATTTCTACGAACTGATGCTGAGTGACGAGATGAGGCTAAGAGAACCATTTAGACAGTGATAATGCTATAGAGGAAAACAATTTTGAAAGACTTCAGAATTTGGATCCACAAGATGATAAGCCCAGGTCCAAAAGAACGAAGCTGAAACAGCCACTCGCCTCCCGACAGGGAGGAGATGATACTAAAATGCACAGACACTTTCTGACGTGGCCAATGTGGGCATCTGTTTCGCTGGGTTATGCAGCGACGGACTGAGGTCTTTTTCCTTCTTTTCTAAATTTGTTCAGTGAGGAACGGGAGAAGAGGAAGGGCAGATTAATAAAAATGCTTTATTGAAAAAATAAGTTTCCAAGTACCTCCTGATTGAAAGAGAAAAACTGTCTTTTGTCCTCATGCTGAGGGACAACGGAAGAGGCCTTCTGGGGCCATCCTGGAAAGCTGACAGAAGGAAACAGAAGTCCGCTCACTTGGTGCTTCTCACTGGGCTCCAGAGCTTGTTATCATCATCTGCAAGCCAGAGAGTCCACTTTCTTTCTACTGAGAATGCAGGAACGGCGGAGAGGCACTCTGTCTGCCAGACAACACGCCTGATGTCCATTAACATCCTCCCAAGGTCCCAACACAGCAAACTGTTCCTTTTGCCTAGAATGGTTTTAATGGCCCTGGGGAGCTAGGAAAGCCTTTGTGCCATTAACAAAACTCTCCGAAGCCCAGGCTCTTTGGTCCATTCCGGCTGATGAATTATTCCTTTTTGCCAATGAGCTTTTTAGTACTTACTGTCAATAAGCCTGAAAAACAGCCCCCTCACGAAAAGCTAAGGAAAAGGCATGCACAAAACAGGGGAACGGGTCACAGGTTGTTTTTGGATACTGAAGAGACAAGAAGTTGACCCAGAAGCCAAAAAATACTTTATTTTGTATGTGTTCTAGCTACACCTGCCAAAGACACCTGGGTATTTTGCATTTGGAGATGTAACAATCCTTCCAGGAGGTAAAAGGCCAGAACTAGAGAACATCGATATCTATTGCATACAGTGTCAAGACTGTGAGGAACAGGAAATTTTGGAATGAGCAACTCTGGGGGATGGGAGAATTTCTCCCCTAGAGATATTTTTAAAAATCTCAACTTCTTGTCCTTTATTGTATTTTTTTTAATTCTTTTTTTTTTTTAAGTGAGGCAATTGGGGTTAAGTGACTTGCCCAGAGTCACACAGCTAGGAAGTATTATGTGTCTGAGGCTGGATTTGAACTCAGGTCCTCCTGACTCCAGGGCCAGTGCTCTATCCACTGTACCACCTAGCTGCCCCCCTTTATTGTATCTTTTTTCCTTTATTGTATTTTTAAGAAAGCATTTCAATTTTTAATATTTCATTTTCGGATATTAACCCCCCACCTCCACCCTCACCAAATGAAGCTTTCTTGGACCAATGAAAAACAGTTAAATAAAACCAACACAGCATTGCAACATTTTTGGCAACATTCTGCACTCATAGTTCATTACATATCCAAGGGAAGGAAGGGGGATGCATTTATTTCTCTCTTCTCCAGAGTCTAGATTGGTCACTGCAATTATGAGGCATCTTGCTTTGTTTTTGTGTTCTCTGTTTCCTCAACTATGAAATGAGGATGATAATAGCACCAACCTTGGAAATTTGATGGTAAGCACTATATAAAGTGCCAGCCATCATTATTTTGTTTAAAGAGCTTTATAAATCTTAAAGAGCTATGCACTATTATCATTACTGATAATGACGTTACAGTATTTTTCTCCTAGTTTTATTTATTTCACTCTGCATCAGTTAATACAAGTCTTCCCATACTTCTGTGAATTCTTCACATTTGCCATTTCTTACAGTGCAATAATATTTGATTACTTTCACGCACCACAATTTGTTTAGCTAGATTGAAAGGTATCTATTGTTTCCAGATTTGTATTGCTGTAAAAGAGTGCTGTACTGGGATACACACACTGGGATATTTGAAGTCTCCATTTCTATCTCTGACCTCCTTTGGGATCCCTTCCAGGGATCAATGAGTCAAACAAAGCATCATGCTGTAGTCACATTTAAAAAAAAAAAGAATTCTAAATCATTTTCCAGAATTGTTGGACCAAGTCATATTTCCACCAACAGTACATGAATGTGTCTTAACTTCCCACAGCCTTTCCAATATGAACTACTTCTGTCCTTTATCCTCTTTGACAACTGGCTGGGTATGAACTAAAACCTCAGAGTTTTAGATAATTTTCATTTGCCTCATTTAGTGACTGAAGCAAACTTTCACATGATGGTTGACAGTCTGTATTTCTTTAAAAAATTTTATTCATACACTTCGATCATTAAGCTATTGGAAAATGGCTTTGGGGCATTATATATTCAAGTTCCTTAAATATCTTGGATGTCAGATGTTTATTAAAAATATCTGAAGCAAAGAGTATTTTCCCAAATGACAGTTTCCTTGAGGAGAAGGAGAATGAAGGGTAATGGTAGCAGTAACACTAGCAGTAGCAGTAGCAGTAGCAGCAGCAGCAGCAGCAGCAGCAGCAGTAGTAGTAGTAGTAGTAGTAGTAGTAGTAGTAGTAGTAGTAGTGGTAGTAGTAGTGTAGTAGTAGTAGTAGTAGTAGTAGTAGTAGTAGTAGTAATAGTAGTAGTAGTAGTAGTGGTGGTGGTGGTGGTAGTAGTGGTAGTAGTAGTAGTAGTTACTGTTGTTGCTCTTGGGTTTATCAAACACTGGGCTATTAAGTTTGACTGTTTCTGGAAACCACATATCTAATCTGTTTCATGGGTCTATTTTTCTATTTTTAAACTAGTACCAAATAATTTTAATGATTACAACTTGATGCTATAATTTGAGATCTGAAAGTACTACTTTCCATGCATTCAGCCATCCATCATTTCCCTTGAGATTCTAGACCTTTTGTTCTTCCAAGTCAATTTTATTTTGTCTAATTCTCTAAAGAAACAAAGTGATAGTTGGATCAACATAGTGTTAAATCCATAAATTAATTTAGGTAGTATTGATATTTTTATTATACTGACATGTCCAAATGATGAATAAGTCAACTTTATTTCCACAACAAATGTTTTATAATTGTAGTTATTAAAATCTTGAGTGCGTCTTGGTAGGCTGACTCTCCAATACTCAATGAAATTTGTAGTTACTCTGAATGGGATTTCACTTTCTATCCCTTTCTCTTGGTTTCTGTTATTGTTACACACAAATGCTGTGACTCACAATGCATTTATTTTGCATAGAGATATTAATTCTGCTACTTTGCTGAAATTACTAATTATCTCAGTAAATTTCTTTGCTGATTTTCTAAGTCATCCTGTTATCTACAAATAGGGATAACACATTTCCCCTTGGCTAATGTTCATACCTTTAATTTATTTCTCATTTTATTGTATTATTAGTACTTCTGGAACTAAGTCAAATAATGAAGATAGGGGTAATTCTTGACTTACATTCACATGGGGTAAGCCTCTAGCATTTCTCCATTGCAAATGATGCCAGCTTTTGTTTTCTCGATATGTATTTTTTATCATATTAAAAAAAGACGTCCTTATTTAACTATGTTTTTTAGGGGTTTTGGCATGTGTTATTTTTCAAAGGCTCTACTGATGTAATCATATGGTTTTTTGCTTTGTTTTTAATATGATTAATTATGCTAATTATTCCATCATCTATGGTGCCTTCAAGCATAATTTCCCTATTTATCTCTCCTGACTTTCTGAATTTTCATTTTTGCTTTCTCTGACAGCATGATTACAATTCCTTTTGGAATTGTCTGATACACAGTAAATTTTGTTCCAACCTTTCATCTTTCATTCTGTTTGTGCTTTTATTTTTAGATGTGTTTTTCTGTACATGGCAGATTAAATTTTGTTTTCTTATCTAATTTTCCTTTTTTTTCCCCATTTTCTTTGGTTGTTGAATCCATTCATACTTAATGTGATAATTACTAGGTGTGCATTTTCCTCCATTTATTTATTTTGTATTGATTTTTACCTCCTTCTTTTAAGTAACCATTTTGCTTACATTAATTTGATTCTGGTACATTCCCATGAGCTCTACCCTCGTTCCCATTTACCTGACAGATCCCAAGCTCCCTGAATTTTCTTATTAATTTTACTCCATGGCCAGCTCCCTCCCTACCCACAACCCTCGTTGATATGCTGTTTGATGGTACAGAATGGACTTGTTGGCGTCTACACTGGGTGACACCGAGGAAAGGTAGTAGCATGGCAAGGCAAGTAGCATTTGACGTATGATAATGGGAGAAGGAAGAAGTACCTTTTTGGCATCACAGTAGCGTAACCCAAAGGCATGGAACTGAGGAAAATAGTGTGGCTTGATGGCCACGATCTGTGTGTAGAGTTCTGCAGGCCGTGACATGGCTGGGGTCCCAGACAGTAGGATCACTCTCTTAGCAGCCTGGAAAACACAGCATAGAGCCAGATGAACATATGATCGGGAGACTACAGATGGGCCTTAATTAGACAAATTAGAAAAGGTAACCTAAGATGATGCAAGAAGGTGGACACACCACCTTCTGACAGTCCTCGGGTTTTCATCCTAAACCAGAGAGCTAGGGAGGAGTCTTGGTTAAGGATGTTAAACTTAAAACCTGCTTGGCTCAGGAACTCTGGTTAACTCAAAGACAGAAGTTGTCTCTGAAGCGAAAAGCTCAGAAAAGAAGACACAAGTGAGGATAGCCCTACCTCACGCCCAACTTTGAGTGGCATAAATTCTGAGTAACAGCAGAGTCCCTCTAAGCGGTAAGGCTCTATCATAGCTTTTTCCTTCAGCTTGCCCAAAGGTGTCCAACAGTGAAAAACAGTTTCGGGGGTTTCAGACAAGTCCTTATATTAAATTGCTGTATGATTTGCATCAAATGGGGATGAAGGAATTATCCAAATCTGGGAACGACAGTAGATACATAAGGAAAGACGAACAATCTCCTCTCAAGACACATTATGGGGTTGGTTGACTGCTGAGCCTGAAGTCTTTGAAGCTAATAGAGATGGCCTAAGAATAATAACAACAACAACGATAATGATGATGATGATGATAATGACAGCTAGTATTTATACAGCACTTTAAAATTTGCAAAGAGCTTTATCTCATTTGAGCCTCACTATAATCTAGGAAGGCTGGTGCTATTATTATCGCTGTTTTACTGATGAGGACACTGAGCCAAACAGAGGTTAAATATTTACCCAGAGTCACAAAGGTGGTAAGTATCCGAAGCTGGATTTGAACTTAGATCTTCCTGACTCACAGCCCTGTGCTCTATCCACTATGGTGCCCCCTTGTTTAATTGTTTTCAGTCGAGTCAGACTCTTTAGGACCCCATTTGCGGTTTTCTTGGCAGAGATACTGGAGTGGTTTGCCATTTCCTTCTCTAGCTCATTTTACAGATGAGGAAACTGAGGCAAACGGGGTTAAATGACCTGCCCAGGGTCTGAAGTCAGATCTGAGCTCTGGTCTTCATGACTTCAGGCCTGGCGTCTATTCACTGCACCACTCAACTGCTGGTATTCCCCTAGCTGCCTAGTTAGATAACTGATCAAGGTTTCTTCTATTTTACAAGTTTTAGATAACAGAGACTGACCACAAAATTCTGTATTACTATAAAATGTTACAGAAATTTAGAATGATGATAAAGAAAATTCTTGGAACAGTTAGGTGGCACAGTGGACGGAGCACTGGCCCTGGAGTCAGGAGGATCTGAGTTCAAATCCAACCTCAGACACTTGACACTTATTAGCTATGTGACCCTGGGCAAGTCACTTAAACCCACTGCTTAGCAAAAAAAAAAGTTTCCATTTTTCTTATTCTTTCCAAAAAATGTGACAGTAATTTCCGATTGAGTCCTTCTCCACATCAAACCCTCCCTTGTACAAAGAAAACCAGTTACACAAAACTCATTGACCAAGCAATAATGTTTGGCAATGCACTGTAGTAAATTCAACTCCAATAACCCTGGGTTTGAAGGAAAAAAAAACCTCATCAGAAGAACCAACTTCCCCTTGGAATGGGTCAACAAGAAAACTGAGCATGCAAAGATACTGAAAGGTTATTTTTCCTTTCTGAAGAGGGATGCTAGCAGACACAGGTGTGAACCAATCTTTCCTGTCTTTTCTGGGACAAAAACTTCAGTAACTTGCTTCTACAATGCCAACAACCATGAGGAGCAGAGAGGAGTAGCCATGGCCTGAAAAACAGGATGCAAAGGCTCTCAGAGCTCTCGAAGGTGCCCACTTATTTGGCCTACCACCCCCTTTTCAAAAAAAAATTACTCAGCACCCCCTGGAAACCTACTTTTTTTCACCCTTTAGTGTTTTTTTTTAAATCTGCATCATTTTTAAAGACATAAAATATTTTTTTAAAAAATGACATCTCAAATTTAATAATTTGTTGTAAATTCGTGGGTTTTTTCCTGCACTGAAATTTTGATGATGCAACATTGTAACAATATAGTATCATACTATAAACAAGCACATTACATGCACATGTTCCTGCAGGCGCATGTTGGACTTCCTGACCACAGTCTCACCTGCCAACACTTGCTTATCGAGACCTGTCGGTGGACTTGACCACTGATCGGTTGTAACCTGCATTTTGTGTGTTTATTTGGAAAAGAATATAATCACTATGACTTTAACTCTATTACATAACAGATGAAACATGTATAAATGCTTTTTCGGAATTTTCTCTTCTTTCCTTATGCTTCTGCTGCCTCCTGCTTTTTATTCAATGTCCCCCAATAGCACTTGAGGCTACTATTGCCCTCCTGGATTATTCCAGTGCCCACCACGGGCGCTATCACCCACTTTGGAAACTTATGCTAGAGACAGTAGGGACTGGTCTATTCTAGTTACTACTTTGTCCAGGTCTCTGGCAGCTAGGGCAGCATTATATATGGCGGAGTCACAGGGCAGGTGAGTAACAATGATGATCTCTATGCATACTTCAGTATGCACCATCACCAACTTCACCCTCTAAAAACTTATACGCAGGATGTTAGTGGACCTGGCCAATAGGAATTTGTTTTGACTACACATATTCACTACAAGGATTTTCTTTTTCTTTTTATTTTTAAAGTGTATGGAGAGGTGGGATGAAAAAAAAATGCTTGTTAATTGAAAAAAATTAACTAAAAAATAAAAGCAGTTACTAAATAACCCTCACAAGTTGGGAAATCAAATTCACCCAAGGAAGTCAGACCCAGATACTCCACCTGCAACCAAGAGAGTAGGGCCAGACTCAAAAAAGGAGAAACTCTCTATTAAACAGGTCTAAAGAATAATAGCTTCAGGGAAAAGACCTAACTGTAGATCTTGGTAGCTTTGGTGACAGCTTGTTAACTACTTAAAACCTTGAGTAAATATTGGTACTGAAAGAAAATCACACACAACAAATCACCAGAAAGGGGGAAAAAATGGGAGGCTTCCAATGGAAAAGATGCTTCATAAAATAAACAAGCCTGTAACACAGAGAGAGGGAAGACAAAAGGAGGTCTTTATAAATACCCAATCCTTAAAAATGCACTTTTGCCTCTTGGGAACCACTAAAACCTAATTCCATTATGGCAGGAGAGCTATGAATTTCTCCAGCAATAATTTCCCGTAGTTAAATTACCCAGGCCTGGTAATTTCCTGCATGGTTTAAGGCAGCCTCATTAACATAACAATGAGTTTCTTGAATGACATCTGTAGTGGCTGCATGCCTGGCTTCTACCTATTTCAATTAAAAGGGAGAAAAATGGAAAAGTCTGTTATCAGCGGAAGAAAATCTGCCTATCATCCAGTACCCTATTCATGTTCTGCTGGCTCGTGGGCCCTGGGTATAATGCCAGGCCTTGCTGTCAGATATTTATAGGCTGGTGCTAAGACTGAGTCAGTCTTCCCTTTGGCTGCTTAAGCTGGAGTGGGATGGGATCCTAACTGCTGGAAAGGTCAGAAAATATTTGGAGGGGTGAGAGAGCAGAGGCTGCATTACTATAAAAGAAAAAAGAAAAAAGACCTGCAATGGACAGCCTTGAAGAAAAGCTTGAGCCCCCAGTGTGCTGAGACTAGGGAAACCTTAGCATCTGGTTTACATCTCTGACACTGTCATCTAAAAGATGTTGCTAAATTGCCATCTGGATGTGGTGCTATACAAAGTGTCTTCCCTGACTTCCAAAAGCTTTCAATTTAGGACAATGCCAACGTTTATATGACAAAGAGAGACACACAGCTATATATTACTGACACACGGGGGATTGCTGATTTCATCAGTGTTAGGAACTCTCAGTGTGAGAAGTTCCACTGCAGATAGGGATACCCACCCCTCTTATACCTACTATGAGCATTGCAATGAGATGAACAAACACGCCAGAAAATGATGTTTCTTGCTGCCTTTGGACACCCACAAAACCAACCCTATAAATGACTTTTTTCCTCTTAATTTAATTTTGAACTCAATAAACCCCAAATAAATGGGTATTTTCATAAACATAGTAAGACAGAAAAAGAGGAATGTAGAGGAAATTGCAGATCTACACAATCTTGCCAATTCTTTCATTTGTCTCTCTAAGAAGGGCATGTGGACCATCCTTCCATTTAGCTGCAACTTCTTTCTGGCTTCTGGCTTCTTCTGTAAGGAGAAAATCCAGATGGAGACAATTCAGTTCCTCTACCAGCAGGTCCACTTGCTGGTCACCAAACAAGGACCTCACATTTAGAGCATGAGCAGCTAAGCGAACATCTAAGAGATGGTCTACAGGCTGTGGCTGACATTTTCCTCATTCTCTTTTCTGCCACCCTGTCACCATCAGGGGCAAAGGGCTGCAAAATTATGAGAGCTGCCATTTTGAATTTTTTTGTTTCAAGGATGGCCACTGCCAAAGAATGTGGCACCAAGTGGCTGGCCTGTTGTTGATGAGTGCCAATTTGGGCTGGTCCTCAAAAAGCTGCCCCTGTCTTTCTAACCATATAGTCAAAGCTCTTCCAGCATTACAGAACCAGTCAGAGCTTGCCCTCCAGTGACATAGCCTTCAAGAACCCAGGGTCACCTCAGCACTATTATGTGTATTATGTGGCATCAGAGGAAGAGTCCGTAAAGACTACAACTAGACATTAATTTAAACAATTAATTATAATAGGGTGGACTTCATTATTTTAATGGAGGGAAGTAGTAGTACAAGTAATTCATCAACAGTCACCATGCAAAAATAATTTATAATTATTTTGATTTGGAGTACATGATGTAAATAAACGAAACAAACCCCATGGATTTCTCTTCCTTATTTAGATTAGGCTAATATTAAAATGTATATTTGCCAGGCATTGTGGCACAAGCCTGCTGCCAGACAGGCTTTGGCTACTGGATCTCTTGAACTCAGGAGTTCTGGGTCACAATGGCCTAAGCCAATCACATGTCTACATTAAGTCCAGCATCAGTATGGTTAGCCCCTAGAGGGAGGGAAGTGGGGTGCACACATCAGGTTGCCCAAGAAAGAGCAAACCAGCCAATGTGAGAAACAGAATAGATTTTAAGCTTCTAAGTCAATTAGTAGTGGGATTGGGATCACCAGAAGTCCCTGTACTTCTAGCAACCTGGTAGAGATAGGGAGACTCAGTCTTTATTTAAAAACACAAAACTAAACTAAAAACATATTCCCCCCTTGGGCACTTAAATCAATTAAATGGCAGAGGGATGTGGGGAAGGTGGTATGGAAATAAGCTGCGTGATAAAAAAAAAAAGACAGACTGAGATTTAAAAATTTGCTATAGATAACTCACACAGAGTGAATAACCTACATTCAGATAATCAGAAAGCCAGAAATGGTTACATGACATAAAAACATATTCCAAGTGAACATACTATGATATAAAGTACAATGGAAGCGATCCCATCTCTCCCAGAAATCAACCGCTCTACCTCCTTATGCTTTGCTGTCTCAGAGCTATTATCTCCAGTAATATGCCAATATTCAAATATGAATTTTGCTAGTCCATCCCTCTGAGAACCTTTATTTTTGTTTTACAATCTTTTTTAAACTTTCGAGTCCCAAATTCTCTCCCTCTCTCCTGTTCCTCACTGCTCCTTGAGAAGGCAAGCACTCTGATTCTATTACACATGTGAGGTCATGCCAAACATATACAAACAAAATAAAATAATAAAAATAAAGAAAGTAAAAAAGTATGCTTCGATCTGCATTCAGAGTTCATCAGTTCTCTGACAACCTTTACAATGTTCAAAAATTTAAAAAAAATGTTCAAAAGTTAAACATTTCAAATTGAATTCAAAGTGCTTCTCCAGTGGGAAAGTAAAAGATGAAAAGAACCCAGTGAGGGTGCCTAGAAAGACAGAAATACTACCAGTTGAAGACTGTCAGACAAGTACAAATTAATACTAACTACAGGGAATAAAAAGAAAAATAATGGCTGCAAAGAAAAGATGTAAGACCTGACAGATGGCCCTAAATTTGCAAATGTTACAGGGGATCTAAGCACAATGATGGAGGCTGGTGGAGAAGAGCTGATGAAGATCAAACAACCACCAATGATGAGGTTGTGGTATGTGAAAGTAATGGAATACTATTGTGCTATAAGAAATGATGAGCAGGTAGACTTCAGAAAAACGTAGAAAGACTTATATGAACTAATGCTGAGTGAAATAAGCAGAACCAGGAGAACACTGTACATAGCAACAGCCATACTGTGCGATGACTGACTTTGACAGACTTGGCTCTACTCAGCAATGCAAGGATTTAAGATAACTCCAAAAGACTCATGATGGAAAAGCTATCCACATCCAGAGAAAGAACTATGGAGTCTGAATGCAGACTCTTTTTCTTCTGTTGTTTCGTTTTATTGCTTCACTCTCGTGGTTCCTCCCATTAGTTCTAATTGTTCTTTTATAGCAAGACTAATGGGAAAATATGCTTAATATGAATGTATAAGTAGAGCCTATATCAGACTGCACACAGTCTGGGGTGGGGGGGTGGGGAGTAGGGGAAGGGGGAGAAAATTTAAAACTCAAAATCTTATGGAAGTGAATGTTGAAAACTAAAAATTAATTAATTAATTATTAAAAAAAAAAAAACAAAGAACCATCAATGATGAGGCCACACAGGTGCAGCAAAGCTGACTAAGCACTAATAATGATGCTCACTTATTGTTAATAATTATGCTAATAATTGTTAATAATGCAAGAGAAACTCATAGACCCAGAAAAGAGACAAAGATGATCCACCCTACAGGAATACCAGAAAAAACAGACAAGGCCATACCCCATAATGGAATTGGAAATAACTGGGAAAAAAACCCAAAAACTGTGTCTGAATGGAAGGAAAATCTTATCATGGATATAAAGGAGATGTTAAAAAAAATCCTATTCCAGTATAGTACTAAAAGAAAGTCCCTACTTCCCACCCTCACACATGCCTACCTGTCCAGTTTATAAAGACAAATATAAGCTCTTATGAGCTTCTAGAAAAAAGTAGACAGTATTTAGAGATACAAGGATAAGAACGATTTCAGACCTGGCCCCTGAGATTCTGACAAAGAAAGGGCTGCCTACCCAAAGCTAAGAGAAACAAGCCTGTGACTAAGCAAGCCTAGGCTAAGCTTACATTTACCCTTGAATCCTTACACGGGTCAGCAGAAACCAAGAACACCCATCTGAGGGCAACTGAGAGTAAGAAGAGATTGATTCAATTCAGGAGACATTAAGTACCTGCTATGTACCACCGGGATAGTAAGGAAATGAAGCCAAAACCCAAAGAGTGCCTGTTTTCAAGAAGCTTCTGCCCTGCTGGGGGAAGGATTATGGACGTAATCAGATAAGTAGGTAGGTAGAGGAGGGTCGGAAAAGGTTTGGGGAGGCAGGGACATCTGAGCTGAGCCTCAAAAAAGAAAGCTAAGGACTAGAGGAGGCAGAGGTGAGGTGGGAGAACACCAAAGGCACGAGACGGCCTGGGCAAAGGCAGAGACAAGTGACGGAACTTTGATGGACTTTGGGACACAGTCAGGTGGCCAGTTTGGGGTTTGCAGGGCTCATGAATGGGGACACCACGAAAATGATCCAGTAGGTAGGTGGGAGACAGGTTGTGGAGGCCTTTAGAGGCCAGGCTGGAGATTCTGTATTTTAGCCTAAGGACAACAGGGAGCTACCAAAGATTTCTGAGCAAGGAAATCACCTCGTCAGATTTATGCTTTAGGAATATTAATTTGGCAACTGTGTGGAAAAAAACTGGAAGCAGGGAGTCCACTCAGGAGGCTACTGGAGAAAGTCGCATGATAAGACAGCAAAATCAATCTGTACATTAGACAATACAGCCACAAATTAATTGTAAGATGTGCATGGAATTTCATAAATTCAACAAACATCTGTTAAGGGTTTTAGACTACCAATATGTAACATGAAAAATAACACCCCGTCCCAGGGCTGTAAGGTTACAAATTGCTCTATACACATCACAGAGACAGGGTGGTACCCTGTAAAGGGCGATGGACTTGAAGCCCTCTGGCTCTGGGTTTAAATTGATTGTTTATTAAGCTATGTGACCTTGGGCAATGTTACTTAACCCCTCTGGGATTCACTTGCTTTTATCTGTAAAATGCGATTGGTCTCTAAGGCCACCCCTCCCCCCACTTCTAAATGTATGATCATCTGATTCTCATGACAGAGGACTTTATAGGGGTATGATCTCCATTTTACAGATGGTGAAACCAAAGCTCAGACAGGTGAATGACTTGCCTATGGTCACAAAGCTCTACAAGCCCAGGTCTGTACCTAATCCAAGTCTAGCACTGACCAAAGTGTGGGTGGGGGTAAGGAGGAGGAAACCTAAAAAGAGAGACTGGAGGTCACTTTGAAAAGGAAGTTTAAGGTTTATTATTTAATAAAAGTTTATTTAATAAAAGTGGGAAAATGGTAATAGTTATGTTGATGTTAAAAAGTTAGAAAAAATTTATGTAAGGTTAGGCTACCTTCAAATCTTGTGAATTTTTTAAATTAATTTTTTTCCAGTAACAAAAATTCCTTTTTCTCTCTCCCACATCTCCTGGCCCCAGTGGGGGGAAAAAATAGAACCCTCATAACAAATATGCACAGTCAAGCAAAACAAATTGCCACACTGGCTGTGTCCAAAAAATATATGCCTCAATCTCTGCACCCCGAGTCCTTCCAATCCACTCTAAAAGAAACTATAAAATGTTAAGTTAACACTAGAAATCACATAAATGAAGAGAGAAAGCAAAGAACAGTTAACAATTAAGGGTAGAGAAATACAGCAACAGGAGACTGCACAGATGTATCAATAATGTTTATTTTAAAAGATCCAACTTCTCCTAATAAAAAGAAGGGTCATTGATGATTAAAAAATAAAAACTAAGCAACTGCCCATAAAATACAAACAGAATAAAGTCAAGGGATGGTCTGCGGTTTACCATGCCCATGCAAATATAAGAAAAGCAGAGGAGGGGGCTATCACAGCATCAGATAAACTAGATTTCATAGTGAAAACATTAAGAGATGTAAACAAGAACCCCCCAAAGGCAAAAGCAACAAAAACGTGCCAATAATGAATGTATATATCCCAAACACCACAGGGAAAAAAATATACTGGGGCAGAGTCATCACTCATGGCCCTGTCCTAATCAGGACCTGGGCATGACTTAATTTACCTCTCTCATCATGCAGCAGCTGATACTGGTTTTTAGTACCCAGTACTAGAACACAAAATCAGATAGCTAACCACATAGCATTAGGATGGGTCTTTTTTTTTTTCTTTCATCATAGTTTCTTTTATTTACCCTCCAGGCTGAACACCCCCAATCCCTTCAAGTGATTCTTGTACAGTATCAATTCAAAACCTTTCCTCATCCTAGTATACACTATTGGGGTCCTTTTTTTTTCATTTTAAATATTTATACATTTATTATTAATATTTTATTTTTTCCAATTACATGTAAAAACAATTTTTAACATTCGCTTTTTTTTTAAATTTTGAGTTAGGATGAATCTTTAGGGGGAACTTAATGCTATGCTTGATTAGGGTGTCCTTTTACCTACTTTCTCAATCCAAGAATATTCAGATGATTCTCAAGAGCATCAAGACTGAAATAAGGGCAAAAGATGAGTCTGGCCAACAGGAGAAAGATGATCCCAGCT
This sequence comes from Phascolarctos cinereus, assembly GCF_003287225.1. Lineage (NCBI taxonomy): Eukaryota > Metazoa > Chordata > Mammalia > Diprotodontia > Phascolarctidae > Phascolarctos > Phascolarctos cinereus. Next base: position 69,777,252 of record NW_027556180.1, read on the forward strand.
ACAACCCAGAGAACAGTGCATTTGAAAGCAAAGGTGAAGATAAAGGAGAGATTGATTTCAAGACACCCTCATAAATGGCAGTAACATAATTCACAGGACGTATTCGTGGGTCCTATTTAAAAGTACTCGTCTGTCAGTGTCCTGAACCAAAACCAGAACCATATATATGAATTAGAAGTTAAGAGATCAGTTGTAACAGTGTCGCTCTGAAAAACATTCAACTACAACAAGATATTAAAAATTCAAACACCACTTTAAAGGGTAGGGATCACAATCGTATATTCTGGAGAAAGCAATATGCAGCACCATTCAGGCTAACAAGGAGATGTCAACATTAATAAGGCCAATGCTAAGAAAGTTTCATATTATAACTTTAATGATGTAATTTATCTATTGTGCCATTTCTTTTGTCTAAACAATCAAGCCAGGCAAATTTAATTTTAGTTATAGCTGTAATATTAGAACCACAGTACCCTGCTCCAGTAAGATTTTTCTAAAAAGGCATATTAAGTGCTCTCCAAAGAAGGATCGTCACCCTGGGAAAAATGCTTCATTTAAACATGCCCATAATGGTTATGGACATATAAATATTTATAAGAAATAAGAAGTGGGAATCAAGGTTTTCGATGAAGAATTTTTTATTTTTATTTTTTAATTTACAGCACACAAAATAATCTAGCCTTGCTAGATGGATGATGTTACTTGCTATTCCAAAGGACATCTTTTAAAAAGCACTTTAAGGTCAAAAATTTAAATCAGTTTAACCAATATTTAGTGTGTCATCTGGCTTCCCAATTTTCATTTTACACAAAATGTAAGCCTTCTCTTAAGCAGCAAAAACTGAATTTTACAAAAAAAAAAGTAGTTGTAAAACGAAATCTTCCTTAACAAAATGGAAATCAAAATCAGAAAAAGATGCTTTTGTGAATTCGATTTACAACTCAAGTGGGCTCCTTTGGAAATATTATGGACGAGAAAGTGAAGAAGTCATCACACAACTTTACACAGAAGAAAAAAATTTCTTTTCTCGCAGAAGTGACATTAAAAAAATTCACCCCTAAAAGACTTGTGGACCTTCTGTCCATTATGGGGGATGCAAATCTGTATAATTTCTTAGGGCACATTATCATATTGATAAAAACATCATGCGCTATCTTCCTTGTTTTCTGAATATGTGAATGCCCCTATAGATAAGCCACTCGGGAAACAAATTTAGACTAGAACAGATAAATATAGATGACTGAGGCTTATCTAGAACACCCAGGCTTGGGGCATGGCATACTCTGTCAAGCTAAGGGCCAGTTTGGGGACTTCTCTGTCTCTTCTAGTGATGGGCACAATCCACTGACTCCAACCTTTCCCCTGAGAGTGGAGAAGGCAGAGCCTGACTCTAATTCAGTACAATTTGCTTACATGAGAAATGAGAGATGCATGGAAAACACCTACCAAAGCTTAAGTGCCACAGGAATGCCAACTATTATTATCATTGTGGTTGATGGGTCACAACAACAATGACAGTGATCATAATAACTGTAACTGTTGTAATTTCTGTTAGTAATAACACCTACAATGATAATAAAAATAATGATTACTACAGAGCTTCTGGAGAAGCATTATGTCACAAGGGATAGAGTACTGAATTCAGAGTCAGAAAGGCCTCAGGATGAAATCTGTTCTTTGATAATCATGGGCTGGGTGACCACAAGCAAGTGCCTTAGTTTCTCTGAGCCTCAATGACCTCACCTGTATAATGGGAATAATATCTGCAGTAATTCCCTCATAGGGTCATTGTGAGATTCTGAAGAGGTAAGGTAAATAAATCACTTTGTAAATGTCAATGTCAGTTATTATTTTATTTTATTACTCTATTACTTGGCTGTCAGTTAGGCAGGGAAGGAAGGAAGAAGGAACTGTTTCTCCTTATTGGCTAGCCCTCCTTCAACATGTCACCCTGAGCTGATGCCTTGGTGTCTGGAGTCCCAGCTTTAACAGAGAGATGAAGGCATCGGGCACACACTTACCTGTAACGACAAATGAGGTAAGAGACCTGACAGGGCTAAATAAACACAAGGTACCTTAGTCTGGGAAGGCAGGGCTGCGTCAGGTCTAAAACCCAGACTCCGCCTGTGGGCCTCAGGTCACAGCTGGTGTGTCTCCAGCTTGCCCTCACCTCAATGATGACCCAGCCTGCTGGCTGGCTGTGGGAGCATGTACGCACCTTGAGGAGAGGCATCGCAGCTCGACAGCGGGCGGTCTTCATGTTCTTCAGGAAATGCGACTCGTCCTGAGAGGAAACAAGCAGAATTCGCAGTTCACACAAGGACCAGCTCCACAAACATCCCCCTTTCTGAATCTCACAACAACCTTGGGAGATGAGGAAGCAGGGGTGGCATTATCATCCAACCCAGAACCCCCTCCACAAGACTGAGGAAAATGAGGGCCATTCAGCAAATTTAAGTGGATTCCTCTGGGTTTCCCTTCTAGACAATGGCAGGGCTGAGAGGCTCAGCCCAGGTGTGCACATTCATTCCACATCCAGGGTTCTTTCCCACATACCTCGGTATCTCCCCTAAATGAGGGTTCATAGGAGCAAACATGTATAGAGTGCTTGAAAATCTGCAAAGCACTTTACATATTTTCCCTTATTAGATCCTGGCAACAATGCTGGGAGATTAGGAACTATTATTATCCCCATTTTACAGAGAAGAAACTGAGGCAGAAAGAGGTGGAGTGACCTATCCAAGGTTACACAGGCAATAAGGACCAGAGGCAGGTCGTCTGACTCCAGGGCCAGGGCTCTTTTCATAGTAATACACTGCTTCCTCATAGTTATAACTTCTACAATTATGGCCTCAAGAAACAGGCCTAATTCCTGGAGCTCAGAGACCCAAAGACGGCTCTTCTCTTCAAAGCAGTCTTCTTGATTAAGGGATGTGATCTGAGCAGAGTTAGCGGTCAGCAGTCTGGAGGATACAGGTTGCTGCTCTCAGCACAGTGCTGGCCCACAGCAGGCACTTCATAAATGTTTATTGATTGGCTGATTGTTACTCACTACACCACCACAGCAACAGCAAATAAAGCTTTATTGACCCGACTACATTGTTGGAACTCTCCTCTGGAACCACTTCTGCAGTCCACAGCCCAGTCTTCCCAACATCCTCAATGATGGGGAATCTTTACCCTTTGAGGGGGGATTTGATTAACTGGTGGTGACAATAGGTACAAGCTAGTCAAAGTCAAGAATCATGACTAAGGGAGATGAAGAGATCCGGTGACAGAATTCCAAATTATAAAAGGGGAGTGGGGTAAAACGTACCCCCTGTATCTGGCAAAGAGACTGTGGGGCTGCTCAACTGGCTGTGAAGACCTTCCCAAACTGCTCCAGGAGAGGTCTGAGCAACATCAGCCAATCTCTGCAGTAAGTGCACAACCTTCCAACGTGACTTAACTATGAAGCCAAACACTCAAAATTCTACTCCAATCTTTTTTAAGTGTCATTATGTCACGGTCACGTACGTTCTTGTTTTTTTTTTTAATGTCTTCTTACCCAAAGCAGGCAGTAAACTCCTTGTGGGTGAAGACCGTAATGTATCACTTACAGTGGTGAACACTCAAGAAAGACTTGATTAATTAATTGGGAGCTGGGTAGCCCAGAGGAGGTTTTACTCATATCATCTTGGACAAATCGGGAGCGACTGTCCAGGCAAGGAAGGAAACAACATTCATTACGCTTCTCCTAATGAAATAAGAAACTAATCTTTATGATGAAGTTCGTAAATCATCACTTGCAAAAGGCCGTTACACAGCAGTAAATGATTACAGTAACCTTGTGTTCGACAAATGTAAAGATTTAAGCTTTTGGGACAAGAATTCACTATTTGGAACGCAGTCTGGCAGAAACTGGGTACAGACCAATATCTTATACCATTTACCAAGATAAGGTCAAAATGGAGATGTGACCTTGATATAAAGGGAGATAAGTAAATTAGAAGAACAAGAAACATATTATCTCCCAGACTTACAGACAGGAAAAGAATTTTTGAATGACAAGAGACAAAAAGCATTGTAAGTTGTAAAATGGATACTTTTGATTAAATTAAATTAAAAATGTTTTGTACAAATAAAACCAATAATTAGAAGAAGAGCAGAAAATAGGGAAAAAAAACTTTCTTGGAAAAAGTCTCATATCTCAAATATATAGAGAACTTTGACAAATTTATAAGGAAATGAGTCATTCTGCATTTGATAAACAGGCAAAGGATATGAACAGGCAGTTTTTTGATGAATAAATAAAAGCTATATGTAGTCAGATGAAAAAAATACTCTAAATCATTACTGATTAGAGAAATGTAAATTAAAACAATTTTGAGATATCATCTCATATCTATCAGATTGGCTAAAATAGGGGAAAGGGAAAATGACAAATGTTGGAGGAGATGTGGGAAAATTGGGACATTAATACATTGTTGAGTGAACTGTGAACTGATCCAACCACTGTGAAGAGCAAAGTGGAATTATGCCCAAAGAGTTATAAAACTGTGTATACCCTTTGACACAGCAATACCACTATTAGGTCTGTTCTCCAAGGTGATTAGGGGAAAAGGAAAAGAACCTATATGTTCTAAAATATTTATAACAGTTCTCTTTTTGGTGACAAAGAACTAGAAATTGAGGGGATGCCCATCAACTGGGGAATGGATAAACAAGCTCTGGTATGTGATTATGATGGAATACTTACTATCCTATAAGAAATTATGAGCAGGTTGATTTTGGAAAAACATGGAAAAACTTGCATGAAAGAGTGAAATAAGAAAAATCAAGAGAATATTGTATATAGTAACAACAATACTGTTCAAAGAATAACTGTGAATGACTAAGTTATTCTGAGTATTATAAATACTCAAATCAACTACAAAGGACCTATGAAGATGCTATCCACTTCAAAAGAAAGAAGTTACAAATATAAGTATGATTTATTTACATACATAGATATAGATATATAGATATATAGATATATATATATATAGTATAGTTATACACACACTGTCTCTCTCTCTCTCTCTCTCTCTCACACACACACACACACACACACACACACACACACACACACACACACATCTGTGCCAAATGGTGGCCTTCTCTATTGTGGGTAAGAGAGGGATAAAGGGAAACAGTTTGGAACTTAAAATTTTTCTAACAAAAAATAAATTAAATTAAATTTTAAAAGAAGAGAGAAAGCAAAACTCTAGTAATGAGAAACTAGGCAAGCAGCAAAAATCTTTTCAGTTCTTTGATTCAGTGTCCACTGTTACATGGGTGGGGGGAGGAAGAATGGGCTGGTAAATTTGAGGACTTTCAGTAAGGTTGCTTTAGTCAGACAATGGAAAGGCCTGGGCTAGGCTTAGAGGAGGGGGTATGGATTCACTGAGGTCCAATTCCTCCCTTTTCTATTATGCTTCATTGTTACCTAATGTAAGATCTGTTTCTACCCAATGCTAGCTTGTTTTTCGCCTCCCTTGGCTTCTGGACAGCCCTGGAGAGGGAACTGATAACAGCAGAAATGCCTTAAAAAGACAAGACAGCCAGGTGCAGGTTACATCCTTGGAATACCGTTATCTCAGGGCTACATATTTTGAGCACAAGAAAATGTGGCTTTCCTTTAAAGGAAGGAAAATAAGCGGATCCCAGGACTAAAACAAACAAGCAAACAAAAACCAGACACAGTTGTCACCTCCTCCCATGAATGAGCCGATTAAAGAAGGGGAAAAATCCTGCCAATCTAGGGAGGAAATTGCTCTCCTGATAATGGATCCTGCCAGGTAGAGCTTGACTGCAGACAGGAGAAAACCCTCTTGTCAGAGATGCCCATTTTAGCTAGGAAAGTGGAGGGAAGAATCAGGAGGACTGGAGTTCAAACTCCACTTCTGCTATGACTTTGAGCAGGAAAGTAACTTCAGCTCTCTGACTTTCTGCTCCCTCCTTTTATTTTATTTTATATTTTTATATGTCTTTTTAAAAAAATATTTATTTGGTATTTTATTTTTCCCCAATTACATGTAAAAACAATTTTTAACATTTGCTTTTTAAAATTCTGAGTTCAAAATTCTCTCCCTCCATCCCCTCTCCCCTCATTGAGAAGGCAAGAAATTTGATACACATTTGATATGCAATTTGATATACATGATATACCTATATACATAGGCTATACATATGTCCTTCAAAACATATTTCTATATTAGTCATGTTATAAAAGACAATAAAGACAAAAAAAACCCCCAAGAAAAATAAAGTAAAAAAGGTATGCATCAATCTGCATTCAAACTCCATCAATTTTTTCCCCCCTTGGGGATGGATAGCATTTTTCATCACAAGTCATTCAAAATTGTCTGGGATCACTGTATTGCTGAGAATAGCTAAGTCATTCACAGTTGATCATTTTACAATATTGTTGCTACTGTGAATAATGTTCTCCTGGTTCTGCTCATTTCACTTTGCATCAGTTCATAGAAGTCTTTCCAGACTTTTCTGAGATCATCCTGCTCCTCATTTCTTATAGAAAAATAGTATTCCATCATAATCATATACCACAACTTGTTCAACCATTCCCCAATTGATGGGCATCCTCTCAGTTTTCAATTCTTTGCCACCATTTAAATATCTGTTATAAATATTTTTGTACCTATAGGTCCTCTTCCTTTTTATTTTTCACCTCTTTGGGATACAGACCTAGTAGTGGTATTACTGGGTCAAGCATGGTTTTATAGCCCTTTGGGTATTGTTCCAAACTGCTCTTCAGAATGGTTGGATCAGTTCACAACTCCTCCAACAGTGCATCAGTGTCTCAATTTTCCCACAACCCCTCCAATATCTGTCATTTTCCTCTTCCATAATGTTAGCCAATATAATAGGTGTGAGGTAGTACCTCAGAGTTGTTTTCATTTGCATTTCTCCAATCACTAATGATTTAAAGCATTTTTTCATATGGATATAGATCTGCTCCCTCATTTTAAAGATAAGTGCAACTTTAGGCAAATCAATTCACCTTCATCTTTTCCTCCTCTTCCTCTCCTCCTTAGTCTTCTCCTCCTCCTCCTCTCTAAATGATGGAACCACACTAAATAATCTCCCAGGACCTATCCAGCTTTGGACCTTAGCATGCTGATGCTTGTTCTATCTAATCATCAAGAACATCTTCTATCACAAAACGAAAAATCTTTTCTTAAAAAAAGTCTGAACATGCCACACAAGCATCACTTTACTCTTGGATGTAATATTTCTGTGAAGTCAGACGAGGACAGAGGTTGTTGTCTCATTTAACACTGTGAAAACTGGGACACTGACGAAGCCGGAGGCCTGCCTGAAATCTCACATGCAGATTAGCGGCTGAACCACTAGCGACTAGAAGGGGAGGAATCGTTCAGTTTCGATCCAAAACTGCCTCCCCCCCACACTGGAGACTTCTAACCCAAGTCATCTATCTGTTTAAAATAGATGGAAAACTTTTTTTCCTTTAATTCAGAATCACAACTGAATGTGCACCAAATCAGGGACTGTTCAGAAGACTGAACGCTAATGACTTACGTGTCTAGCCTTGGAAAACATAACTTGGAAAAATATATAAAAATGAAACATGCCTGGTTTTTTTTTGCAAAGATAGGTAGATGCCACATGTGACCTGGTATTCGTGCACAAAACAGAATGTTAAATTAAAGGAGACCCAGCCTTCTTTTTTGTAGCTTCCCCAGAACGTTTGGCACAATTCTCAACAGACGGGAAGAGCAATCAATGGGTGACTTGTGCAGCCACGTTAAAAGGATATGTTTTATCAACATCTCAAAAATAAAAATTGGAAACATCTCACCATCCTTTGTTGGGTTTTGCTGAAGACATATCAAGTGATTTCTGGAGTGCAAACTATGAGCGCCCAATGTTATTAGAGGATGGCATGGTTGAGAAGAAACGGCTTTTTTGAATTTTACTTCTGTTAGGGAACAGCAGGCCCCCACACATCACGATGTTCATTCATGAAATGAAGGAGCTGAACCACCGAGGAATAGCTAGACAAACTGTGGCATCAGAATAGATTGCACATATTGCGCCACAAGAAAAGACAGCTCCAGAAGAAACTGGGAAGATCTTTATGAAGTGATGCAGAGTGAACTGAGCAGATACAGGAGAACAATGTATAAAATAACATTATAAAGGGAAATAAATTTGAAAGGTTTTAGAACTCTGATCAATTCAACGAGAAATCATGAGTCCAGAAGACTAAAGATGAAACATGTCATCCACCTCCTGCCAAAAAGAGGATGAACCTAAACAACAGAATGAGGCAGACCATTATGGATGTGGCCAACGTGGGAATTTGTTTTGCTGGGTTATACACCTTCATTATAAGGTTTTTCTTTTAATTTATTCTTTATTGTTCGATAAGGGTAGAAGAGTGGGGAGAGATAAAAAATGCTCATAAAATTATTATTTTGTTAAATGAAGGGATTAAGCAAGATGACCATAGAGGTCCCACTAAACCTAGGGTCCTATGAGGAGGGGTTAGGTTGTTCTGTTCATGCAAATGGAGAGTAGGAGAAATTTTTATTGAAAACTGATAACCACAGGCCGTATCATTACAGCATTCCCATTGAGGCCAGATTGAGCATGGGCAGTGCTGGCTGGGCATGGAGAGTCTGGGGAGTCAAAGAAGGAGAGAGATACACTGAGAGATCCTTTGTCAAACAGCAATGCAGCCAGGGTGGCTTTGTTGAAATTTTAATTAGAGTGTTCCTTGAGGACAAAGCATTCCTACTGATCTCCAGAAATTAAGCAAATTCTGCATCACTATTGATGAGAGAAATGCAAATTCGAACAACTCTGAGGTACCACCTCACACCTACCAGATTGGTTAATATTACAGAAAAGGAAAATGATAAACGGTGGAGAGATGTGGGATAACGGGACACTAATGCACTGTTGATGGAGCTGTGAACTGACGCAACCATTCTGGAGAGCAATTTGGAACTATGCCCAAAAGGCTATAAAACTGTGTGTACCCTTTGATCCAGCAATACCACTGTTAGGTCTGTATATCAAAGACATCAAATAAAGAGAAAGGACCTATTCGTACAAAAATATTTATAGCAGCTCTTTTTGTGGTGGCTGAGAACTGGAAATCAGGGGGATGCTCATCAATTGGGGAACGGCTAAACAAGTTGTGGTACATGGATATAAAGGAATACTATTGTTCTATAACAAATAAGGAGCAGGATGCTCTGAGAAAAACCTGGAAAGACATGAGCTGATGCAAAGTGAAATGAGCAGAACCAGGAGGGCACTGTACACAGTAAGAGCAAACTGTATGATGAAAAACCATGAATAACTTGGCTATTCTCAGCAATGCAATGATCCAAGACAATCCCCTAGGACTCATGATGAAAAATGCTATTCACCCCCAGAGAAGGAAATGATGTTGTCTGAACACAGACTGAAATATACTATTTCTCTCTTCCTTCCTTCCTTTCTTTCTTCCTTTCTTGTTCAAATCTTCTTGCACAAAATGACTAATATGTAAATGTTTTACAGGATTGCACATGTATAACCTATATCAGATTGCTTATTGTTTGTGGGTAGGGAATGGAGGGAGGAACAGAATTTGGAACTCAAAACTTTAAAAAAAAATTGTTAAAATTGTTTTTACACGTAATTGAGGGGAAAATAAAATATTTTTTAAAAATGGAATTAAGCTATTCAAATGTAACAGAAAACGAGGACAGCTTGAGCGGACACGGTCCTTGCACCCTGGGCTGAGGACATACACTGTGAACAGTTCTAGGGCAGGCTGCTGAGGCTCTGGCCTCTCTAGGGTTCCTTCTATGATGGCTCCCATCTGTGACCTCTCCTAAAGGGAGCAGAGCCCCCATTCAGACTACAGAGGGATGAACTGCCCATTGTCAAAATAGAGAAAACAATTCCTGATCTCCCAGAGCTGCGTAAGAGGCTCAAGAAGCTATGAACAAACGAACTTTGAGTTTTGGAGGAGAAAGGAACCACAAAGAGACAAGGCCACTTACAATAATGATTACTTGGAAGGAAGTTTTTACTTGTTTTTTCAACTTGCTCAGGAGGTCGAAACTACAGATGTTGATCAAGCCAGCTGTCAAACTGTCCTTCCCCGTCTCTACCACATTGGTGCTCTCTGGGCTGAGGGAAGGCAGCCATCGGTGGAATGCCTAAATAGGAAAGGAGAAGCAAACCCAATTGAGATGGTCTATACTAGGAGGTACAAGGCCCAGAAAGTGTAATCTGGTCATCTCATCTCCCTTTTTCCACCCCCCCATCCCCCACTACTGTTTGTCACCTCTTTCTGGCCACCCAACATTTATCTCTACATTTCTCCTTTAAATAAGCCTGAAAGCCCCATAAAAACTCCCTTTTCTTTCTCAAAATGAGTACCCTTGCTTTGTTATTCATATTTGTTTCATCTCTGTAGCCTCTATAGCAACTGTGAGCACATCAAGGAATGTAACTCTTATTAAGCACATCTCACAGAGTACCTAGCACAGCCCCCTTTTATTTAAAAAAAAGAGATAAGCCCTAAATACTGATGCATGGTAAGGATGAAGGTAATTGAGGGTAAACATTATTTGTGAAGCCATCTGCTTACTGCAGAAATCCTCTCATGTTTGCCTCAACCTGTCAAACCCATATGTGGAGCCAAAGGAAAGCCATCTGGGGATCCTACATGGGTCAGGATGCAGGATCTGTACCCTCCCTGTGTCTGCCTGGTGCTATCCAATACCCCAGGACCACTATGTTTTGCCTGTTTCCCCTCCTTCCTTCCTTCTCTTCCTATCCCTCCTCTGCTCCCCTGCTCCTCCCCAAGCTTTTCTGTGTCTCCTGACAGCAGGGGTCCCCATACAGATTTCAGGAGAGTCTGTGAACTTGAATGGGAAAAAGTTACTTCAGTATTACTGGTTTCCTTTATAATCCTAGGTATCTTACACATTTAAAAACATTATTCCGAGAACTAAAGTGCTGGCTTCAGCAGAAGCCAAAAGGTCCAGGCCCCAAAGATGGTTAAGGACCCTTGCCACAGAATTTGTACAGTCTGAGATGGTTTCAACTCTTCCTCTGAAAAGCACCCTGACTTATTCAAGGGAATGGTACTGCATACGATGATCTAACAAGCAGCACAAAATAAACAAATGGGAAATGCTTAGTTACCAGAAGCAATGAAAGAATGTGATCGACAGGAAGAAAGACAGAATGACTGGTTTTTAGGCATATACTAGAAAGCTCTGCTTCTCCCTATCAGTAGAGAACATGATATCTGCATGCTTGTGTAGACACTGGGCTAGCCCAGAACAGACAACGCTGTTGCCTTGATCAGGGAGGCCTCAGGAAAGGACCAAGTTGTTGGGAAGCCAAAATAATTATTGAAGAGCTGGCTGAAGACACAGATTTTTAATCTATACTTTCTTGTTCTTACACTGTAGTACATTAATGAAGTAGTTCAGTCTTTCCTAGCCAGTGGGTAGAAAAGTCTGGCACAAGACTTAGGTGTTAGGCCCCGAAAGTTCTCAGTTTTTTATGGGTTACTAACTTTGTCACCTGTCAGGAATTTGAATGTAAGCCTCTGAAGAGCAGGGGTTGTTTTACTTCAGTCTTTGTATCTTGGGTAGATTCCAGATGATTGATTAATCACTAGGGTGATGTCTTGACTTGCACATGAATTATAAGTGAGGAGGGCAGAGCTGTGCTAACTGGCTAAGTCCTCAGCCTCATTGTCTCCTCCAGTCACGGAAGCCCAGTGGCAAAACACAGGTTAAGAGGACTGGTAATGGCCCAGGATGCAATGGGTGATCTTGGCCTTTCTAAATTAAGGTCTTTCCTAGGTTTTAGTTTATCTGAAACCACGCCCATTCAATGACTAAGGGCTGGGTAAGAGTAGAGACAAACTATGGCTCAATTTACCATCACAAAGATATCAATCTGGGAGGGAAAGACCTTCAGTTTCTGGCCAGAATAGAAAACAAATGCTATTTACACTCATTCTAAGCCATCAAAAGCTAAACAAGGAGTCAGGGAGGCCTGGATTGGGGCTATTATTGGCCATTCAAGGAAAACCAGAGTGATTTGGGTTTTAAGGTGGAATCAAGTAGCTCCATTTAAAACACAGGCTTTTGAAAAACCTGTCTTTCCAGAGCTATATTTCAAGAAATCAAAAATGAAAACCATGAAGGACAAAAAAAGTCCCACTTTCTGAAAAAACATTAAAATAAATTTCTTTATAAATATAAATAATATAAATATAATGTAAATAAATATAAGTAAATTGGGATCCTTAGAACCCAATTTCCTAACCTGATATAGATAGAACAAAGAATGATAAACATAAGATAGATAATCTAGATAGGACTATTCCCTAAACTGGCCAAAAGGGAACTTTATTCTTTCCTTAAAAGCCTTTAGGGAAGGAACTGTACACCCTAATTTTGTTACACTTGTCACTGTCACCCATTCCCTCCAGCCAGAATGTCTTCCTTACTACCACACATACACATATGAAGAATTAACCTGTTCCCAGGTGAACCGCACTGACGAAGGCGTGACAACTAACAGAGGCCACTCTTTCCGGTAATATGCAGCAATACAGATGGCCTGAACCGTTTTTCCCAAACCCATATCATCTGCAAGAAGCAAACGGCCTCCCTTGGACACAGCAAAACTGCAAAAAGATGAAGCCATGATTAGGGAAGCCTCGACTTTCCAATGACTTTCATTATGTAATTGATCATCAGATATATTTTAATAAGAATCATTGTATATAATAATAATAACGCTAAGAAGAACTGGCATTTACATAGCACTTTAAGATTTCAAAGTGCTTTATAAATATTATTTCATTTTATCCTTTCAACAACCCTGGGGAGTAGATACTATTATTATCATCTCCGTTTTACAAATGAGGAAATTGAGGCAGACACTGGTGAAGTGATTTGCCTAGGATCACTTGAGGCTGGATTTGAACTTTGGTCTGCTTGCAAATAAACATGGTGTCTGGCCTACAGGAGCTCATAATTTAAGTCAATGCCAAGCCTAAATCAACTCACCTAAAATCAAGTTGCCTGTGAAACCCCATGGCTGTTAACAATGCTGTTAAGACAGCACTGAATACAGTACTGTCACCAAAGAGGAGGAGAGAGTCTTGGGGAGTCCTATCCAACTCTCTCAAACTGACAAAATTACAAAAACCAAAACCCACTGAAGTAGAATCATGAGATAAACCGTTTTAAAGCAAAACGGCTTTAGATGAATGATGCAGGCCAGTTAGAACAGGCTACTATTCCCTAGGAAGAGAGAGACATCCAGCTAGGGCAGAGATCCATGAACTTTTTAGAACTGCCTTCCTTTATAATCCTGCCTATCTTATTTTTAACGCTTTAATAACTACATTTCAGTTTCATAGCTTTCCATTGTAATCTCATGGGGGTTTTTTTATGTATTTAAAAATATTCTTCTGAGAAGCGGTCCAGAGGTTTTATCAGTCAGCCAGGAGGCCATGATCCATAGAAAGGTTAAGAGCTAGGCTAGAAGCAGCTAGAAAGATTGATGACTATGTGTGAGGGCAGCCCGACTCCCAAGGAGTCGGGAATTTTACCGAATTTTGTGTTTAGGGTTATTAGGCCCATTCCCAACTGGCATATTCATGATTTGTCTTTTTGTTCACCCTAGATTGGAGCGTTCAGCTCCCTTTGCCTACCTCCGTACAAAACTGCACAGCAGAGACAATGCCATCTGCAAATGGTGGCCTGAACCTGGGTAGGCATCTGAGTTTCTATTTCGCCTTAATTCCCAGAATCAGGCCAAGGCAAGGACCTGGGAGGCTAGTGAGATGCTAGAGCACACAGGTCCTGCACCCTTTCTGTAGAAATGAATATATCCACTAAAATGGTTGTACCAGATCTATACATCCTACAGTTTGATCAGTTTAGTGTGAGGCTTTGTCTATGTTCCTTGAAATCCCAACCCTAACTTACACAGTAACTGTCTTATTTCTGCATAAGAACTCAAGCCTAACAACAACCTGCAATTACTAGGCCCTTCCCAGATCCTAAAGTACTCAGCAATCCTCCCAACCAAGTTCTAAATGTGCTGGGAAGTCTAGAAGAAACGGAGGCAGAGAGAGCAGAAGTGACTTGCCAAAGACTTCTGGTGAAGCACATAAGAGTCACAGAGAACCCAGGATCCCAGATTCCCATCTCAGTCTCCTATTATCTGGATTAATGAAAAACAACACATCCTTTGTTCTGAGCCTCAGCACAAGCTACACGATTAGCTAGCTGGCTACCAATAAATTGAGAAAAATGATGTCTGCCACCCCACATAGCTAGGTCTTAACTTGTTACTGAGCAATGCCATGTCATAGGTTGTCTTCCCAAAGGGCCCTTGAGGGCAGATGTCACGATGCCCAAGGCAAAATGTGAGAACTCTGAGAAGTATGTTATTACCTTATAATGATTTCCTTAAAAAAAATTACTGACATGCCTAAGAGGCAGCTAGGCAGCCCCAGTGGATAGAGTACCAGACCTGGAATCTGGAAGACCTGAGTTCAAATTTGGGCTTAGAAACTTATAAGCTGCATCACAGATGCTGGATAAGTCACTTAATATATGTCCGGATCAGTTTCCTCATCTGTAAAGTTGTTGTTTAGTCAATTAGACATGTCCGACGCTTCATGATCCCATTTGGGGTTTTCTTGGCAAAGATAGTGGAGTGGTTGGCCATTTCCTTCGCTAGCTCAATTTACAGATGAGGAAACTGAGGCAAAGAGGGCTAAATGACTTGCCCAGGGCCAACAGAGGCAGGTCTTCCATGTTATTCTACTCCCCTTTACATTCTCAGCAACCACAACAACTGATCACTGCCTAGGAGAAAGAGATGACTTTCTTCTGAGTACTCCCCATGAATTCCCCACTTCTTTCCATGCTGGAGCCCCATCCAAGTGGATACATGGTGGTAACTGATAACAGAAGGAAGCCAGAGCTGCTCAAATATTATTTTGCTTCCATTTTTGTTTTTTCCTGCCAAGAATGACCTTTGGATGAATGGGAAAGAACAAGAATGGCTAAGAGAAGGGTGATACCAAAGTTAAATATGGAAATAATGAAGACAAGACCAAGGCTGCCGATAAAAGTTCAGTTCACCTGAAACAGATGAAACGTGTCTTCTTCAGGGGCTGGTGAAATTATTCTCTGTGACAAATGAAAGACTGGGGAGAACAGGAGAGGTACCACAGGATGAGAAAAGGGCAAATATTTTTCTGGCTGCCAAAGAGGGAAGACAGTGGCATCGACAAGAAGTAGGCTGGTGAGCTTGGACTTGATTCCATTGCAGCCACATGCCAGAATATGTATTATTGAAGGCACAGTTAGTGAATATCCAGGTGTCTGGGTGGGCTGGCTAAGTTAGGACATGATGTCAATGACATTAGTCCCAATTTTAACACCCATGAGGGTCATTTGCCTTTGCTTTGGGTTCCATGACCATGGAAGGCATGGCCAACAGTCAAGGGCAATGCTGTGAAGGTGGCAATCCACAGAAAAACTATATGTTCATTCAAAGTGGTACTTTGGGCCCAGGGAGAGTTAAAAGTGGTGATCACAGTGTATGTGAAGAGACTATTATACAGTACTGGAGATGTGAAGGCCATAGGAGATTTTGCATGAGTTCTGTACTGACAGCATGACATAGAGCAAATCCTTTTTGCATCTTTGGTCTGTGTGATAAATCAGTATTTACTCATCTGCCATTTCCTGGATGGCAAAGGCTGTCCTTCATAACTAGAATAATCACAGCTGGCTCTTTGAGAGCCCATTAAGGTTTGCAACATGCTTTATAAAAATTATTTTATCCTCTCAACAGCCTTGGGAAGTAGACGCTGTTATTCTACCTTTTACAGATAAAGAAAAGCAGATGGATGTGACATGCCCAGGCTCACAAAGCCATTAAATAGTGCATGAGGTCAGACTTGAACTCGGGCCTTCTTGACTCCAGGTCCTGCACCGCATCCAGTGCATCATCTAGCTGCCTACAAAGGCACTCCCTTCTTACCTCTTCCACTTAGAATCTCTAACTTCTTCCAAAGAAGCGCAGCTCAGTCACCCCCTCTTAGGAAAGACCTTTTCTTATCTGCACTTTCTAGTTGCTGGTGTTACCCTGGCCCCTCCTAAAATTACCTTGTGTTTACTTTTTATGTATTTTGAATACACTTACATGGATAAACAACACACTGTTACTCCCTATAGAATGTAAGCTCCCTGAGGACAGTTTCCTGATCACAGAAAGCCAGTGTGGATGGTTTCATCAAGTCCAGGACATGCCAAATTAACCTCATTTCCTATTCTGAAAAGATTATTGAACTAGTAGAGCAGGGGAATGCTGCAGATCTGCTTTCTGTACATTTTAGTAAAGTCTTTGCTAAAGTCTCTCTTGCAGAAAATATGGAGGGATTTAGACTAGATGGTAGTAGAATTAGAAGGAATTGGGGCCACGTGAATGGCTGGATCCAAAAGAAACCATCATTAGCTTGGTATTATCTTGGAGGCCTCCGGGGGAGGTTCTGAGGGGTCTTTCTTGGCCTTATAGCATTTAACATTTTTATCAATTACTTGGATGAGGGCACAGATGATGGCATGCTTACCACATATATCACAAAAGCTGGGAGGAACAGGCAGAGTCAGGAGCCAAAATGATCCTGGCACATTAGGAGTATAAGCTGAATCTAACAACGTGAAGTTTAACGTGAATAAACATAAAGTCTTACATCTGGATTCAGAAAACTGACTTAACAAATACAAGATGGAGAAGGCATTGCTAGAGAGCTATTTGTCTGGAAAAGATCTGGGAGTCTTAGTGGGCTTTAGTAACGCTGTGTTCAAACAAGGCTCACATAGGCATGGGCTTCTTTGAGAGCCTGCAAGAGAGACTTTACCAAAGACTTCACTAAAATGTAGAGAAACCAAATCTACAGCATTCCTCTGTTCTACCTGTTCAATAACTTCTTCAGAAAAGGAAATAAGGTTACTTTGGCATGACCCATACCTGATGAAACCATCCATACTGGTTTTCTATGATCATTTTCCTTTATAACAGTCTTATCCTCAGGGAGCTTACGTTCTACAGGGAGAAACAATGTGTTTCTATACATGTAAGTATAGCTTCTAGGGGAAAGGAAAGAAGTAAGAGGCTCTCGGCACTCTGGCTAGACCTCATCTGGAATACTGGGCTGGTTCTGGGCACTGTAGCTTAGCCAGGATATTGGTGAGCTAGAGAACTTAAAGAAGGGGGCAACTGGACCGATGAAAAGCCTACAGAGCAGCGGGTGAGGACTAGTGAAGATCAGAAATGGTGGAAAGGTAGAAAAGAGAAGAGTCGGGGGAGGGGGAACAAGGTGGCACCCTTCAAGTCCTTGAAAGGTTTCTATGTGGAAGGGACATTGAACTTATTCCTCCTGGCCACAGAAGGCAGAATTGGGAGCATCAGATGAAAGCTGCAAAATGTCAGGAAACCCCTCTCATCCAAGAGAGCTATGTGGAAGCAGAATGGGCTACCCCAAGGACCGCTGGGCTGCCCTTGTCCCTGAAGGTCTTCAAACAAAAGGCTAGATGAGCCCTTGGTGGGGATGTCGTACAGGGAATCCTTTGGGGGTGGCAGGGGGAGAGCAGCTGGATTAAATGGCTCCAAGCTCTGTGATCCTCCCCTCAAGGCCTCCAACTTCCGCCCAACTCTTCCACCCTATTTCTTGAACAACCTCAGAACAAACAACTTGGCTAAGGCTAAGTTTAATTCAATAAACATGAAACAAGCATCTACTCTGCACAAGACAGCGACTGAGGGTCATCGAGGAGGGCAGGGAGAATCCAGATAAACGAAATCCATTCATAAATTCCTTCATTTCAACCAATATTTCCTTCCTGCTTCCTCTGTCTAACCACTGACAAACAGCACTGCTCTTGAGTTTGGGCTGCCCAGTCATTACTGTAGGAAGAGGTCCAGGTTCTAGTTCTGGCTCTAGCTGGTTCTAGCTGTCTGATCCTGGGGAAGTCTCTTCACCTACTGTGCCTCAGTTTCTATGTAAAGTGAAGGATCACAAGGCAACAATCTCACACTAGAAGGGAGCTCCAAGGCCATCTGGTCCAATTTCCTTCCCTTATACATACAGAGGCTAAGCCCCAGGTGATTTGCTCAGGCCACGCCAGTAGTAGGATTTGGACCCAGATTTGGTTTTCTGACTCCAGAGCCAATACTCTCTCCACCATCCTACAAATGCTGTGCTGGGCTTGATTGATCTCTGAGGCCCCTCTGGGCACTCAATGTCTGACACTGGGTTCTAATTCCTTTCCTTTTTTCTGACTAATCCAGGGTGCAGGGACTTGTAGGCGGCAGAGTTGTTAAGAAAGAGGAAGAGGAGGATGAAGAAGCCTGGATTGCCAACAAACTGGATTACTGTTTCCTAGGTAACTGCTGACCATAATCCGCCTGTAGCACAGGGAAATGAACAGCGTGGAGGAAATGCTCCTCTCCCAGTTTCTGCCCTCAAGTCTGGATTTGAATCAGAAAGCGAGGAAGAAAGGCCAAGAACACCATTAGTAGCTTCAGCACCTGCCTTTTCAAAGAGAGGACAAAAGATCAAGAGTTACCAAGATTCCAGTTTGCCAGGCCGACCCAGGAGTGAGGTGCACCTTAAACCCAGGCACTCTCAGAAATTGGTTTAATGCAAATGGAAATGAGGTTAATAGATAGCCCCGGCTTGAGGAGCTCCAATGGAACTGATGAAGAGCTGGTATTCTAAGAAGGGAGCTTGGCACAGCAGGGGATGGGTAATCTCCATCAACCTTAATGAAAAAACCATAGGAAGAAAGATTAAAGGAATGAACTGCACAGAAAGAAACTGGTTAAAACAAGGCCCAAAGGGGGTCTTAAATAGATAAAGGATAGAGATGCCAAGGAGAGATAAGAATTGTTTCGAAGTAGTTGGGGTTTTACTTGGGGGGTGGGGGAGACTATGGTGGTGATGGGAGGATATGAAAGGGAAATAGCTGACAGACACAGCTGGAAGCCAAGGCATATAATGGGGATGGGTTCCCAGATTCAGAAGAATATCTGACAGCTATCTATCCAAATTAAGATACATCTCCTTAATGGATATGGCTTCTTGTTAGGAGCTGCTAGGCTATTTCTAAACAGTCAAGGATTCAGGTGCTACTTCTTCCCATCTCTCAGCTGTACAGAAATATCTTTTATTATTTTTCAATATTCTTTTTTTTGTTGTTGTTAGGCAATGGAGTTAAGTGACTTTCCCAGGGTCACACAGCTAGTTAAGTGTTACATGTCTGAGGCTGCATTTGAACTCAGGTCCTCCTGAATTCAGGGCCGGTGCTCTATCCAATGCGCCACCTAGCTGCCCCCTCAATATTCTTTTTTTAAATTTTAAGTTCCAAATTCTTTCCCTCTCACCAGCCCCTCCACCATCCATTGAGAAGGCAATATGATACCCATCATACACACAAAACATTTCCCTACTAGTCACATTGCCAAAAAAAAAAAGGCAAGGAAAATTTTTAAAATTACAAATACGCTTCAATCTGCACTCAGAGTTCATCAGTTCTCTCTCCAGAAATAACCTTTCTAACCATACTGCCTAATACAAGCAACTTTATTATTCTGGGGCTGGTTGTTCAAGCTCTCCTGTTTCTCGTCTCTCGCCTCCTTTTTGGTCATTTTGTGGATTATTAGAACCTGAACAGAAGATGGATTGGAATAGGAAGATTTAATTCAAACCAACTAACTTTGTTATCTGCAAGCAAATATTTCAGGAGGGCCCAAACACTGCCACCATCTCCCAGTAACTCCCACGGTGGAGGCAGCTTAGGCTCTGAACCTAAGAGATCTTGAGTAACCCTCCTTCCCAGGGCATCCCCCTGCTTCCAAATTCATTGATCCCTTCCCTCTGAGCTCTTCCATTTACACTGAACATATCTTATATCTACATAGCTGTTTGCATGCTGTCTCCCCGTTGGACGGTGAGCTCCTCGATGAGGGGGATTGCTTCTGCCTTTCTTTGTCCCCCCAGTGTATGGCACAGGACCTGGCACACAGTAAGTGCTTAATAATAAATATTGCTGATTGACTGGCCTCTGAAGCGCTTATCCAGAGGAGCAACTCTTGACCTGTCCCTCGGTAGGTCCCCAGTCCCAATCTCCTCCGCAGCCTCAGCTACTGAAGTCCCACCAAAGTCCTGGGCACAGTCACATGCATCAGTATCTGAATGGATATGACATTAAAAAAAAATGAAATACCACCAGTCTTGCCATGTAATCAAAAGACGATTGGGACTTTCCAGTTGCCCTGCATTCAAACCTTCCCATATGTGTTTTGTCCTCTGTCAGAAAGTGAGCTCCTTAATAGCAGGGGCTAGCTTGATTTTTTATCTACATTCCCAGGCACTTAATTTTTAAAAATTAGGAGAACAAGGCCATGCAAAGGAGGTTAAAATTAATGGCTAAAATTAGCACCATCTGTAGATTATGGATGCACTCTAAGACCACAGATAGTCACAATAATCACTAATTAAATGTTTCCAAAAGAAATTAATAGGGATAAGCTTCTATTATAGGTGACTGGGACAGCACCCATCTTATAGAATGAAAACATGGCAGTGATCTGCTTGACCCAAGATAGAGGCACCTACTTGACTCCAGTTCTCTGGAAGGGCATCAAACCAGACACAAGTTTTGAATCTACTGTGGAGAGGTCGGCCTCGGGGACTTCATCTGGGCGAGGAGACTTCTTCTCAAGGTGGTTAGCAAAAGTCTGGAGCACCACCTTGGGCAAAGGTTCCAGCTGGACGCCTGGAAGCTTGCAAACCTCTTCCACTGAGAAGAGGAAAAAAGGCATATTAGCTAGAGAATATGAAGGATAAAGGTGTCAGTGAGGGGGGGAATAAATGCCTCAAAGGTTAGAGAGGAAAGGGTATAATTTTTAATAAGAAATTATCTACTATAGTTTAGCTTCCCAAAAGGTTTCAATAGCCCTTAGGGGGTCCCAGGGCTGCAGACACAGTTCTCACTTTATGTAAATTCTCATTATGCAAATTCGACTTTGTAGAATTCTGAAGGAAATCCACATTCCAAAAAAAACCTATGTTAATTTTACCATACAAGTGCTGTGTTCTCTCTCTCTCTCTCTCTCTCTCTCTCTCTCTCTCTCTCTCTCTCTCTCTCGCCTCCTGCCCCTCAGCTTAGCTCAGAGCTCTACAGCCTCTCACTCCCCTACTAAAAAATAAAACAAAATCCTTAAAAAAGACCCCCAAGTCAAAGCAGAAGAAGAGATAGTAGGAGAGACTGCTGCTGCCGCTGCCGCTGCAGCTGGATCAGGGGCTTGGCTTGGGGCCTCTGATGCTAAGAGGAGACCTTTATCCTGTTCTGCCCATGCGTCTGCCCCCTACATATTGCATGTCTGTCCCTGGCCCCCACGTAGCCAGTACTCTCCCGTCTCTGGCCCCCACGTGTCTGGCCATGACCTCCACTTCTCTGTCCCCAGTGCCGATGTGTCTTTGAACTGTGTACAGCCCCCTTCTTTCCCTGACACTCAGCCTCCTTCCTGACTCCCTCCCTTTTCCCTTTTCCATGTCCACAGACAAATTTGCATTATATAAAAATTGCTTTATGTAGAAGTCTGTGGAATGTCCACTGATATAAAGTGAGAACTGTCTCTATTTCCAACCACCAAGTTGTTCCTAATAGCCTTGATATCTGGACCAGAACCAATGCCCTGGAGGTTTTAACCCATTCATCTCAGAACTTCCGCTCCAGCGGCCCCCCTGCCTTGGTTGATGAGTGCCCCCACCTAGCCCACTAGTTCAAGCAGGGCCCAGCCATGTTTCACTTCACACCCTGCTCCCTGGCCCTCTTCTGGACAGCCTAGACACTGATGGGATAACATTCCCACCCACTTCAGTTCTGGAATCATTATCAAATCAACTCTACATTGTTCCTTGAAGGGATCTGTCAATCTACTCCTTAACAGACTGTGTTGTCTCCTCCATTAGAATTTAAACTTGCCTTACATTCCCTAACCAGGGAATGTCTTTGCTGTTATAGTTTTATCTTCAATACTCAGCAGGGTGCTACATAGTAATAAGTACTTAAAAATGTTTTTTCATTCATTCTCTATCTTTCAATTTCCTCAACTATAGAATATGGACCAAAAGGCTATAAAGACAATGAATATTTCACCTTTTGTGTCACGGCAGGAAAAATACATTAGCTTAGATATGACAGAGGCCTGCCCTCCAGGAGTTTACAAAACCAACATGACAGGTAACCACATGCCAACACCAAAAAGGAGACCAGAATGACGGAGTAAAAAACTAAGCCGTGCATCTTTACAAATCTGAATGAGCTGCTGGATTTGTTTGGGATTTAAGGGCTAACAGACAACGTCAGTAGCAGATAAGTAAGATAATCAAGCAGGTAAGAGATATTTATTTGGTTTGGTGACATCAGAACTAGAAAGGAGGGAACCCACTAGGGGCAGTGGGAAAGTAGTTTAAATTGTAAATGTGGGAGGAGGGAAAGGGGTTCTGGGGCAAAAAAAAATGTATATGTACATATCAAATTGCTTACTGTCTCAGGGAGGAGGGAGGGAAAAAGAAAATTTTGAACTCAAAAAAATTTTTAAATGAATGTTAAAGATTATCTTTACATGTAACTGGGAAAAATAAAAAATATTTTACGTAAAAAAGGAAATTTTTAAAAATATAAAAATGTATATGTATGTCCCAAAAAGTTTTAAGCTTTAATAAAGATATATATACATACATATATGTGTGTGTGTGTGTGTATATATATATATACACACACATATATATATGTATATATACAGAGAGAGAGAGAGAGAGAGAGGAGAGAGAGAGAGCTCAAGAAGCCTCGCTGACTAGAGACTACCTTCCTATATTCTCTTAAAAAAAGATGTCACTGTTATGCCCTTGCAGTCATCATCACTATAGTTAAGAGGCTTGAAAAGAAACATTCTTGGAGGCTGGAAGAAAATGCATGCCTCGTTCATCACCTAAAGCTATTATTAGAGGAGTCATCATTTTCCTTCCTGCTTTACCAGTGAATCACTCAGAATTTTGGCTTTTGATTATGTTGTTTTCTCTTAGTGATATGGTCCTAAATGGCTAGACTGGGGGTAAGAAGAGGGTGAGAGTTATTGACTTGTAGCAGGAAAAACACATTTTATCAAGGCCCATGTGGGGCTGATGTTTTTTTTGAGAGAAAGGTTACTCTCCCTTGATTCTCTCATTAAGAGGGAACATGATGTTATATTCAGCAAACAAGATGAACATTTAAAAACATACTTCAGTATCATATTTTGAAGTGAATGAAGAAAAAAGAGGAAGGAAAAGAGATAGAACAGAAGGGGAAAGAGAATAGAACAAAAACAAGGCACTGAGAAATAGTCACAGCGGTAAAGTGGCGAGGAGAGAGGAGGAGAGGGCTGTAAAGAAAGGGAAAGAAAGGTTTTGGATGATCCAAGACCAGTAAGCTATCTAAAATCATAGAATCTCAGAGGTGGAAGGGGCCTTGGGAGCCACTTAGCCATATAATAGAGGCAGTGTGGCATACTGAATTAAGAACCAGCCTGTCAGAGCTCTAAGCAACTCTCTAAGACTCTACAGCGAAGAGAAGGTGCCAACCTGCAGTGGAAAAGAGTTTTCTCACCAGGTAGGTATTCAGCCCAATGAAATCACACATTCAGTTCCAGCTTCTATCCATGACATATCTGACAAGCCCTCATTCAGTTTTTCCTTAAAGACCTCCAATTACCTCCCGAGGGAGCCCATTCCACTTGGGGTAGCTCTAATTAGGAAGTTTTTCCTTCTATCAAAGAAAAATTTGCCTTAACATGACCCTTTGCAACTTCTACCCACTGTTTCCAGATCAGCCTTCTAGGAACATCTTTTCACGTCAGTCTTTAGAGCACATGGAAACAGCTATCCATCCCCTGTTCTCACCTCCCTTTAACTGATGTTCAGATGATGTGACCTTGAGACCTTTCCTTCCCCTGACTGCCTTCTGTATATTCTCTAGAACATCTCCAACATCCTTCTTTTTTTTTCACTCTTACAGAACACTTCATATTTTTTAAATTTATTTTTTGTTTTCAATATTCACTTCCACAACCTTTTGAGTTTTCAATTTTCTTCCCCTCCCCAAGAGGGCATGCAATCTGATATAGGCTCTGCATATACATTCATATTAAGTATTAAACATATTTTCACATTAGTCATGTCCAACATCCTTCTTAAACACATCCCTGAAGTAGTAGCCTCACCTGGGCAGAGGACCATCTGTTTCCCACCTTCTTAATGCCTGGCACCTAAGCCCTCTCAATGTAATCCCAGGATGTATGAGTTTTTTCTGGCTACCATATCACACTGTTGACTCATGAGGAGTTTGCAGTCCCTTAAAACTGCCAGATGTTTTTTCAGACAAACTACGCCTAATCATGCCTCCCCCATTTGGTACTTTCTCAACCCAGGCATATGCCATTACGTTGTTCCCCACTGAGTTTCATCACACTAGATTTGGCTCCACATTCTAGCCCATGAAGATCTTTTTAGATCTTGACTCTGTCATCCAGGGCACCTGGTGTCCTTTCCAGCTTTGTGCCATTTGCAAATTTGATGAGCATGTCACCAAACTGTCGATAACAATGTTAAGACAGTGCAAAGTTAATAGCCATTCCCCAAAAGATTGATAGGAACAAACAGTTCTCAAGAGAAGAACTGAAAAGTATTCAGAAGCACATAAAAGAACACCCCCTGCAAACAGGCCAAGATGATAAAAAATGGCAGCAATGTTGGGGTTGCAGGATGATGACGAGCACATTAATACATTGTTTCTGGAGCTACGAAATAACACAAACATTTTGGAAATCAATTTAGAATTATGCAAATAAAGTGACTATAAACTGTCCTCACTCTTTCAACCCAGAAATCCCATTACTGGGCTTACATCACAAGCAAGCCATCAATAGGAACAAAGTCATCTAGCACACCAAAATACTTCAAGCAGTACTTTTTGCAATAGCAAAAAATTACAAAGTAGATGCCCATCAATTGGGGAACAGCTAAACAAACAGAGGTACAGGAATATAATGGAATGTTATGGTGTTGTAAGAAATGATGTGTGAGATAAATACAGAGAAGCATGGAAAGAGCTATATGAACTGATGCAGAGTGAAGTAAGCAGAGCCAGAAAGAAAATATACACAATGACTCTAACAACCACACACACAAAAGTCAAAAGTGAATATAGCCAAAGTATAAACACCAAGCATGACCTGAATGAAGAGGTATGAGAGGACACCACTAATCCACCCCTTCATTAGAGGTGGTAGGTCCACATTACATATTTTTACATTTACATTATGTATTGACATTTCATACTTTTCAGACTTTTCAATTAATCGATCAGTTGTGCCCATTTTCTTCCTTTTTCTTTTTTTAATCTTAAAAATACTATTTGTTATATGGGATGTCTCTTGGGAGGGAAAAACAGAGGAACACTGGGGAAAACTATGATGACATGAAAAAATAAGATATCAATAAAAAAGTATTTTTTTTAAATGACAGGACAAAGCCAAGCATAAATCCCTTGGGCAATCCACTGGAATTCCCCATCCAAGATGATACTGAACCATTAGTGATGACTTTTTGGGTCTGTCCATTCAACCAGGTCTCAATCGAAGTACTTGTATCATCACAGACTCAGCTCTCACGGCTCTATCTTTTCCACAAGAATGGAATGAGAGAATTTAGCAAATGTTTTACTATAAAAGTCTAGGTTTACAAACAACAACAAAACAACACAGCATTTCCCTCATCTAACAGCTGAGTAAACGTTCATAGAAGGACATAAGTTTAGCATGCCACGACACGTTCTTGAGGAATGCCAGCTCTATGTTTGCACCATTTTTTCTTTTCCTAGACAATCACTAACCATTTCCTTAAACACAGATTCTAGAAATTTGCCGGAAATTGAAGTCAACCGCACTGACCTAGAGTGTGCAGAGTCTATTCACCTCCAACTTTGAAAAACAGGAAATCTGCCTTTCTCTTGTCCTGTGTCATCTTCCATAGTGGCTCAGCAATTACATCCTTCAGAACCCAAGGGACAGCAGGTGACTTGAACTGAGGGAAGTTCAGTACTCTTTTACTATCTCCAATGTGAAGAAGGGTTGGGCTTGCAATTTTTCATATTCCCTTTCTTTTTATTTTTTGTTATGAGATGGCTCATAACAAAGAATTAAAGGGAAGGGAGAGATATATATTAAAGAAATAAAGTTAATATAAAAAATGATAGCTATATATATATATATTAATAGAATAGCATTCCCCTTTGTTGGTTTTTCCAATTTTTCAAAGACGAAATTTTTCTTAAGGCAAGAAATAATCAGCTGTGCTGCTTCTGTGTGAGAAAAATCTCCATTGAATGTTCAGATTGTTGAAGGCTCGCATGAGTACTATATCATACCTCAGGGCTAGGCTTGTGATTTCTTTCCTGAACTTCTCATCTAGTTCCTACTTCTGTCCAGGTGGTCTGTGGTATACTCCTAAGACAAAAATCACCTCTGTTAAGATCACCTCTGCTTCTACCTCCATCCATCATCACCCCAAGGCTTCTTCACTCTGAATCTCTGCACATTTTCTAAATAAGCATATTTTCTAAATATTTGCGACCCTTAATCCTCACCCCTTCCCTCCACCCCTGCCGCATGCATACTCATTTCTTTAGAATGAGATACACATAACCAACCATTCAGAGACATATTTTAGTCATGGGGTTCATGATACCAAGTCTCAGTGATAACTAGGAAGGCTTCCTTGTGATAGAACCTCAAGGTCAAGGGCTTCTTATCTGGAGGCCATGAACTTACTTTTTTTTTTGAGAGGGGGAAGTAATTAGGATTAAGTGACTTGCCCAGGGTCACACAGCTAGTAAATGTCTGAGACCAGATTTGAACTCAGATCCTCCTGACTGCAGGGCTGGTCTTCTGTCCCCTGCACCACCTAGCTGCCTCTGAACTTATTTTTTCAATATTTTGCTAACTATATTTCAAAGGAATTGGTTTCCTTTGTAATCCTAGGTATCTCATTTTATGTATTTGAGAACATAATTCTGTAGGGGGTTCCCCTAGGCTTCAAGTATTCCATTTCAAAAGGAACCAGACTGTTCCTCTTCCTTGGGATCACACAGTTAGAATTGCAAGGGGGGCTCAGAGAACAGTAAGTCTAACTTCCTCATTTTACAGATGGGGAAACCGAGGCCCAGAGAAGTGATGCATATTTAGCAGCACAGTGCCAAGCACATAGTAGGTACTTTAAAAAATGCTTGTCTCTTCCTTCCTTGCCCAAGGTTACACACATAAGTTAGAAAAGCAAGATTTGAGCTTATATCCTCTGACTTCAAAATTAGTATTCTTCCTACTCTACCATGCTTGTCACTTATACAGGGTGTTCCAAAACGGCTGGTGCAGTTTTAAGCTCCATGGTGATGTCATAGTGCACAGAAGGGTAGGCCTGGAGTCAGCAGCTCCACTTTGGCCTCAGACACTTACTAGCTGTGTGACCCTGGACAAATCGCTTAGATTTGTTTGTCTCATTTTCCTAACAATAAATTGGTGAGGGCAGCTATCTCTTGGAGTTGTGGTGAGGATCAAACGAGATAATACATGTGAAAGAATGTTTCAGCAGACAGTAGGTGCTATCTAATTTACTGCCTAATGGCATAAAACTACACTGAGACACCTTATACTTTACATGAGGCCATGCGCGTTAACTGCAGGTCCATTCTGGGATTTTGCCTCCTATGAATGGGAGGTCTTAAAAGTTACTCTTCTCTCTACACTGGCGTTACTACATAAACACTTAGCTTTCTTCCTCCCTGCTTTTCAGTTTAAAGCCCTTTTGATGAGATATGCAAGAGTCTGTGCAAATATACTCTTAGTAGTTAAAGGCATTCTATCACTACTCAAGAGCCTATCATTCCTCTATTTTAAACTTTCTTTGAGAAACCCAGATCTTATTTTCTGTTGCCACCTTCTTAAACAGCTGTTCACTCCCCAAATCTGGTCTTTTCTTGTGAATCCCTTGCCCCTGACAAGCAGCAGTAGCAAAAAACTCAGGAGCCTTGAGTTGCTTGGGCTTCTGGCTGAAGCCTCCCAAATCTTTTCAGTGCTGTATGGGTTTCTTTTGGCGGGATCATATGTGACCACATGAATCATTACAAGAGAGCACTGACTTTGACAAGGTTCTCTATCATGTCCAGGATACATGCCCCAGGAAACTAATAGAATTCCCTACTGTTCTTATCAAAGCAACTCTGCTGTTCTTTGTCGGGCAGTCATCTGCCACACTGGCTCTTTGCTCTTCTTCCTCTGACCCTTGCCAGATGATTTCTCACAAGAAGCAGTCATTGGTCTTCTTTATCATTCCTTAGAGTATGAGTACCTACATTCTCCTCAGAGCATCCAGCTCCGTCCTCTCCAGAAGAAACTCCAAATTTCTTTTTTAGCTCAAATGCCTCCTCTGTGTGACATTCTTCTACTCTTTGGCTTCTTGACAGAAGTCAAGATTCCTCTCTGCCTCTTCAGATCCCCTTACTTCTTCCTTTCCTACTGAATTCCCACCTCCAGCCTATCTCACTTGAGCTGTGGGATTCCTAGAATCACCACTGATCATTTCCATTTTCGAATGCTCATCAGCTGGTTAACTGCTGTTCACAACTCTTGAATTATTCTTTATCCTTAAAAACCTTCAGGATTTCCTAGGGATAATGATGACAGCCTGCTAGAAGGAAGGGGGTGGAGGGGAAGGAGAAAAAGGTCAAGATCATTCTCTGGATTTCAACTGGTAAAAGCAATATTACCCAAGCAGTGCAGAGTACTAAAGACTGCTAGACTTTGAGGCAAAAGACAGCTTGGTTAAAATCCCACCTTCATCACTTATGAGCTGTGTGGCCTTGGGCAAATCACTTAATACTCTTTGAGCCTATTTCCTCAACTGTAAAATGGGAATAATATTTATAGCACCTCCTGCATAGGGTTGCTGTAAATCACTTTGTAATGTTATATAAATGTAAGCTATTATCATCATCAGTATTATTAAATCAAGGCAGAAAACCAGATGTCCCTCCCCATGTTTCTATACAAGAGAATCAGCCTTGAGTATGCTGCTTTGAATTTTCTAGGTTGCTTCTGTTTTTTTTACAATCCTCTTTTCTTTTACCGTTCCACAAGGCCTGAGAACAAGTCAGAACAAAAAATTCTTTCACACCAAACATCAAATAGACACCCATTATAAATATTAATGCGAATGTGGAAGGCTGACCCATCCACTGCCATCTTAAATTGGTTTGTGTTTCCAATTTACTTAATCCCTTTTATAGAGAAATCAAAACACATTTCTGTTCTCCACAAAACACAAGCACCAATTATTCCTGGAAGCAGTATTCACATACCAAATGCACTGTGATGTGAAATTGGGCAAGGCTGAAGGCATATTAATGTAAGAGTCCATCCATCTTGATGCAGAACTGCACTTTACACTTCCAAATTAAATCTGAGCATGCTGGTTTCTATATACTTCAAGAGACTAGGCACCCCATGTGCCTTCAGAAACAGTTTTCATTTTAATCCTAGTGATCACCAGCACTCAAATAGCAGATGATAATCAAGGCAGGATTGATGATCTATCTGGCTTGAAGGATGGTGCTTCATAAGCATAAATTTTTGGCATCCAGTTTTCTACGACAATGACCATCCAACTGTCTACAACCATCCTCTCCACAACATAGGCTCCCAATTCAACTACTCAAGAGTGCCATTGAGGAACACTGTTTTTCAAGCTTTCCCTGGTGCTGGGGAAATGATGATGGTAAGCTCTCTGGCAAATGGGAATCATCTGAGCGTCATTTTTATGAAAGAGCTTTTTGGTTAAGACCAACTGAATCACACGTTTCCAAACAGCATCTGACAGAGGGAAATCAGTCCCTGAAAGGGATGTAGCTGCTCCACACTCGCACAAAAACCACAGCCCAGTGCTGATTTCAGGTCAGGTACTAGTCCCTTAAAAGTCAGAAGAGGAGCATATTCTCTAAAGACAACCTGTCATAGGGTACATTGAGATCATCCTCATCAGTGAGAAATCATAGTTTTAATGTCATTACTCTCATGTACTGGCATATAAATTCATATTACTGGCACAGTATATTGTCTTTTCTCTGTTTTTCAGAGGATGGCAAACTATGGCCCAGGGGGGCCAAACATAGTCTGCTGCTTATTTTTGCATAGCCAGCATGCTAAAAATAGCTTGGTTTTTCTTTTTACATTTTTTAATACAATAAAATTTATTTAAAAATATAAAAACCATTTTCAGTTCATGGGCCATACGAAAAAAGGCCTTGGTTTGCTAGACCCTGATCTAGAGGAAGGACCCTTCCAGGTCCTTTTTGTTCAGAGATTACAAACTCCCCAGTACTGGTGAGCTGGATTAAAATATAAAGGGGAAGTGTTTACCAAAATAAATAAAAATACAACATAGATAATGTTAACCTATGGTGTTCTAAGTCAATATGCAACCTGCAGGGATACATTTCTGTTTGAGTTTGACAAGACTACTCTAATTGAACCTTCTCCTTTTACAGATAAGGAAACTGAGGCCTAGAGAGGTGAAATAACTTTGCCAAAGTCACGGAGAGAGTAAATAGCAGAGTTGGGATTTGAACCCAGGTTCTGTGACGTCATTGAATCCAGAATTCTTTTGGGTTCTAATAAATCTTTGCATGCAAGGACCAATAGAAATTAGCACTCCTCAGGAGTCCTTGCACACAATGATTCCTTAGAGCACTGACCTTATTTTACAGAAAAGGTGAGGGAGATAAAAGGGTAGAAATGCAGTGAGTCCAGGATCCCAGGCATATCAGGTGCCATCCAGGGTTGCATGGCACTTTGTCTCCTCACCATCAAAGTCAATTTACCACCCCCTCTGCATTCCACCTTCTTTCAACAAGTGCCAGGTAAGACCCCAAGTCCTGGGCCAGGGAGGGGTTCTAGCCCCAGCTCTGCCTCTAACTTGCTGCAGGACCTTGAACAAGCTGTTTCCCTTCTCGGGACCCCAGGAAGAATCAGTCATCTTTGCTGGGAGGTAGCTGAGCTCATACAGAAGACAACACTTCTATTTCTTTAAAGGCAGCAAAAGAGCAAGATGGAAGAACCCAATGGCTACATTCCAGCAGAAAAAAGCCATTCAGCTTACACTCAAATTTGTCCTTGGCTAAGGATTTCATAGAAGTCCCAAATGGCTGTGGTCAGAGGACAGTAACAGCTCCACAGACAGTAGGTCACCTTTTAGTTTCAGTCTGATTATGGATACTAAATATTTTATAATCCAATTTGATCTTCCTATTTACATTGGTCCTTCCTACGAAGAAGTTAAATGTATCTCACTGACAGTTTATTTACATCCCTATGAGGGTAGGCAGAGACAAGGGACCTTTCCATTTAAATAGAGGAAAAGGGAAGTCCAGAGGACTCCCCCACTGACTGCTTGAGCACAGAGGCTGTTAGAGAAGGCAGGTTTTCACTGTGGCCTAAGTAAAACTAAGGTCTTCCTATCTCAAGCTCCAGATCTCACATCTCAGTTATGTCCATGGACCAACTGGACACTAACAAATGACTCCTCCCACTGGCCTGGGGAAGTGACAAGACTCACTCCAGGACAGGACTCAATGCCATCAGTGGAACAACCACAGCAGAACCTTAATGACCTGGCACCCAGAGACAGAGATAGGGACACTTAAAATTACTATCAGAAACAATTACAAGGTGACACACCCAGAATCTTGTAGGGTTACAAAACACTTTTACACCTCAACTGATCCTTGTAACAATCATGTGAGGTAGGTAGCTGGCACAAGAATTAACATCCCCATTTTACAGATTAAAAAAAATGAGGGTCAGAGGGGTTCAAGAATTTGTTCATGGTCACACAGCTAAGCAAGGGGCAGAGATGAGACTAGAACCCAAGTTTGCTGATTCTGGATCCAGGATTGGTCCCACATCTTCTCTTCTTCTTGATGAGAAGAAATAGCAAGCTCTGGGACTGGATTCCCAGGCAAAAGATTAGGTTTGATCAAGCTCCCCTCTTAGAGACAAAATTAGCATTCATTCCTATAGCCACATGGAGCAAAATGCAAAAAAAAAAAAAAGACAAATTGTAAATGACTTACTCTCCTTGTAGTTACTGACCTCTGCATCAGGAGCACCCCTATTCTGCCCTCACCTGGTCGATTCCATATGTGTCTCGCGAGATGGCCAACGTCCCTGGGTGCAAATTCTGGCGCAGTGTTTGGCATATTTGTGAGCAATCCCAGAACTTAAAACCTGAAAGGGCCTCCCAATAGCTCACGTGAAAAAACCTTTCACAGAACGAGAAACTACAAACTTCCTTGGTCAGCTGATAACTAGGTTTAATTGGAATCACTGGATTTGGAGCTAGAAGGATCCTTAGAGAGAGTCCAAACCCCTCATGCTGAAAATGAAGAAACTGAGACCCACAGAATTTAACAGATTTGCTCAAGGTCATACATATAGGAATAGTGACTGATACTTATTTGAGCTTTTAAGGCTTACATCTTTCTTTAAAAAAAAAAAAAACAACAAAACAACAACCCTATGAGATAGTGCAAATATTTTTATCCTCATTTTACAGATGAGGAAACTGAGGCTCAGAGAGAGTGAAAGCAACCTGTCTATGGTCACACAGCTGGTAAGGAACAGAGCTGGCATTCTAAACCAGGTTCTTGAACCCTAAATCCAAGACAGCTGTGCCTCACTTAAATCTAATTCATGCACACGTTGGGGCATCACACTCACGATGTCCTCGGTCCTCTATGACCTCTAGGACAAATGACAAACAACAACAGGGCAGATGTGCCCAAACCCATCCACTGGAGCGCCAAAATGACTGCCCAGCTTGCCTTGGTAATCTTACAACCACTTCCTGATCCTTACAGAGAAAAAAGAGCCTCTCTTTCCTAATCCTGGCTACAAACACGGCCTAGGACTGAATCCCACTTTGGCTACTCCCTCCCTGTGTGACCCTGACATCTAAGTCTGTTACCTTAGCTGTAAATGAGGGGGTTGGACCAGCGGCCCCTCCCAGCTTTAAATCTATGATCTTATGACACACACTAGAGGAAAGCTGCCCCAGCTTCACTTCCCCAGCACCCTGAGTCCTCGGCCAAGGATGTCAAAGACAAGACAAATTAAACAACGACCAAAACAACCAACAACTTTCAAACAGATTAATCATGGCAAAACAATATTAAGTCAGCCACATGGGCATCTCACTTAGTCTTTTGTGATCCTCCAAATGAAAATTCCAGTTCCTGGTCTTCACATCTGCAACAGAGAAAACACAAATGTCAAGGCCTCCCTGCCACACCCTTGAAAGCTCTCCCAACCTGACTGGGATGCCCCTTCAAGGTCCAACAATGGTCCCAAAATGTTGGGGTTGGAATAAAGCCCCTAGTGGCTGATATCCCAAAGAGAGGTGCCCAAGGAATCTTGGGCTCCACAAGTGGAGCCAACTGGGCTCAAACTGATTGATCTTGGTACTGAGACCAACTAGGCCTTAATGGTGAAACAAAGGAAGATGATTGGAAGATCTGTGGCCAAAAGGAAAGCACAGACTCCTAAAAAAAGAAACAAACAAACAAAAAATGGTGGGCTGTGGACTGCTGCAGTAAACAGCAAAAAGAAAAGGGATAGCACTAATACTTGATGCTATGTGATCTGACAAACATCTAGTGAATGTCCGCTGGTAGGTGCAAAAGTCCAAAGACACCCTTTGTAAATATGAAATACAGGAAGGACTATTAATTTCAACAAAGATTTACTGAGTACCTATGACGTTCAAGGCACTGTGCCGGGTGCCACGTGCTCTATTTTCAGCAATTCCAAAAAATGGCAATCAGTGTAAACAGCACCATTTCAAACACAAAGACAATGATCCGGGAAGATGATTCATATTTGTCTTTCAAGGATAAACAAAAAACAAAACAAAACCTGTGACTGAGCTGGGACTGTTGAATTAAAAATAAATGCTATCAGAAAAGAATGAAGGCTTTTATTGGAGATGCCCTCAGACCCTCTTTTGAGGTACTTTATGAAAGCTGTTCATGAATCCAGCCAATCTTCCTATTTCTATAGAATTCTTCACTCATTCATTCACACCAATGACAAAGCACTGGGTTAGACCTGCTAGGTCTCAAACACCCCTGTTTCTTTTGTGGTTTGTATGTTCGCTGAATAAGGGGCTCTAACCTGTCTTTTCTTAAACAGGGAAGAGACAAAGCCCTGGGAAAGCTAAGTGATTTTTGAAAGCCAATGGGTCTGAGCCAAGATGTCGGCCTAGAAGCCCAGGATTCTGGTGTCCTGTTTTCCTTCTTACAAGCCTAAAAGCTGGCTGTGAAAATCAAGTATAACTGATATTATTTAACCTATGGAAGAGCTGCAGGAAGAATTAATCATCTTCAAGTCTCTGAAGGATTAGACAGGGACTGTAACCCGCTGTTCCCTGGTCCCACTGGAACCAGATGAGGGGAGACTGGATGAAATGGAAAAGTGGGGGAATTTGGATGAGATCTGGACAATGAGAGTTGGAAGACACAGTTCGGGTGCTGAGGGAGGTTCTAGAGCTTACTTTATGGGGATTACAAGAGTACTCCAGGCTGCCCTATATATTCTCCACCTGGAATGATTTAAGCAAGCCTTCTAGAAGTAAAAGGAAATGAAAGTGGTTCCAGCAGTCTGACACCTTGAAGACATTCAGTGAGAGGGAAGGCCAAACTCAACAGAGGGGGCACACTCTGCTACCTCCATGTCACCTAATTAAAGCTGCAAACTTGCCATACTTCCTGGAACCCATCTGTTTAAATATCGCAATCACATCTTCAGTAAAGCCAATGTCTGCCTCAAAGCGGGTTCGGGAGATGAGCACACATCGGCCTTTGATGCTGGCAAAGCCCTTGCTGTGAGGTTGGAGCTGCTGTGGAGGCACTTCACCGGTGGGCTCCGACCCTGAAGACTTCAAGGCAGAAGCCGTGGTATCAGGTCCTTCCAGGGGCTGCAATGTGATTGTGCGAAGGTCCCGGATGGCTTTCACTGCAAAGGAAGAAACACTACTATAGCCAGCTCTTGAACAGTCTCAGGAGGCTCTTAATATAACTAAGCAAGGAAAAGTGTCTTAGGGAAGAAAGAGAAGTTGGAGGTGAGGTGAGGATGAAACAGGGAGGAGCTGTTGGAAGTGATTAACTAGACAGGCAAAAAAAAAGGAATCAAAAAAAGCAGTTACTATGTGCCAAGCACTATGCTAAGCACTGGGAAGACACACAGAAAAAGCTAGACTGTCTCAGCTCTCAAGAAGTTTACCTGCTATAATGGAACACTATTGCTCCATAAGAAATGGTGAGCAGGCAGACTTCAGAAAAACCTGGAAAGAAATGAATGACTTCCCCAAGTTCACCCAGGTAAGTAAGTGGTAGGACCAGTATTCAAGCCTGGGTCTTTTGATTCCAAAGCCAGTTCTCCTTCTATTGGCCCACATATTGCCCTCCAGTCACTGCCCAAATCCTTCTCTCTATGGGATCCAGATAACCCAACACTATAGGTTAGTTCTGTATCCAGGATATGCTCAGGGTACTGCCATACATAGAATCACAGCATTTTACAATCAGTATGACATAAACAAAGGTTCAGAGCTGGAAGGAACTCCAGAGAACATCTACTCCAAAGGTGTGAACTCTCCCGTGGGCCTGAACCACATTAAAAAAAGAATAGGAAACGTTTAACAAAATAAATAGAAGCCCAATACAACACAGATGATGTTCATTTGTGGTTTTCTAAGTCAATGGAATCCAGTGCCTTCCTTTTACAGATGAGGAACTGTCTCAGAAAGAACGAGGGACTTATCCAATTGTTGCTGTTGCTGCTTGTTCTTGAAGGGGACCATGACATCAGGGAGGTGATGCCACGACATGCAAGTGAGGGAGGGCTGGGCGAAGTCACCAGCCTCCCTTTCTCCTCTAGAGCCATCTGAGTCCAGTGGCAACAGACAGATCAGATGGGCCAGGATGCAGTAAGAGACCTCGGCCTTTTTAAGCTAAGGTCTTTAACAGGGCTCAGTTAGACGGAAGCAAAGACCATTCAGTGATTAAGGCTAAATAAGAAATAAATAAGTAAGAAATAAAGAGGCAGAGAACGGCCTCTTTACCTAGTCAAAAAAAAAATCCATCTGGGAGGGGAAGACCCTCAGGGTTTCTGGGCAAAACAACTGCTACTTACATTCACTCTGAGCCAATCTGGGCCCAAACAATGATCAAGGAGGGCTTGTTGTTGGCCAGTCAATGAGACAGCTCTGCCTGGGATTCACCCAGTCACACAGGAAACAAACATCAGAGCTGAAATCCAAACCTAGGTCCTCTGACTGAAGTCAGAGCATGCTCTCTGACTTCCCCAGACTGCCTCTGGGACAGACTGAATCCCATCACTTTATGACCAGGAGAGTGACATTAACAGCTGATAAATCTCAAGACCAGGATTAGAACCCAGAACTCATGTTTTCTCATTGTAGCCATACTAATTGTTTTGTCATTATTCTGCACCAAACGGCCCCTTGCCCCTGCCCCCACATTTAACACAAGGGGCTCTGCATGCGTGATCACAATGACCTTATGTGGGGTTGTCACACAAAGGAAGGAAGACCAATAAGCAACGACCACACCTACAAATGACGACAGGGTAGGTCTAACAACTCCCGAAACCAAGGTCTCTCAAACAACCAAGGACAATGACTGCTTTACTTACTTAGAGGCCTGTAGTCTTTTAGGCTGAAATCCCACATTTTAGTAACAGGATCTGAAATAAAGCATAAACCACTTAATGGGACCATGATGAGGATAATTACTGTCATTACAATCATTTGTACTAACAAATAGCCTTTCAGCCAGAGTTCAAAATGCTTTACCGATGAGCTCTCTCGGTGACTCACACACTATTGCTAAGAAGTGGAATGCAAATATGTAGAGGGACAATTCTTGAGTCTATATTTAGGATGAAGAAATAGGACCAGGAAGATGACAAGCCTTGTCTTGGATGATAGAGGTGGGCCTAGAACCCAGACCTTCCAATTCCTAGGGCAGAGCCATCTCCATAAGGCCATTTTGTTAAATAACAAACTTCGAGGCTCGTTAAGGGAATAGCCCAGAAGGCACATGCCAAGGATGCAAAACTAGGAGGTTAATAGTGGGATACAGGGAAGTTACAAACACAATGCCCTGGGAGATGCAAGGAAAGGCCAAAATGGCAGATGAATGAAAGGAATTCCACCTGGAAAACAGGACAGGCACGTCATTTACCATACTTTCTGCTGGGCAGACTTTTAAACACCGCAAGGAGCTCTGAATTATATCCAATCTCCACCTGGAAACGGCCTCCTTCCTTCTTGGTGCATTTCCCTTTCTGAGAGCTGAATGCTTTCCGAGGAGAGGCCTGAAGAGCCTGCTGAAGCTTTCTATTCTTCTCCTCAGACTGACTCCCTGAGTCAGAAAAGTTCTTATGGACGGAACTGGAGTGTCCAATTGTTTCCTGACATTCAGGATGAGGGGTGGAGAGGCTCACAGTGGCACTGAGCGACTGTCTACTTGGGTCATCCACTAGTCCAGAAGCAGCAGCCTGCAAATTCTGTGAGTGCCCTGGCTCACCCAAAGGTCCATGGATAGAGCTGGTTGAGGCTGCAGGCTTGGACTGGTGAGAGGGGCATGGATGACCTTGAGCTAGCTTACCAGAAATCTGCTGGCTGGGGTTCTTTAAAGAGTCCTGTGCTAGAGAATGAGAGATCTCACTGAAAGCCACTGGACTTGAAATGTGGACCGGGCTGGCTGAACTTTTTTTCTCTTCCCTCTTTCGCATCGTTGTCTCCGGCATATCAGGAGGAAAACTTCCGGAAACATGATATGCCATGACTTCAGTCTGTGAGACATGGGGATTCTGCTGACTGGTATTAACAGCACTGCAGCCCCCACGAGAGGACTCTTCTGCTATGTTCTCCAGGATGCTTGAATGTCTGGGATTGTTCTGGTGCACTGTCCTGGGGATGGAGGTGGGGCCTGACGCTATGCTTTTACTTTGCTGGGCTAACTTCTCAGCTCTTCTAGCAAGAGCCTTCAGCCGATTCTCTTCTATCTTTTTCTTCTGTTCTTCGGTGAGGGTTAAGGACATCTTAACAGGGCATTAAGGTGGAGTTGAAAATGGAGAAAAACCTGTTGGAGGAAAAAGGGTTCAAAAAAAAGCATTAACCTTGTCTATCTGCCAGTCCCATGGTCTCTGCCTGAGGGATCTTGAAAAGAGCAAAACGGACTGATATACATTTTTTGTGGGACTCTAATGATACATGTATGTATGCCATAGGGTCCTATATTCTAGTTTATATATTTGCTAGATTATAGAACAGGGGAAGAGAATAAGCATTTATTAAGCAGCTACTATGTACCTGGCACTATATTAAGTATTTTACAGATATTATCTAATTTGACCCTCACAATAACCATGGGGGGGGTAGGTGCTATTATTATCCCCACTTTACAGCTGAGGAAACCAAGGCAGAAAGAGATTAAATGATTTGCCCAGGGACACACATTTGGTATGCATCTGAGGCTGGATTTGAACTCAGGCCTCCTGACTTCAGGCCCACTGCTCTATCCAATACATACCTAGCTACCTCAAACAGCACAAAGCCCCCAAACTGCTCCACAGCCTAATGATTGCCAGCTTTCCAGCCTGCTGCCATAGCATTCCCCTCCTTACATGTTTGTTCCAGCCATACTGGACAGCTCTCTCCCCACCACCACCCCAAGGAAGCGCCCACCACGCTCTTAGACCTGGGAGCCTCTTCCCAGAAATCTTCCTTGATGCCCTTCGGCTAACAAACTTTCCTTCAGACCTCCCATGCTTTGTTCTGCAACTTTCCAATTGTGAGAAATAATTCATTTGGACTCCTACTCTATTCCAATTGGTATTAATCAGTCTGATATGATTCCATAGGGGTAGTGATTATAAGTTCTAGATATTAAGCCCCAGAACTGAGAGTTGCAGATTGTAAGTTCATCTGTTTAATCACAGGAAGCTAACTAGAGGCCTTCCACCCTCGTTTTTTCCTTGTCATGGTGACTAAGCCCAGGGTGGCCAAAGTGACTCAATTACATGGAAAGTCCTCCAAATTGTTTCTGTACCTCTGGACCACTCTATCTTGCCCAACACGAGAAGGTGACCATCTTATGACCCCTTAGTCAGTGGAGATGCCCCACACTTCGCCCAATCAGAGACACCTCCCCCCGACCCCTGCCAACATACTATTTCAGCTGATGCATCATTTTTTTGGCCCACAAAGTAAGATCTATCAACCAATGGGATTCTGTACTTTGTATTGCCTCTTTAGAATATTCTGGTATCAAGTCTCATAAAAAATAAGGCCCTGGAAGAAAGGGGCATCTCAGATCATAAAGAAGATCTGAGATCCACCTCTTTGGAGGCAACCATTGACCCCTTAATAAAGTGCTATTAGCCCAGAGCTCTAACTCAATCTCTTTTGTTATAGAGTTAGACAATTTTAATCCCTACACAATGTAATATTATGCATTCTGGTCATCTATACTTGTCCTGCACCTGTTTCACAGCAGGCTATAAGCTCCATGAAGACAGTGAAGGAGTCTAATCTAAACATCACATCCCAGTATTTAGCATTAAGCTCTGCACCTAATGTTTGCTGAATCAAAGATCAAATCAGTTGTTGTGAGGCTCCAATGAGATAATTCATGTAAAACCTTTTGCAAACTTTAAAAGCTCTATGTAAATGTCAGCCAGTGAAATTCTTCCAAAGTCGGTCATCTGGCTCTCATTCCTCTTTGCAGTTCTAGTCCATATTAGCCTGCCGGCTGTTCTTCACATGGGACATACCATGACATTCCATTTCCTGTTTCCCCTCGAGGTGTCTCTGCAATAGTGGTCTGCCTATTTTGGAATGCACTCCTTCACTCTTGCTTGTGAAAGCCTTTGAAAAACAGCTCAGGCACCCGACTCCTACAGGAAGCCTCACCTGATTGACCCACCCTCTAAACAGTAATCAAATCAACGGAACCACTGTCCAAAGACTTCAATGAAACCTCCCCTCCCCCCACCCAGTGATTTCCCAGGCCACAACACTAGGCCTATGGTCCCACTGGGGACCCAACTGGGACTGGCTAGTTGGGCAACACAGTGCTTTCTTTCTTTCTCTTTTTACTTTCTTTCTTTCTATTCCCATAGGGTTTCATACATTTACCTGCGGGTGCCCTGCCCAAAGGAACATATACTTTCATTGCTGAAACCTTGAAGGATATCTTGAGGTTTACCGGCTAGATTTTTTTCTAAAGGACCATGCCTTAAACCAAAATCACTCTGCCTCTCATTGATTGGCCAACAATAGGTCCCAAGCCCCACTTAATTAGGGTTTGGGCCCT
Source organism: Phascolarctos cinereus (assembly GCF_003287225.1). NCBI lineage: Eukaryota > Metazoa > Chordata > Mammalia > Diprotodontia > Phascolarctidae > Phascolarctos > Phascolarctos cinereus. The sequence goes on from NW_027556180.1 coordinate 69,817,934, forward strand.
GATTGGCTCAGTGAATGTAAATAGCAATTGTTTCTGTTTTGCCTAGAAACCCAGAGGATCTTCCCCTCCCAGATCCATTTTCCATTTTTTTTTTTTGGACTAGGTAAAAGAGGTCATCCTCTGCCTCATTTCTTATTTAATCACTGAATGGGCTTGTTTCTTACTTAGCCTTAAGCATCAAATGGGCTTTGCCTCAGTCAAACCCAGACCTGCTAAAGACCTTAGCTTAAAAAGCCCACTGGCTCCCACTGCATCCAGGGCCATCTCCTGGCATCCTGATCTATATCTCAGCACTGAACCCAGATGGCTCTGAAGGAGAAAGTGAGGCTGTTGACTTTGTACAGCCCTCCCTCACTTAAATCCAATTCACCTGCAAGTCCTGGCATCACCTCCCTGATGTCACGGCCCTCCTCAAGAAGAAAGAACAAACAACAATGACAACCAGGGGAATACAAGGTCCTTGAAGACAAACACTATCTTTGTGTTTTGGACTCCCAAGATTTAGCACTACATCTGCACAAAGTGCTAAATAAATTCTTTCTCATTCATTCACTATTTCAACTCATTCATGTTACATCTCTTCAGTAGCAAGTAGGATCAGCTAAAACAGATACAATTTCATCTTGGCTTTTTAAAGCCAGTGACTAGCACACAGCAGATGCTTAATAAAGGCTGGATGAATTGCATTCACTTAATCTACTTTCGGCACAGGGGAAGTTGGGCTAAATAACAGAGAATCACCAGAAAAGGAGAAAGAAAGCATTTCAAACTGAAAAGGATGAGATTAGACTGAAATAGCTGAAAAGACAACACACCCCGGTGTAACATCTGCTGAAAAAGCCTGTTTCCAACCTAGAGGAGCCAAAAATAAATGAGCATCTAGATCAATTACAGACAAAATTAACACATCCTCATTCAATCCTTTCAACATCAGGCATCGCTGAATAAATCAACTCTCTGCATGTGGCACTGGGCTGGTCAATATACAAAACCACTTAGACATAGTCCTAGACCTGCAAGATATGAATATAGAAGGGAACTACCACACCCACAGGGTTCTGCAGACACTGGGGTAACAGTGCCAATGGTCTAGTTCACCCTCATAGACACCACAGCAGCAAAGCTCTGAAGGCATCTCAAAAATCAAACCTCTCCCTGCCTCAAGGACCCGGTTTCTGCCCAGGCAGTACCTGTGGCTAAAGAAAGAAACTACCTTAGGGTGAGAGGCCACAACCCTTCTGTCCAAAATGGCTCCCCACGGCCAATGATACCCATCCACACGAAGAGATGGAAATGATTTGGGTTTTGCAAACCCTGACTTGCCACCTTCTACCTCTAGAAAGCCAAAAGAGATTGAGGAGTCAAGGAAGTAGGTTTCTTATATGCAAAGCAGGCTACTTTTGTTTCATACCAGCCTCCAAAGGATAGCCCATTCCAGCACCTGGACCCTTCCTCCAACCCAGCACCCTTCCTCTAACCCCACCCCCCACTTCATTGTTTAGCTTTCATCTCCCATCCTTCCTAGCACACAATGAACCTTGGTTTTGGAGTCAAGAGACCAAGATGCAAGTCTTACCATTCATACTCATGGATTTAGAGGAGGGAATTTAACAAACTGTGTCACCTTGGACAAGTCATTTCCCCATTCCTGGATGAATTCTATCTGGCCAAGTTACTTAACCTCTGGGTCTTATTTGCAAAATGAGAGGGCTGGAATATGTGACTCTAAGGTCTTTTCAGCTCTAAATCTTGTAATTCCATGGAGTCATATGACTTTATTACTAGCTGTGTGCCCCTGTCAACTCTTCTCTGTGGGACTGTTTCCCCATCTGTAAAACGGGAAAGGGGATAGAGGTAGCCTTGCATAGGTTAGCAGCAGAGTACAGTGATGAGAGAATCAGACTGGAGTCACTGGCCCTTGGCGCAAATTCACTTTCCACACCTGTATAATAAGTGTGTGTCTGTGTGTTGCCTGGGCAGGATGGACCAAATTGCTGAAAAGGTCCCTTCCAGCTTTAAATGAACCTCACAGCTCTGAAGTCTCTTCTCGATCCCACATTCTGTTATTGATCCAGTGACTCCGTGGCTGGCTTACCAGTCTTACTTGTGGGAATGGGGTCTGGTGGTGGGTGGGAAGCCAGGGACTTGGCCCATGAGAGGCTTCTGGGGAACACAAACTCATCTACTTCGAACTGGAGAGTCCCAATCCCTCATTTTACAAATGAAGAAACTGTGGCCCAGAAAGGCTGTAACTTGCCCAAGGTCACACAGCAACTGAGTCGCAGACGTGGCATTTGAACTCTGGTCCTGTGCCAGGCCACCTCCAAGGTCCCATAGCACACTAGCGCAGTGGCCCGCAGCAGTGCCGCGGGAAGGCAGTCCTCTGGACTGGACGCTTAGAGATCCGACTGCCCTACTCCTCTTCCATGCCCTCCTTCCCCAGTTAGGATTCCCTAGGAATTTTTCCCGACCCCCGCCCCGCCCCGCCCCTCTTTGGATTCAACCTCTCCGCGCTCCCCCCTCCCCCGCAGTTGGTCTAGTCCACTCTCCACTTCCCACTCCCTCCTCTGCTGGGTGGGTCTAGAGAGACATTATATCCGGTGTCTGACCCTACTACTGGCTCGTTCCCTGAAGTCCCCCATCCATCACCCCCAACCCCCCAGGCTAGGCCTGGCCTTCAAACGCTCGATACCTGGTGTTCAGCTTCGTTGTTTCGTTACTGTAGGTGCCCAACTTCGCTGCTCCATTACTGAAGGTGCTCAACTTCCCCCGCTCACTCACCCGACCCCACCCAGAGCCCCAAACCCATCCGCCCGCCTTGCGCAGTGAGTTTCCAAAGAACTACACCTCCCAGGTGCCAGCGCGGCGCTGACGCGCAGGCTAACTGTAGGAGCGAGGCTCGGCGAGACCGGGAGGGTTCCGGGCAAGGAACTCTGGGATTTGAAGTTCTGGTGCTGCTAGGCGGAGATAGGCGTGGCGTTCCGGTCGAGGACGAGCAGTGTTGAGTGTTGGGAGTTGTAGTTCATGCAATTCGCAACTCGGGGCAGGGCAGCTTCTGAGTTCATAACCATCTTAGGCTGGTAGCACGCGGCCCTTGGGACTTCAAGATGGAAACCTTGACATTGTCACCAGTAAATCTACTATATGTCACACCCTGGTTCATTAGATTTTAGAGTCAGAGGACCTCTTTCTCGGAACTCATGGCAATGATTCCTTCCTGGGCAAAATTCACTTAAACTCTCTGCGTCCTCAGTTTCCTCATTTGCAAGATAAGGAGGTCAGACTGACTATGAGGTCTTTTCCAGCTCTAAATCTACGGTCCTCTCTGTTAGACAGGCATTTAAAAAATCATAGGATCATGCATTTGGAGTTGGAAGGGACCCTGGAAGCCACAGATCATACCTCCTCATTTTATAGATGAGGAGACTGAGTCCTAAGAATTTGGGGAGACTGAGTCCTAAGAAGTGATTTACGCAAGGTCATGCAGGTATAAGTGGTAGGGTAGAGCCAGGATGAGAACCAAGGTCCTCTTATTCCAGTTCCATTGAACCACCACTGCCTCTTCATTAAAGGTTTTCAAAAGAAGAGTTCCACCATGGCTGACTTGGTCACCCATTCCTAAGTCCCTTATGTTTCCGGGTCTTCATGGATCTGCTGGAGTCTAATGTTAATTTCTGCCCCCAACCATTTAGCTCCCACTCCTTCTCTAGAACTACTCCACCTGAAGGCAGGCTAACACTTATGAGTAGTTTGTTCCTCCAATCTCTACAGTCTCTGTCCACTGTACCCACTAGCCTTTCTAGAGAAGAAAGCTCTCAATTTGGAGCTATGCCCAAAGGGCTATAAAATTGTGCATACCTTTTGACCCAGCAAAACCACTTCTAGGATTGTATCCCAAAGAGATCATAAAAATGGGAAAAGGACCCACATGTACAAAAATATTTGTGGCAGCTCTTGTGCTGGCAAAGAATTGGAAATTGAGGGGATGCCCATCAATTGGGGAATGGCTGAGCAAGTTGTGGTATATGAATGTAATGGAATATTGTGCTATAAGAAATGACTCATGTGAACTGATGCTGAGTGAAATGAGCAGAACCAGGAGGACATTGTACACAGTAACAGCCACACTGTGTGATGACTGACTTTGATAGACTTGGCTCTTCTCAGTAATTCAAGGCTCTAGGACAACTCCAAAAGATTCATAATGGAAAATGCTATCCACATTCAGAAAAAGAACCATGGAGTCTGAATGCAGATAGAAGCATACTATTTGCTCTCCTTTTCCTTTGTTGTTTTGTTTTATTGCTTCATTCTCGTGATTCCTCCTATTAGTTCTAATTGTTCTTTACATCATGACTAATGGGAAAATATGCTTAATATGAATGTATAAGTAGAGCCTGTATCAGATTGCATACAGTCTGAGCGGGGGGGAGAGGGAGGAGGAGCAAATTAAAAACTCAAAATCTTATGTAAGTGAATGTTGAAAACTAAAAATAAATTAATCAATTATTTAGAAAAAGAAGAAGAAAGCTCTCCCATCATCAAATTTTTGACCTCTTAAAATGTCAATATAAAGGCTGCTAATGTTCTTGAGTTTTTTAAGTGACTTTTTATTAGTATGTGTAGGAAATCTTTTTTGTTGGTCTTTCTTTGCCCTCTATATGTAGTTATCCTTCACGGAAAAGAAATAAAAAAGAAAACAAAATTAGCCTACTTACAAAGAAGCTGGGAATTAGGACATCTGGATCTTATAACTCAATTCAGATCTGTCTAGTTTCACACACACACACATACGGGATTAAATTTTCTCATCTTTGAAATGGGTACAGTGTCACCTCACAGAAAATATTATCATACTGACGTACATATATACAGTACACTGGAACATGGGATTCAGTTGTGTTTAGAGTAACAGTGACTGGCTTATACTGACTGAGCTGACGTTCACAATAGAGAGTTTTTCTTGGACCAGAGCCAATGGGGCCATTTGGAGATGAAATCCTTAACATTAGAGTTACTTTTAAGTAACAGTTTTAGGAGATACTGCTACTTTCAGAACAGGTATGTACAGATCAAAATGGACTGAATTTGGGGGTAATGTAATTAGATATTTTAGGCCATCGAATGATTTTTTTATAATTATCTGGGTAATTTAGACAGTCATCTCAGTTGAGTGCCTTCTTTAATGGGAAAAGCACAGATAATACATTCTAAAGCAAATATATGTGAGAAATAATTCATTTGGACCCCTATTCGATTCCAATCAGTATCAATCAATATGATATGATACCGTAGGGGTAGTGATTATAAGTTCTGTCCAATAGGCCCCAGAGCTGTGAACTGCAGATTGTAAGTTCACTTGCTTGATCGTAAAAAGCTAGTAAGGAGAGGGTTTTTTTTCCCTTGTCATGGTGACCAAGCCTAGCATGGCAGAGGCGACTAAATAACATGGAAAGTCCCCACACTTATTTTTGTATTTTGTATCTTTGTATTTTGTATTTTGTCCAATATGAGCTGTTGATCATCTTATGACCACTTAGTGGAGATGTCCCATCCTTCACTGAGCTGGAGACACCCCTCCCACACACACTGACATACCATTTCTAGCTGATGCATCATTTTTTGCCCATGAAGCAAGATCTACTAACCAATGGAATTCTGTCCTTTGTATAGCTTCTTTAGACTGTTCAGGTATCAGATCTGGTATCAAGCCTTATAAAAATAAGGCCCTGGAAGAAGGGGCCATCTCACATCATAAGAAAGATCTGAGGTCCACTTCATTAGAGGGGAACATGGACCCTTTAATAAAGTGCCATTAACTCAGAGCTCTGCCTCAGTCTCTTTTATTGTAGGTTGGACAATTTTAATCCCCACATTATTGGCCCCCAAGATGGGACTTCGATGCATGGACCTCAACCTTTTTTAGGTGGGCCCTGCAAGAGATCCAAAAAGGAAGTGTACACTGGGTTGAATTTTCACCAGTGGCTCCCCCATGGACACTGGCCCTGGGACATCAGACTCCCCTTACTGGCTGTACCCAAATTCTCTGAACTGGAGGTAAATCTCTTCAAAATTGGTAACTGCCTTAATTTATCCTAAATTTATTTTCTTTAAGAAGGGTGCCTGATTGGGCTAAGAGGGACTGTTTGAATTTGTGACTAATCTGTCCAAATTTATAAGTTCCAGAGCATTCAGATCTATTTTCATAAAAATTATATGGCCATAATTTAAACTTTTAAACATATGCTACTGTTTTGTTTTGTTTTTCTTGTTTTCATTTTGCTAAGACTAGAGAGATTCGGTGGTAGAATTGCTAGTTCCTCATTTTCAGCCAGCTAGCCTTCTAGCTAATTTTAAACCTTCCTCTTGGCAGGGTTAAAATAGATTTTTTTGCCTTTAAATTCTTTTAACAAGGAGTAATTAAATCATTTTTTTCATCAGTAGAGAAATCTCTCAGACAAATTGAAGGGGAACTCATTTCAGTGGCTCACAGTGGGGTGAAGAACCTATCTAGAGGACCCTAGGGTTTGGGGAAGTGATTCTCTACTCCAGTGCTCTGACAACACCTTGAGGGGGCAGTAATTCAAGCCAGACCCAATAGCCTAAGGGGAGAGATTCCCTGCCTCAACAGTAAGCTGTCAAGACATGTGACCCTCCTGGGAGCAATCCCATCCTCTTCTGACCTGAGAAGAGGGCTCATTTTAGTTTTATACAGATGAGAAAAGGAAAAGGTTATTTTCATTTATATTTGCTTAGGATTTAGTCAGTCACTGATAATCACAGCCAAATTTTTAGGGAGTTTTAAAGGAAAGTAGGTATAAATTTTGTTGAATATTCACTTATAAAGGACCTTTAGACCCTAGTTGACCCATCGTAGGATCCTATTGGTTAAGCCTAGAAATTAAGAATTGAAAATATTGGAGAACTTGCCAAAACATATCCCTGAATATTACAGTGTTAGCTGTAGAAGTAAGAACTGTCGTATAGGCGGAACTTAGGCGGATAGAAGATTGACTTCATAATTGTAGGGGGGCCATCTCTAGTGTCTTCAGAGGGGAACTTCTCAGATGGAATAAGCCAAAAGCAGGCACCTCGGGAATCTAGTCCAATTCTCTCAGGAGAAGTTTCTCCAAGGAGCGCCCTCCTGGTTGGGGACGCCCCCAGAAGAGATGGGGTCAGGCATGAGGAGATAAATGTATCTTACGGGATTCCCACTGGGACAAGGGTGGACTCCCTGTCTTCAGAAGATTAAAGAAAGAGCTATTAAGCTGTGTAAAGTTTGGCTTGAGAATACAAAGAGTTTAGGGAACTGTTTTGGCCAAAGCATGGGACTTTTGATGATTTAGATTATGGAATTTTATTGAACAATCTACCCAAATCAACTTAGAACAAATGAACTATTGATGATATTGGTAAATTTGTCACCATTCTCAGTTTTTCTCCCTCTGGTTATACTTTGGCAAAAAGTCTAGAGGAATGGAACTTTAACCAGCTTTTCTATGTATTAGGGACATGTTCTAAATACAAGGTACCCTTTAAATGGGTGAACCCAATTGGAAAATTAGACTAAAGCAATTTTATATTGTTACTAATTACACTTTTTATTCATAAGAATGCAAATGCATTAACATGATTAGGAAACAGAAAAATTATCTTATGCTGACAGCAGGACTACAGCTACAAGATGGCCGTAACTTCTATACTCAATAGAGGAGACAGGTAAGATCTTGACTTCACAATCTCTTAGAGAAACACTTAGGAGAAGTTCAGGCCTGAATTAATGTTGTGTCTTGTCATATGTTCTTTGTGTTCGTTTTGTAAATGATGAAATTAAGTTTAGGAACAGTGGGTTTTTTACTTCAGATAGAAAAGGATCTTATATAATTAGGAAAATTTTAAAAGAATGGGAAATAAATGTCAGTGTTATGCTATTCGTGCTTTGTGTGGCTAACAGGAGTTTTACCTGTGCCTTTTATTTTGGTGTGATCAACCAAATGAAACAAGCTGTCAAAAAGTAAACTTTCAAAAAGCCTTAAAAGAGGACAAACCTCTCTTTTTGCTGTTTCCAACACTTGATGGGGTGCTTGGATGGGTGCTTAGCTCTAAAATCATGTCTCTGTAAGCCTCCCAATTTCTCAGTAGGCCCCTGTCCTATGTGAAAATTTTCTTTAGTTGCAGAACCCATTCTCTTATCAGAACTGACAGAAGGGTATCTGGCCCAAGGATTTTTGTCCCTGGCTGGCCCAAGGACTCTTCCTCACACCAGATCCCCAAGGACCATGCCTCTCACACCTCCTTCAGTGTCTGGTATACCCCTACACTTTCTCATCCATATCTCCCAAAGACACCTGGACCCCTAGATTACCTGATTAGCCTCCCTGGCATTCCTTTCCCATGCCCCTTTTCCATATAAGTCCCAGCACAATCCTCACTCTCTTGCAGATTCTGTAAGGACCCTTGGCTGCTTTTGCTACAGCGTTACAGTAAACTTTTTGTCACTTGATTAAGAAAAGGCTTGAGCATGTGAAATCATTCCAAGCAACTCTGTCTTGGAATTCTTGGGGTCCCAGCACCCCAAAACCTCTTCACAGTGGTCATGTTGGAGATTGCTGGGATGAAAGACAGATATGGAAATTAATTGAAAAACTAAGACACAAAAAAAGATTGGAAAGCAAATTTGTGAAAAAGGAATAAATTTCTTTCATTTCTAAATTATAATCTGGATGTCTTTCTGAAGTATTTTGATGAACTTATGGGGTACTACCAAACTCTGTAGAGTTTAATGAAAATAACAACAAGATCAGTTATTCCTTAATGGGACCTTTAAAATGACTAGAGATTGATTTAAAGCTGCAATTTGAATTTTAAGAACTGTCTTATTAATTATGATATGTTCAGGGGAGATTCAGTGAAATAGAAATTCATGGAAGTGTTAAAATAAGAAAAAATGCAGGAAATAGTATAGGAGAAATTAGATTAAAACTCTTGTGATCTTAAGTAATTTTACAACTCAAAATTTAAAAAGAAAACACATTGCTAAGTCTGAAGTTTTGCGGTATCAATCTGTGAAACTGTTTTTAATTTTAGTGTAGAATAAAGGTATACTTAAAAACTGTACTTAAAGTTGGGATAAATTTATTGTAGGAAGGAATTTTTATTATTAAAAGGCAGGACAATGAAATTTTACACTATTGTCAGAATAGGATAAAAGTGGGTAGAATTGGAGTTCATTTACCCTTCTGTTGTTTACTGCTTTTAAAAAACCAACCTGAGGGCACCAAGCAAATCTTGATTAGGACTCCTGATTAAAGGTGAATCCCAAAGTGCTCCTAGAAAAGGAAAGAAAAAACTTGTTTTGAAGTCAGAAAGCAACTGAAGGTAAGTGAAGTTTAATGATACTACTGCAGTTTAAATCAGTTGTTTAGGTAAATTAGAACACAGTAAAACTTGTATTGAGGTCAATTGGTTAGTAAAATAAGTTCAAATTGTATAATAAATCTATTGTAAGTTAGGAGAAAGAATTATTGAAGATAGAATTAAACAAGAATATAAAAAAGAGAAATATAGGAATAAATCAAGTGCATGCACACCTAAATAGACGGTGCTCCGATTGCAAAAGATCAAATTAATTGCAAAATTAATCAAAGAAGATCAAATTAAATTGCAAAAGATCATATGGCTCATGGAAGTATAAGATGCTGAAATTTTGGGAGGGAAAAGCAGAACTTGCAAATTATTTACCAATATCAGTGCCATTCCTGTGCCATTGTTGGGCTTTGACTGATCCTCCCAGGCATTGTCAAAATAGCGGATAAATGCTTTTCCAGCATAAAAGAAGTTAACTTTGAGAAGGAAATAAATTATTTCTTCTCCAAAGTCATCCTGCTTACTGAAATCTGTGATACCCTAAAATGAGGAACTTGTTCTGCTGAGTGAGTCATTTTTAAGTCTATTTGTCCATTGCCTAAAAGCCCTTAAAGAAATTGGTTTGAACTATGCATTTATAACCACTCAGGGTTTGAAAGTAAAAGGTTCTGGAGTTTTGAAAAGGATATTTCAGAGAGGGTCTTAATCTCAGTGAAATTTAAAAAAAAAAGATTTAGGAATTTTTTGAAGCAGTGCCCTTTGATAGTTACTGCATGTCTTCCTTCCCAATCAATTATAAGGCTGCAAAATCAGTTTCATAAAATGCATGTTAATTAATTGATCGATAGAGAAAGGATTAACTCTTTGCTCTTGTTTAAATAGTTATGCTAAAGGATTAGTAATTTAGAAAATATGAAGGAATTGGTTTGGCTCTTTGGGTAATTCAAAGAAACAAAGAAGCAATAATGGGAAGTTGGGAGTGTCACCATGATTTTTTTTTAATATAAACCAACTAAAAATAATGAAACTTTGTGCAAAATGAACTTTAGTTATTGCCACTAGTCATTATAAATCAAAATTGATTGGGTTGAAAATATTTTAATGGTAGTAAATTAGAGAATCTAATCAGTCCTTGTATGTACAAAAGGAATAAGAAATATTTACACCTATCTCCCAGGTTTGTTGGGAGAAACATAAAGGTGTGAAGTGCTTAACACAGTGCCTGGCTTGTATAAAGGTGAAGGTAGGATTCTCTTGACCTATCCCCATCTTAGTAAATAAAACATTCTCCCACATGGCTAATTCCATATAATTTGGCAGCCTATGACTGGAAATCAAACAGAGCTAATGCTGCCCTGTCCCTGCCTTTCTCCTCACATAGCAAATTTCATTGATAAGGGCAAATGTAAAAGAAGATGAACCATATTGGTGATTTTTTATTAAGTTATACATGTGAGTATAGTGAGGGATAATTTTGAATTATCATGTGAATCACAAATAATAGAGACCATGAAGCCTCACAAATGGTGGGTGATTTAGTTTATAAGAAATCATCCTATACCATTTTTTCATTGTGATAATATGTTTAGTGGGAGATGTCACTTAGTGAAAATGTGACAGAGCTTTCAACATTGGATTAAAAATTTCACATGTAAAAATTGTTTGAAATATCTATCTAATAATATTAAAAGAGACAAAGACTCATTTTCCAATTCAGGCGTCATGATGCAACAATTGAAATCCTCTCAACATTCAGGTGAATTGTGTATTCTCAATATAATGATTCTGCTTATAGCTCTATTTTATATTGAGTTTATGTTAAGTCTTGGAACTTGAGAAGGAGAAAGCCCCTTGAAAGCTGACCTAGGAATGTGGTTTATTTTGGAAATATAAAATTATGGCCCTTGAACCTTTTTTCATCTACATCACAGATATGTGATCCTTAATAATTCAATCTATAAAGCTATTATTATTGGAACTTGCTGTTAGACCTCATGGAAATGTAATTGATATTATTCTGAGTCTGATTCCAGGTATGATCATCAAGGAATCCTAGTAGGTAAATGATCCATGATGCCAGTAACCCTATAAGATTGACATCCATGAATTACAGGTGGAGTTCTCATGGGGAAGGCTGGGAAAACTACTTTCTCTTAGCATGGGCTGAGGTAGAATTTGTCTAACTCAATTTTCCCAGTAAATAATTTCCTCTTGAATGAAAAATATCCCACCTTTTAGGCCTGGCTCAATAAAATTGACTATCTATGTGACTTTAGGCAGGAACTGACATGAAGTTAGGGAAGCATTTTTCCCCTACTATACAATGTCTCTATTTTTTTCCCTATGGCAAATTTCTATAATCATGACAGGTTATCGGAATAAATACAATATTAAATCCTTATTTCGTAAGTTAATACTGGAGTATATCTGAGTTTTTATAAAAAGATACAGGTATAAGATTTGAGCTATTTAGCCTAAGGATGAGCCTAAGCCTGAGGATAATTGGGTACTGATGGAACAGTTTATGGGACCAAACTGTTGTTCTACTAATTATGAAGCCTAAAACAGATGTATCTTCAGTTTTGGTTTAAAAATATGATAGAATATCTTGTATTACCTAAATGAGAAAAGCCAATTTTATTTGGGTCTGTTACTACTAACTAAACACTGAGGATGTCTTGGAAGGCAAATATGTTTTATTACAAATAACTTATTTGATCTATACTGTCTTGAAATTGACTACTCACTATATTTATGCATCCCAACCCAGAACTTTTTGTTACAACTGCAATTATTTTGGCAACTTTTAAATGAATTCAATTGTGTATCAGGGGTCATCATCCTATAAAAAAGAAGTGTTCTATTAATAGTTCTCAAGCAGAATCTCATCCTTCTAAGGGAGGAAACAGGGGGAGGGATGAGTAGCTAAAAGAAAATAGCTAGAAAAGAAAATAGCTGGAGTGAAAAATTTTCAGTTGGTTTTAATAAATAGTTGTAACAAGATTAGGTAATTATATATGACAAATATAGAATTTAGGTTCAGAATTTTAAAAAAATTTTTCAATTCTCATTTGACTTTGCCAACCTAAAAATGTAAATTCTCTGATATAGTGATGTTAATATTAGTGCTATTAAGGGTTGAGCTAGCTCTCACTACCTGATCTGGTTATTGGAATAGCAAACTAGAATTGTATTAAGACCTGTTTTGTCAGAGAATTTCTAACAGAGAAGGGGATTTCTGCAAGTGACCCGAACTGAAGAAGCAAATCCACTAGAAGCTGCTTTGAAGTCCCATTCATTCCAATATTGCTAACAGGAGAGATCTCCAGAAGACCACAGGACTGCATCAGAAGATGTTTCAGAGACTGGACAACTGTGTGAGATGTGATGGGTAAGCATGATACCTTCATCATCATCATCCCCTCCATAAATGATTACTAGTCCACCTGTTCCTGAGCCTGCGGTGACTGGAACCTCAAATCTTCCCTTTTCATCTCCTACTTCAGCTTTTGCTCCACCACCAACAGCAATGACTGATAATTATTTTGTTCTTGGAACTCAACCTATTCCTTATTTTCCTCCACTCCCTATGCTACAGCTGTCTAGATCTGTTTGTGCTATCTGCAGGCACGTTACCTCTCATCATCATAATGGGGTGGCTATTTGTCAAAATTGCCTGAATCATTTTCATAAACTCAAAAGATTTCCAGAACCTGTATGTAGGGCAAACAGTGTTTGCACTTCTGTGCCTGAACAAATGCCCTATGGTCCCCTATTTTCATCTCTTTTAGGGCATGTTTTTCTGGAGGGTACTTGTCCCTCATGGTTCTTGGTTAATGAAAGAGTCACCTCAGACATTTATTGTATATTTAGTATATTATGAGTTAATGTTAAATCAAATGGAACACAATTGGTATGTTGTAAGTTGTGCCATTTTCCCTCTTCACTAGTGTCACCCTTGCACCTCGGTAAGGGAACTGCCCTCTTCTGGTTTTGCATCGCCCATGAAAGACTGCCTTCCATGCACGTAGATTATAATGATCCAAAGAAAGACTGGGATCTTTCTCTAGATTGAAGAGGGGGAATGTGAGAAATGATTCATTTGGACTCCTACTCTATTCCAGTCAGTATCAATCAATATGATATGATTCCATAGGGGTAGCGATTATAAGTTCTGTCTAATAGGCCCCAAAGCTGTGAACTGCAGATTGTAAGTTACTTGCTTAATTATAGGAAGCTACTTAGAGGTCCTCCACCCTTATTTTTCCTTGTTATGGTGACCAAGTCCAACATGGCAGAGGTGACTAAATGACATGGAAAGTCCCTCAACTTATTTTTGTATCGCTAGACAATTCTCTCTTGTCCAAAATGAGCTGGTGACCATCTTATGACCACTTAGTGGAGATGCCCCATGCTTCGATGAACCCGAGACCCCTCTGCTGACATACCACTTCTAGCTGATATATCTTTTTTTGGCAAGATCTGTCAACCAATGGGATTCTGTACTTTGTATGGCCTCTTTAGAATGTTTGGGTATCAAATCTGGTATCAAGCCTTATCAAAATAAGGCTCTGGACAAAGGGGGCATCTCAGATTGTGAGGAACATCTGAGGTCTACTTCACTGGAAGGGACCATGGACCCTTTAATAAAGTGCCATTGGTTCAGAGCTCTGCCTTGGTCTCTTTTATTGCAGGTTGGACAATTCTGATTCCCACGTATACAATTTTTTAAAAAATTGTATTTGGCTTTGGAATTCAAATCAGTCTGATAACCACATTTATACACTTTCCCAGCAACGTACCTGACCTGGAAATCCCTAATCTTTCTACGTCTCAACTCAGCTATCAGTAGCTTGGCATCCAGCTGAACAATGGAGGATATATACATGGGCATTTGGGAACAATCTTAGAGCAGGAAGGGGCCTCTGAGATCATTTATTCCTCATTTTATGGATGAGGAAATCAAGAAATTAAGCACCTTGCCCAAAGGCACACCACTAATTAGTGTCACAGTAAGGACTGAGACCCAGACGTGACTCCCAGATCAATGTCCTTCTTCCTTTTGGTTGAGAATTGAGAGTCCATTGTGAAACTACAAAGAACGTGGGAAGCTTTTGATGTATAATTGAGTTTTTTCTCTAATTTGACTTCAGATTCAATTCAACTTGACATTCATTAAGCTCTAACTGTGTGCAAGGCACTTTGCTAGGTGGTATGCCAAGGGCTAGGGGCACAAAGATTTTTTTTAATGTCCTGCCTTCAAGGAGCTTACATCAAACAATGGTCCTATACCATCTCATCTAGGTTGGTTCCCCACTAGGACTGTGAGGCAAAAATGAAACAGACCCTGCCCTCAAATAGCTTCTATTCTACTGGAGGCATGAAACATGTTTACAAACAAGTAAATACAGGTTACATACAAAATAAATATGCTACTTGGGCTGGGGCACTAACAACCTGGAGAATCAGCAAAGACTGATGAAGGAGGTGGCATTTAAGCCGAATCTTGAAGGAACCTGGGGATTCCTTAGGGTTCTTTCAAGGGAGAAGGAGGTGAGAAGGGAGAGCTTTCTAGGCATGGAGGTTTAAAATTTGCAAGGATATGGAGGCTGGAGATACATAAGGAACAATAAGTAAGCCAATTTGGTTGTATCTCTCTTTTTTTTTTTCTTTTCTTTTCTTTTTTTTTTTGGTGAGGCAGTCAGGGTTAAGTGACTTGCCCAATGTCACACAGCTAGTGTCAAGTGTCTGAGGCCGAATTAGTTTGGTTGTATCTTATGGCATGTAAGGAAGGAAACATGTCAATGGCCTGAAAAGAGATGTTGGAGTTAGATTGTAAAGGGCTTTAAATGCCAAGCAGAGGAGTCTGTAGTCTATCCTAAAGACAATACAACAGGGAGTCACTGAGGCTGTTTGAGAAGGGTAGCAACAAGTCAGACCTGTGCTTTAGGAATATCAGTTTTGTAGGTGTGTGTGGATAAACTGGAGAGGCTAGAGAGATTAGGCAGGGAGATCAGTTAGGAGGCTTGTGTGATAATTCAGGTTAGAGGCGGTCAGGGTTTGAATGAGGGAGGTTGTAATGTGGCTGGAGAGAAGGGGATATATGTGAAAGATGCCAAGGAGGTAGAATCAATAAGATTTGGCAATTGATTAGCTATAGAGGGAGGTGGAGTGAATGAAGAATAGAGAGGATAAATCCTTGGCTCTGAACTTGATAACTAGAAGAACAGTGGCACCCTCAACAGAAGAGGGAGAGGCAGGAGGAGGGGAACATTTGGAGGGAAAGATAATCAGTTCATTTTGGGACATGGCGAATTTGAGATGCCTCAGGGACATCCAGGCAGAGATGGCAAGCAGGCAGTTGGAGAAAAAGAAATCAGAACTCAGGAGAGAGATGAGAGCTGGATACATAGATTTGGGAGTTATTTGTATGGAGATGAGGGTTGAATCCATGGGAGCTAATAGTGAGATCACCAGGAGAGATTAGAGAGAGAAAAGGAGAGGGCTTTGGGGCACTCTCACACAGGGGGTGGGATAGAGATGATGATCCTACCAAGAAGACTAAGAAGATCGGTCAGACAAGCAGGAAGAGAACCATGATGGTGGAGTGTTTAAACAACAACACAGCCAGGGAAGAGAATAGAGTCTGCAAACTTTAGACCAGTGAGCTTGGCTTTAACTCCTGGGAAAATTCTAGAACATATCATTAATGATATGGTTAGCAAACCTTCCCTTCTGGGAAGAGAAATAGTCATTACAAAGAGCTAGCATGGCTTCATCCAGATCAGGTCATGTCAGACTAACCTCATTTTCTTTTTTATAGGATTCTAAAACTGGTAAATGAGGGATGTTGTGGCCATAGCTTACCCAGATTTTAGCAAAGCTTTTGATAAAGTGTCTCATCCAGTTGTAAAGAAGTCATATGGATAGATTCAAAACTAGCTGGAGGGCTGCACTCAAAGAGCAGTTGTGGATGGATGGATGGATGGATGGATGGATGGATGGATGGATGGGTGGATGGATGAAAAAACTACTTACGATGTTCATAGCACTGTGCTAAGCACTGGGGATACAAATAGAAAGCTCTGAAGGAGCACACATTCTAATGGGGGAGACAGCCCATATGAAGGGTTTCAGTTGCAGGTCAGATGGAAAGGTCTGCAGCAAAGCAAATTTTAAAGGCCTCTTCTTTAATGTCATTTCCACTGATAAAGTCACATCAGTTTTTGATGCTGAACCTCTTGAGAGTGCCAACAACTTTGGTAGCAAGATCTTTTCCAGATCTTCATCACCTGTAGGAGCAGTTGCCAGAATGCATCCCTACAGGGGCTGCTTCCCAGGATGATGTATGAGGGTACTAGGATGGAAATGTTTTTACTCCTCGGGCTAATTTTCATTAGGGTCTGTGAGGAGATGGCTGTCAAAATGGTGGTGGTGGTTTATCTTCCCTGGCACACATTGTCTTTTGTGTCTCCCCCAGGTTCCTCACTGCCTCAGCTAGGCCAGCCTACCTGTTCCGTGGGTGGGAATTACTGGGAATAACCAAGCCCTTCTCTGTAGAAGTAGCCTTTCCAGGTGATGGCTTTGAGGATCAGGCTTGAAACAGGACCAGTAGTGTGGGAGGCACTGCTCTTTCCAAGGCTCTTGGGTTCAGTGTCCTGGACCATTTCTACTAAAGAACTCCAGCCCTGTGCTATTTAGCTTCTTTTTTAAAAAAAATTAATGCTATGGATACAGGTATACATGGCATGCTCATCATATTTAAAGAGGACCCAGAACTGGAAGGGAGAGCAACACACTCGGTGACAGTCATATCCAAAAGGATCTAGACAAGGCTAGAGTTTGGGGCAGAATCCAGTAAGATGAATTTAGTAGGGATGAATGTAAACACTTAAGCTTGGATAGAAAAACATCAGCCTTACAAGATGGGGGAGGTGGTGTTGTTGGTGGTGGTGGTATGTGTGTGTGTGTTCAGGCATTTTCAGTCATTTCTGACTATGGTCCCACATGGGGCTTTCTTGGTAAAGATACTGGAGTGGTTTGCCATTTCCTTCTCCAGCTTATTTTATAGATGAGGAAATTGAGGCAAATAAGGTTGAGTGACTCACCTAGGGTCACACAGCTAGTAAGTGTCTGAGGCCAGATTTGAACTCAGGAAGATGAGTTGTCCTGACTCCAGGCCCAGCACTCTATCCACTGTGCCATCAGGAGTCATTCTGAAAAAGATTTAGGAGTCTTAGTGGACTACAAGTTCAGCAGTAGGATGTGGCAAGCAAAAAAAGCTAATACCCTCTTGGGCTGTGCTAATAGAAGAATAGCGTCCAAGAGTAGGGAGTATAGTCCTCTGCTCTTATCAGACCTCATCTGGAGGGTTGTATTCAGTTCTGAGTGCTACCATTTCAGAAGGACGTTGATAAACTGAAGAGTAACCAAAGAAGGGCCAGATGGTGAAGGACTTTTAAGTAGATGTCAACATGAGGACTGGCTGACAGAATTGGAGATATTGATTTCAGAGAAGAGAAGGCTCAGGACATATAATAACCATCTTCATATACTTGAAGGGCTGTCCTATAAAGGAAGGCTTAAATTTGCTTTGTTTGGCTTCAGAGGACAGAGCCAGGAACAGCAGGCAGAAGTATCAAAGAGCCAATTTTACTTTGATGTCAGATAAAGATTCTTGAAAATTTGAGCTCTCGCACAGTGGCATGGGCTGCCTTGAGAGGTGCTGTATTTCCCCTCCTTGGTGGTCTTCAGGCAGACTGGACAGCCGCTTGTCGGGCAGAGGGGGTGGTTCTTTTCATGTATGGATTGTGTTAGATGGTCACTCAAGTCCCTTCTACTGCTCCAATCCTGTGATTCCGTCTGGGATCCTTTGATTTTACTGCCTGCAAAGGCATTAAAATATCCAAGGCACAGAGGTCGATAAGCCAAGAAATCCACCTTCCATAGCAGTCGTTCTGTTACCATCGACCTAATTGCCTAGAATCAAACAACTCCGTCTCTCACTACCACTTCTATCCCCTCTCCCTAAAGAAATTGAAAAAAGAACAGAAGCTCTTGTATGTTTTCTGCTGTACACCCTTTGATTCTGCATGAGCTTTCTCTGATCGTTTCAACGTCCCTGCCTCCTCCGTTCTCTTGCCTTTGGTCACTTCATTAGTTTCTTTCCCAAAGCAGAGAAAAAGGAATGGTGAACATTAAAAAAAAAATCAATGCTGTCCAGATAACCTTATTCCCAAAAAAATCACCCCTACTAACCCTTCAGATTCTCACCTATGAATTGGTTATTGAACCCAACCATATTGTCCAATTTTTTAACCCCCTACTTCTCCAGTAGCATGACCTCTTATTAATACCCATCTCACTAGGCAGGGGGAACATAATTGTTTGTTTCCAATAAATATACTCAGAGACCTACTTCCCTCATTTCCTCCCTTCCTCTTCTTGGCCTACCTCCAGATACTAAGAACCATGGAAACCAAACAAAAGTGGATTGGGAAGATGGGAAGTATGCTGCACTCCCCTACTGATTGATACTCCTGGGTTCATTGAAACTTTTATACCAGACAGTCAGTCTAATCTAATAAGTATTTACTGAGCTACATATAAGACAGTTTACTAGATGCTGGTGATAAAAAATTGAAACAAAAAATGGTTAAGGAGATTACATTTTGAGTGTTGGGGATAACGACATATAGCAGGAGTGGATTGAGTAGATTTGGGGTCAAAGCATTGGTAAGACAGAAATGAAGTCATAAGGCAACGACTGAAGGGTTCAAGGGGATTTCAGTGGCCAACTAGTCCAATCTGAGCTCCTCTACAGTATCCCCAAGTGGCTATCTTGTCTTTGCTTGAAGACTTCCAGTGACAGGGGACACATGACCCACTGAGGCAGCCGTGTCAATGTTGGAGAGCTGTAATTGTTAGGAGCGTTTTCCTCACCTTAAGTCTAAATCTGCCTCGGTGCACCTTTCACCCATCATTCCTGGTGCCAAGCAGAACGAGATGAATCTCTCCTCCCATACCAACCCTTCAAGAGCATGAAGACTCCTACTATGCCCTCCCTGCATCTTCCCCAGGCTAAAGAACCCTAGTTACTTTAAGCAGTCTTCATACAGTATAGTCCTGAAGTACTTCACCATCATCGGCATCGATAGCAGCTAAGTAGTGTAGTGGGTAGAGCAGCAAGTGTGGAGTCAGGAAGATCTGAGTTCTAATCCAGCCTCAGACACTTCCCAGCTGTGGGTAAGTCACTTATCTTCTTCTGGTCTTACTTGTCCTATCTTTAAAATAAGAATAATAACAGAATCTACCAGTTCTGTGAGCTTCAAATGAAATAATATTTGTAATGTGCCCAGCACATAGTAAGAACTACACAAACGTTAGTTATTATCATTATCATTGTTGCTCTATTCTGGAAATTCTCCAACTTATCAAAATCTTTTATAAAACATGGCAACCATAATGGAACATAGTTTTTCAGATATAATCTTACCAGGACAGAATACCTTCCTACTCCTAGATACTTTGCTTATCAAGGCCACATGTGGCCCTCTAGGTCCTCAAGTGTGGCTCTTTGACTGAATCCAAACTTCACATAACAAACCCCCTTAATGAAAGGACTTGTTCTATAAAACTTAGACTCAGTCAAAAGGCCTCACCCAAGGACCTACAAGGCCACCCATGGCCTTGAGGCCCCAGGTTCCACACTCCTGATTCTAATTCCCAATTCCTACCATACTTAAAGTACTCTTAGAACAAGTGTGCTTTGGGTCTGAATTTTTGCTCTCATTTCTTTTATTTTTAAAAATGTTTTATTTATGTTGTAAAATATTTTCCAATTATATGTAAATTTTAGCAATCATCTTTTAAAATTTTGAGTTCCAAATTGTCTCTTTCTCTCTCCTGCCTCTTCCCCTTCTTGAGAAGGCAAGCAATTTGATATTGATTCTACATGTGAAGTCATGCAAAACACATTTCCATGTTAGACTTGTTGCAAAAGAAAACACAGACAAAAAAAACAAGAAAAATAAAGAAAGTTTAAAAAGTATGCTTCATTCTGCATTCAGATTCCATCATTTCTTTCTCTGAAGTGGATAGCTTTTTTCTTCTTGAGTCCTTTGGAATTGTCTTGGATCATTGTTTTGATCAGAGATTGCTCTCATTTCAATCCAGATTACGGGGAAGTACCAAAAGGAGGCATTTCCTATTGTTGTAAATACACAAGTCAAGATTTTAAAGTCTTTTTGCAATATTCTGTAGAGCCACAAGATGGAGAATCTTATTCCAAGATCGTCTGTCTTTGTGTCTCTTAAGGTTATCCCGTGTGTATGTCACTTTTTCCTCTCTCTTACATGTGGATGTTATCTCTGGGTATATTCTCTCCCTTTGTAGCTCTATCTTTCTTTCCCTGTCTCATTCTTTCTGTTTCTCTTTTTATATTGGAGAGGCAACATGGGGGAGTACTCCCTTTGGAATCAGGGGTCCTAAGTTCAAATCTTGCCTCTGATGTTTACTAGCCATGTAACTTGGATAAAGTGGCTTACCATTTTTGAGTCTGTTTCTCAGCTGTAAACTGAAGTCATTGAAGTTGGGACCTTTGAGGTCCCTTCATGTTCTAAATTGATGATCTGCCCATTTTTATATTCTAGACCTCTCCATTCTGCATGCCCATTCCTCTCAAATAACTCAGCCACAAGATATAATGAAACTTGGTTTAGACTGTGTATTGTTTTCATTGAATAGAGCTTGAAGCATCCTATTATTAATTTTAAAAGTGGATAATTAGAACATTTTAAATTCCTATTTTTAAAAAGAAGCCAATTTGCTTTTTACTTATGTGACCATTTATTCTTTTTTTTTCCTGCGTAGGTCAAAGCCCTTTGAACAATGTCTCACGTCTGTCCTAGAATATTAAAAAGAAAAGCAAAAAAACTTAATTGTGCAATTCTAAGGCTAGAAGACATGCAATAGGTTGTCCAGTCCATTCCTCTGCCTCCATATTCTCAGAAATTCTTGAAAAGCCGCAGGGAAAGAAATTTAATTCCTATAACATTTTTCTAATATCTTACATCCTTCACAATCAGAATATTCTTTTTTGTGTCTTACCCCAGAGCCCTTCTCACAAGCTTATTTATCCATGGGAAAGCTCAAGAGATCTTCTCTACCATTCTGGTCAGGCTTTTATGGCAGAAGAAGCCCTGAGATCATCTGCTTTGTTGGAGGCAGACAGTGACCAACCATCATTAGGTCGATAAGGTTGGCTTTCTATAGTAACTTGAACTGTCTCCATCAATATCAGGCCACTGTCACCAGCAGGCTAAATCAGGAGGAAGGAACTGCCCCATTCATCATGAGGGTAAATTATCCTAATAGAGCAATTAAGAGGATGCTTTTTAGGTAATATACAGTAAGGACTTCCTAATCATTGGCATAATAATATATAACTATGAGTTGAGCTTTCTATCAGATCATTTTGCCAAAGAGAATTGGCCTGCAAGCCACATTTCGTCTTGGTCCTTGGTGTTTGTCTCCAGGAAGTCAGTTCCCTCCTTACCACAGTTGGTTGAATCACGCTTGCATTTGCGTTTTTTATTTTTCTGTTATGAGCTCTCTAAAGGGTAGAGACGATATCTCAGTTTGATTTGTGCAGTAAGCAGCACAGCATCAACATACTTAAATCTTGTAGGCTTAAGGCACAAACATCTGGTCTTTCAATTTGGTAGCAAACTCCCTCTACCCCTGCTGGCTCCTCCATCTAAAGGTGGTGATGTCTCGATTCCCCTTCACTCCCTCTTCCCAACCCTCCCATCCACATCTCATAAACTTTTTCCTCTGTTTGAAAACCAACTTAAACATTAGCAATTTCCTTAATGCATTCAGATGCTCTTTGGATGTTTATTCACTTGTGCCACTGACTTTTCATGTCTTTGTGGGGGTTGTGGACTTTCAACTGTAAGCTCCTAGTAGGCAGGGACCTTTCCTGTATAACTTACATTAACATGGCACAGTGCTATAGGAACAGGATGGCAATCATCATATTAAGAATAATCAGATGTAAGAGAGTCTGAAATGCCAAGGAGATTTTGATTAATTAATTAAATGAAAGAAGGTTAAAGAAAAGAGCAGAGTTCTTTGTTTTCTGGGATGTTTTTTTTGTTTGGTTTTGTGCAGAAGAAGTATAGATTTGACAGGAATTCATGTTTCCTGGCATGAAATGCTCTTTGGGGTTCTTTGGACAAGTCTTAATGAATAAATGAAGCCTAGAAATCCCTTAGTGTAGAAGTATGACGTAGGTTTTCATTGAATCTGGCTCAGATAGCTCAGATCCAGCTGCGGTGAGAGAGAGAGAGAGAGAGAGAGAGAGAGAGAGAGAGAGAGAAGAAAGAATAAGAAACATGTACAAGCCTAAAGCCTATACATTTAGCTAAGGATTTGTCAATAACATCATCTAATTGCATGGGGCAGCTATGAAACATGCCTAAATGTGGTAATTGCTGTTTGAAGCCAATTTGAGTCACTGGAACTTGGTGCAGGGAAGATAGATGGCTGGTAGAACAAGATCATTTAGCTCTGGCTGTAGGAACCGTAAGTACCTAGCTGAAAGACAGTATGAAATGGGGGGGTGGGTAATTGTCTTTATTATTATTAATAATAATAACAACAATAATAATGGCCAGCATTTATTTTGTTCTTTAAGATTTGTGAAACATTTTGTCTCCCAGCCTTGTGCTGTTATCAATCCTTGCAAATCAAAACCAGTGGGTAATCCTTCTTAGGATTCCCTTTGTTTAGATCCAGCCTTTGGGAAACTGGATGGAGGCTTCCATGGTAGATGTAATGTCATATGTCTTGTTTCCAGGAACTAAAAAGGCCAAAGGCCAAAGCAGTCTTCAAGACACTCCCCCCCCACGCCAAAAAAAAAAAGACATTAGCCTAAGTTAGTAGAGGATTTTAAAAATTAACCAACAAGCAAACATTTATTAAACATTCATTCTGTACATGAGAGGCACTGTACTAGGCACTGGAAATTCCAAGTGAAAAGTGGAAAAGTCCCTACCTTTGAGAAGCTTATATTCTATGCTTTTCATAAAAAGGTGGCCCTTCTTGCCAAGACAACCTCTCTGTACAAAGTGGTGGGTTTTTTAAACATAAAGGTTTTTTTGTGTTATTCCTTTTTTTTAAATTATAGTAGTTTCTAAATATTCCTTCCTCTTCTTTCCCTCACCCCTATATCCTATACTGAAACTTCTCTTGAATCAAAGAACAAGTTAAGCAAAAGCAACCAATGAAGTGGTCAGTTCTGACAGAGTATGCAATACTCTTATACTTAAAGCTCTATATAGATCTTTAAGTTTTGCAAAGTATTTTGCAAATATTATCTCATTTGATCCTCACAACCACCTTGGGAGAGAGGTGATATTATTATCATCCCCATTTTACAGTTGAGGAAACTGAGGCAAACAGAAGTTAAGTGACCTTGCCCAGGGTAAGTATCTGAGGCCTGACTTGAAGTCAAGTCCTCCTGACTCCAGGCCCAGCACTCTGTGCACTATGGTGGCCCCTAGCCACCTCTCCTTCCCTACTCCTCCACCTCTCTGCTGAGAAGAGGGGAGGTATATTTCATCATCTCTTCTAGAGAACCACGATCAGTCATTATGGTTACTCAGTGTCCGTCTTCTGGTTAGTGCTCTTTTCATTTACATTCTTGTAGTCATTGTGTTTTTTGTGGCTTTTGTTGTTGCCTGAGAACTTTACTTTGCATCAGTTCATATATACAGGGCTTCCACGGAATAGGCAGAGTGAACATTTTGTTTCAAAGGGCCACGGAGGTGGCAGAAGCACATGCTGTGGAGCTCTTAGAGCTCACACAGGCACCAGAGAGGCCAAGGTCATCCACTGCATCTCGGACCATCGCCAGTCTTCTTGACTTTTGTTTTGCCACTGGACTTCAATGACTCTGGAAGAGAGAGTGAGGCTGATGACTTCTTGCAGCTCCACCTCACTCAAATCAAAAAGATATCATCCATACTATTTTTTCAGTGTACATTGGCCCCTGACATCATGATGTCATTTTGGTCCAAACATCAACATTTCATCCCATTCAATGTTTCTTAGAGTGCAGTAATATTCCATTACATTTATGTGCCATAGTTTGTTTAGCCATTCCCTAACCAGTGGGCATCTACTGTTTCCAAGTCATTAAAAAAATGCATTTATTATTTATTTTAAAAAATTTTGAATTCCAAATTCTCTCCTTCTTTGCAGTCCCTCCCCACTCATTGAGAAAGCAAGCATTGTGATGTCAATTATACATGCAAAATCATGTAAAACATAGTTCCATATTAGCCATGTTTCAAAAAAAGGAAGAAAAATAAAGAAAGTTTAAAAAAAACCCCTATGCTTCAATCATCAATTCTCTCTCTGGAGGTGGCTAGCACTTTTCATCATGAGTCCTTCAGAATTGTCTTGGATCATTGTATTGAACACAGTAGCTAAGTCTTTCATAGCTGATTGTCACTGCAATATTGTTATTATGCACAGTGCTCTTCTGGTTCTATTTACTTCACTTCACATCGGTTCATGTAAGTTTTTCTGAAAGCATCCTGCACAATAGTATTCCATCACAATCATATGCCACAGCTTGTTCAGCTGTTCTCCAGTTGAGGGGCATCCCCTCAATTTCCAGTTCTTTGCTATTGCAGAAAATGGCACTGTGATATTTTGGTGTAGATGGGACTTTTCTTTCTATTTTTGACCTCAGTCCTGGGAGATAGATGTTGTTATTCTTATTCTTATTGTAGAGGTAAGAAAACTAAGGCAACCGGAATAAGTGACTTCCCCAGGATTACACAACTGGTAAGTGTTTGAAGCTGGATTTGAACTCAGATCTTCCTAACTTGATGTATTACACCACCTAGCTACCTATGTGTGTATATACATGCACACAAATGGGCAATGTGTTTGTATATGTGTATGTATGTACATATACATGCATGTTTATATGTATGCACAGTAGCAGGATCATGGGATCACAGGGTCAAAGATTATAAACATTTTTGTCATTTTCACAAATAACTCCAAATTTTTTTCCACAATAGTTGGACCAATTCATAGCATCACCTACAATATATTAGTGTGTCTGTCATCCCATAGGAGCTGCAGAGTTTTTGCAGAGACCCTGAATCCATATGTAAAGCCATAAATAAGCACATATACTTTCCATATATGATTAAGTAATGCCTCACACATTTATGTCTCACTGTTTTTAAATGTGTGTAGATGATCTTATGATTAATAAAATGCAAATTTATTTAAAAGCTTTACTGAATTCTGAGTAGGTTTTTTGTCATCAGATGTTATCTCAATCAAGGGATCCTAATAGTACAACTACTATCATATGAGGGTCTGTAAAATTTTGCATGTCAAAAATACTCAAAAAGGTTCAGAACCACCGCCTTAAGTCCTTAATATCAGCAGAGTTATTTCAGAATTGAAGAGGGAGAGAGGGAGGCTCAGACTCAAAGACTAAGTCCTTCCAAATCTGTAAACATCCTTAGCCCATCTGGCATTTCTTTGTCTTCCTCCATTCCCACCCCGCATCCCTACCCTCCCTCATAGACTTAGATTTCCCTCAGCTCCTAGTCCTCTCCCACCTTGTGATCTCTGCTTTCTGATCAGGGAGTCATTTAGGGAAAATCCTTTTAATTAAGAGGAGAGCAACAAATTATTGAATCCAAGTCATTTATAACCCTACCATCTGGTCACTGATCCTTCCAGCTCCACTCTTCCTCCGAGTTAGCTTCGGATTAAAAAGTGGTAAGGAGCATGGGAGGAGAAAGAGGAGAATCACATCTGTTTAATCTGAGTTAGAGGACATTTCTTTCTAGAGGCAAGGGGATTGGACCATAAGATTACTTGTCATATTTGCATGGGCTAGAATTTCATTGCTAGAGAGACAAAACAAAGATTTAGAGTTGTCCTTTCACTCCTTTCTTGACCTTGCTCCTGTGATCATAAAAGCATAGATTTAGGACTCAAAGGGGCTATAGAGACCACTGAGTCCATTCTCCTTATTTTATAGATGAGGAAACTGAGGCACAGAGAGGTTAAGTGACTTGCCCAATCTATCACATGGATAGTAAGTATCTGAGGGAGTAGTTGAACCCAGTCTTTCTGACTGCAGCAGGTCCAGTATCCTATCTACTATACCATGCTGCCTCTCCCTTGATGAATCCCAGGATGATTCAGTCTAGTGTTACCTATGTACCTCCTTTTCTATAACAGCAATTATGCTCAGAAAAGCCACCATGCCTCAGTATTACTTTCTCCCTTAGAAATTCGGGCTCTACATACTATGTCTCCTCCAACATAGTGTCTTATATGCATATATTAAGATTGTTCAAGGTTCCTTCATAAATACAGCCACAGACATGATTTTGTTCAGTGACCCTCTGACCATTAATATCTACCAGAACATAGAACAGAGACATATGTTCGCTAAAAGTATCCACCACTGTCATGGTGAATCCAAAGGAGAATCCAAATGGAAGGGGATTCCGTGTAGGCAGTAAAATCTGCCCCATACTCTTGGTTGTGGATGAAATTGTGCTTATTATACCTAGCCCCAGTCTACTGCCAAATACCCCCAATGGGGGCCATGCCCACTCAAGATATAGGCTTGGCAATTCACAGAGGAAAAACCAAGTGGATGAAAGTCCAGATTGGATGAACAGCTGCATCCATCATGCTGCTGGTTGAACAGTTCATTGATTTAGTCTGTCAGGACATACGTGCTGGACTAGCTCTACATATGAATGGTAAACTGTGGTCAGAATTGAAGAGGAAGTAAAGAGTAGTCTTTATTTCAGAGGAAGTACAGAGTAGGCTTTATTTCATTTGAGAATTGACTGTTTGCACACATCTTTTAAATAACAATATCCATCCAATGATGCTACATGGTTTCAATTCATGGAATACTATAATTTTGCAAAAATTTAAATTATGTGTGTCCTGAAGGACACCATAAAGCTATATGATAAGCATGAGTCAATTACAGCATCTTGGCGGTAACAACATTTCCTCTTGTAATTTCTTTTTTATTAATGCATTACCATAAGATATTAGCGCTCTTTTCTTTTTAAAAAATTTTTTCAATGAACAAAAATTGATTTATTCTTCCTCACACACACTCCATCACTGAAAAAAAAGAAAGGAAAAGAAACCCTTGTCACCAAAACACAATCAACAACAACAACAAACCCTGTGTTGGCCAAATCTAAAACATGTGTCCCTTTGTCCAGGAGATGGGTAGCATGCTTCATCATTGGTTCTCTGGAATTGGCTTTGCCAGTGATAACTTGCAGTCAGGAAGTAGCTTAAAACAGATCTCTAGGAAACGTATGCTCAGAAAAAGAGGTAGGCTGGGCATAGAACAAGAGAAAGACAACAAATAGGCAATCCAGGTACTGTACTGGCACCCAAGGAATGTTCAAAGACATAAAGTGTTAGATTGTGATCAGATCTCTTCTAGAGGATTTCAGGGAAGGGCGTGGAATCACCCAGAATGAGAAGACATAGGCAAATTGCAATCTGTACCATTGAAAGAAATCCCCACATCAGGGAAATAGAGGGTCCATGAAGGCGGAAGGAGCTACTATGATTCGGCCTGGAAGAAAGAAAACTAGGGAACTGAGAACATGTAAGGGGAGGGAGCAGGACAGAATAATGATTTTCAGGTCTTTAAAGGATTATTTATTACACCTGGGAAATACAACAGGTGTTGCTGATGTTGTTCTTAAATGTGTTTTCATAGTTGTTGGCACCACAGTGGAGTGAACATTGC
The DNA here is from genome assembly GCF_003287225.1 of Phascolarctos cinereus. NCBI lineage: Eukaryota > Metazoa > Chordata > Mammalia > Diprotodontia > Phascolarctidae > Phascolarctos > Phascolarctos cinereus. The sequence continues at coordinate 69,846,144 of NW_027556180.1, forward strand.
AAATGTATCTCATCTCCCTTGAGAGTTTAGCTATTGAGAGCACAAGCCATTCCTTTTCTGTTTCTATGTATTTCTAAGCTGTTCCTATAGCTGGTAGATTCTTAACAAATGTTTGAATGAATGAGTAGTGTATTTATTCAGAACAGAGTAAGGTAAGCCATTCTTAACAGAGAGTCGACAGCCTATGGCCACTTCGAAAGGACTGTGAACAGTGAGCATTCTTCTTGTCCTTGTTAGCACTGTCATTCAGAGGATGAGTTGTGTGCAAGGTGATGAAGAGGGAAGCCAACACCCCAGTCAGAGAGCCCCCCCTCAGCTTCTTCTATGTATCCTATTCTGCTCCAAGATTTCAAGTGAACTTGAAGGAGAGAGCTGGGAGAGTTTAAGTCTTCAATAAGGGTATTTTAATCAGCTGTTGATGATTGATAAAGACATTAAAACTAGCAGTATGTTATTTTGACATAGTTGTCTGAAGAAGGAAGAAAGTGGTATGCATTGTAGTTATGGACATCCTCTAAAGTCTAAACCATTGATATCAAGAAAGGTGGGGAGGGATTCACTATTCCATACATAAGGATCTCTATGTGCTGAAGGTTGCCCTAGTTTTAAAATATCTTATCTACCTTTTATTATATTTTATTGTTAATTGTTTTCTCAATTACATTTTAATCTGGTCCTGGTCCTACTCAAGAGTGTTATAGTCTCAGTGTTTGATACCTCTGCCCTAAACAAGTTACTCCTTCGATTCTGACTCCTGCTCTCCATTGATAATGCCCTCCATTGTTTGATGGTAATTCTTTGAGAACTAAACCACTAGTGTTGGGCAAAGATTGAACCACCCAACAAAAACTGTTCTTCTGATGCAAAGAGTGACATGAATATCCCCAGCTACTTATCACCGCATCTGCCAACATAGACAACATAAAAACAGAGAGGCTGAATCTTTTTTCTTTTCAGGGCTCATTGTTTTTTGCAGACAACTTGAGAGGAACTTTGTAGAGAGTTGTAGTAGAAAAGACCATTGAATTAGGACTCAGGAGACTCAAGTTTTAGCTCCAGGTTTGCCATGGGACCTTTGTCAAGTCATTCCCCTCTCTGCACCCCAGTTGCCTCCTCCATAAAATGAAGGAATTAAGTTATATTATATTTAAAGGCATCATTTAGCTATAACAGTCTATGTACTCTGAAAAGCAAAATCTAAGTTGTTGAATGAGTATTATATAGATAGACTCAGAAGGAAAGCTGTCGATTTGCATCAGATATCTTTAATAAGGTTCTGATATTCAAAATGTATGCAGAATTAGCACAGATAAATAAATGATCAAAGGATATGAACAATTTTCTTTTTAAAATATATTTTTATTGATGTCTTTTGTTTTTACATCACTTGTGTTTACCAATATATTTTTCTCCCAGAGGAAATGTAGATACAATAAAAACAAAAGAAATCAATGAAACATATTCTAAAAATGAAAACTGTTCATATCCTTTGACTACCTATAAGAAGAAATTTTAAAAAGAGAGGGGGGAAAAGTTCAACAAAACTAACACATTGATTAAGTCTGACATTATCTTCCATTATCTTCTTTGTTCCATACCTATAGTTCCCCAGCTCAGCAAAAAAAAAAAAAGGAGGGAAGTGCCTTCTAATATCTTTTCTTTGGGGACAAGTTTGGTCATTATAATTTTACCATATTTGGTTTCATTTGTTTTGTTATTGCTCTTTCTATTTGCATTGTTATAATTCTTGTGTGTATAGTTTTCCTGTTCCACTTAACTTCACCTTGCATCAGTTCACATGTCTTTCTTGTGTTTCCCTATATTCATCATCTTTAAAGTTATTATTATAATAATATTTTCATCTTATTCATATACCACAGACTTGTTTAGCCATTCCCCAATCAATGAACATCTACTTGGCTTCCAGTTCTTTGCTACTGCAAAAAATACTGCTATAAACCTTTTGTTGTATATGGGTCCTTTCTTTTTTATCGTTGACATCACTGGAGTATTTGCCTAGCAGTAGAATCTCTAGGGCAAAGAGGATAGACATTTAATGACCTTCAAACAATTTTCTAAAGAACTGAAAACTATTAACAACCATGAAAGATGACTCCAAATCATTAATAAGAGAAATGCAAGTTAGAACAGCTCTGAGATTTTTACCTCATCAAATTGGCAAAGATGACAAAAGATAGAAATAGTATTTGGAGGGTTTCAGGAAGATGGGCACACTCATTCTCTGTTGGAGCTATGAATTGTTCCAACTATTCCGTTAAACATTTGGAATTACACTTTAAAAAGATGACTCAAGTGTCCATATTTTTTTTACGCAGAGATTTCACTAATAGGCATAGCCCCAAGGAAATCAGAGACAAAAACAAAGATCAAAGAACAGGAAGCAAAGTAAGCAATCACTGACCAGGGAATAGCTAAACAAATAAATCTAATAGAATATTACTATTCAGAAAAAAAAGATGAATATGAAGAATTAGAGAAGCATGAGAAGAATTAAATAAACTGACACAGAATGAAGTAAACAGGACCAGAAAAACAAAATTACTACAGCAATGCAAAGAAAAATCCCAACAATTAAACAAAAAAGCTGAATGCTATGTGTAGCCCTTATTGATTCTCTGGATCCTTATCACAGCTCCCACTCTCACAGACATGTCTCAGATCCCAGAGCAAAACATTTCCCTTTCAGGGTTCTAGGGGTACTACTTAGGAGACAGAGGTGATTCTCTAATGCCATTGGCTTGACCCATAACCAGTATGCTTCCTTTGAAGATTTATCAATTAAAAATAACTTAGTCACTAAGCCTAAGAAAGAGGCATACGTATCAAGGTAATCAATCCAAACAGTTGGCATAAAACATCTTTCCAAAAGTCTGTAACACACACTCCTGAAAATATTGATTTCAGTGGGATCAAGAATAGAGGACACATGTAGCCCAGGGGTAGTTCACAGCTCCTAGTTGCTAGAAATCCATTTCTCCCCATTGTGGGGCGTTCAAGAAGTTTCTTATGAGCATAGTGATTCTGCAGCTAGTTTGTTCTTGGCTCCTAATGTAAACTTTCCTTCCAGGTGATGCTGTCCTGGGTGGGTGGGGGAGATGCCACTAGGAAGATGGAAATTGTAAAATTTCTCCAGACCATTCAAAATTTGCAAGGTCCTCCTCTGGCCAAAGTAAGCAGAGGAAGGAGACCCAAGGTCAAAGTTAAGACCTCTCCTTGCTCAGGTGGTTCCTTCTCAAGGGTTCTAGCTAGAATATCATGTTCATTCAACTTTATAAACTCCCTAATTCCAACTAACTTGATGCTTTTATATAGGACCCAGAAGGTATGAAGACATCACTCAGCCTCTTTGAACAGCCTTGCTGTCTGACATAATTTTACTTTATCTTGTGGCTTTCAAAGACTCTTCACACTTGATCCCTATGATTGGTTGAGATGAGTTTTTACCTAGTTAGGGTGTCAAGGCTAAAATGGGGTGGAATGGTTGCACTCCACCTTTGCATATGTAAATATAATAGCCAAGCTTGAGCCCCAAAGAAGAGTTGAAAAATGTACCTCCCTCCTCTTATTGGAGACGTGGTGGACTATAGGTGTGGAACATTGTACATACTGTTAAGATATAGTTGATGTACAGCTTGGTTTTCCTTTTTCTTTTAAAATCTTTGTAACAGTGGAAGGCACATGGGTGGGAAGGGATATATTTGGAAATAAATTTAATGCAAAAACACAAGGCATCAATAAAACAAAAAAGAAAGAAAAACTTGATCCAACCCCAAAGCACTCACTCTGTGCCAAACAAAAGAATGTTGCTTAACTATTTGAATAGATCCCATCTTTATAATCTAGTTCATGATTCCTTAGCAAAATTCCCACACTTCTATTGTTGTCATTTTCTTTGATTATTGTCTGATATCCTTCCCCTTCCTTTTATCACTTAGTCTTTGGCTTTGCCTTTTCTGCTAGTCCCTTGTTTCTTAACCCACTTTAGCCCAGCCCAAGGAACAGACCAGAAGACAGTTTTTTTCATATTGTAGATGCCTTTGGCAGACTGGTGAGACCCATGGACCCCTCCTCAGAACAATAATGTTAATAACCCTTCTTCTTCATCTCCATCTAATTTGTCCCCATTTCAGTCTGTCCTCCACTCAGCTGTCAAATTAATCTTCCTAAATTGCAAGTCTGACCATGTCACACCCCACCCTTCCAATTCAACAGACTCCAGTGGCTCCCTATTACCTCCAGGATAAAACATAAGATCCTATGTTTGGCTTTTAGAATCCTTCATAATCTGGCCTCTTCCTACCTTTCAAGTCTCCTTACACTCTTCTCCCATCAACATACTCTGTGGTCCAGTGACTCAGGCCTTCCTGCTGTTTGGCCCACCAACCAGTCTACCTCCTAAGTACCCTACCTTCTTTGGAGCTAAGCTTGGCTATTATAATAACATATGCAAAGGTGAAGGGCAGCCACTCCATCCCATTTTAGCCTTGATACCCTAACTAGGTAAGAACTCATGTTCACTGACTGTCCCCCATGCCTAGAATTCTCTCCCTCCTCATTGCTGTCTGCTGGCTTCTTTCAAATCCCAGCTGAAATCCCACCTTCTGCAAGAGCATTTTTACCAATCCCCTTGAATGCTAGTGCCTTCCTTCTAAGATCATCTTCAACATTCCATATATAGCTTGTTTGCATATAGTTGTTTGTCTGTTGTCTCCCCCATTAGTCTGTGAGCTCCTTGAGGGCAAGACTGTTAGGGGAATAGCTGTTTAATGCATACTCGTGGAGTCCCACAAAAAAGCCTAACATGCATGGAGTAGAACTGAAAGGCAGATCATCTTTTTTCTTTCAGAAGGGCTGTCTAATCTCTTTTAAAATCCACTCTTGGGTCTCCTCCAGATTCTGGGCATGTGGGTGAGAGATGGTGGAAAGGTAAATGTGGGTATGAGACAGGTATAATTGCAAAGTGGGCCCAAACTCCTTTTCTCCATGTGTTCTGTGTCAAATCGCTGATCTGTGCTAAAAGGAGATTAGCAGGCATCCTTTTCACTTTGAAGAAGGCATATACTTCTGAACAGTAGCCTTTCTAGAGACAGTGTCCCCACCATTGTTATCTAAATCCTCAGTGACTATGAAATGGTGGGAATTTCAGGTCAGATAAGTGGGGAGGATGATCCTAGCAGGCTGGTAGAAGAGATATTTTTAGGCAGACGCAGCTGCACAGAGCCCATCAAATCACAGGTGTCCGCCTACTCCACCTGTGTGGCAGATTTAAATTTGGATTGAGCTTTTGATGGCACAAAAGATTCTGAACTGCCTGCCACTGGGAGGACCCAGCTCTCCCACTCTGCCATCTCCAGTTCCATCTGCCCTCTGAGCTCCAGCTGGCTTGGCAGCAGCCTCCATGAGATCAGGAGGCTGGGACAACCTTGTCAGACTGGCCATCTGTCCTAGCTGAGGGTGGTGGTCCTGCCAGTCCCATGGCTTTCCTGATTCTGCTGATATAACATAGCTGCTTCAGGAAGATGTTCTAAAGAAGATCCTCTCCTCATGGCCAACTACTGACCTGATTTGTAGATGCTTGTGAGTTACAGAACCCATAGAACTCCTCAATTCCTAATTCTTGAAGCAGCAGAATTCCCCGGGCCATCTCCCTGATCAACAACCACTTAAAAAACTAGGATTGACTATCAGGAGACGAGCTGATTAATGTTTACTAAAAAGGCAATGTGGAATAATGAGAAGGGTTCTTGCCCTTGAATTAAAGGCTTAATTCCAGCTCCTATATTTGTTTGTTATAGGACTCTGGGCAAGTGACAAACTCTCTAGGCTTCAGTTTCTTAATCTGTAAAATAAAGATCATAATACTTATGCTACCAACCTTGGGAGAAAGGGATTTGGTAAAACCTTAAAGTGATGATAAGTCACTGAAGTGGGAGCCAGGAAATCTGGATTTGAGTCCTGGTTCTGCCTCCAGTTAGCTGTGTGATGTAAGTAAGTAACTGTAACTTCTTTGGAAAACAAGTTTACTTGTATTAAACTTAGGCCTTGGACTACATGGTATTTAAGATCCCCTTTGGCTCGTACATTCTATAATCAAATGCTATATGGTATATTCAAGAAATGTCTTCAAAGGCACATGGATATAATTATCCAGATAACTTAAGACTGGAAGTATTGTCCCTAAACTTTGTGGATATTTCAAGCAGAGATTTTTTAAAAATAATTTGTATTGCTATATTTTGTTTTTATATCACCTAAATTTATCCTAGATTGCCTATCCACTCCCAGAGAGCCATCCTATATAAATTTTTTTTTAAAGAAAAAGAAAGAGGAAAAAAATCATCGAAACCAGTCAATACATAGAAAAAACTCTGACCACATATGCAGTATTCCACACCTGTCAACTCCCCCACTCTGCAAAGAAGTAGATGAAGGTGTCTTCTCATATTTCTTCTTTAGGACTATGCTTGCTGTTTGCTACTTTTGCTGTTCTGTGGTTCTTTCCTTTCATATTGTTATAACCATTGTGTATATGGTTTTCTCTACTTTGCATCAGTTCATTGAAGTCATCTCATGCTTCTCTGTATTTGTCACTTTCATAGTTTCTTATAACACATTCATGTACCACAGTTTGATTAGCCATTCCCTAATCAATAGACGTCACCTTTGTTTCCAGTTCTTTCTTGGCACAAAAGGTGTTGCTATAAATATTATTGTGTATATGGGGCTTTGTTCTTTTCAATTACTTCACTGGGGTATATGCCTAATAGAACTGGGTGAGTTTTTCCCTGCCAGAAGATCTTTGAATTATCCATAAAACGGCTTCTGTTCTTTACTTCACTCCACACATAGCCATAAATGTTGCCCTAGAGAGCTGGTTGAGATAGATGCTTTCTCAACTTTAATTCCCTTTTCATGTACTAGATGGCAGCCTTTCTGAGGTTTCTGAGGTTGGGTTTGCACCCACTCCTCACTTACTGTGGTAGCAGTAGCAGCCACAGAAGACCTCATGGCAGCTCCTATGGCCTTCAGGGTGGACACCTTTATATTCCTCCTCATTTCCCTGGCTTCCAGGGAAAATTCCTTTTGTCCTCTCCTGCAATGTTCCTGTTTCCAGTCTAAGGGACACCTATGGCTCTTAGCTCTATAGTGCAGAGATGATTGGCAGGTCTTGAGCCCAGTCCATGAGGGCTCAGCTTTCCCCAGCTCCATAATGGATCTACTTACTTCTCCACATTCTTTCTTTTACTCACTTATTCTGAGTTCATAGATTTCAAGGTAGAAGAGGCCTTAAAAGTCTATTCCTACCCCGATGCTGGTTGTAGAGTAGGTATTTAATAAGCTCTTACTGACTGATCGAGGCCAACCCCCTCATTTTACAGATAGGAAACTGAAGCCCAGAGCAATTGTGTGATTTGCCTAAGACCACAGAGAAAGACCCTGACAGAGCTGGACTTTGAACCTGGCAGGGTTCAGCTTGATTTGTTGTTTCGTTGGCTGTCTAGACTTGAAAAAGTGATGGGGAAAATGTTCACAAGGCAGGTTAAACGCTGAAGTATGTCCTCCATGCAATTTTTTTCTGAGAGCCTATTGTCAAATATTTACTAGCTCACCCTTGAACCCAGATCAACTGTTGTCATGTCGAGAATCTTTGGTTGTTGTTTTTTTTTTTTTGTGATGCAGACATTCTCAGAAGAGGAATAGAACTCTTCCCAAAGTCCTTTAATTTCATTTTTTACAAAAACAAATATTGATGATTATTATCAATGGAGATTATGTAAGGAAATGATAAAAACTGTGTGACATTAACTGTGCAAGCTATAAAAATGTATTATCTACCAACTACCTAGCAAGACTACACACTGGAGAATATGGTAGGCTTTAAGTCTCTCTCTCTGAAGCCACCATTTTATTTACCTAAGGGTATGCTTAATAAGTTCAGTAAAGTGAGAACTAAGGGAACCAGAGAAAGAAATATTGAGAGGTGGAAGAGTTGGGCCTACCAGCAACAGACAGGCCTGGGCAGGTCAAACTAAGCAGAAGGAGCTGGAAAAGAAACAAACAAATTCACATTTTGTTGTTATTTTCATTATTCATTTATTTATTATCATATTTATTAGGATTATTTTCCTCACCCACAATGTTCTGGGTATTCTAAATAATATGGAGAGACATGTTACCATCCTCTAGGAAGTTGAATAGTTAAAAGATACTTACAGTGTTCTCCCTGCCCTCCTCCACCTCTCAAGAAATAAACATATTTCCCTTTCTCCTCTTTTCTGGGTAGGAAAAATTATTGGCTAAAATGTAACATGTGGGAATTTACTCCTCTCTTCTATTTAAATCAATAAGGCTTCTTGAAGGAAGTAGACTTGGAAGAAGTAAAAGAAAAGGACCATAGGAAAGGAAAGTGATAACTAGTTATCTAGTGATTAACTAGATGGTTAACTAGTGGTTAACTAGTGACAGAGGAATAAGATAAGAGAGTAGAGAAGAGGTTCTGGCCAAACTTCTTTTTCCTCCATGTCATCATATAGTATGAGCTTACTTTGAAGGCTTAAAAAAGACGGGAGAGAGAGGGAGTGAGGAGGGAGAGAGACAAAGAGAGATAGAGTGTTTGCCCCTTAGCAGAAAGCATTGAAAATCATCCCATGAGAAGGAGGAAGGGAAACTTAAGTAGAGTCTTCCTAACTTAGGGGTTTTTTTCCTCTTTTTTTTTTAGGCAAATGGGGGTAAGTGACTTGCTCAGGGTCACATAGCTAGTAAGTGTCAAGTGTTTGATCTGAGGCCAGATTTGAACTCAGGTCCTCCTGACTTCAGGGCTGGTGCTCTATCCACTGCGCCCCTAGCTGCCCCTAGTCCTCCTAACTTACGAATAGCACTAAGTCATCCCAAGTGTCTGCCCCTCCTCCCACAGGCAGTGATCAATCCAGGGGCAATTGTCACCATTAATCACATTCCTCTTCCAATCTGGTCGTTCCAGAGCGAGGGGATTTCTTTGGCTCTTAACCTTTTGTCCAGCTAGAACAAAACATGTACCCCTTCCTCCTTGAATCTCCCCTTCTGCCAGCCCCAAATCCCAGAGATCACCAGGCCATGTGCTTATATCGGAGTACAATTGTCCCTGGGTAGAAGTCAATGTCCAATTATTCAGCAAGTACTTGGTTTAACAAACCACAGGCCACCGAGGAACTGGGCAGAAATTTTACGAGATTGCCTTGGAAATCGAGTCCCTGAAATGGCACTCCTCATCAGCAACAGGAAGGATAACATTTTTTCACTAAAGAGGCATGGTAAATAATGTTGCCTCCATAATCCTACTATGTGGGTTTTGTGAATATGACTGTAAGCAAAGAGCAACAAACTGAAAAATCTTTAGTAGAAGTTTATACTTCTCTTTTCAAGGATAATTATTTGTTAAAACTAAGGTTTTCTTAGTAGTTTTTTTTGGGGGGTCATTTATATGAGTAAAACTTGCTTTTTTCAGGGGCAGGTGACATTGAACAAAGCATTTGCTTGACGGACCTTCTTGGAAGGAAGGGCTCAGTTTGGTGAGGACTGTGGAGAAGTAGTTGGAGAAATCTCTTTAGTGGGAAATGACTTGTCCCAGGCCATACGGGCAGTAAATTTGAGGATTTGAATTCAGGTTCTTTCTACACCATCACATAATCTCTAGGAGCAGGGCAAAAAAGTGTTAAGTTGCGTTTTTGATCATATTTATTTCTGATTTGTCCTTCATTTCCTCTGAATGCAATACTTGCCATATGTATGGGAATTACATCATAAGGCTTTGAGGTGTGCTTCTGTGTTTCCTCTTTTATCACACAGGCACTGAACGATGAGGCAGACTAAGTAACTGGTCTGTTTCTCTGCAGAATACGGAGACACACCCCAACCATACTCCTAGCATCCTGTGGGCCTGTGCCCAGAATATGAAAATTCACACTATCCATTCCTGAGAAGCAACCATTCTTATCCTCACCAACTGAAGTAATTGCAAATGCTACGCGTAGTTATGGTAAATACACATCCTTTCTTTGCCTATCCATCATATTATTTATTACAAAGGTACAGTGGAAAAGGGTCCTGGTCTTTCAGCCAGAAGACTTGGGTCTGATTCTGGGATCTGTCACTTATTAACTATATGACCCTGGGCAAGTCTCTTAGCATCTCCGTGCCTCAGTTTGCTCATATAAAAATGGGATAATAATACTTGCTCTAACTACTTCACCAGAAAGGACATTCTAAACCTTTAAAGTGCCGTATTAATATCAGCTAGTATTGGTTACATTGATAGATAATTACACAAATATTTAATTACTTATCTAATTATAATTAATGGAGCTCAAATTCTCCCTTATTTTGAAGGGTATGCCAATTCAGATTCATGGAGTCTGTGTGAAGTGTTGTAAAGCAGGGATGTGTTGATAACAGCCCTATACCACGTAATATTGCAGAGCTAAAATTTCCTGCCCTTCAAACCAGGGTGGAGCAAGAATCCAATATGTATGCCCACTGAATTCTCATTACATAAATTTAAGGTTTTATTATTATGTATGTGTATATGTATATATAGATACACACACACACACACACACACATATATAAATAAAATCAATATTACTATCTCTCTGACTATTGATCTGCATATGCATACCAGGTAGCCTATTTAAAGCAAGCTGAATTTAAAGCTACATTGGACTAAGGAATGTCTGTTTTAAATGGATAATACATATTTTAGACTGAGGTAATGTGCCATTGTAAACATACTAATTATTATGATACAATGGAAAGGGCACTGGATTTGGAGACAAGGACTTGGATTCCAATCCTGGTTTGTCTTCTCACTACCTAACTGACTTTAGGCAAGTCCCTTAACTTTTCTGGTCCTCAGTTTCCTCATCTGAAAAATGACAAAGTTGGACCAATTCAATTGAACAAGCAATAGATGAACTGACTAAATGATCTCTAATATCCCTTCCAGCATTGTCTTATGAATCTTTCATTTGAAGATGAATTCATATAATGATGCAAGTTATGCACAGTGTTGTATATATGTCACATATATGCATGTGTCACTAGAAAGAAAAGATATATCTGAAAAGAGATGTTTTTCTTTATATAGAGGAATGATCTGTGAACTGCCTTAGAAGGAGGAAGCCCTAACTCTTTAATCCATGACTTTAAGCAATGTAATAGATATGCACAGAAGACCCCAGAGAAAGGTGTGAAGAAGATAAGCAGGGACCACCCACCACCACCTCCCTTGTCTGACTTTGAGCATGCAGTTGCTGCCTCAGCACGATTGGGAATCAGCTCCAGTCTATCATGTTCACTGCCTCATTTCAGGCTTATTGAATATTTAATAATATCATTTGCCTTCCCAGAAAAGGAGTCTGAAGACGCCTTTCAGTGCCCAGGGGCTAAACAGGGCTAAACAGCCAGAGTCTCCCTATTAGAAAGCTTCCAGCCAAAGGGCCTCCTGAAGCCTGGCTATAAGAGATAGGCCTGGCTTTAGGATGTGGCAGGTGACATAGTCATTTGGTTTGGCTCAGGCATCAAAAAGGGGCAGGAAGAGCAAATGCAGTGCTGATGAGTAACTGGGGCAGGCTGCCAAGGTGATGAAAGAGAAACCAGAGAAAACTTACCAGTTACACACTTGTGATGTTTGCCGCCGTGCTCAGCTTCAAGGTGTCACAGTGTAGCTCAGGGAATCATTGAATGTTATAGCCAGAAGGGACTTGAGAGACCATCAGAGTCTCTTCCTTCCTTTCACCCCCAGCCCCTTTTCTTTTTAAAGCTAAGGAAACTGATACTTACAGAATGTAAAGGACAAATTATTTATGCTTATGCAACAAGAGGCAGGGAAGGGACTAGAATCCAAGCTTTCTGATTCCTAATCCGGGCCCATTTCCATTACAACATGACACTGCCTCTAACTGACATAGACTGGGAAATCACACACTCATTTAGGGAAGAATGGTAATGTACACTAGGGGACAGCAAGAATGTCAACTGTGTCCATGGGGCTTTGTGGAAGTCATCCACACCTGCTTGATGGATAGCAGAGATTTCTAATGGCTGGTGAACTCTGTGAGACATTCACCTCCTATAGCACACATTCAAATCTCATCAATTGGACGAGCAGGTCCAAACAACAAACCTCCCTGGTGGACCCTGGGCTTTAGTCATCTTATTCCCTATCCATATCATAACAGGCATCTCCTATGGAAATACCACGTGGAGAAGAATGGCTAGCCTAGATTTGGAATCATTGTGCCTAGAGCTATAGCTGAGTCACTTGAGATGAGAGAAAATGTAGGTAGGTACACAGTACGGCAGAAACTAGGCTTAGAGCAACATCCTACACCAAGATAAGATCAAAATGAGTGCACATCTTAGACATAAAGGGTAAAACTATGAACAAATTAGGTGAGCAAGGAATAGTTTACTTGTCAGATCCATGGAGAAGGAAAGAATTCATGATCAAACAAGAGGTAGAAGACATTATGAAATGCAAAATGGATAATTTTCATTACATTAAAATAAAAAAGCTTTTGCACAAACAAAGCCAATGCAACCGAGATTAGAAGGGAAGCAGAAAGCTGGGGGACAATTTCTACAGTCAGTGTCTCTGATACAGGCCTCATTTCTAATATATATAGAGAACTGAGTCAAATTTATAAGAATGCAAGTCATTCCCCAATGGCTACACTGTGATACCTTGAAGCTGAGCACGGCGGCAAGCGTCACAAGTGTGTAACTGGTAAGTTTTCTCTGGTTTCTCTTTCATCACCTTGGCAGCCTGCCCCAGTTACTCATCAGCACTGCATTTGCTCTTCTTGCCCCTTTTTCATGCCTGAGCCAAACCAAATGACCATGTCACCTGCCAACAGGCAGTTTTCAGATGAAGAAATTAAAACTATCTTCAGTCATATGAAAAGATTCTCTAAATCACTGTTGATTAGAGATATGCAAATTAAAACAACTCTGAGGTACCACAACACACCTACAAGATTGGCTAACATGACAAAACGGGAGAATAATAAATTTTGGAGAAGATGAGGGAAAATTGGAACATTAGTGCATTGTTGGTGGAGTTATGAACTGCTCCAACCATTCTGGAGAACAATTTGGAACTATGCCCAAAAGGCTATAAAACCGTGCATACCCTTTGATCCAGCCATACCACTATTATGTCTGTATCCCAAAAATATCATAAAAAAGGCAAAAGGACCCACATGTACAAAAATATTTATAAGAGCTCTTTTTGTGGTGGCAAAGAATTGGAAATTGAGAAAAAGCCCATCAATTGGGGAATTGCTAAACAAATTGTGGTATATGAATGTAATGGAACACTATTATTCCACAAGAAATGATGAGCAGGTGGACTTCAGAAAAACCTAGAAAGACTTGCATGAACTGATGCCGAGTGAAGTGAGCAGAACCAGTAGAACACTGCACGTAGTAACAGCAACATTGTGCAATGACTGACTTTGTTAGACTTAGCTCTTATGAGCAATGCAATGATCTAAGACAATTCCAAAAGACTCATGATGAAAAATGCCATCCACACACAGAGAAAGAACTATGGAGTCTGAATGCAGATCAAAATACACTATTTTCTCTTTTTGTTGTTTGTTGTTTTTTGTTTCTTATGGTTTTTCCCTTTTGTTCTGATTCTTTTACAATATGACTAATGAGGGAATATGTTTAATATGACCATACATGTATATATAGCCTATATCAGATTGCATGCCATCTTGGAGAGGGAGGAGTGGAGGGGGGAAAGTTTAGAACTCAAAATCTTATAAAAGCAAATGTTGAAAACTAAAAATTAGTTAATTAAAAAGAAAGAAAATGTAGGCATAGTGGTTGATGTCCATGCCCCTTTTTCTCTGAATAGGCAATTATAAACAAATAATTATAATACTTGAGGAGATGTGGTCTGATCCCAAATGATGGCAGCGGTGTGGTTTAATGGAAGAAGCACTGACTATGGAGTCAGAAGTTCTAGGTTCCAATCTTACCTCTAATGCTCCCTTCCTGTGTGATCTTGGGCAAACCTGGTAACCTTCTGAGGCTTCAGTTTAATCAATGTATACACAATAAGAAAGTTGGACTACTCGATATCTGAGGCCCACCCCAAATCTAGATCTCTGATCCCAAGATCTTTCACTGTGGCAAAGATGATAGGAAATGCAATGGGATGCAGGTAGTAGCAATAGCAGGGGCATGTAGGTGGCACAATGGATAGAGTGCCAGGCCTGGGGTCAGGAAGACTTATCTTCCTGAATTCAAATCTGGCCTCAGACACTTATTAGTTGTCTGACCCTAGGCAAGTCACTTAAACCTGTTTTCCTCTAATGGCAAACCATTCCAGGGTCTCCTCCAGGAAAACCCCAAGTAGGGTCACAAAGAGTTGGATACAATTGGACGACAAAAGCAGTAGCAGCAGAGCAGCAGCAACAACAGTACCTATGTGAGCCCATGGTGCCTTGAAATGTCTGTCATAAGGCAAATAAGGATGCTGTTAACAGCAGCAAGACTTGGCACCCTCAACTGTTCTTCATAGCTGGGAAAATTTGTGAAGCCATTGACCTCTATATGTCTCCCTTGGACTCTTGAGAAATCTTTCTTCTTGTAATATTTCTTCCTGAAGAGGAGTTCTTGAAGCATCCTGTACTCTTACACTTATCCATCTGTCCCCAGCACCTCAACCTGTAGTGAAATATGCACCCAAATAACTTTGTTTAAACAAATAAATCTATTGATGAGATGAAAACTTCTTGGTGTGAAATGAAAAATATTGATTACTTTCCACCCGTTGGCAGTGAAATCCCCTGTAGCCAAATGACCTGCTTAGATGTAAAGTTTATCTCTATCACCCCCAATCTTCCCATCTCAAAATCCTCTGAAATAAATACTTCATTGTTGGACAGATATTTTCCCAGAGTCAAGGTCCGTGGATTCAGTGTATCATTTATAGTGGTTTTCATTTCTCAGACCTCTTGACTATTACTCACACACAGGTTGATGTTTGAAGACCCAGATTCAGGATGGTGTTGGGTTAGTTTTAAATCAGATTAAAAAGCCTTTCCATTTTTTCAGAAGACAGTTCTGTTATGATTCCTCCATCCTTGGCTGCACCTTGGCCCTCATTCTCTTTCTGCTTTCACAGAAGAGGATGATAAAGCCAGTTGCCCTGAATGTAGGTTTGAGTGTACTGTCTCCCCCTGCCCGACTTAATGAATATACTCTGTACTCTGGGATTTTGCACGTTAGGGCAGTAACTGTGTCATTGTTAACTTTGTATTCCTAGCCCCCATCACAATGCTTTGCACAGAGAAGATATGTTGAATTAAATAGGATGTATCCTGCAAGTTTAGGCAAAGTAGAACAGATACGTGTTCTCTACTAAAGTACTCCTTGGGTACCTCATCATTTTAGAGATGTAGCTGACCCTAGTGTTGGGTCACAAACTCTGGCAGGTCCAACCAAGCTAGAAAGTCTTCAAATATAGGTCTGGTGATAAATTGTGTGTTTGTTGTCTGAATACAAGGCTAATTAATTTTGGAGAAACTCATTATCAGGTTGGCTACAGGATTATGATTTTTTTTTGGCCCCAGAAACTCTCAAAGACCATCTGCTGAGTTATAGGATTACAATCTGTGTTGGTAGAGGGAATACCCCAAATTATAGATCATGGAAGAAAGAAAGAAACACACAAATGCCTGTCTCCAAGCTTACTAGGGGTGTGGGTGGAATGGGATCTGGTTGTCTCACTCCAAAAGGGGTCACTGATTTGTCCCACTGGGAGCAGATGACATTTTACTAGTTTCCCTTAGGTTCTTATTATCTCTAACGGTAAGATAATAAGAGATAATACTTTCAATGCTCATGCTTTCATCAATGATACGATCATTATAATTTGGGGAACAATTTAGCATCATGATAATCTTTTTACACTTTATCCTTGGAATGGTATGGACTTCAATAGCAACAATCAAGGGGAAGGGGCATCATTCCAACAAGTTGCTCACTTGTGTTGCCTGGTAGTGTTGCCTGGTACCCAAATAGTGGGGTCCTTGCCCCATAGTGCTTTTAGGAATGAACCAGTAACTCCTTTGGCAACAGGGGCCATTTTCTTGCATCTAGCAAGAGGATCGCTTCATGCCAAAGATGCTGAGGGGCCGAGAAGCATTGCTACGACTGGCAGACAACTTTTAGGGGCCTCTTATCCAAGACCACAATGCTAGAAATAGGGTGGAAGCTTATGATAAAGGATATGGGAGTGCTCAGATGTCTTCTATAATTTGTTTCATACCAGCTCATCCAGGTTGGTGATTCACTAATCCAGGTGCTAACTATCTATATGCCTTCATTTCTTCTTCTCTTCGGTCTTGCAATTCACCTTTCTGGCCATTTTCCTGCTTTTTAGCCATTCTTCTTGGGGAGAGGGCTGGAGCAGAAAAAGGAATGGAAATGCATGCATATTGCTGTTTCTCAGAAGAAGAAATTGGAAAAGGTGGAGGGTAGGAGCTGTTGATTAAAATGGAAGTATGGTCTTGTCTGTGGATCTCAATATCCAGGATCCACTAGATCATAAACAAAAATGCCATAATGTAGGATAATGAAGATGAAGAAGAAAATGGAGATGATTGCAATCATCCTTTGTTACCGCTTATATTTAGCCAATGAATTTTAAGTCCCTGCTTTTCAGTAAAATCTTAATTCGAACTCTCCCCACCACCAGTTTTGTGGATCCTCCAGGTTTTGTGTGGGAGTCTCAAAACTTCATCCACCTCCACTTCCTCACCCCCTCCCAAGGCCTGTAAGACAGACATCCAATTAAAACTGATATCCACACTTAAATGTGCAGGTCAACAGTACTTAGTTCAGGAGATGATAAGGTAGTTGTCGTTGAGTCATTTACACCAAGGCATGCACCCTAATCTTCCACTCCAGAGCAACTGTCGGAGATACTAGAGTTAGCATCTGAATCTTTCTTTCTCCTTCCCCCACCCTCTCTTCTCCCTCTCCCACTTTTCTCTATCCCTCCACCCCTTTCCTCTCTAACTCCCTCCCTTTTTTGTTTCCCTCCCTTTATCCGTCTCCCTCTCTATCTCCATCTCTTTCACTGTCCCTTTCTCCCTCTCTCTCTATCCCTCTCTTCTCTTTCCCCCTCTCCTCCTCTTTTCTTCCACCCCTCCCAGGCTGCGTCAGTCCCCCAGTAGCGTGACGCGCGGGGTCTGGGTGGGAGCTGTCCAGCAGCCCAGGGTGCTGAATGCAGCAGCGGAGGCAGCGGAGGCGGTGGCGGAGACAGCAGAAGCCACAACACTCAGAACCTCTCTTTTCAGTCCGGGGACCTGCAGCTTGCCGCCCCCACCGCCTCCCTCTCAACACCACCCTTTTGCTTTGCTTTTGCACCGCAGATCGAGCTGGGGGACAGAAGCCGAGGCGGCAGGCTCTGAACACCGGGGAAGACAAGACGACACCCGACATCCTTGCATTTTATTTGCTTTCTCTCCCTTTTTATAATATATTTGCATATATATTATACATTTTTTTTTGCAAGTCAAGGGCAGGAAGCTAAAGCCACATCCTGGCTCCCCCCAAACGCCGCCACATCTCTCCCCTCACCCTCCCCTCCCTACAGTCTCCAGCTTGCACCGCAAACAAGCCTTACCTCGTTGCATCTGCGAGGAGAGGTAGCAACATCGAATAGAGCCAGCCAGAAGAAGCGGACAGGAGGGGAGGGCGGAGAGGGGTAGGGACCCAGCCAGGTCGGCCGCCGAGAGGTGGGTGGGGGGCTGGTGGGGGGAGGGGGCAGGGGTAGGAGCTGCAGGCAAAGACACAGCAGCCTTCCCTTTCCCCCTCCCCCTCCCCAAAACCACCCCAGACGCGGACTGCAAGCTTTTATTATTATTTTTAATTGTATTATTGCACTCCTTTTGTTTTTCATATATATACGCATATATATAAAAAACAATATTCCGTCTCTCCAAGTCGGCCCTCCTCACCCTCCACTCTCCTTGTCCCTCCCGGCCCTCACCCCTCACCCCCACCCCACGCCTGCCTTGCCTACGGTCGCATGGCAGCGCTACCAGGGAGCTGGGGCTCAGGGCCAGCCCCCAGGGAAGGAGGAGGAGGAGGATCATGAAGCTCGGACCCGCGGCCGCGCCGAGCGGCTGGCAGCAAGAGGACGAGACGGAGCAGCCCCCACCCCGGAGACAGCCGGACGCCGCCGAGAAGCAGCAACAGCCTCAGCCTCAGCCACCGCCGCCGCCGCAGCAACAGCAGCGCCGGACTCGGTCAGAGGAGAAAGAGGAGGAGGAGGAGGAGGAGGGGGGGGAGGAAGAGGAGGAGGACGGCGACGAAGAGGAGAAGGCGGCGGAGGAGGAAGAAGAGGAAGAAGAGCAAGGGGTCAGCCCTAACCTCCAGTTCTCCCTGCCCTCGCTGCCCTCCAGCAGGGGCCTTTAATGGAGCCAAGACGAGGGGACCTCGGATTTACAAGCTACAGCAAGGGTGGTCTGGGAGCCGAGATCATGTAACCCACCCCTTCTTTCCTCCTCCCCCCTTTCCACACACCCTTTTTTCTTCCCCTTAAGCTCACCTCCCTCTTTCCTTAGGGAGGGACCTCCACGCTCAGGAAGGAGCCCGCACTGCAAGAGTTAAACGTGCTTTCCAATCTCTCCCCACCCACCCCACCCCAAGAGCCACCACCACCTAGTCTCTCTGTCCAAACCTATCTTCTCTTAAAAAAAAAAATCTTTGTTGTCCAAAAAGCCTTCCCTACCCTCTCCATCCCTTTGGCAGCAGAGGCAAAGCACACTTACCTATTTCAATAACCCAAATCTTCCTAACTCAACTCTGCTCCTACCAGCCTCTCTGGTGCTTCTGGGATTAATCTCCCCAACTCTCTTCACCTAGGGTTTGAAACTTCCAACACACCACCCCCCTCCCAGCCCTATTCCTTATTACCCGAAGAAAGTCCACCCCCTTTACATACACTCATAACCATTTATCAGGAGTAGGTTTTTCCAGAGTTGAGCTCAGTCCACTTCCTTATTTGGTTTAAACTCTTCCTGCCCTAACCCCTCTAATCCAAAAGAAAGACACCTCCACTCCTTACTAGGACTTTGAGGAGAATTGAATAATTCTCCAGCCCCTACCCTACCTCCCACTCCAAAGGAATTCCCAGCTAAAAAGGCTTTGGGCTGAAGGCCCAGTCTTCTCAACTCCTCTCTAGAGTCCCTCTGTTGCCCTACCCTACCCACTTAGCCCCAGTTTAAAGACAGAGAGGAGACCTTCTTGTCCAAATCAAGCCCTGGGTTTGAGGGAAGAAAGAAGATAAAGACAATTTTTTTTTCTTTTGGGGGGTGGGGGGGTGGGGGAGGGTTTAGTAACAACACATCATAGGAAGTTCACCCCTCAGGGGCATTTAGCATTTTGTGATTTGGAGGAAATTTAAGAGAGGGGAGTGACAAAGTAAACTCCCCCTCAACCCCCATAGCACAAATACACTGTGGTCCCCCCACCTCCATCCAGTCCCCCTATCCCTAAAGACTCCAGTTGGGAGCTCGGCCCTCTCTCTACCATAGGCACATGCTAATGCCCCTGAGTGGGTTCCTTTGGTGGTGGTGGTGCTGTTGCTGGTACTGCTGTGGAGGGTGTTACCAGGCTCCCCAGATGTTGCGCCACCAGGGTCTCCTCAAGTGCCGATGTCGCATGCTCTTCAATGACCTGAAGGTCTTCTTGCTTCGGCGCCCACCGCCGACCCCGCTGCCCATGCACGGTGACCCCCAGCCCCCTGGCTTGGCAGCCAACAACAACACCCTCCCAGCCCTGGGTGCTGGTGGATGGGTAGGCTGGAGGGGTCCTCGAGAGGGGCCCAATGGGGAGATCCCTCCTCTGCCACCTCCACCACCCTTTCCACCCTCCTCTGCAGAGGACGACTGGGGTGGCCAGGTTGTGGAGCCACCTGCCTCCCTGCTCAGCAGCACCTCCTCAGATGACTTCTGTAAAGGGAAGGCTGAGGACCGCTATTCACTTGGCAGCAGCCTGGACAGTGGCATGAGGACCCCCCTCTGCAGGATCTGCTTCCAGGGCCCTGAACAGGTGAGTCCTTCTTCTTCTTCTTCTTCTTCTTCTTCTTCTTCTTCTTCTTCTTATCTTACTCCTTGGCATCTTCTGGGTGTTGAAGATGCATAGTTACTAACCTATATATTTTAGATGAACTCTAACTTGGGTCCTGGAGAGGCCAATCAGATATTCTCCATTTCAAAGCCCCAAAAGATACATTATGAGTTTCAAGGACTCATCAATGGTTGATTCTTCTCTCTAGATTTGCCAAGGTGGCCAAGGGATGGAATCTTTTGTGTCTCTAGTAGTATCTTACCAGTATCTCATCCTAGTGGTATCTTACCCATCTTGGAGGAAAAGGAATGGGGAGTAGTGACTCTGGAAGAGATTTCTTTGGTGTTACTGACATGTTTTAGTCGTCACAATTCCCTTTTCAATGATATAACCCCAGCCCCACTCAGAATGCTTCCTCAGCAGCCTCAAACTCAAGAATAAGGAGTCCAGAAGACATTAGGGAAAGGAAGCCTATTAGCAATGATATTTTTTCAGGACTCCCTTTGGGTATCTGACTCTATCTGGGGATACTCTCTCATATCTCAAGACCAACCTCACAGTCAACTTTTTCTGCCTCCACAAGTTCTCCAAGACCCCTCTGGCTTTCCTCAATAGATTCTGTGCTTTTTATTTTGAGAACATCCCAGCTCTAATGCCTTGTTTTCCAGAGCACCATCTTCTCACACCCACAGTAGATTATACACCCACACTCACAAAGGATTACACAGTTTGCTCAAAAAGCCCTAGTATTCCATAACCCCCGCCATGACTGCAGACTGAGATTCAAGTTTTTCTAGGTAGAAAGATGAGATAGAGAGATATGGGGGAGGGGTGTTTTGGTAAGTCTCTTTCTTTCCAAAGAATCTAAAACTGATGGGTTCAGAAATAGCTTTTGAACAGCCTATATTAGAAGAGCAATTGGAGGTGAGCCTTGGGTAGAAAGACTTTCTATTGGACCATTCATTGAAGTCTTTTGGCAATAGGAATATATACTCTCACTGATGGAATTCTGACCACAGTTCCTGCATCCTGGGTCCTCTTTCCTGCCACCCTGGTTCACTCCTCGTAGACATACTACCTGTCTAAAATCCTGAACCTACTCTTGTCTTTTGGCATATCTGGAACATCTGGGAAGTAGCCATATGTTTCCTCAAAGTCCTGAGTTGTGCCAGTTCTTGCCAAGGGAACTCTCAGGTGAAGGATTCTAATAGAGAGACCTGGATTCATCCCTATAAGGAAAGTAATGAGCTGGGCATGATGAAGAGGAAAAAAACTGGTCAAAACAAAATAAAGTTAGAGTTTTTTGGAGGATGAAAAGTCGCCAATTTGGGCTTCTAGCCATTGGAAAAGTCCCATAAACACCTATCCTGCTATTTATTCCCCAGTTCCATGTCCATGCTGCTTTGGGCATTCAATTTATTAGAAAATGTTCTGCAAATTCACAGGTTATACTTTCCAAGGAATGGAGATCACACTTGTATGACAAGAGAAGCTAGAAAATGTGGTTTGGATAGAAAACCTGAGGGGATGTAAGAAGTTGGCAGAAACTTTGGTGGTGGTGAAGAGGGCTGGGGCAGAGTGATGGGCTCCAACAAATACTTCTTAGGTAGTTACATTGTGGTAGAGACGGCATTTATGAAGTTTGATGAGCAAAAGATTTAACATAATGCAGGCAAGATACCTTTCAATTGCTTGCTCCCTTCCTGAATACAGGATGGGTGCTGACTTTGTAGTCCGGGCAACCTGTTGCAGAATGCTTAAGGATCCAGTGTTGATTCCAGGGCATAGAGGTGGGTTCAGGGAAATGGGGATGGTATGTCACAGAACAAAAGTCTGGGAGGTAGTAGCCACTGCTATATTTTAGCTACATCTCAATAAGATGAAATTACTTTGAGAGACTGGGGTCTAGACTAGTAACCATGCAGCTTCATATGAAAGCATTTCTGCTTTGAACAGAAATGTTCTCACCTACCAAAGGAAAGAAACATTTCTGATTTCATTGATATAGGGAACTCCCAGATGAGAAAACCTCTGGGACCAATGCAAGCTAGCACCTTCTCTACCCTTTTAGTATTAGACAGATGTCCAAAAACACTAAGAGATTAAGTGACTTGCTCAGGGTCACACAGCCAGTGCGTGTGAGAGGCAGAACCTGAACCCAGATCTTTCTGTCTCCAAGGCCAGCTCTCTATCCACTATTCACACTGCCTTTCAACAAAGGAAAAATCAGGAATCCCACCCAGTTCTCTACTTCCAGACTTCACCTTTCTCTCCGATTCCTGAATGTACAGCAGAGAAACTCTTTCTACTGGGAGATCATAGTGAATGAAGACTTCATGCTGATTACTTTCAGTGGGGCTTAGTACCAGGATCACAGATCCTCAGACCAAACCCTTCTGTGATGGGAAAGAATCATTCAGCCTTCTAGGAGTTCTCCTGACATTTGTTCTGCCCTCTTGGGATCTGGTGGTATAGGTTACCCCATCTCCTCTGAGATATCTTAGCCCTGTTGGAATAGGTGCTTATGTCTGCTGCAGAAAGCATCCAAGTCTCTAGAAAACAGCAAGATCGGAATTTAAGATATAGATTCTAGGCCTCACCATCATCTTTGTTTCTCTGCATTCCTTTAGTAAGGTGTCTCACTTTTTTAGATCTCAGTTTTACTCTCATTGATATGAGCAAATGTTTCCTTCTTCCTTCTGCCAAGTATTTGTTGGGAGGCTCCAGGAGAAATCGAATGTGGGTCTAATACCAGTAGTGTTCATTGATTCAATCTACTACAGGGCCTTCCTTAAACTGGAAACTTTCTCTTTCTGTACCTCAGTATTTTAAAGTGGCATCAAAGTTTAAGCAACAAAATCAACAATTCAGATTTGTTTTTGTTCTTTTAGCTTTTCAAAGCTCTTTCCTCATGAAAGCCAGTGAGGTTACTGTGATGGAGTGGTAAAAACAATATCTGTGAAATCACAGACTTATGTTGAAATCCAGGCTGTGACAATTATCTGTGGTACCTTGAACAAATCTCTTACAAATGGGATAGTAATTGTAAAGCACTTAGCACAGTGCTTGGCACATAGTAACCACTATATAAATGTTAGTAATTGTCATATTATTATTATTATTATTAATTACTTACCCTCTCTGGCTTTAGTTTTCTTATCTGCAAAATAAAAGGGTTGAATTGGATGATTCCAAAGGTTCCCTTAATCTCTAAAATGTGTGATTCTAGGAAGATAGTGTAAGTATTATTAATCTCATTTTACAGATGAGGAAACTGAGGCTCAGAGAGTGATTTGTCCATGGCCACACAACTTGTGTCAGGGTGGAACTCAGGACCTAGGTATCCTGACTCCAAGCCTAGTCTCCTTGGCACTGTAACGCAGGGGAACCTCCTTTGACATGTGGGCTACGTTGCTGTTGCTTAAATTAAATGTATTATCAGGATGTCACTGCATTTGCTGGTTATATTTAAGGGATATGTTATAGGCCATGTTATAACATGTAGGCCATGTTATTACGGGGTCAACTTGGAGTAATAATTACAGCAATAACCTGCTCCTTAGAATTCTAAGCTACCTTTCCCAGCTTTGATCTCCCTTCAACTTTGCAGTATCTGTACAAGAGAGGGTGAGGTTTGGGATGAGAGGTGACAGGAAGGGGATCAATTACTCCCCATTTTATGAAAGAGAAATCTTTGAAGAACAGAAATGGAAAATATGGCATCCTCCATCTTAGCTATTTCAGCATGTGTCCAGCAGTCAAAATCACAGAATCTCAGAGTGAGAAGAGAACTTGAAAATTTTCTAGTCTACTATGTACCTGGACCAGAATTCCCTTTATAGAATTTCTGATGAGTGCCCACTTAGCCTCCTCCTGAGTGGGGAACACACTACTAACTCCTAAGGCAGTCCAGTCTGCTTTGGGACAGCTCTGTTAGGAAGTTTTTCCATAGACAGAGCAGAAATCTGCCACTCCTTAGTGCCTACCTGTTGGTCACTCTCAGGCCTAGAAAACAAAAAACATTTTTAGAGGCTGAGCATTTGGGTTTTCTATTCATCCTCTATCACAGTGGTGTCAAACTTAAAATAGAAATAGAGGCCATTAATCTGGTACATACAAATCTGTGTGGTTGCATATTAACTAGCTTAAAAATGTGATGTTATCTATGCTTTATTGTATTTCTGTTTATGTTGTTGAATATTTCTCAATTATGTTTTAATCTGGTTTGAGCAGCATTTTGGAGTGGACCTTGTGTTTAACATCTTTTCCTCTACCATATGTGTACTTAATAACCTTCTATGTGTACAACAGTACTTTGAGTGCTGGTGGAGATTATGAAGCAAGAAACTGGATCTCTTGCTTCTAAGGGCTTCCAATATAAATGTTGGAGATTGGATCAAACTGTAGTGATCAGAATAGCTCCACCTCCATACAAACAGCACTCTCGACATCACTGCCCACAAACACAGACATAAGTGCTTGCCCTAGAGAGCATATTAGGCAGGATGAGGAAAGGCAGAGTTATTGTGAGAATAAGTGATGCTTTGAGATTAGGCTCTGGTCTATCTGAGAAGGCTGGCTAAAAAGCCCTTCTCAACTGCTCGCTCTCTCTCTCTCTCTCTCTCTCTCAGCTTCTTGGAATTAAAAATGGGTCAAGGATTGAAGAGGGTATGACCTACCCACCCCTCATGCACAAAAGGACTCATTTTCACACTGCCTAAATCACATTCCATTGATTAGTTCAGAAAACAGGGCCCTCCTTCCCAGTCTATTTAAACTGAAGAGATTGTTTTCACTTCTAGTTTGTCAGGAAAACTAAGGTAGAAGCTGCCTGGCTGTGGTTGTTGATTACTCCTTGAGCATCTAGAATGCTTTAGGCACAAAGTACCTTCATTATCTTCATTATCAAAAAGCCTGTATTAAGTGCCAGTCTCTGTCTGGTGCTCAGTTGAGCAGAGCTTCTATTCTAGAGGGGTGATATGAATTGACTCAGCATAGGCAGTAATTAGCATAGCTGGAATTTGGACACAAGTCTTCTGATGTCAATCCTTTCTTCTGTATCACATGGTACTACTTTAGGGTTTACAAATTCTAAACCCTTAAATCTCTGTAGGGTTCATCTTTTCAGAGGGGGTGGGATATAAGTATTATTGACCATAGTTTACACGTGTAAACTGAGGCTCAGGTTTGCACGTAGTAGGAGCTTAATAGATGTTTATTGAATTGGACTGTCCAGGGTTACAAGAATCAGAGCTGGGACATATTAACTATAGGTGCAAGAAAAACTCTAACTTACCTGCAGTTCACTCCACTGATGAAAAAGTTTACTTGCTCCCCTAAGGTGAGGTTATGGGAGTTTGTGAACTGTTTTCCATTTGGTGAAGGTGATAGGTTCCTCTGTCACCACTGGAGACAAAGTGAAAGCAAAAGGGATTTGATGGCAGGAAGAGGTATTAATGTTAAACCCTTGGAAGGTGTAAGGGAACTGGGAATACACAGCAAGGATAAATGAGATTTCCCCTCCCCTTACCCCTAGGGACCTTTAAAAATGGGTGAGAAGAATTGAATATGTTGCCTCCAGCAAAGGGTGGAAAGCAGGAAAGAAGGAGAGGTGGAGGGAGGATAAAACCATAAAACCATGTCCATGAACTTTTTTGCCCTGGTGTAATAGAAATTTCTCATGCCCTAGGTGCAATAGAAATTAATAGTCATCAGTAAGAATTGAAAGCAAGATATGCCTCTTTTCTTTTCACTCTGTAATTGGTTTTCCTAAGACATTTTCTAAGTAGAGAATTGAACTGTTTGCTAGATGCAGTTATTTGTATTCTCTGAATCTGGTCATATGGGGAAGAACAATTAGCCATGGCTGGAAGGAGCCTGAGGAAATGGGGTAGGGTGGCTAAAAGTGCTTGCAAACATAAGAGAACATTTGTAAGGCCTGAGAGATTTTAAATCAAGATAGAAACGGATGACTCTCAGTTGGCTCTGCTAACTCTAGAACTCAAGGAATCTAGGACATGTTCCCTGACCACAGGAGAGATACGCCCACAAATGTGCTACATAAACACCATACTTGCTATCATTGTACACACAGACATCATGATACACATATGGTAATTAGAAATTCAACTTAGAAAAACTTTGAACACAGAACTCATATTCATCCTGAGTAACACTTGTAACACAGGCAAGAAACTACAGAGTGCATACAACTACCTCTAACATATATTCTAGGATTAGGATGGAAAGCTGGTCGGATAGGAAGTAGCTCATGGCCAATGGTGATGAAATATTGACTTCACCCTGAGGATGAATATCCACTTCAGGAGAAAGAGAGGAGTCCATGTCACACCCAAATGACAGAATATGTTCTATTCACCTTTCTGTCCCCAAGGTTCCATTTCAAAGCTACCAAAACCTATTTTCTCCCCATACCATTCTATTAAAGCATAAAATTCCTGAAACTTACTCTACAAGAGACTTATTCACAAATGTAATTATTCTTTCTTGGTAGACTATGTAAATAGAATAAAATTCCATTTTAAAACACCCCTCTACACTATGGATTCCCTCCATATATAGTGAAGAATAGAGAATTCATATCTTTCCTTATTACATAAAAAGCTTATGATGAATAGGGTGGGGGACATTCTGGTACCCTGATGTCTTTATTATAATGGAGTATAATTAACTGAAGGTAATTTTTTCTATTTGTATATTCATTAATTTATTCATTATTGGTATTTTCTCTACGTATTGGTCTATGTTAGTTTTGTATCTGATATGGTAAGCCCATTCAAGGCAGGCAGACAGGCAGCAAGCATTTATTAAACACTAGCTATGTGCCAGGTACTGTGCCAAACACTGAGGATTCAAATACAAGCAAAAAGAAAGACAGTCCCTACCCTCAGGTAGCTAACATTCTAATGGGGAAGACAACACATAAAAGGGAGCTAAAGAGGGATAGGAAAGAGAAAGTACTCTTTGGGGTGGGAGAATTCTGGAAAAACCTGAAAAGTCAGGAAAGGGAATGAGGCATGGCCCTCTTGGGTGGGCCCAGACTCTCAGTGGGGGTCCCAGGAAGAACTCTCCAGTGGAAGAAAGAGGCCAGAATGGCAGGTGAGATGTTCCAGGTAAAGAAGGCAGCTGAGTCAAAATGAAAAAGTACAAAAAGTCATGTCTGTTATTTAATCTAGGGCTAGAGTATACCTATTTGTCCTTTCATATTTCTCTGTCTGTTTCTGTGTCTCTGTCTTTGTCTCTGTCTCTCTCTGTCTCTTCTGTCTCCTAGCACGGACCTATATCTTCTTAGATATTAAATAAGGTATGTTTTAGGATGAAGAAGAAGCAGATACATGGTCTTTTAATTTAAGTCTGGTGAGGTTGTTTGACTGAGAATAACTGGAAAATTGGGAGAGAAAGGAGATATCTTGGGAATACTATTCTCTCTTTCTCCTTTCTGTAATTTCCTTCCTTCCTTCCTTCCTTCCTTCCTTCCTTCCTTCCTTCCTTCCTTCCTTCCTTCCTTCCTTCCTTTTATTATTTTTTTTCTTCCCACCTCTTAGGTCTTTCTTGCTGTCTTTGTTGTTTTTCTTTTCTGTTGACTTTCTTAGCTTGTACAATGGAGAACCACAAATGTGGAAGAGCAGAGGCGGGTGGGGATGGGCAGAGGCAAGGGAAAGATACTCTGATGAGTATAGGAATGACAGAGCGATTTCACGTATGAGAGGAAGGAGGCCAAGTTGGAAGTGAGCCCAGAAAGAAAAAAAAAGATGCTGGCAACACACGCTCTATAGCTGTAGCTATACCACCCCCATCTATAATATAGACACTATATTGTGTGTGCTTATAATGTCTATAGCTATCTTAAGAGGAAAATAAAAAGGGTGTGCACATTGGGGTGGGCTCACTGATGATGGAATATTCAAAAGCAAATATAACAATTTTGGTGATCTCATGGAGGGAAACTGTCAAGAAAAGCACTATCTGAAATAAAAACAAAGCCTGAGGAAAGAATGTTTTGCCAGAACTAGGCAGAAGCAGTGTGGCACAGTGAATAGAGCACAAGAAAGCCAAGAGACTTTCCCCTCACTATTCCTGGCTTTGTCAGTAATTAGCCACAGGATCTTGAGTAATCCATTTCTCTTCTCTGGGCCTCAGTTTCCTCATTTATAAAATCAAAAGGTTGGATTATACGATTTCTAAGGTCTCTTCCTGCTCTGACATTCTAGGAATCTATGGCACCTGATTCCTGGCCAGGATTCTTTTTTAAGTGGAGACACAGTTTGAATCCCATTTTGTCATTCATGTGAGCTTCTTTCTGAAGACCCTTCAGAGATCACTCTAATGTCCCACCAGAGAGGAGGCATTCAATAAATATTTGTAAATGGTGATGATTTTTCCCATCTCTATCTCTCCAGGCACCCAGTACAATTAAAAATGATAGTTTTGGCCCTCTTTTTTCATATATGTAGAAGACACGAATGCATTTACACATGTATGATCATAAAGCAATGAGATTAAAACCACAACTCTTATGTATTTTCATTAAAATATAGTCACATTTCATATATAGGAGTAAGAGAAGTATAGATGAACTTGTCTGCAGGGGCCATTCAAACTCCATGAATTCTTGATTTTGTAATGATCAATGATATCTCATCTTGGGAATAATTACAGTCATTTATCCCAGTTTGTGTCCATTTTGCTATGAATGCAACTATTCTTATCATAGTGAAGAAGCCTGGGTGATCATACTTGATTTCTTGTTCTGTAGTTCTTGACTGGTCACTGTGTATATGTAGAGGGTATTCCAAAAGTCTTAGTACAGTAGGCTTTAATAGTTCAAATATGTGGTCATCTTTGAAACTATGGAAAGTAGAGGTTAACAATTTGTGGCAGGCATTGTTGGCAACGAGACATTTTCTTGGGTTTGCTTTGTTTTATTAATCAGCCATCAACGTTTCTATTGCTGCATTTTTGGAGGAATGTTTATATGATTTTGATTTAAGAGTGGAAGACAAGCTGTTGGAGGAAAGGCTTTCAATTGGTAGTTTATTCTGCTTAGTTTTGTAATGTCTACAAACACTAAGCACAGAGGAATCTTGTTTTCTCTACACCTTTTGCTCAATTGTGTGACAGTAAAGACGTCATCTACTGTAGTTGACTGACTGGATGACTGTAAAATGATGTTTACAAAGCTTTCCTATTTCCTTTTCACACCTTAATCAAGGATACTCTGTGTGTGTGTGTGTGTGTGTGTGTGTGTATGTACGTGTGTATGCGTGTATACACACAGCTAGGTGTTACACTAGATAGAGTGTCATGCCAAGAGTCAGGAAGTCTCATCTTCCTCAGTTCAAATCTGGCCTCAGACACTTCACAGCTGTATGACCCTGGGCAAGTCATTTAATCCTCATTTGTAAAATGAGCTAGAGAAGGAAATAGCAAACCACTTTAGTATCTTTTCCAAGAGAACCCCAAATGGGGACACAAAGAATTGGCCACAGTAGAAATGACTGAATAACAACAAATATGTGTGTGTGTATACATAAATGAATATATATATAATAGGATGTGTATATAAATATAAAGACACCCATAATTTATATACACATGTATGCATAATATTCTCATACAGATTTTACAGATATTCAAAAGTAAGCTTATTGATGTTCTCTATCAGCTTTTCCCTATAATAATAAGTGCTATGATTTTTCCAAGTATTTAGTGTTTTCTCTTCTTCCAGATATCTTGAGATGTGTTTTTTTAATGCCTTCAAGATTGTGTCACTTCTGGCACTTCCTCTTCTCCTTCCATGAACTTGGTCTAGTCCAGATACTACTCTCATCCTTTTTTTTTTATAAAGTAATATTTCTATTTCTTCATGAAACAGATCAAGGACTATGATATTAGAGTCCAAATATTATGACTCTACCATTATTTATGTGAAGAAATTCTTATGGAAATTTTCAAAGATCCTTTCTATTTTTCATCTTTTTGTGGCTCTTCTAGTTCCATTCTTAAATGTTTTCTGATAAGATCTGGCTAAATAAATTGAATCTCTCATTAAGCTTTCTATAAATTTACTGTTATTCCTTTTCTTGCCTTTCACTAATTTCTGCAGTCATGCTTCATTGCTTCTCCATGATTTTACAAATTGGTTTATGTTTAACGACAACAATCACAATAATAGCTAGAATTTATATGGCACCTACAATGAACCAGGCACTGTGCTAAGCACTTTACAAATATTATCTCATTTGATCTTCAACGACAACAACCTGGGAAGCAGGTGCTATTATTTCCATTTTACAGTTGATGAAACTGAGGCAAAAAGAGGTTACGTGACTTACTCAGGGTCATACAGCTGATAAATATTTGAAGCCAGATTTAAACTTGGGTCTTCCTGATTTTAGGCTCAGTGCTCTACCCACTGACCACCTAGCTGTTCTAAATTGGCATTGATTCTGGTTACCATAGCTTTTCATTTGGCAAAGACAATAAAACATTTATTAATTGAGGTAATTT
Source organism: Phascolarctos cinereus (assembly GCF_003287225.1). Classification (NCBI taxonomy): domain Eukaryota; kingdom Metazoa; phylum Chordata; class Mammalia; order Diprotodontia; family Phascolarctidae; genus Phascolarctos; species Phascolarctos cinereus. The sequence goes on from NW_027556180.1 coordinate 69,876,831, forward strand.
CTAGGCTCTTTAACTTCTTGGTTTTAGGACTCATGGTCCCAAAGAGAAGCATCATGGTATAATGGATAGGGTACTGGATTTGGAGTCAAGAAGATTTAGGTTTGATATTTACTAGCTGTGTAACCATGGGTACATCACTTAACCCCTTTGGTCCTCAGTTTCCTCATCTGTAAAATGAAAAGATTGGCCTTGATGACCACTAATATCCTTCCGAGCTCTAAATCTGTGATCTTGTGGTGCAAGTAATCTATTAGTAACAGACTGGGTCAGTGTCTATTCTTTTATCTAATTCCCTTTTTCAGGAATCAATAACTTATCTATAGGTCAGATTGAGGTTACTTTAATTACATGCCTTAATTTCTTCTCATTACTAATCTTCTAATGTGGCATTGATTTTGAGCTTTGCTCTAACAAATCAATGACTGACAATGTTCAAACAGGTAATTCATAAATGACTTACACATTTGTAACCATTCTTGTCTGTTAGCATTAATCAGTTTCAGTTTTTTGTGATGCTGTTCAGTGTCTGTCATATCCAGCACCTCCCACCTCTCTTCTTGAAGAAAAAAATTCATCTTACACAGGTATGAGGATTCTATATATTCTATAAGGCTTTGTTTTCTCTCATTCTTTAATCTTAAACATGTTTTCTTTGACCATCTCCCTTATTTCCACCTTTGCATTTCACTCACTGAGTAATAAAATATATATGATTTAATTATTTATGATTAAATCTTATTAAAATCCTTTTTTACATTACTCGACATTTCCTAATGTATCCTTTTCTACTCTCCCTCTTAGTAGCAATCCCTTATTACATAGAATAAGAAAGGTAAGATCAGCCAAAACTAACCAATATGTCAAAAAAAGTCTGATATTACTTGTAGTGTTCTATATAATGCCCTAGTTCTGCAAAAGAAGGAAAGAAATGTCTTCTCATATTTCTACTTTAGATCCAAGTTTGGTCATTACAATTTTACAGCATTCTACTTGAAATGTTTTGTTCTTTTCAGTTACATTGTTGTCCCCATTGTGTATATTGTTTTCCTAATTCTGCTTATTTAATTTGCACCTAAATTCTAGTTATAGCTTTGTATCAGTTCATATAATTTTTCATATACTTCTCCGTATTATCAATAATAAAATAGCAAGCATTTATATGGTGCTTTAAAATTTGCAAAGCACATATGTTACCTCATTTGATCATAGTTATCATATTCATCAGTTCTTACAACACAGTATCATTCCATTACATTTATGTGCCACAGATTTTTTGGCCATTTTCTAATCGATGGATGTAATTTTGTTTCCAATTTTGTTTCCAATTCTTTGCTGCTTCAAAAAAGTGCTAATGTAAATATTTTGGTATATATGGGATCTTTCTTTTTGTCTTTGACTTCCTTGGTACATACCTAACGGTAGAATCTCTGGCCAAACAACACGGATGTTTTAGTTATTCCTCAAATAATTCCAAATTGTTCTCTAGAATGTTTGGCCCAATTCAATTATTCCCATATTCTCCAATACCCATAACACTAATTATTCCAATCTTTTGTCAGGTGCTTTTATTTAAAGGGTCTTAATAAGTTCTTCATAACGTGTATTTCCCCCTTTCTTATCTGCAAGACCTATTGGCATATTGGCTGCAATTATCTTTATGGTAGTTCTTTTGAAAATGTTTGTCATTAGCACTACAATATAAGACAACCATTTCCATTGATGCTTGTCATTGTTTTTGGATGTATAATAAAATCAGTTCCTCTACTAGATTTCTTTACTTCTGCGAGGAGACCTATGAGCCATCCTTTTAGCTGCAACTTCTTTCTGTCTTCTGATTTCTTATATAGTAAAATAATTTATAGGTCAAAATAGGTGTGTTTCAGCTCTTCCAGTAACAAATAAGTCACTGGTCACCTGATACTAGATAAGTGTCTCACATTTAACATAACAACAACTAAATTAATTTTTGTACATAGCTTAAATACTGCCATTCATTCATTAATACTATCCTCCCTTTTCTATCACTCTACCACTGTTGCTTTTATTTTTATTTCTATGATATTGTATAGTTTATAGTATTGGAAGAGACAGTTACATCTTTCAGTTGAATTGGGATCTTAGCTGGGGAATTTTTTTACCAATCTGAGTAAAATTGGAAGAGAGCCACACATGATCAAAGACCATTTAATTTTTTTTATTTGTTTCATGAATTGACGTGAAGAATTCTTGCCGGGGGCAGCTAGGTGGCGCAGTGGATAGAGCACTGGCCCTGGAGTCAGGAGGACCTGAGTTCAAATGTGACATCAGACACTTGATACTAGCTGCATGACCCTGGGCAAGTTACTGAACCCCCATTGCCTCAAAAAAAATGAGAAGGAAATGGTTAACACCCTACATATCTAAGAGTTTTTGCCATGGAAAATTCATCACCAAGTTTGTCAGCCTACTGGTGATAAGTCTTTCTGTACTTATCTGATCTAGCCTTCAGGAAGCAAACATCATTTGTTGCCAAAACTCAACTTGTAGCCTTCTTTCCATGTCAGGAGTGCTAGAGATTGCACTCTGATAATATAACCTTTGAGAACCCAGTCATCTTCCCACCACAATGAGGCGCTGGAGTCTATGCCATAAGGAAAACCAGTTAGCAAACTCATAAGTTATTGTTCTTTTTGTACCACTCTTATTTATTATTTCAATTATATAGCATGCTTTGATTGTCTCATGGTATGAGCTCATAAAAGTCTTAGCTGACCCTGGTTCCCTGGAATGAATGGTAAGGTACATAAATCCAAATACACCTAGGGACATAGGATCATAGGTTTAGAGCCAGTAGGTATCTGAGAGGCCATCTTGTCAACTCCCTCATTTTAGAGATAAGGCTGCTGAAGCCCAGGGAATGAAAGCAACTTGTCCCAGATCTCACATGTAAAAAGGGCCAGAGGGAGGATTTTCACACATTTCTTCTGACTCCAAAACCAGTGATCTTTTCCACTCTACTATGCAGCCTCTTACAGGTCTGGAAATTCAAATGCAGCCTTAATTACTTTTGAACATCAGAAGCACTAAACTACATTAAAAAAATACTTCCTTTAAATAGATAATTAGCTTTGACAATAGAAATATGAATGAAATAATGAATCTGCTAGTTGTTTTTGACCACAGGGAAGAGCAGTGCATTGTCCTGGTGTTCTGGGCTGGGCCTAACTCAGGCCAGTCCCTTGGTATTTTAGGTTTGATATTGAACAAAATGGGACACTTGTCAGTCATTTAACAGTTAACAAAAGGAGAATTGTTTAGCCATAGAAAAAGAAGGTCATTTACCAAGAATAAGCATTAAGAATCCTTTAAGTTGACTGAGTTGAATATAGTTCTCATTGCAATCTTCCAGCTAAGCATTTGACAGACCCTTCAGCTCTTCATGGCTGCTTTGTATTCAGGTGATGAGGAAGGCATGTCAACGTCTGAACCTATATTTTCCCCAGCCAAACACAGCTCAAGGAACGTCTTGATACCTTTCAAGGAAAAACTAGACTAATCTGCATGAGGGAAGGTGTTAGGGTATTACTTCTAACACTTGTGGTCTTATGCCAAGGCATATATACATTAAAGATAAATTGAGGATTGTTGTTTAATGGCTATGGAAGCCCACTTAACAAGCCAAACAAGGCAAGCTAAAGAAAGTATTATTTTCTGGGAAGGTAAAAAGTATCAAAGAGGTGGGCTGGCAAGGATTATCATTGATCAGCTGGTTAGATTAGGACATCATATGCAGAAATGGCAAATGAAGACTGATCCTGATATATAAGGTTAACACTTTGATTAGCTGGTAGGCAAATTTAGTTGATATTTATACAACATTGTATAGTTTATCATATTGGAAAGGAGAATTACATCTTTCTTTTGAATTAGGGTGTTAGCTGGTAAATTTTGTTATCTGTCTTGGTATGGAGTAATTGACACCCAAGGCAGAGAATCCAGATTCACTGAGTTCACAAGGACTCTCAGCCATTAGGGTCCTGGCCTTCTATGCTCCAGTGACCCTCTAAGGTGCAGATAGAGATTAGAGGTCCAGGGGTCCTGAGATATTAGGAATCAGGAAATCTAAGTTCTCATTCTGGCTTAGCCACTAACTCACTATGTGACCTTGGATAAGTCACTTCCCTATTCATGTCTCAGTTTCCATATTTGTTTGTTTGTTTGTTTTTTAAAGTATATCTTGGGTGAGTGGAGCCAGACTAGATGATCTCTAAAGTCCTTTCTAGTGCTAATGTTTTATAATCACAAATTAGGATGAATAAAAGGGCATCTTACTTCCTAGTGCATAATAATTTTAGGGTGTTCATTATCGCCCCACCAAGAGTTAGCACTGGCAGTAAATCTAAACAGATTTCTAAATAGCTTGGATGATATTTCAATGAGAGCCATGGATAGTTGCTAAGAGATGCCAGGATAGAACTTACTTTGGGACATTTCCTTTGAAGCATGGTTGGCAGCAAAATGCTCTGTTGAAAGGGTTGCCGTTCCTGTGTTCCTAAACATGAACCCAATTCTGGTTGGCCAGGGATAGAAATAGTGAGAAAACAGATTCTTATGTTGGAAAACAACTAGCCTGGTAGAGGTGGAAAGAGCCCTGGGGTGTCAGGAAGTATGTCTAGGTTCTCAAACTGGCTCTGTCACCAACTTGTTGTTCTTTGCTCCTGTTGCTTTCTAGAAATATCATATTTATTTGTGGAACTATTACATTTTCTCTATTAGATCATAAGCCCCTTGAGGGCAGAGACTGTGTCATTCTCCTTTGAACCCAATACTTTGCACATTTACGGTTTTGATAAATGTTTGTTGAACAGAATTGAAGTGAGTACAAAGTGTTATGGTCTAGTGTGATCTTGGGAAAGTAATTTTACCTGACAGTGTTTTTATTTTTTAAATGGAAATCATCATCATCATCATCATCATCATCATCATCATCATCATCATCATCATCTATGTAGTACTTATCTCCTGGGTTGTGGCAAGGAGCAAATGAAATTATGCAAAATGCTCTGAGAAATGTAAAATACTATGTCAATGTCATCCAAGAAGCAGCCTTAGTAGTGGTTAAATCATTGAAATCCTGCCTTTGACACATGTAGTACTGGCTTCGGTGGTCTTGGGCAAGTCTCTTCCCCTCTCAGTGTCCCAGGCAGCTTTCTAACATCACAAGTTATAGAACAGTTGCTGATTCATAGCAGTATGGTTAATTTCCTTATAGGAATTCCCAATATCAATGAAATCTCAGGTTTGGACACTCCTCACTCACCATGTCATCTATTACTATAGACTGTGATTTATAGGATGCTGGAAAAAGTGACCCTACACTTTCAAGTCTCTAAAATTGTACCAACATTGAATTCTTCTTTTGGGTGAAGAATTATCCTCTTCCTTTGTCCTCCAAATTTAAACCAAAAACATGTCTCTAGGGAAAGCACATGATGCCCTTATTCATTGTCTATTAATTCATCAGATAGATAATAGGATAGATGACACTAGGAAATCTTGGAATTCAGGAGGAAGGAAGCATTGAAAGAAGGGAAAAGCCACATAGAAAAGGGAAGTGGTATGAGAGGGGAGGGGAAGGTCTAATACAAAAACTTCACAATTTTATGAAGGACTAGTTCCTCCCATGACTGACAGCCAGTATGGATCCATTAAGGCAGTATTTTGTAAGGAAAAGCATGTTGGATTTAAGTTTGAGATCTAGATTTGAATCCTGGCTTACCATTTACTGCCTGTGGAATTTTGGGAGAGTTTGATCTCTGGGACTCATGGGATCATGGATTCAGAGCCAGAAGACTTCAAAGGTTTTACAGATGAGGAAACTGAGGGCCAAAGAGGGTAACATCCATCTAAGTTCACACAGAGAGTGAGTAGCAAAGCTAGATTCAGATCCAGAGCTCTTTTCACCTACATATAGCCTCCCCCCAAAACACACACACAACACACATGCACACACACACACAGAGCCTTGACTCATTTTCTCTATCTGTAAAATAAGGGAGTTGGACCAGAAGGTCTCTGAGATATCATCTGGCTCTGTGTCCTATTATCTTTTTATTTTTATTGATACATTTTATGTCCTAACAGGCATTGCCTCCCAAACACCAAGACAAATCTTTCTACAAAGTACATGTCTCCAGGGAGTGATGCAAAACCACTGTGATCCTACAGTATGTGCCATGTAGTAACTTTTGAACTTTTTAGTACTTTTAGTATATTTTAATCTATTCTGGGCTGCTAGGGACACAGTGGGTAGAGCACCCCACCTGGAGTCAGGAAGACCTGAGTTCAAATCCAGCCTCAGACAATAGTTGTGTCATCCTGGGCAAGTCACTTAACCCTGTTTGCCTCAGTTGCCTCATCTGTAAAATGATCTAGAGAAGGAAATGGTAAAGCACTCTAGTATCTTTGCCAAGAAAACCCCACATGGGATCACAAAGAATTGGATACAGCTGAAATGACTAAATAACAAGAAGTTGTTAAGAGAAAAGAAGTGTATGTGTTTTAACTTTTGTAGTCTGGCACTAACGTTCTATTGTACTTGATCTGACTTTTGTGTTTTCTTAGTATTGTCTTGATTTACACTGTTGTAGTCACTGTCTGTTGTTCTTTTCTCTCTCCTTTCTTCCCTCTGTATCACTGTGTACAAGTCTTCCATGCTTCCCTGGATTTTTCACGTTTGCCATTCCTCATGGCACAGTGATATTCTATCAAATTTATAGAACGTTATTTTTTTTTCACCCAGTCGCCAGTAGTTGGGCATGTATGCTGCTTCTAGTTTGGTGTCATCGTAAGCAATGGTGCTATAAATATATTTTTTTCTACATAAGGGTCTTTTCTTGCTTTAAATAACCTTGCCAGGGGCTACCATTCCAGTGACGGGATCTCTGGGACCAAGGGCAACAACAATTTGGTAATTTTTCTAATATAATTCCAAGTTGTTTTCCTGAACAGTTGAATCAATTCGCGGCTCCACCAGCAGTGAATTACCATGCCTGGCCTCCTTCCATCATCCCACTCGTGGATTTTCCCCATCTTTGCTAACTTCATGTGCGTGTAGGGGTATTCCAGGCTTGTTTTGATTTCAATTTCTCTGACTCAGTAATTTTGATCAATGTTTTCACATGGTTGTTGATAGTTTACATTGTTTTTATATTTATTTTCTATGTATTTATTTCATATTTATTTTGTTAGTATCTGTGTCAATCTTATGCATTTGTGTCAATTACCTTTAGAATTTGAATTTCAGGCTTTTCACAAAGATATTTGAAGCCAAGTTTTTCTCCCAATCCATATCTTTTTATCGGATTATAGATATATTGATTTTGATATGAAAATATTTGAATGTTATTTAATTATAAGAGTCCATTTTGTCTCACAATTCTTTCTATTTCCTGCTGGTTTTCCTCTCTTCATAGCTACGAAAAAAACCCATAATCCTAAGTAAAGTCCTACTCATTGTTTCTTGTACTGAGTTTGGCCTAGCCCAAAGTAGAAAGGATTTGTCCTGTGATAGTAGGTGTGACAGCCTGGAATGGACCTTGAGTCCAAAGGAGTCCAATTTTTTTCCATTTTATTTTTATTTTATTTTTTTATTAATTTATTTTGATTTATCAACAATCACTTCCATATGCTTTTGAGTTGAAAAGTTTTCTCCCCCTTCCTCCCCACCCCCCTCCCCAAGACTGCGCACAATCTGATATAGGCTTTACATTTACATACCCATTAAACATATTTTCACATTAGTGAAGTTGTAAGTAAAAATTCAAACCAATACGAGGAACCATCACAAAGATGAAACAAAATTCAACAGAAGGTAAAAATAAGTGAGAGTGATTCGACTTCCATAGTTCTTTCTTTGGATGTGGACAGCATTTTCTATCCTGAGGCCTCTGGAGATGTCTTAGATCCTCGTAATGCTGAGAAGGGTTCAGTTTAACAACCTTAGTCACTGCATAACATGGCTGTTATGGTATACAAAGTCTTCTTGGTTCTGCTCACTTCACTCAGCATCAGACCATACAAGTCTTTCCAGATTTTTCTGAAGTCAGCCTGTTCATCATTTCTTATAGCACAATAGTATTCCATTACATTCATATACCACCACTTGCTCAGCCATTCCCCAATGGATGGGCATCCTCTCAATTTCCAATTCTTTGCCACCACAAAAAGAGCTGCTGTGAATATTTTTGTATGTGTGGGTCCTTTTCCCATTTGTTTGATCTCTTTGGGATAAAGCCCTAGAAGTGCTATTGCTGGATCAAAGGGTATGCACATTTTTGTAGCCCTTTGGGCATAGTTCCAAATTGTTCTCCAAAGTGGTTGGATCATTTCACAACTCCACCAACAATGTATTAGTGTTCCAATTTTCCCACATCTTCTCCAACATTTATCATTTTCCTGTTTTGTCGTGTTGGCCAATCTGATAGGTGTGATGTGGTACCTCAGAGTTGTTTTGATTTGCATTTCTCTAATCAATAACGATTTAGAGCATTTTTTTCATATAAGTATAGATGGCTTTAATTTCTTCATCTGAGAACTGTCTGTTCATTTCCTTTGACTAATTCTTTTCCATTTTAGAGATGAAGAAATAAGCTCCAAGAAATATCTAAAGTGGCAAGCAGCTGTTTAGCTTTTTTTCAGTCATGTCTGATTCTTTGTGACCCCATTTGGGTTTTCTTGGCAAAGATAGTGGAGGGGTTTGCAATTTCCTTCTCCAGTTCGTTTTACAGATGAGGAAACTAAGGCAAACAGGGTTAAGTGACTTGCCCAGGGTCACGCAGCTACTAAGTGTCTGAGGCCAGATTTGAACTCAGGAAGATGAGTCTTCCTGACTCTAGGCCCAGCACTCTATCCACTGGGCCATCTAGCTGTCCCATCCAGCAGCTAGTGAGTGCCACAGTACACAGAGTATTGGACTTGGAGGTAGGAAGACTAGAGTTCAAATGTGACCTCAGTTTTGATCACACTACCTGTGTGATCCGGGGCAAGTCACTTAATCTCTGTTCACCTCAGTTCCCTCACCTGTAAAATAGGAATAATACTACCCTCTATCTCAAAGGGTGGCTGTCAGAATAAAATGAAATATTTATAAATGTATCATCATCATCATTATTAACCATCTGTGATACATTGAGAAGTGGGGCTAGGTCCCACATATATTCTTAAAACATTCAAACTGAAAAGGATCTTAGAGGTCGCTTGGTCCATCCTCCCATCTAACATAAGAATAACTATATAAGAATGACTGGTTGACAGACTTGTCTGGAAGGTCATGAGTTTGGGAAAAAGCCAGAGGACCAGATGCAGGGAAGGGAACTTGCCTAATTTTTTCTAACAAATGAGCAGCATGCATATTGTAAGCCAAATAAGGCACAGAGTTTATGAGTCAGTGAGGCACCTTCATAGGCATTCCCCTCTGACACATGCCCACCTTCTCTCACCTTTCCCTGATTGCACACTGCCATATACAAGCAGTTTGTGACCTCCTTATTCCTGGAAGCTATCCATCACTTAATGCGATCTTATTTACCTTTATTTTTTCCCTAACATACCATATCTTTGGACTAACTTTGAATGTTCAGTGCACTAAAACCTCTAGCCTTTCCCACATACTCTAGATACCCACATCCCATCTTGTATTTGGGAGATTGATGGGTTTTTTGAGCCCGTAGAACTTTATGTCTTTTGGGTGGACATTCATTCTGTGTTGACTGACTTCGGAGAACAAGAGTCAGTGTTTCCTCCCATCCTGCAGGGGAGTGCTTCTAGAGGAGAGAGACTGAGTGTTGGTTACTGAGAGATGAAACATAATACCTATCACAGGGTAGGTACTTACAAATGCTTGTTGATTAATTGATTGAGAAAGATATTGTTTTAGCCATTGGATATCAATCTAAGTTCAGAGAGAGACTGAGGAATCATAGGGGATTCTAGGATTTCCCTTCAGTTTGCTCATGTCATTATTTGACCATAACTCATAACTAGCCTTTAAATAAGGCAGCTGGGTGGTATAGTGGATAGAGCACTGGGCTTGGAATCAGGAAGACTCATCTTCATGAGTTCAAATCCAGCCTCAGACACTTATTACCTGAGCAAGTTACTTAACCCTGTTTGCCTTAGTTTCCTTGTCTGTAAAATGAACTGGAAAAGGAAATGGCAAACCACTCCACTATCTTTGCCATGAAACCTCCAAATGGGGTCACAGAGAGTTGGAAACAACTCAACAACAAAGCCTTTTAATCTCCCCTTCAGTTTCAATCTGTCTTTCCTCCTATATCTCTCTAAATGACTCAGTCCCTAAATTAGTATTCAAAGCTGGAAAAGACATAAGAGATCATCCAGGCCAACTCCTCATTTTATAGTTGAGGAACTTGAGGCTTGGAAAAGTTAAGTGATAAGCCTGAAGTCACACAGCTAGCAAGCAGTTTGGGTTTGAGATTTGAACCATGATTTTCTTATTTCAAATTGAATACTTTTAACTTGGTAGCACCTAAGAAACCTCAGAGACCATGTTGCTTCACCCCACATGGAAGGAAGCTGAACCTCTCCTCTTTCTCCATCATCCTCTGAATTGCCTACAACAGTGTCTGGCCAGTAGTAGGTACTTAATAAATATTGGTCCTTTTATTCTCTTTCTCTTTTGTATCTTTTGTCTGACTTTCCTATATATCCAAAGAGGATAGTAATGTGTCTTGTTAACCTTGTCAGGTGAATAGTAATTACCAGTGTTAAGTGCTTTGAGATGAACAGAGTCACGCTAGAGAGGCACAAAATGTCATGTAAGCAAGTTTTCAGCTTTAAATATAGAAACAGTATTACTTAACATATTATCTGGTACATAGTAAAACTGACTTACTAATAAGCAGAAACCTCATCATCTAGGTACCTTCACTACACTCTGTTTCTTATTTTTCTCAGATAGACCTCGGGAAATAAGCCATTAGATGCACATGTTGGTGTTTTATGGTCTTGGATTCAGGGTGAGAACTGGTCTCCAAAGAACCACAGACTATAGCTGGGTCAGACACCGAGCATGGTACTTAGAAAGAAGAGCTGCCCAGTCCAAGGAGAGTTCTATTGCTCCATGAACCACTATGTCCCTCCAAACCACTGCCTCAAATGGATTGTGTTGGTGTCTGGAAATGTGTGTGTGGATATGTGGAGGGGGAGGAGATGTCTTTGTTTCTGTTGTGGTGTCCCAGTGAGTATGTATATGGAAGTGTCTTAGTACATGCAGGAAATATGAAGCTGGGCAGGTATGTGTATGTTTATGTGTATATTGAAGGGGATGGGAGGCAGGATATGCACATATTTAACATAACAAATAGAAAGCTTCTTAGAGGTTCGAATTCTTGTCTCTGCCCACCCAGGAGTTTCCTTTGGGGGCTCTCTCTGGTCTCTGGACAATTAGGTCACCCAGTGGATAAAGCCCCCAGCTTGGAGTAAGGATGACTCATCTTCTTGAGCTCAAATCTAGCCTCAGACACTTACTAGCTGTGTGACCTTGGGCAAGTCACTCAAACTTGCTTGCCTCAGTTTCCACATCTGTAAAATGAGCTGAAGAAGGAAATGACAAATCACTCCAGTATCTCTGTCAAGAAAACCTCAAATGAGATCACAAAGAGTCAGACACAACTTAAAAATAACTGAACAAAAACTCTTGTCTCTGTCTATACAGGAAGGTCTTTGTTAAGGGGAAGGAATTTTCTCTTTCTTTCTTTCTTTCTTTCTTTCCTTCTTTCTTTCCTTCTTCTTTCTTTCCTTCTCTCTCTCTCTCTCTCTCAAATTCAATTTCATTTTATTTTCAGGTCTGCATTCCCTTCCTCCCAACTCTCCCCCTACCCACATCAATAAAACAAGAAAAACTAAACTTGTTACAAATATCTATATAATCAAGCAAAATAAATTCCCACATTGGCCATATCAAAAAAGTACGCCTCAAACCACACCCTCATGGGTCCATCACCTTTCTATCTAGAAATATGTAGCATGCTTCTTAATGAGTCCTCTGGAATTATTGTGTTGAACAGAGATCTCAGGTCTTTCAAAGTTGTTTGTCTTTATAACATTGCTGATATTGTATAAATTGTCCTCAGATTCTGCTCACTTCATTCTGCATCAGTTCATACAGGTATTTTTAGATTTTTTTCTGAAACCATAAAGGAGAGGTTTTCAATCAAAAGCAACTTACACTGTTTAGATTCCATATGTTATCTCTTAGATCGTTTCCTAATTGAGAAAACCTTAGCTGTTTTGAGAGAAGACTAAGAAAGAATTTCGAATCACAGGTTAGAAAGGACCTTCGAGACAACACTGGATTTGGTGTTAGAGGACCAGGTCTCCAATCCTAGGTTAGTTATTAACTGCTAGTGACCTTGGGTAAATGGGTCTCTTTTGTAAAATGAAAGGCTTGAGCTAGATAACCTCATGAGAAAGTCCTTTCCATTCCCAGTATCTTATGGCTGATATAATGCAGATCACAGCATTTCAAACAGGATGCAGAGCTGAATCCTGTGAAACTGGATGAAGCAATCAGGGTTTTGCCCCAAGGCAGCAAGACCTGGGCCTGGAGTCAGGAAGGTTCAAATCTAGCCTCAGTCATTTACTAGCTATGTAACCCTCGGGCAAGTCACTTAACCTTGTTTGCCTCAGTTTCCTCACCTGTAAAATGAACTGGAGAAGGAAATGACAAACCACTCCAGATTCTTTGCCTAGAAAACCCCAAATGGGGCAGGAAGAGTCAGACATGACCGAAAAACAACTGACCTGACCGAATTATAAGTTCTCATAGTGCTTAGAGTCTTTCAGCAGCTAGAAAAAAGTCAATAAACATTTATTAATTAAGCATTTACTATGTGTCAGGAATTTTCTGAAGCACTGAGGATACAAAGAAAGATGAAAAAGTCCCTGCAAGGGCAGCTAGGTGGCACAGTGGATAGAGCACCAGCCCTGGAGTCAGGAGGACATGAGTTCAAATCCAGCCTCAGACACACAACACTTACTAGCTGTGTGACCCTGGGCAGGTCACTTAACCCCATTGCCTAACAAAAACAAAAAGTCCCTGCTCTCAGTTAAATAGTGGACAGTGTAGACAAGATATAGACAGGACATCCACTATTAGATCTGTATCCCAAGGAGATCATTAAAAAGGGAAAAAGACCTGCATGTGCAAAAATATTTAGAGCAGCTCTTTTCATGGTGGCAAAGTATTTGAAATTGAGGGGATGTCCATCAATTCAGGAATGGCTGAACAAGCTGTAGTATGTGAATATAATGGAATACTATTGTGCAACAAGAAATGCTCAACAGCCAAATTTCAGAAAATCCTGGAAAGACTTGCATGAACTGATGGTAAGTGAAATGAGCAGAGACAGGAGAACATTGTACACAGTATCAGCAGCATTGTTTGACGATCAGCTATGAATAACTCAGCTATTCTCAGCAACACAATAATCCAAGACAAGTACAAAAGACTCAGGAAGGAAAATGCTATCCACATCTAGATAAAGAATTGGTGGTCTCTGAATGCAAATGGAGGTATATTTTTTCACTTACTTTATTCTTTCTTGTGGGCTTTTTTTATCTGTATCTTCTTTCACAACTGTGACTATTATGAAAATATGTTTTACATGATAACACATAAACAACCTATATTAAATTGCCTACCATTTTAGGAAGAAGGAAGGGGAGGAGAAGAGGGGAGGGAGAGAGGGAAGGGGAAAAATTTGGAATTCAAGATCTTGTAAAAATGAATGCTAAAAATTGTCTGGACTTGTAATTGGAGAAAAAATACTATTTGAAAAAAATAGAATGAAATAAAACCTCAAAGGCAATTTTAAACACAAAGAAAGAAAGAAATGAAGGAAGGAAGGAAGGAAGGAAGGAAGGAAGGAAGGAAGGAAGGAAGGAAGGAAGAAGAAAAGAAAAGAAAAGAAAAGAAAAGAAAAGAAAAGAAAAGAAAAGAAAAGAAAAGAAAAGAAAAGAAAAGAAAAGAAAAGAAAAGAAAAGAAAAGAGATATAGACAGGATAAATTGGATGTAATCTCAGAGGGAAGGCACTAAGATTAAAGAGGACCAGAAAAGGCTTTTTGCAGAAGATGAGACTTTAACTGAGATTTAAAGGAGACCAGGGAAGCTGTAGATGGGGATTGAAGTGGGGGTGGGGGTGGGAGAGAGAATTCCAGGCATTAGGAACTGCCAGGAAAAATGCACAGTTCAGAAATGGAATATAGTGTAAAAAGAATATCAAGGAGGTCTGTGTCACTCGATCCCACAATACTTGGAGGGGAGTAAGGCATAAAAGGAATGAAAACATAGGAAGGGATCAGATTATGAAGGATTTTAAAGGAAGAGAAAAAAGGAAAAGAAAGAGAAAGGCCTGGTTTCCTGGCTCATAAAATTCTTTTAGCTTTTTATTCCATAATTATAAACGGGAAAGCACAATGCTAAACTCACACTCGGTTATAAAGGACTGCTCTCAGATCTGTTCCTGAGAGAAGGTTTTTACGGAAGGGAATGGAATAGGGATAGAACACAAGGTCAATTTCAAGGATGAAAAAGGGTAGGATGAAAGAACCTAACATTTAACTTCACTTCCTTTAAATAATTTGGCCCAGAGCTCTCACTGAAAGATGATGGGCTACTGAATTATTGAGCCCCACCACTCTTTAGTTCAACACTTCACTGAGGTAGCAGTTTCCTATAGCTCCTTCCATCCTTCAGAATACATTATTTAAAGGTAAAATTCCAATGTTGTCTATTTCCTTCCCAGTCCACATGGTTTGGCCAGCAAAGAAGAGGTAAGAAAAGATGGCAACATAGTATGGTCTAAAGCCCACAGGATTTGGAGTCACAGGAGGCTTGGATTGGGATCCGGTCCCTGCTATGTACTCTGTAAGTGTGGACAAGCACATAACCTTTCTTGCCTTAGTCTCCCAATCTGTAAAACGAAGAGGTTGGACCAGGCGACCTGGAAGATCTCTTCTAGCTCTAAATCCAGAGTGAGCTCCTACCCGGATTCTCTCCTCTGGAGCAGCTCCCTTCTTACTCAGGCTCTCCTTCTCTCTCTCTGTCTCTGTCTCTGTCTCTCTCTCTCTCTCTCTCTCTCTCTCTCTCTCTCTCTCTCTTCTTGTCTTTGCTTTTCAAATGGGCTCTTCAGATCCTCTCTGCATCTTTCCTATGCTTCTCTCCCAGAATCACATCAAGGAGTCTGACTGCTCTACTGCAAGCCATTGAGTTTCAAAAAAGCAGCATGCTACTCCAACATTTCCCCTGGGTTGGGCCCCAATCATAATGGCCTTTCTGTGATTGTGTAGGCTTGTACCTGGGTCACTGAAGTATCATTCTAAAACTGCAGAGGAGTCTTCTTGTAAGGGCCTTATTGTGGCTGCAGAGAGCCCAGATTTTCTGACTCAAGGGATGCCACTTCTGTTTGGGAATAGCTTTCTTAAAAACACACACACACACACACACACACACACACAGAGACACACACATACACACAGATACACACACACAGCTCACATCTTTGGGAGGAAAAAGGGAACAGAAATTCTTTCTCCCTCGTTTTTCAGATGGGGGAGCAAAAGATCCAAAGTGAAATGAGGGGATTGGTTCAAGGTTATGAGTCAAAAACATAGCTAGTACCAGAGCTCCTGATATAAGGATGCCCTGTGATATAAGTACTCAGTATCACTTTCATATGCCATTTGTCTTAGGGCTCAAGGAGGGAGTGAGTCCACCCTCAACCCTGTTGATCTTTGAAGGGACCTAAATAACATTAAACTTCACCCACCCAATATACTAACTTATTAAACTTTTCTAAACTTGTTCATTCTAAACATCATTGTTAGCCTATTAGGAGATATGGGAGATGAATTAAGGGTAGAAGGCAGATCCTCCATTCCCCCTCAGTGTTTCTAGCTCCCTGAGCATTGTTCCAGTTAACAGCTGATATTTATTATGATGAAAAAATATTCTGGTTAATAGAGAGTTCAATTTAGTAGGACACTGCCATATGTTAAACCATATTTGGCATCCATTCCCCACTTCCCCATCCCTAAACTATAACCATGCTGATATACTATGGCAAAATCTCAAGTACCTGGATGCTTCAGGAATGGGGCATCTTGGGTAATTGAATCTGTAAATTGAAGGCTCAGCAGATAGCTCCTTTCCTCCCTTAGTAATGCCACTAAATCTTTTTGTGATGTTTAAGCACCATGCAGAGTTTTGGGGTCATTGTTCCAAGCATCAGTTTTTGTTCCATAGTCCTAGAGATAGAGAAATTGTCAATGATTGAACTGTGTTAACTATGTCCCTCTCCTGGTGGCATGGCCTTCAGAATACAGGGTAACTTATTTGCTTTGTGATATGAAGATTCACTGTTACTTTTATTTCACCACTAGCCTTGTGGCTCATGGAGGGAGGGAGCTGGGATGTGCTCTGAGTCCAACTCAACTCTGTCGATCCTTGCAGGGACCTAAATAACATTAAACACCACCCACAAGCACATACTGGTACCCCCCTTATCCTATCCTCTACTCAGTGGTCTATTTTCTAGTTAGTGTCTCGCTAGATCCAATTCTCTCTACAGTAGCCTTCAGGTCAACTTCCTTTGAAAACATGCAGTGCATACTAATTTATTTGATATACTTCCAGTTTTCCTTAGATGTCCTTAAAATTAAGTTTCCCTGAAAAATACAGTTCTCAGCTAATTGGCACATACTCTTTATCTATTCCCTTCAGTATACTGCCTGCCTAACCATTCCTGGAAATTTGTGTGGTTTTTTAGGAATACATTTCTATAGATTTCAATTAGTTAACCAGCATTTATTAAGTGCCTACTATATGCTAGGCACTATGCCAAGTGCTCAGGATACAAAGAAAGGCAAAAAAAAGTTCCCTGCCCTCAAGGATCACACAGTCCAATGTGAGAGATAGCATGGGAATAAGCACATACAAACAAGGTATATACAGGATGAACTGGAGATAACCATCAAAGTGAAACACTAACATTAAGAGGGAATCAGAAAAAGCTTTTAATAAAACTTTTCTTGTGGTTTTTCTTCTTTTTCCTAAAATCAGAGTGTAGCACTCCCCTCCTCCCAAACATAGAGAGTTCAGGTTGTTGAGCTGTATGCCCATCCCTCCTCAATCAACCATAGTAGTTCTCAGATACTCCACTTTCTATGCCTAGAGATAAAAAGTTGAGAAATAGAAAATAGAAAACTGTCCCTAGGAGGTTCAAAAGTACCAAGGACATGCCAAAGTCACTGGAAGAATGATTACATTATGCTTGTTCTAGGCCAACTCAAAGAGTTGATTTTGTGGTTTTTCTCCACTTGGAATCGATGCATTATGGTATAAACAGAAGAGCATAGGTTCAAAGGACCTAGGTTCAACCTCTCTGACTCTACTACTTGTTATCTGTGTAAGAGACAGTCACTCGCATTTTGGGACTCCGTTTCCCCATCTGTATGAGGGAAATTTCAATCAGGGAAATTTCCAATTAACTGATGAGGTAAGCGTCTGCCTGGAGACTTTGATTGCCCCTTTTTGTGGAGGATGTGGGCATCCCATTGAGAGAACTGGAGGACCTGCCCATTAACACAGTATGGATAAGTGGTTGGCTCTCATTTAAGGACATCTCAGTAAATTTAATTTCCCCTGTTCTTGTGAGTCATCCCTCCACACCTTTTGCAAGGCTAGTAAATGGACTCTTTATTATTCATTTATTATTTATTATTCAACCCGAGTCTCCCTTCTTCTAAAAATATATTTTGTTGATACCTTTTGTCTTTGCATCATAATTATTCCAACTTTCCCCTACTCTTGATAGAACCTTCCTTGCAACAAATTAAAGCAATTAAGCAAAACTATGCAGTAGAGTGATCTCATCCAGCAATGACCACTTTTCTGCCAAGAGGAGAGAGGCATGTTTCACTATTTGTTCTCCAGGACCTTCCTTGGTTTTTTGTGACTCAGAGTCCAGATTCCCTTTAACGATCTTTCCATTTTTATTGTTGTAGTTGTGGTGTATATTGTTCTCTTGGCGCAGTTCATTTTGCTTAGTATCCATTCATATGCATCTTCATCTGTTTTTCTGAATTCCTTATGGTGATTATGTCTTACTTTATAATACTATTCCATTATGCTCATATACTATGGTCTTTTGAATCATTCCTAAATTGATGGGCACCAACTTTGTTTTCAGCTTATTGCTGCCAAAGTGCTGCCATAAATGTTTTGGTATCTCTTGGACCTTTATTTCTGTCTTTGGCTTCCCTGAAGTATATGTCCACTAGTAGAATTGTCTGGTCAAAGGGAATGCAGGAAATTTATTTACTTTCATTGCACATTTCCAAGTTAATATACAGAAAGTTTGGACCACTTCACAATTCCAACAAAGATTCATCAGCATGCTCGTCTTCCCACACTCTAACACTAACAATCAATCAATGAGCATTTATGAAGCACCTACTATGTGCTAGTCATTGTGCTAAGTTTTGAGGCTACAAGTGCAAATGTGAAGCCACTCTTGCCTTCAAAGAGCTTACATTCTAATGGATGAGACAACATCCACATATATAGATAAATACTGAACACATTAAAAACAGATACAGGGTAATCTTGAGTGAAGGGGGAAAGGCATTAGCATGTGTAGGTTATGTCATGTGTAAGGTGTGACATGAGCTGAGTCTTGAGGCCAAGGATTCCTACTGGTGGTGGTAGTGAGGAGGGAATATGTTTCAAACATGGAGGACAACTTGAGCAAAGACATATGTGAGAGATAAGAAGAAGACCAGTTTGACTAGATTGTAGAGTTTGTGAAAAGGAGTTAATGTGTAAGAAGCTAGAAAGGAAGGATGAGATAACATTGAAAAGAGTTTAAATGCCAGACAAAGGAGTTTATTTTTGATCCTACATGTGATAGGGAGCCACAGGAGTTTAATGAGAAGGGGAGAGGGTGGTGACATGGTCAGATCTGTGCTTCAGAAACATGATTTTGGCAGTTGGGTAGGGAATGAATAGAAATAGAGAGAGGCTTGAGACAGGAAGACCAATTAGGAAGCTACTGCAATAATCCATGGGATAGAGTTAAGGAAAATTCTAAGAACTAGAGTCATAGCTCTGTGATTAGAGAGAAGGGGAATTCTACAAGAAATGTTGTGATAAGATTTGATGACTGATTGGATACATGGATGAATTACAATGAAGATCTGATGATGGCACCAAGGTAGTGAGCCTGAGTGACAGGAAGGATGGTGATATCCTCACCAGTAGCAGAGAAATTTGGATGAGGGGTGGGTTTGGGCATAAAGATAGAGGTTTATGTTTTGGGTATGTTGAGTTTGAGATGCCAATATGACATCCAGTTCAAAATTTCCAATAGATAGTTGTTCATCTTTGCCAATTTGTAAGATTGAAATGAAACCTCAAAGTTATTGAAATTTTCAGTTTTCTTACAATTAATGATTTGGAACATATTTTCATGTGGCCATTTATGATTTGCAATTCTTTTTGAAACCAGTTTGTTCTTAACCTTTGGCCACTTGTGGGGAATGGCTCTCAGTGTTATATGTTTGTGTTAATTCCCTACATATTTTGGATATCAGACTTCTATTGGTAATATTTGATGCCATAAGAATAAATTTAAAAGTGAGTCATACATATTTTTTTTAATGGAGGGCCCGTTGTTAAACATTTATCATGGTTAAACAGCATATACCTGGATGTAAGTAAAAGTGCTGTATGTCAGTAATATTGTGTTCACAGAGTTGTCTTAGGAGGTTTTGAGTAGCAATGTATGTGTGTGGGGGTTTGGAGGGTCAATGGATGGGGCAAGAGGTGGCAGGGGTCAAAAGAAATTGATTGTCTTCAGTCCCTACCCTTGAGGAGCTTACCATCTTTGTACAAATAGTAACAGCCTGACAGATTCCATTAAGGTTGGAATCTTCTTGAAGACAGGCAACACATCTGACATAGTTTTGTGTTTCCATTATCCCTTAGTATGCGTGTTGCACATAGTCATACCAATAATAACTCTCACTTCAATATTAGTATTTAATATTTTATAGTTTCCAAAGCATTTTCCCCACAGCAACCTCATGAGACAGTACAGTTATCATTATGCCCATATTACTGTTGAGGAAACTAAGACAGAGTGGATATGGGCCACATGACTAGTATCAGAGCCAAGGCTCTCACCCTAATTTCCTGACTCCGAGTCAGTGCTAGGCATTTACTAGCTTGTTTTTCACTCTGGAGGAGAGGGCTGAGTGAATTAGCTAGCTAGCCTGTTTCAAAAATAATGGATCCCTGGTTCACCCCTCTCATTTTGTGGGAGGCCAGGGGAGGGTTAAGTTGAAAGGCATATCTCTTCTTGGCAAAATTGGAAAGGGGAAGAAATTCAGTCCTGATGATAAGGGGTGATTGATGGGTCCAGATGGGCTGGGCTGGACTGTCACATAGATTTATTGGTGGCAGAATTAGAAGGCTATAAAAAGGCATGAAGGAGCTCTTTTTGGAAAGACCAGAGAAAAGACACGGTGTCCTTTTTTAAATCACAGAGCATACAAGAATTCGATGATTATGTTCTTGGGTCATTCAATATGGATGATACCATTCACCGAGTGCCCAATAAACTCAGAGACTTGTGTTATGTCTGTGCAGAAAGAAAGAAAAAGAAGGAAATGGCATAGTCCTTATGCAAAGGAGTCCGACGGGAGACACTGTACAGACATGGAATCACAGAATTTGAGAGCTGGAAGGACCTTGGTGGCCATATACACATGAAACATACAAAAGCATTTTTGTGACCAAAACACACAATTTTCACTGCTCCAACTCAGTTTTCTTTAAATAGATTTTTTATTGACATCTTTTACTTTTAGATCATGTATGTTTTCCAATATATCACCCCCCCTACAAGAGCCATCCCTTACAACAAAAGATGGAAAAGAAAAAGAAAAAAATGTTCAGCAAAACTAATCAACGCATCAAAAAAGGCTGATATCATTTGCAGAGTTTCATACTCATATTCTTCTAGTTCCAAAAAAAAACAAGTTAAATTTAAAAAATTAAAGGAAAGGTGACATATTATATCCCTTCTTTGGGATCTGTTACTTTTTATTCGTTTTATGTTACCTCATGGAAGGTCAGAGTTGTAAAGGTCAGTAGAAGCCCTCCAGTCCAAATGCATAATTTTACGGATGATGGGCCCACAGAAGTGAATCAGCTGCCCAACATCAGGTAGCAAGTTTGGAGCAGAGTCAGGACAAAACTCCTGCCTCCTGACTCTTTGATCAGGGCTCTTTCCATTCCCTATTGAATTTTTTGGAGCAGCTCCTCTAAACTTTTTCCTACAATATTCAAACCCTGCCTACAGTCATCCTCAATTCCTCACTCTCACTCACTCCACACATCCAGTCCATTGGCAAACTTTGTTTTTCTTTTCATGACATCTTTTGACAATGGCTTTTTCTCTCTGTTCACATTTGCCACCACCCTAGTTCAAGTGCTCTTCATCTCTTACCTGGACTGTTGCAATAAACTGCTAATTGGTCTTCCTGCCTCAACTCTCCCTACTCTTTTCCACCCTTCTCTTAATTGACAAAATGATTTTCCTTAAGTGTAGTACTGGCAATTGTGGGAAGATAGTGTTATGTTAGGACCTAAATGAGGCCAGATCTTTCACAAATACCCAGTAACACTCTAAAAATGTACCAGAAGAACAATGACAATCATGGAGATTCAGCTATAAACCCCTTCATTCAATCCAGGACTACACAAAAAGACTGCCACATTCCTACAGAAGCCCTGAGTGGAGGCAAACTAGGGTAGGTAGAAAGGAAAATGTGAAACAGTCTGGCTCTATAATAGGAGACAGGCCCAGAGCAACACATAGTGTGAGGCACTAGGCATCCCATTGGTAGCAGGAAATAGGACCCAGTTAGAATCCAAGTTAGCTTATGCCCAACCCAGTATCCAGGCAGCCTGAGCCCAAACCACAACAGGAATCAAGGCTAGACAATTTCTGCAGATGGCAAGTCCTAGTCTTAGCCACCCATCAAACTCAAGAAAAAGTAGGATTTAATCATACCATGTAAGAGAGCAGGAGCAGAAGCACAAATCCCCAATCCAGAAAATGAGACCAAATATATGAGTAAACAGAAGAAGATATCAAACACAAATCAATAAATACCTAGCACAATCCCAAAGGACCCATGTTGAAAAATACTATTCATTTCCAGAGAGAGAACTGATCAACTCTGAATCCAGATTTAAACTTTCTTTATTTCTCTTGTTTTGTTTTTGTTTGTAATTTCTTTTGCAGCATGGCTAATATGAAAATATATTTTGTATGATTTCATATGTATAATCAATATCAAATTGCTTGCCTTCTCAAGGAAGGGGGAGGGGTGGGTTGGAAGGAGAGAATTTGGAAATCAAAAATTTTTAAATGACTGTTAAATTTTTTTATGTGTAATTGGGAAATATTTAATGAAATATATATATGTATGTATATGACACATATACATAATATTTACACACACACACATACACACACCCCTTGGACTAAGAGTCCAAGGGATAATCATGAAGAAAAGACTCACTTCCCAACAAGTCAAAGTAGAGCCTTAGAGAAAAGAATATCCTAGTGACAAGGACTACAAGAGTTCCTACAAAATGTAATACCTATGGATAAAAATATGGCAAGAACAACTTAATACCTTAGAACAGATAGTGATAACTCCTTTTTTTGGGGGGGGAGCAATTAAGGTTGAGTGACTTGCCCAGGGTCACACAGCTAATAAGTGTCAAGTATCTGGTCTGAGACTCAATTTGAACTCGGGTCCTCCTGACTATAGGGCAGGTGCTCTATCCACTGTGCCACCTAGCTGCCCCTACATAGTGATAACTCTTAACCAAGAATTGAACTCCCTGAAAATTATAATGAGCAAAACAGAAAATATCTCCCTATGGCAACAAGAAATATTAAACCAAAATTTAAAACAGGTCTGACTACATCACTCCCACCATAACTACTACCCTTTCCCCAACTCCCAACTCAGGAAACTTCAATGGTTCCCAAAACAAGATATAAAACCATCTGTTTGTCATTTAAAGCCTTCAAAAGTCTAGTCCCTTCCTCCTCTTTAGTCTTCTACTCTTTATACTCCTCTGCTTGCTTTATAATCCAGTTACACCAACTTATTTCCTATTCCTTGATACTTTTCTTCTCCATACCTTTGTACTGGCTGGTCCCTAATCTTGGATGCTTTTTTTTTTTAATCGCTTCCATAACTTTGCTTCATCTCTTAGCTTCATTCTAAACTCAACTTGAATCTCACCTTCTGCAGGAGGTCTTTCCTGGTTCCCCCAGCTGTCTGAGATTACCTTGCATCTGTATAGATATATATGTATCTACCTCGTTACAGAATTTACATGTCTCCCCCATTAGAATCTGAGCTCCTTGAGGGCAGGGTCTCTTTTTGCCTTTCTTTATCTCCCTAGGTTTTCCCACAGTATCTCAGATGTTTTAAGTGCTTGGTAACTGCTTGTTGACCACCCACTAACACCCTGCCACACCTTTGTCCACAGATGTTCTTGACCATCCTTTACTGAGATGGTTAAGGCTACCTGTGTGAAGATCTTCATTGTTTCTCTTCTATTACTTTCATCACCTCAACATTTCTTTGTATATTCAGCCACTCCTATGCACTGACTAGAGCATGGACTGGGAGACAGAAGCTGTTGCCAATATTGATCAGTCATTTCAGTTGTGTCCAATCCTTCATGACCCCATTGGGGTTTTCTTGGTGAAGATACTAGAGTGATTTGCCATTTCCTTCTCCAGCTCATTTTATAAATGAGGAAACTGAGGCAAACAGAGTTAAATGTCTTGTCCAAGGTCACACAGCCAGTAAGTCTTTGAGGCCAGATTTGAACTCAGAAAGATGTCTTTTTAAAAATTAATTAGTTTATTTTTAGTTTTCAATATTCACTTCCACAGGATTTTGAGTTCCAAATTTTTTCCCCACCTCTCCACTTCCCCCATCCTATGATGGTGTGCATTCTGATTACCCCTTCCTCCAATCTGCCCTCCCTTCTATCACCCCCTTTCTCTTATCCCCTTCCACTTCTATTTTCCTATAGGTAAGGTGTATTTCTATGCCCCATTGCCTGTGTATCTTATTTTCCTGTTGCATGTGAAAACATTTTTTAAACTTTTTTTTAAACTTTGAGCTCCATATTCTCTCCCTTCCTCCCTCCCCACTCACCTTCACTGAGAAGGCAAGCAATTCTACGTGGGTTATACATGTGTAGTCATGCAAAACACTTCCATAATAATCATGTTGTGAAAGACTATATTTCATTCCATCTTTTCCCGGCCTCCCTCTCCCCCCTTTTATTCCATTCTCTACTTTTACTCTGTCCCTCCTCAGAAGTGTTTGCTTCTGATTACCCATTGTCCCAACCCACCCTCCCTTCTATCACTCCCCTATCCCCTTCCCCCCCTACTTTCCGGTAGATTCCCATACCCAATTGTATGTGTATGTTATTCCCTCCTTAGGCCAATTCTGATGAGAGTAAGGTTCGCTCATTCCCTTTCACCTCTTCCCTCTTCCCTTCCATTATAAAGGCTTTTTCTTTTCTCTTTTATATGAGATAATTTATCCCATTCTACCTCTTCCTTTCTCATTTTCCCAGTACATTTCTCTCTCATCCCTTAATTTTATGTTTTAGATGTCATCCCTTCATATTCAACTCACCCTGTGCCCTCTGTCTATATATATACCCTCCAACTACCTTAATAATGAGAAAGGTCTCATTAGTTACAAATATCAAAGATGAGTCTTCTTGACTCTAGGCCTGGCACTCTATCCACTGTGCCACCTAGCTGTCTACCACCCACCCCCTAAGTCAGGAGACTTGGATTCAAATCTTAGAGTTCTTCCTAGCTGTGTGACTTTGGGCCTCAGTTTCCCTATCTGTAAAATAAGGAGGCTGGACCAAATGATCTTTAAGATTCTTTCTAGTGACAAAACCTCTATCTCTTCCTTTTCATTGATCTCAGTGAATGAAGGAGTCATCTTCCTTGCAGAGCTAACTCTTCCACCTGTAACTTTGACCTCAAATCCTCCCATCTCCTATGTGATCCTACTCCATTCCAATTATGCCCTTGTCTTTCAAATATTTTCAATTTCTTTCACTTTATTGGATCCTTCTCCTCTGCCTACAAACGTGATTAGATCTTCCTAATCCTAGAAAAACCCTTGCTATTCACCCACCTTGTTCCTTCCCTTCACTAACAAATTTCTAGAAAGAGCAGTCCACAGTTACTGCATCTTTGTCTTGATCACCCACTCCATCTTTGACCAGTTCTTTCCATCTGCTTCTGTTCCCTTTACTACAAATACTCTCTGGTTTATCAACCACCTTCTAAGCCAAGGCTTCTTAATCTAAGGTTCATGGACTACTGAGAGTTCTGTGGATAGATTTCAGATGATTCATGAACTTGGATGGGAAAATACATGCATATATACATATGTACATATCTTTATTTTTACTAAGTTCTGGTTTCCTTTGTAAACCTATGCATTTTATTTTATGCATTTGAAAACATGATTCTGAAAAAAGGTTCATAGGCTTCACCAACTATCAAAGGGGTCCACGACACCAAAAAGGTTAAGAACCCATGTTCTAGGCCCTTTTGCTGTCCTTATTCTTCTTTCTGCAATATTGACCCAAAACTCACATTTATATGAAGGTTCAATGTTGGCAAAGTGCTTTCCTCCCAACAAGCCCGTAAGACTGGTAGGGCAAGTGTTATCCTCATTTTACAGGTGAGGAAACTTGGTGTCTGAATGGCTAAGTGATTCATCTACATTCACACAGCTAATTATCTGAAGCAGAATTTGAACCTAGATCATCCAGACTCCAAATGCAGTGCCCTATGCACTATATGAGGCTCTCATTTTATAGGTGAGGCAACTGAAGTCCAGAAATACTAAATGACTTCCCCTTAAGTCACAAAAGTAGTAAGCTGGATCTATCACCTTGGCATTTAAAGAGTCCCATGGTCTGACCTCAACTAATCTTTCCAGGCTAATGTACATGTAGGCAGGGCAGCTCGGTGGCAGGGTGGATAGAGTGCCTGAAGACAGGAAGACTCACCTTTCTGAATTCAAATCAAGCCTCAGACACTTATTAACTATGTGACCCTGGCAAGTCACTTAATCCTGTTTGCCACAGTTTCCTCATCTGTAAAATGAACTGGAAAAGGAAATGGCAAACCACTTCAGTGTCTCTGCCAAGAAAACCTCAAATGGAGTCATGAAGGGTCAGACATAACTGAAGGAGTGTGTTCCTACACAGGCCCCTCCGTGTTGTGAGACTCAAATAAGATAATGTATGTGAAGCATTTTAAAAACCTTAAAGGCCAATTATTATTATTTAGTCTTCAGTCACCAGGCTTCCAGGATGGTGATGACTTCATTCTCTGAGTCTCCTCCTGAATTCCTGCTGGGCTCCTGTAGTGTTTATAGAGCAATACTGGGGGAGTGTATGCCTGCATACTTCTGAAGTTTAATTTGCATTATTAACACTTTTTAAAGCCTAGACAACAAAACAATAAATCAAGTCCTGATTGGTGGCTTTCCCATTTCTGAGGTGTGAATGATGACACTGAACATTTAAGGATGGGCTCTTAAGCTCATTAGAGCTGGCTTCAGCACATCTACCTTTCATAACACATTGCACACAGTAAGTCCTCAACAAACACTTGTGGATTGCCTGATCCAGGGCAGGAGTTTGCACTTGAAGATACCACTTGCAGAAAGTAAACTGTTCCCTCCCCCTTCCTCCCACATTTCTGAACTCCCTGCCTATCTGCTGAGAGGTATTCATTCTTTGTCTTTTTTTCTTTCACTCTCAATAAGATGAATGACTTGGGGAAATTACCCAACTCCTAGGGTGAAGCTGCATTACAACACACAACACGTCTATTGTGGCTATTTTCTGCTGCCTATTTAAGGGCCATGCTAGACTAAGGTGAATGATTTGCTAACTCTTTCTAATGGGAAGTGAATGTTTTCTTGAAAGCCTTTCTGTCCCTTACCAGCTTATTGGCCCTCATCACCATTGACTCTCTCTGCTCTATCTTTCATCAAGGGTGGATTGTTCTTCCTGGTTATCTCCTGTAGTTAGGCTGAAGTGGGGAAGAGAGAGAAAGAAGGACATTGTGAACAGTGCTTAAATAGGGCTGTGGGGGGCACTGAGGAGGGAGGACCACGATAATTTCAATCCCTCCTTGCTGGAGAGATGTCAAGGGCTCCAGGGTGCCACTAAAGCCCTCCTACCCTACCTTCCTCTCCTGGGGAGTCAGTGGTTATTGCTGCTTTAAAAAAATATATACCCAAGGGGCAGCTAGGTGACACAGTGGATAGAGCTCTGGCCTTGGAGTCAGGACAACATGAGTTCAAATCCAGTCTCAGACACATGACACTTACTAGCTGTGTGATCCTGGGCAAGTCACTTAATCCTGATTGCCTCACCAAAAAAAAAAAACCTAAACAAAATGTCCAGCTAGGCCAGAATGATCAGCATATGGTATTCCTTTTACTTATGGGGCTGATCAGAAAGCTTCCTAAATACGTGTTTCTGCATCAGGTTATTCACTATACAGTCAAATTTGCCAGCCCCGGCATTGGGAGACTTGTGTCCAAAGTTGTTGGAGTGTCACAGTTGTCATGTTGCCTGAAATGAGCAGAATTTTTCAAAGCTCCAGTTGTTTCCTTCCAAATAGTCCCATCATCACAAACAACATTGCACTCCAAGAATCTTGAACATGTAAAATGGTTCAGTCCTTGCTGATCCTTCCCAAAGAATAAAATGTGGCAAATAAACTGTAAGCACTCCTTATGTCTTTCCCATGGATCCACTTACAAGAGGATGGAATCACTTTGTGAAATCATCTTGAAGTATGGTCTCATTCTCCTTTCTCCTCTGTGAGGCAGGATAATTTCCTCCCCCTCTTTCACCTCGATGCCCTCTTGCTCCAGGGATACAACTTTCCAGGCTTGCCTTCACAAACTGCCATCAGCCTACACTACACACTCAGCGATGTAGGAAAACCACCATTCTGCTTGTGTTTGAAACAGGGAAGAGGAGAGGAGGTCGACTCTTCATGTTTGGGTCAAAAATGAACCAAGATCCGCTGATTTCTAAAAAGCAGAAATTGTCAGTTCTGATGGTGAAAGTATAAGCTTGCTTATTTAGCAGTATGGTCTAAATTCAGTTTGAGGTGGTCATGAAATCCAGGAGATTTCAAGTAAAGTCCTTTCTGTAGAGAAACTACCATCACCCTCACCTTCAGGAGCCAGTGCCTAAGTCCCTGCTGCTCCACACAGCCTCCCAGAGACTCAGTATACATTTTTAAAATTTGTTTATTTTTGTTCCTCAACCACTTTATAATGTATTTTTAAAATTTATTTTGTAATGTCTTGTTTTTAAGTATTGGTGCTATCCTTGTTATTCTTCCCACTGTTTTTATTGCTGATTAATTTTGTGAAAATTGTACACTCATGTTTCATTTCATGTCTAAATCAAAAGTATTTGAAGAAATACTAGTTCTATTTAATGTGGGTATGGAACCAGCTGGAAATAAATAGTGATTGTATAGTAGGCTGGACCCAGGAGGTCATGTTCATTTTTGTTACATATGCAATAAACTCACAACTTTACATTTTTTAAAAAAGGGTCACCTCTCCCATCTTATATGCCAGGATGACAGTGATCAACTCCTTGGCCCCAAACTCTGATTCCCCTTGTAATCAAAACACACCGATTTACTCTAGTCTCTGAGTCATTGCATTCACTATTTCCTGTTCCTAGAGTACCATCTCAGCATCTCTTGGTCAGATTTACCAATAGACTAGAGACATATCTTCCTACTAACTGCATCACACTACTATCATTCTTCCTATACTGGCCCTACCCCTTCCATAGCTGCTGTGCTAGCCAGTGTTCCTGAATAAGGCTGTATGAGTCAGCAGTGTTATGTGACAGCCAGAAATGCTAATACCATCTTGGGGCTCTATTGAGAAACATTGCTTCCAAGAATAAGGAGGTGATAATCCTTCTGATCTCTTCCCTGTTTAGACCTCACCTGGGTCATTGTATTCAGTTCTGGATATTGCCACACCCATTTAAAAAAAAAACATTGATAAGCAGGAGAGCTTCCAGGGTAGGGTAACCAGATTGGTGAATGGCCTTGAGTCCGTATCACATGAAAATAGGAGGAAGGAATTGGAGATGTTTAGCCTGTAGTAACAAAGACTGGAGGGAAGAATCATGATAGATAGAGCATTTAATAGGCATTTACTATGTGGCAGACACTATACTAACCCTTGGAATACAGATACAAGCCAACAAGACACTGTCTTTCCTCAAGAGAGTTTACATTCTAGTGGAGGAAGACAGAACATAAAGGGGAGTGGGAGGGATGAAGTGGGGAACCAGACAAGAAGAAGACTGTCTAAACAGAGAGTCCAAGAGTGAGTGAGGTGAACCATTGAAGGGATCTTTTGTAAAATGATGGTTCTGGAGAGAACAGGTAGAGGTTTCTATAGGAACACAGTGCCTCAAGCAACTGGAGAGGGAGTCCAGGATTATTTGAATGTCTTTAAATATTTGAAGATTGACAATTCTCCATTTGGTCCTTGAGGGAAGAACTAAGAAGCAAGAAGAAAGGAAATCCACATTTATTAAGCACTTACTGTATGTCAAGCACTATGCTGAGCAATTTACAAATATTGTCTCATTTGATCCTCACAACAACTCTGTGAGGTGGGGTCTATTATTATCCTGTTTTACAGGACAAAACCGAGGCAGATGGGGTTAAGTGATTTGCTAAGGGTCACACAGCTAGGAAGTGTTTGATCCAGGATTTGAACTCAGGCCTTTCTGGCTCAAGCCCAGCACTCTATCACCTGTACCATCCAGCTGTCTTGAGAACCAAGACCAGAAGGTAGAAGTTATAAAGAGGCAAATTTAGCATTGTGATGTAAGAAAATAATTTTCTAACAATTACAGGAGAAGTTTCAAGCAGGGGCTGGATGTTAATGTGTCAGGTGTGTCGTAGTGATGAAGTCTTGGGTGTGGGCAGGACTAGATGAATTGCATCATTGCCCAGTTCCCTGTGAACTCTAACAGTCTATGGTTGTGTGGTTCAGTGGAAAGAGATTAGACATCAGAGGACCTGCATTTGAATTCTGGCTCTGCCATTTTCTAGCTGTGTGACTGGGCAAGTGACTTCTCTGGGCCTCTCTTTCCTCATCTACAAAAAGAAGAGGATTAGACTAGATGATCTCTAAGGCCCCTTCTAACTTTCAATTGTTCATCTGGTGACACCCCCCCCATCCCTGCTTTGCATATAAGTATCTCAGCATTTGAAGGGACATCAGCAGGTCTAACCTGGATCTGATCAAGAATTCCCTAGTATAAAATATCTTACAAAAGGTCATCTCACTTTTGCTTGAAGCCCTCCTATGGAGGCCTGTGGCTCTGAAGCATATTTGACTGAGACCACTCCCATTGTGAGCAGTTTTTTCCATACAGTCTACAGACAGCCACTTCATCAACTTCTACTCATTCTTCTGTTCTGTCCTTTGGGGCCAAACAGAACAATTAGAGATGTTCCAGAAATCCTAGGGATTTTTAAGAACACCCTATATAGTTTCTTTCCCTCATGACAGCCCTTCAAAAGTTTAAATAGAGCCATAATATATGACCTAAACCTTCTCTTCTCCAGGTTAAGCATTAGCTATGTTTAAGCATGCCTGATTTCCTCCATGCAGATTTTGAGTTCTGGGAAAGGAGAGACTATGTTATCACCCAATCCTGATGTGAGGGGCAGCTAGCTGGGTAGAGGAGAGAGTGACAGGCCTGAAGTTAGGAAGATTGAATTCAAATTTGCCTCACACACATAAGTAGTTCCTCATCTGTAAGATGAGCCGGAGAAGGAAATGGCAAACCATCCCAGCATCTTTGCCAGGAAAACCGCAAGTTGGACACAACTGAAAAACAACAAAATGATTCCCATTTTAAATGCTAGAATATTAGAGCTGGAAGGGGCCTGAGGGGTCAATGAATTGGATCTCCTCATTTTACAGACAAGGAAACTGAAACCAAGGAAGGTTAAGTAATTTGCCCAAGGTAACAGAGCCAATAAGTGTCTGAGGCACTAATTGAACCCATCTTTCTGACTCTAAGGCCAGCATTCATAGAGCTCTAAGTCTAGAGTCAGGAAGACCTGAGTTCAAATCTTCCCTCATAGACTTCCTAACTATGTGACATTGGGTAAGTCACTTAACCTCTGTCTGCTTCAGTTTCCTTATCTATAAAAATGGGGATAGTAATAGCACCTACCTCCCAGGATTGCTGTAAGAATCAAATTAGATAATATTTGTAAAACATTTAGCACAGTGCTTGGCATGCCATAGGTGCTTAATAGTTGATTGCTCCCTTCCCTCCTTCCTCAGATCTTAGTAACTGCTTCTTGTTAGGGGAGCATTTGGTGGTTTCTGTTCCATTATGGGCTGGGTCCTGTCAGCATTCCTGGTCCCATTCTCTCCCTCTCCCTACCTTCAGACTTTGAGCTCTAGGCAAGCAGGGGCTGTGTTTATCTTCTTTTGCAACCCAGAAAGGGGCTCTGCCCTGAGCCAACCCTCACTGAATCACTGATGTCAGCTAATAGTGCCCAGCAGCAGCAGGAGTTCCAACTCCTCCCTGGGTCAGGGACAGAGGTGTGGATTGGACCTGGTACATTGTGAGTAGGCCAAATGTACTCATTCATGAGAGACCATGGGTGTAATCAAAGCCACTTTATTTCTTAAACAATAGAAACAAATAGAACACAATCACAGGAAGGAAATAGCAGGACCAGCAGGGAGCCCACAGATCCAAAGAACTGTGAAATGGTGTAAATGAACGACAGCAGCAAGAGCAGGGATGCTTTTGGATGCTTGAGGCCCCTTCTAAAGCTCTTCATTTAGGGTTCCAGCAAGCTACCTTTCTGGGTAGCTGTCCTTTCAGGACCATACACTAGGTCTAGTCATAGGTCTATAACTGGAAGGGATCTCCAAGGCCATCTCATCCAAAGCCTTTATTTTATAGATGAGGAAAGAAAGGTTTAAAGAAGGAAGTGACTTGACCAAGATTACAGAGCTAGCCATTGTCAGAAGTGGGATCTGAAATGAGGGCCCTCAACTCCAAAGCCAGTGTTCTTCCTCCTGTTCCACGCTGCCTTTGCTGGGCAAAAATTCAATTAACCTGATAGCAGAAGGCTGTGTCATGAGTCCTTTGAGAAGCCATGTGCTTGGAGGCAGAATTATGAAGAGTAGGAGGCATCAAATGAGCTGAAGTTAAGAAAACCTTGATTTTAATCCAGAAGGGCTCTTTGGAAAGAACCAGAAATTTGGAGAGGAAAGGAGGACAGGTCAGTAAACATGACTTCCAATACTGATTTTGCATGGACCTTGGACCTATGTAATCTTGGGCCAATTTCCTGTTCTGTAAAATGAGAAGATGAGGGGGTTG
This sequence comes from Phascolarctos cinereus, assembly GCF_003287225.1. NCBI lineage: Eukaryota > Metazoa > Chordata > Mammalia > Diprotodontia > Phascolarctidae > Phascolarctos > Phascolarctos cinereus. The sequence goes on from NW_027556180.1 coordinate 69,909,473, forward strand.
AAAGAATCCCTAAGATCCCTGCCAGCTGGGAAAATCTAACAATTCTCCTCATCCCTCCTACCAACTCTCTTTATTCAGGGATGTGGGAGGGAAAGCTGATAGAATTCCTAATTGACAGAAGCTTGTTGGGGAGTCAAGGGTTAGGAGTCTGGGGCATTGTATGGGGAGGGGTGATTTTAGCTCAATTGGATAGACCTGCTGTAGTTCAATGAAAATACTTGGATTTCAAGTTGGAGAACAGGAATTTAAATCTCAGTTCTGTTGCTTACCACCTATGTAGTAAGCAACTTACTACCTACATCTCTAAGAGGAGGTGGTTGGCCTAGGTAACCTCCAGCCTAGCCCTAGACCTCTCTTCCCTCCCCTGAACCAATGACCTGAGAACCTAATGTGAGAGCTCTCTCTTCAGTTCTGTCATTGTGATTCTGGCCTCTGGGCTGGGGTCCCTGCTTGCTTTCTTACAAAGAATGGGATCTGGATAGAAAGCAACATGGCTAATGGGTTTTGGAGAGCTGTAGTCCAGCGTGTCAGACTGGCTTCCATCAGCACGTGTGCCTCTGAGTCTTTCCACATCACCCTGCTGAAGCCTAGCTCTACCAAATCCTATTGACTTAGGGCTCTGCAGTCTTACAGAGGACAACACAGACCAGAAAGGCCTCTCTGCCCACCATCAACCCCACACCACCTTTCCAGCCACAGAAATACTGACCTAAGGACCTAGAATCTGAAAGAGAGACTCTCTGCACAGATCGTGTAGAACTGCAGAACAAATGGTGGTCAAGCATCAGACAGCCTTCCTTCTTTTCCTTTTAATTCAGTTGAAATTCTTCCTCATGGGACTCCTTATCAGTGGGGCTGAGAAAAGATGGGACTAGAAAGGCAGGGGGGGTTGGGGAAGAGGTCCAGGGAGGATCTCCCTGTGTTTGCTGTAGGCAAGCAATCTGGCTCTCCATGCCAGATGTCTCTGAGGGAAAGGGGGAGGTGCACAGAGAAGGAGCAGCTCAGCAGGGAGTTGAGCCAGCCTCAGCTTGATTTAGGGGGTTGTTTCAATCATCCTAGCAGGAGGGCTGGAGAGATGGCAACAATTAAACTCAGTAAGTCCTCTTTGGGGGAGCACAAGCTCTGGGGTGGCTCTGCCATTAGTCCTCAGTTGAGGGTTGGAGCACCTATCAATGTCATCTGGAAATCACATGGGGATTGGATGATGTCAGACTGATTTTTAAGAAATATATCATGTTAGTGATACGATGCCTGTTGTACATGTTGACTTGTGGATCCCAGAATGTCAGCTAGTAGGAGCTTAATAAATGTTTGTTGAATGGATAAGAGCCTGGACATTTCAATCAGTGACTTGTTTGAAGAGATAAATGGCATGCATACCAAATGTGTGGGTGACACAAAGCTGGAAGGGACAGCTAGCCTCTTGGGTAACATATTTTGAATGTAAAAATATCTCAGCAGGCCAGAAAGATGGGGTGACTCTAATAACATGGAGTTTAATGGTGATAAATGTAAAGCCCTACATCGGTTCAAAAAATCAACTACCCCAGTATAAGATGGAGAAGTTGTGGCATGACAGGAGTTAACATGATAGCTCATTAGCAAACAAACCAATCTATGGAGTCATAGTGGATTGCAAATTTATTGGGATTCAATGGTGTGACACAGTGGCCAGAAAAGCTTATGGGAGGCCAGGCATGGTAGCATATGCCTGTGGCGGAGGCTGAGCTTGGTGGATTGCTTAAGTTCAGGAGTTCTGAGTCAGGCTGCAGTTAAAACTAATTGAATATTCACAATAAATCCAGATGTAGTAAGAACCCTTAAAGTAGAGGGCCACCAGGCTGCCTCAGGAGGGGTAAATCAGACTACATAGGAAAAACGAAACAGATTAAAACTTCCTATGAGTGGTTGCTATGTTTCCAGGCTGGGTGAAATGCAGAGAGAAAAGAAGGAAGAAAGAAAGGAAGGATGAAAGAAGGAAAGAAGAAAGAAAGAGAGAGAGAGAGAGAGAGAGAGAAAGAAAGAAAGAAAGAAAGAAAGAAAGAAAGAAGAAAGAAAGAAAGAAAGAAAGAAAGAAAGAAAGAAAGAAAGAAAGAAAGAAAGAAAAGGAAGGAAGGAAGATAAGGCTAATGAGATTGATAGAAGTATAGTGTATTTAAGAAACTTAGAGTGTTCAAAATGAGGGAGGTGTGAATACCGTTGTCCTCTGTCTTGGTCAAATAATATCTAAAACACTATTTTCAATTCTAGGCAAAGGATTTTAGGTGAGACTTGACCATTGACAAGCTGCGCTTCTGACTCTCCCATATTTTCTCTAAAATATTCACCCCTTCAAGTGCTGGGTATTTTCATTTCCATCCCTCTTTCCCCTACCCCCAGCTTCCTTCCAGATAAAATCTTGTCTTCCTGTATCAGAATATAAGCTCCTTGTGGGCAGGGACTAGACTTCCTGCTTGTATCTGAATCCTTAGCACTTACTGGGACAAGTAATTCCCAGCACAGTGCCTCCTGTCACAAAGCATGCACTTCATAAATGCTTGTCGACTGACTTGTGGATTAGGTTTCATTCAGAAACGAGTAAATAAGATGCTAAAGGGATCCAAAGTCATGCCATGACAGGCTCAGTGGAAGGACCTGAGAGTGTTTAATCTGGAAAAGAGAAAACTTTAAGGACACACAATAACAGTTATTTAGTGCTTTAAGGTTTACAAAAAACTTCTCCTACCAACAGTCCTATAAAGGTGGCAGTGCAAGTATTAACATCCTAATCTGACTGATGAGGAAACAGACTCAGTGACATGCTCAGGGTCACAAAATGGATTATTGGTGTTAGGGCTGGGATTGGAAGTCAGGTCTCTTTCCTACCATACTCTGCATGAAGAAACAGTATCTGTCTCTGGGTATTTGAAAGGTCGTCATTTATGAGAAGGATTAGACTTGTCTGCTTGGTCTCAGCAGGCAGAAGCAGGAGAAATGGGTAGCATCACAGAAAGGCAGATTTTAGCTTTTTATTAGAAAAAATGTTTTTGACAAGGTGAAATGGACTACCTCATAAAGCAGTGAATTCCTGTCATTGGAAGTGGTCCAACAGAGACTGAGTGACCCCTTGTTGGAGATAATATAGAAGGTATTATACAATCCATTCAGGAACATTTAGCAAATATTTATTATGTGGCAACTGGGTGCGATGCACTCTGTTAGGTGCTAAGGAAGTTACAGAGTTTCAAATCTAGTCTCAGACATATCCTAGCTGTGAGACCCTGGGCAAGTCACTTACTTTCTCTTTGCCTCAGTTTCTTCAACTATAAAATGAGGAGAAATAATAGTACCTACCTCTCAGGGTTGTGAGGATTAAATGAGATATTTGTAAAGCATTCAGCACAGTGCCCGGCACATTGTACGTATGCAATAAATGTCATCTTTTAAAAACTCTCTCTCTCTCTCTTTTTTTTTTTTTGGTGAGGGCAATTGAGGTTAAGTGACTTGCCCAGAGTCACACCGCTAGGTAGTGTTATGTATCTGAGGTCGGATTTGAACTCAGGTCCTCCCTAGTCCAGGGGCAGTACTCTATCCACTGCGCCACCTAGCTGCCCCTAAATGTCATTTTTTTAAAGCTTAAAACCTTATAGCCAAGTAGAGTAATTAGACATGAACATATATAACTATGGCTTATAAAGTTACATCATTAAGAGGGTCAGAAAGGAATAAAACAAAGTGCTGTGTGAATGTTCCAAAGGGGATAATGTCATTCTTGATAATGGGATTCAGGGAGGCTTCATGGAGAAAGTCACTTAGGAGTTGATATTTAATGGATATGTAGAAATTTAGTAAGCAAAAAAAGGAAGAAGAGAATTCCATACAATTGAAAATAATGAGCAAAGCTATTTGTTGAGGAAATTAAAGGGCATGCTCAAAGGATATGGAGCTATCCAATTTAGCTGGAGTGAAGAATACATTAAAGGAAATCACAGGATCTACAGTAGGTTGGTGACAAATTGTGAGCATTGACTGCCAGGCAAAGGAGTTTGAAATGTTGTTTGGTTATTTCAGTCAGGTCCAACTCTTCATAATCTCATTTGGGGTTTTCTTGGCAAAGATACTGGAGTGATTTGCCATTTCTTTCTCCAGCTCATTTTACAGATGAGGAAACTGAGGTAAAACAGAGTTAAATAACTTGTCTGGGGTCACACAGCTAGTAAGTGTCTGAGGCCAGATTTGAACTAATAAAGAGGAGCCTTCCCGACTTCAAGCTCAGCACTCTATCCACTGCACCAACTAGCTGCCCAACAGTTTGGAATGTACTCAGGAGAAAACAGGGAGGCAGTGAAGATTTTTGGGCAGAGTCCTCACAAGCAGATCTATGTGCAAAGATTATTTTGGCAGCAGTAAAAAGAATGGATTGGAACAGAGTGAGAAGAGGAAGGTATGCATGTCTCTTAGGAAATTGTTACAGTCATCTAGATAAGTGGTAATAAGGACTTCAAAAGATATTGACAACCCAGAATGCCAGCCCAGATCTAGGATGGAATCTAATAGGGATGAAAGTTAAGTCTTAAGTTCAAGAAATAGCCTTGCAAGTACAAGGGGGGGTAGGCATGGGTTGACAGTAGTTCATCTGAAAAATAAAATGATTTGGGGCTTTTAATGGTTTGCAAGTTCAATATCAATCAACATTGTGAAATGACCGTTAGGGGGAAAAAAAAACAAACTAAAAGCTAATGTGCTATGAGGCTTCTTGAAGAAAAACAAGATGAATGTGTGAGTCTCTGTTCCACATCTGGTACCACGGATCACTTGGATCCTGGGGGTTCAAACAAACAATTCATTTAATAAAATATATTCAAATACCCATCCAGCCTCAAGCAGCTTAGGAAGATAAAAATAGATAAAAGCCATGGGCAAGAAGGTTAAAAGTGTCAGGAAGTAGGTTAGGGGTGGAAAAGTCCTAAAATTGGCTTTATCTGCTCCTTGCCCAAAGGGGCTACAGCTGGGTCCCAGATCAATCTACCCTGAGGGCAAAGTTAATGCAAACTGCCCCAGGTCTACACCACAACTTGCTTGCTTCCAAGAGTCCTGTGTGGGTGCTATGGGAGAGAGAGGGAGAGAGAGAGAGAGAGAGAGAGAGAGAGAGAGAGAGAGAGAGAGAGAGAGAGAGAGAGAGAGAGAGAGAGAGAGAGAGAGAGAGAGAGAGAGAGAGAGAGAGAGAGAGAGAGAGAGAGAGAGAGAGAGAGAGAGAGAGAGAGAGAGAGAGAGAGAGAGAAGGAAGGGAGAGGGGGGTTAATTCAGTCCTCCCCAGTTGTGCCTGGATCCTGACCCACACTAATAATGCATAGCATTTTATAATAAACCAATTATATTATTTTAATAGATATAAATACTATATTCATGTCATATTATGATAAATTATATTATAATAAATAGTAATTTACCTATTACTTAAGGTTTGGGAAATGTTTTCTAAGTCTTATTTGAGCCTCACAACAACCCTGGGAGGTAGCTACTATTATCATCCCCATTTTACAGATGAAGAAACTGAGACAGAGAAAGGTTAAGGGATTACCCAGGGTCACATGGCTAGTAAGAATCTGAGGCTGAATTAAAGAATGATAATAATAATAATAATAATAAATGGTAGCATTAATTAAGTGCATACTATGTGTCAGGCACTGAGAGTTACACATCTCATTTTACCTCATTTTCATCATCTCATTTTACCCTGGCAATGTGATATTATTATTCTCATTTTATTATTATTATATAATATATAATTATTCCTCAGATGAGGAAACTGAGATAAAGAGAAGTAAAGTGACTTACCCAAGGTCACATAGTTAAAATATGTCTGAGGCTGCATTTGAACACAGGACTTCCTGATGCCGGGTCTACCTTTCTATCCTGGTTGCCTTTAGGCAGGTGGTAGCCCCACTGTTTTTCACCCAGGTCAGACTCCATCTGCAGTACTTATGTTTGGTTCTGGATGCCAAATTTTAGGAGGGACCGAGAGAGCATCTAATAGGAGGCAACTAGGAGGGTGACAGGTTTTGAGATCATATGTGAGGATTGATTGGAGGACATGGGGATGTTTAGCATTGAGAAGAGATAATTTAGGGGAATACTGTCTTAATATTCAAAGAGACATATGGAAGACAAATTAGATTTCTTGGGCTTGATCCCAGAGGACTGAACTAGCAGTTATAAATGGTTTAATATAAGTAGCAGCTTACCTGAGTGGGGTGGAATATAGTAGGTTCTCCCGCACTGGAGGGAAGCTTCTCACAGAAGCTTCTGAATGGCCACTTGTTAGAATTGTTTGGGGTGGGGGATTCTCAATCAGCTCTGAGGCCCCTTCCAAACATTGGATTCTATGTGAAGCTGTGTACTCTGCTGCGGTGGCAGTGGGAGAAAAGATAAGGGCCTGGTTGCAAGGAATGTGGCTGGGGAAGAATCAGAAGGACTTGGCACCTGACTGGATAGAGGGAAAGGAGTATTGAACAGCAGTGATGGCTTAGTTGAGGGATGTGCCAACTATTTCCACTGAGTGCAATCAGTTGGACTCTCTGACTTTCTCCAGCTACTCTCAGCTGACTGGGAGCAGTAGAAGAGGAATTGGGACGAGTGAAGAATAGGCTGCCCAGTGATGAAGATTCATGGGTTAAGGGTGGTAGAACATGAGGAGGCCAAGGATTTTAGGGTTACAGCAAGTAAAATATTAAATGGCTGCCATAGGCCAAGTCCACAGAAGTAAGTCAAATGAAGGTGACAAGCATTAATTAAGTACCTACTGTATGTCAAGTGCCATGTTAGGTGCTGGGGATATAAAGAAAAGTTTTTAAAAATTGTCTGTGCTCTCAAGGAGCTCACAGCCCAATGGGGGAGATGTGTAAACAACTATGTAAAAACAAGATAAATATGAACAGGGTGCACTGAGGCTAGCTCATACATGATCTCCAAAGCCAACTGTTAAATTTTCAGTGTGAGCATTTATATCTTGGACATTGGCAAATGCTACAAATCAGGGTATACTTTATTGCTTTGTTGATTGTTTAGACTTAAGGAAGTGTTGGGGACATCTAGGTGGTACAGTGGATAGTGCACCGGCCCTGAAGTCAGGAGGACCTGAGTTCAAATCTGACCTTAGATCAAACACTTGATACTTATTAGCTGTGTGACCCTGGGCAAGTCACTTAACCCTAATTGCCTAAAAACAAAAAAAAGAAATTGTTGAAGAAAATATTAATAATGCAGATTAAATTTTAAAATGTGTTGTGTATACACTTCTCCCCAGAGATCTGGTTATTAAATATTTTCCAGCATATTCTTCTATATAAGTAAAGCCAGAATTGGAGCAATGAACTAGAAGAATAGGGATGAGTCAAGGGATCAAATTTCATGATGAGGTGGGGGTAGAGGGAGAGAGACAGAGACAGACAGACAGGCAGACACAGAGAGAGAGAGAGAAAAGCTTGTGGTTGGAGAGCGGACTTTCTAACTTCTAAAGGCTGAACTAGATGACCTCTGAGGTCCTTCCCAACTCAGAGGATGATTCTGGGAGAGCAGTCTGAGAATTTGGAATATGCTGCAAAAACTATTATATGCTAGTGATAAAGCCAGACTCAAATTGCTTTTTTCCACTAGAGGAAAAACCCATCTCAGTTTAACAGCTAAAAGGGGGTTGGGGAGGAGAGAGTGGAATGTGTGCTATATAGGGAAGATGGTGGTTAATGGTGAGAGAAAGAGTGAATGGATTTTTGTATTATGACATATTTACTAGGAAACGTGCAAAACTGCTCAGCACTTGCTAATTAGAGTCAGAACAACCTGAATTCCTAGCAACATGCAAATAGCAGGGGAGCCTGAGTGTGGCAACGAACTTCACTAGTGCTGGGAGGGAAGTTGTGTTTTCAGAAGGAGAATTATTATTGCTCCCTATTCTCAGATGGCAAAGGGCAGATGTGAGGCTGGAGGACAAGGGGGCACTGATGAAGAGAGGCCTTGGATTTAACTGCTCCTATTTCTTCTGCAATGGTTCTTAACCCAGGGACTGTGAGCTTGTTTTTTTAAAAAATATTTTTGATAACTACATTTCAATATAATTGGTTTCTTTTGTAATCCTTTTTATTTGTGATTTTATTTTATTGTGATCCTATTTGTATTTTATTTTTTTGCGTTTAAAAATTTTATTTTGAGGAGTCACTAGGCTTCTCCAGGCTGGCAAAGAGGTCCATGACACAAAAAAGGTTAGGTCAGTCAGTCAATATTCACTTATTAAGCACCTACTATGTGCCAGGTACTGTGCTAAGTGCTGATAAAGAAAGTAAGAATCATGATCACATCTCCTGTCTTATCATCATAGACTTGTAGAATGTTAGCACTAGAAGGAGTCTTAGAGACCATCTGACTCAACTCCTTCATTTTACAGAGGAGAAAACTGATGCTTAGGAAAGTGAAGAGGCTTGCCAGGGTCACATGTCCACCCTCAAGGCAGTGTTAGAAGTAGAAAGTCTAGATTCTTGGATCCATTGCTCAGATGGGGAAATGGAGGCATAGAGGGTGTCCATCAGTATAATGAGTGCCTAAGTGAGCAACACTCAATCCTAGGTCTAATGCAGAGTTACAGAGGAAGGAAAAACCTGGTTATTGTCCCTGAGAGTTGTCCTTTTAACAATAGAAAGTGGACCATGTAAGAGCATACACAACTAAAAAGCTGTGTCACTGTGTCTAGAGGATTCTGGGTGCTGGTGGATTGGTTTCCTGGAGGTGATGAGTCTTTAACAACATTTAACAACAGAGGAAGAGAAAGAGAAGGGGAGAAGATATCCCAGACAAGGAAAATGACAATGACAACAGATGCAGAAAGATTAAGGGCCTCTCTCCAAGTCTCAAAATCACATTGTGTTCTCTCTGTTAAATATGAGAGGACCTTCTGGTATCTTAGGGGACATAGCAGCTCCTCTCAGACCAAGCAGCCAAAGCTCCTTCCCAAGATTTGGGACAGAGCCTAGCCCCAGGGCACGGAGAAACTGTCACCCACTTGCAGAGATGCTAACAGTGAAGTTGGTGAAGATGCTGAGGAGGTCCAGGACAGGTGTGCAGCAGGGACAGTTCCCTAAGCGGGGTGTACAGAATCAGGATAAGAACTGAAAAAAATTGGAGAAACTGAGTCAGCAATTTTAAAGTAGTAATGAAGTCTAAGAATAAAGGCTAGTGGAGGAGGAGAAGGAAGAGGAGGAGGAAGAAGAGGAGAAGGAGGATGGAGGAGTCGGAGGAGGATGGAGGAGAAGAAGGAGAGGAAGAGAAGGAGGTGGATGGGGGAGGAGGAGGAGAGGAAGAGAAGGAGTCGGTCAAAGCATGCATAACTTCAGGAAACCGGCCCCAGAAGTTCATGGACTCACTGAATTTCAGACCCATAAGGTACCTGGACTTAGTGTCAGGAAGACCAGAGTTTGAATTCCGCCTGACACTTACCCTCTCTCAGCCTCAGTTTTTTTATCTGTAAAATGTAAAGAATTTTGCAAACCTTAAAGCTTAAATAAGTGTTAACTCTTCTTACTCCTGGGGAGCAAGGGGGTGGAGCATATCCCTTAAGAGAAGCTTCTTGTTTCCCTAGGTGATGGCCAGGGGAAGAGCCCCAAGCAGGGGTCAAAGCCATCTGGGGACCTATTTTTTAGGGATTATCCTGGCTGGATTACTAGTCTCAGCTCCATCTCTATTTATCTGGCTATGCCCCTATGATCAAGCACCCTCTTTGAGTTTAATCTCTTTGCTCTAAAGAGGAACAAAGATCTGTAAATGAGCAAAGGCCCAGAGGCTCAGGCCTTTTAAGAAATTATGTTGTGGTGGAGGTTCTTAACTTTGTTTGTATCATAAACCCCTTTGGTGGTCTGCACAAACCTATGAACTCCTTCTCAGACTAATGTTTTTAAATGCATAAGATCAAAAAGGAAACCTATAATACTGAAATAGTTATCAATAAATAAATAAATATAAATAGATAGATAGATAGATAGATAGATAGATAGATAGATAGATAGATAGATAGATAGATAGATAGATCCCAAGGCTTGTAAACCCTGGGCTATAAAATTCCCCTCCCCCATTCGTCTCCTCCACATATTTCATGCTGAGACACTAAGAAGGTGCATAGCCAGATAAATAGAGTCTACTTTATGCTAGTTAGCTAGTTAAATTCAGAACCTATCTTTTGCTTCCTTCCTTACCCCTATGCCCTGCTGCTTACTCCTCCTTGGACCACTCCTCCTTTCTTCAACTCTATGGATCTTCCAGGTTCTATTTCATATCTGAATGGGATGTTATTTGTGCTACTTGCCCTGGGCACATCAATTGCTAGTTATGGCTCTGAGAACAGTACAGATCTAGGGCTTGTATGAATGCAAGGGAGAGAATGGCTGAAATGACTGCACCCAATCTCTTCCAGGTCTAGAGGTAGAAGAGGAAGTCAGAACTGCATGTCTCTGTCACACCTCTGGCTTCTCCATCTTCAGTATCACTGTCAGTATGACTAAGAGCCTTCAGGGCTCCTGTGCATTGCATTTACCCAGGAGAATGCAACCCAAGGGATCTGTTTCCTTTTCTGATCCAACTCAGTTTCCCAAGACTCAGATTTCCAGGAGGGCTGACCAGGCAAAGATGAAAGGAACCATTCTTTTCCCTAAATTGATCAGCCCTAGAAGCTTAGGGCTGGACATCTTGTTATCATCAACAAATGTATGTATGGCATATCTGTGCAAGAGTCTGTACTAGCAATGGGGCAAAAAAAAAACCCTCTTCATTTAATCTGTATATAATCTGCATTTTCTTATGCGTATGAACATTTTGGGCAGGAAATGTTTCACTTTTTTTCTCTGTGTCACCAGTGCCTAGCACTGTGCCTGGCATATAGTAAACACCTAACAAATGATTATTGAACTAAATTGAATTGATGCTGTCTCTGAGGAATTTACAATATGGCTGGGGAGACATAATGAATACAGAAAAAGAAAGATAACAATATAAGGCAGCAAATGGCAGGCACCAAGTAAGTGGAATAGACAGGCATGGCTGTAAGAGTTCAGGGGAGAGAATCATCATGGAGGACTGGGGGTCTTTGGGAGGCATATGACTTGAACAGGGCTTTGAAGGATTTTAGATACACAGAAAGAGTGGTGAGTGCCATTTAAGGCAGAGGGAATACTGAGAACAAAGCCACAGAAGCCATAGAGGTGGGAATGGACATGGTGTTTTGGGGAAACATGTACAGAACCAGTTTGACTGGAGTGAAGGAGAGTAATAGGAGATAGAGTGAAGAGGTAGGGAGGAGGCAGATTGCAGAAGGCCCAGAAAGCCAAATCAAGGAATTTAGACCCCCTTATGTAGACCACAGGGATTCATAGAAGGTTATTGAGCAGAAAAGTGGAACAGTATTTTTATTAGGGTCTATCACAGTTCTCTGCACACAGTATGCACTTGATAAGTCTCTGTTGAATGGATGAATGGTGTCCTTCAACTCTGATGCAAATGAACATGTAGGAGGAGAATAAGGACAGCATATTTACATTAAATACAGAAGGAGTAAACACATACTTAAGTAGCTGAATGATTCCCCCATTCAGATAAAAAAAAGGCCATCATCTTTCAGCTCAGCCCTGAAAGGAAGGGTGACTTCATTCATGTTTGAATGATAGAAATGAAAAAGCATGATGAAGTGGGGCTGCTTGACCTCTTGCTGTTTTTGCTGGAATGCCCAGGGGCTTCCAGGCCAAGGAGTGGCTTTTATGGGTCAAAGGAGGCTGCCAGTCACTGGTCCTGTAGCTGCCTGAAGCCATCGGAACTTTGGCAGGATTCTTTGCTCTTAAAGTCACAGGGATCAAATACCATGCCTGATGCGAAGATAGGGAATCTCAGAGGATGGGGATAGAGAAATCAAACTCCAGATACCTGAGGCAGGTAAGGGGGACAGAGGTGACCTGGAGAAGCCAATTTGTCTATTCTCCTTCTTCCAGGGAAGACTCTGACAGGGATCCAATCAATTTTTAATAGAAGTTCATGTGACAGTCTTCTTCAGGCACATAACTGGGGTTGCTGAATAACCTTTACAAATAGGAAGTTCCTTCTAATGCCTAAGCTAAATTCTTCCCATGCACCCCTCAGCTCATTTGTTCTAGTCTTATGCTTAATGGAAATGGAGTATGAATTGTGACTCTCTAGTATCTGATTTCTTTGGAAATGATCTGAGTAGAGAGGCAAGTAACTCAGGTGTCCAGTCTAGCTTCAGTGCTGGAGATCAGATTGCTTTGATGTGGGGTTCGTGGAGGTGGGGGGCTCTGATGAATCACCTGCTGTCATTGCTGAAGCTTCCTTCTAAAACTAGCCTGAGCTAGGAAAAGGAGGCTGCATATGTATATGGATGTGTATATGTATATGTGCATGTGTACTACAAAGTCGCTAGAAACACAGACTATTTGAACAGGAAGGAATGTTAAAGGTCACCTAGGCCAACTCTTTCCTTTCCAAGAAAAAGAAGCAGAGACTCAGAGAGGCCCAGATCATCTGTAACTAGCTAGTAGCAGAGCTCTACTGAGGACCCAGTCTTCTTGGAATTTAGCTCCTTTTGCCTTTACCTGTCCTTCCTTCCTTCCTTCCTTTTTTGTTTCCCTTCTTATATCCTTGCTTCCTTCTTTCCTTCCTTCTTCATTTCCCTTGTTATATCCTTGTTTCCTTCTTCTTTTCCTTCCTTATTTCATTTTCTTCCTTATGTCCTTCCTTATATATTATATCTTTCCTTCTTTCCTTCCTTCTTTTCTTCCTTATATCTTCCTTTTTTTTGCATTTCCTTTCTTCTTTATATTTCCTTTTTTCCTTCCTTCTTTCCTTCCTTTCTTCCTCTTTTCTCTTCCTTCTTTTCTCACCATATGTTGTTATTGTCATTCAGCCTTATCACAGATTATTTCTGCCCAGTGCCAAACATCCCAATGATTGGCCAATTTTTTATCCAGATGTTTTAATGACATTTAGTCATAGCCCTGGAATCACGGAATTCTGCAGCTGGACAGCCATTTTCTTTAGCCTGTAGCCTTCCACTTTTAGCTTTTGATATTTCTGCCGTGGTGTTCTGGCATTTTCTCTTTCCACCCCTATATTGCTTTGGAAAAGTCTAAAGAGCCCCCTTTAAAGGAAAGGATGCTAACATTGTACATCAATATCCAGACCAACTCCTCATAGGAGGGGGAAGGTTTAGTATCCATAGGAACTGAGCCAAAAAAGGTAATGTGGATTTGGTGTTTCAGAGCCCAAAGCCCCAGGCACTCTTCCCTGGCAGAGAGAGGAACATGCACTCAGAGAAAGACTACAGAAATTTAAAATATTTCTCTTACCATGAGAAACCCTGAGAATGGAGATGGCAAAGCAGTGTCAACTCTCACTTGCTAATAAGAGACAAGAGATTTGGATAATTGAAACCCAGAGATGATTCCTGAACCTTCCTTCAATCTCTCCATATGACAGCCCTTCTTTCCACCCCAGGAAGTCCTTTACCAGGGCTGCTGATACCATGACTAGATGTGTTTCCCCTTGCCCTCCTTGACTGTCCCCACTCTAGGGAAGAGGCATAGTGCATGAAATATACCACCTCTTCCTTACAGGAGCAATCAAGGTAATGTCAGTAGCATCTTTTCCCCAATGGCGCAAAGCACACGTCTATCCTTTACCTCACTGTACTGCATTCTGAGAGGGAGAAAGGAATGATGGTTTATTGAAATTTATAGGTGAGGAAACTGAGGCAAAGTAAATTGACTGAGAACTAAGGTCTCTTGGTTCCTCCTCCTCTTTCTTGACCTGAAGAGGAAGTTCTAAAACTCTGGACTCCTTAGGTTGGAAAGGGATGCTAGAATCCAGGTTTTCAGCCCCTCATTCCTCTTTTGACCCTACAATTCCACTATCGCCAGTCAGCCTTCTTGGAATGAAAAAAGAAGTGATTGATTAGGCTTATAGGATCATAGATTTCAAGCTTGAAGAGTCACTAAATGACACACATCATTGAGTCCAACTCTTTCATTTTACAGAGAAAGAAACCAAGGCCTTACAGCACTTACGTGACTTGTTCAAGGCCTCACAGGCACTAAATAGCAAAGCTGTGATTCAAACCCAGGTCCCTTGACTCTGAATCCAGTTATCTTTGTAGGATTTTAGAAGCATAAGGGACCTGAACAGTCATCTGTTAGGGGCAGCTAGGTGGCACAGAGCTCTGGCCTTGGAGTCAGGAGGACCTGAGTTCAAATCCAGCTTCAGACACTTAACACAACTAGCTGTGTGACCCTGGGCAAGTCACTTAACCCCGATTGCCTCACACAAAAAAAATCATCTATCCCTGCCTCTTTAGTTAACAGATGAGGAAATTTAGGCCTCAAGAACTAAAGTTACTTACCAAAGGTCACACAGATAGTGAGCAGTAGACCTGGGATTCAAATACAATTCTATTCTGACTCCAAATCTGACCCTGGCTTGTCTAGACATTAGATATCTAGAGGCTACTTTTCTTCCTTTTCCCTAGCATTGTATTCACTCTTTCTTAATGTGAAAATTTATATTATATATAATATACATATATATATATTTAAAACCACTTATGAAAACAATTTTAATATTTGTTCTTACATTTTTGAGTTCCAGATTCTCTTCCTTGATCCCTTCCCTTGCCCTTCATTGAGAAAGCAAGCAATTCAATATAGATTAGATATTTGCAGTCATGCAAAACACATTTCCACATCAGCCATGTTGCAAAAGAAATCACGGACAAAAAAAAAAACAAGAAAAATAAAGTTTTAAAAAAGTATTCTGCATTCTATATTCAGATTACATCAGTTCTTTCTCTGGAGGTGGATAGCATTTTTCATCATAACTCCTTTGGAATTATCTTGGATCATTGTATTGCTGTGAATAGCTTTGATCATCGCACAATTCCATCATAATCATACACCACAACTTGTTCAGTCATTCCCCAATTAATGGACATCCCCTCAGTTTCCAATTCTTTGCCACCACAAATGGAGCTGCTATAAATATTTATGTACATATAGTGATTTTCCTTTTTTAAAAAAATGTCTTTGAGAGACAGACCTCATAGTGGGATTACTGGGTGAAAGGGTATGCACGTTTGATAACCCTTTGGGCTCTCCAGAATGGTTGAATGTGTTCACAACTCTGCCAACAATACATTAGTTTCCTAATCTTTCTACATCCCCGCCAACATTTGGTATTTCCCAATGCATTTACTCTTGACAGCTGGAGCATTATGGTGTAGTGGGTACTGGAGACACTAAGGTTTGCCTCAGATATTTCTCAGCTGCGTGACACTGGGCAAGTCACTTAGCCTCTGCCTGCCTCAGTTTTCTCAACTGTAAAATGGGGATAATAATAGCACTAAATTCACAGGATTGTTACGAGGATGAAATGCAACAATGTATATTAAGGAGATGTTTTATCATCCCCTTGTATCATATATTATCAATTTTAGAGGTAGGTGGCAGAATGGCTAGATCTGGACTCAGGAAGACCTAAGTTAAAATCTAGCCTCAGATACTTGCTAGCTGTGTGACCCTGAACAAGTCACTTAGCTTCTATCTGCTTCAGTTCTTCTGTTGGTTTTTTTGTTTCTTTGTTTTTGCTAGGCAGTGGGCTTAAGTGACTTGCCCAGGGTCATACAGCTAGTAAGTGTTATGTGTCTGAGGTCGGATTTGAACTCAGGTCCTCCTGACTCCAAGGCCGGACGGAGCTCTGTCTACTGCACCACCTAGCTGCCCCTGCTTCAGTTTTTCTGAATTGTAAAGCAAGGATAATAATACTACCTACTTCAGGGTTGCTATGAGGATCAAATGAAGTAATATTTGTAAAGTACTTTGCAAATGCTATATGAATGTATGAATTATGTATAAATGTATATGTTAGCTAGAAGGGACTAAAGAGATCATGTAGCTTCAGGGGCTCTCAGTCCCCTCAATTTTATAGACCGAAGGATTGAGAACTTAAGGAGGTTAATGACTTATCCAGGGCCACACAGATAGGAAACAGCAGAATTCATATTCAAACCCAATACTTCTCACTCCAGATCCAGCAGTCTTTCCTTTCTAGTCCTGAAATAAATCAAAGCCACAAGTTTAGGAATAAAGTATCTTTAATTGAGTAGCAAACCTTCCACCCTGGGGGATGTACCATGAATGTAGAGCACAATGGATTTCCCAAACCAGGGACCCATGGAAAAAACAAATTTCTTTTACCTTTAGAAGAAGAAGGGAAGGAGTTAGTTTGAGGAAGCTAGGCCTGGCCTTGAGATCCCAGCCATCCTTGGCAATCTGGGCAAACTACTTCATTCTGGCTATTTTGTCCTTCATGCTATGAATCCCAAGGGAAAGGGGATAAGAATATTAGGAACCACTTTCGGAACTGGCCCAGCTCACTGCTGACTTTGTTTATAGGTGGGACTTACAGTGTGGTTCAGCTCAACCTAAGACATCTTATTAAGAGTTGTTGTTTTCATTGTTCAAGACTTTTAAGACCTTCAAGACCTTCAGTTCTTGAAAAGGACCAATGGCATCCAGAAGGTGATGTCTTGACTTGCAAGTGAGGCAGAGTTGGGCAAAGCCATCAGCCTCACTCCTCCAGAGTCCTCTGAGGCGAGTCATAGGTCAGGACAACTGGAGATGGCCTCAGATGCAGTGTGGGACCTTGGCCTTTTTAAGCTAAGGTCTTTTCTGGGTCTCAGTCTGTCTGAAGCAACACCCATTCAGTGATTTAAGGATCTTAAGAGTAAAAATATGAGGACAAAACTGGAATTCTGACATTGCTAGGATCACTTAAGGACTTGGCAAGTAACATTATGTTTGGTATTAACAATTTCTCTCATTATACTAACAATTTTTCTGTCATCTTCTACCACACCCTTTATTTATATTTCTAATTTTGCCTTGCTCACAGTAGGCGCTTAATGTATGCTTGCTGACTGATTATTGGTTACTTGATTATGTGTTGCTTTTTTTCTGTCCCCCCCATTTTACTTTTAGCTATATCTGAGTTGTTTGTGTCAGACTGAGAGCCCCTGAAGCTAATTCTTCTGATCACCTTCCATCTTCTCTTTATATCTTTTGTCTGCCTAGTTACCTCCATCTTGACTATTCCATTAGAGCTCCTTGAGAACCAGGACTGGCTTTGTTTGTTTTTTAACTTTTTATTGTATCCTCAGTGCTTAGCATAGTACCTGGCACACCGCAAGCACTTAATAAATAATTAACTATTGGAGGTCAGGGACTTCCTCTAAATCACTCTGTATCATACCTAAGTTTTTAATTGCAGATACCTGACACATAAGAGGGTTTGGTTTTTTTTTTTTATGATAGTGGAGGGCGGGGGAGAGGAGAGGCAGAGGGAAGGGAGAGGAGGAAGATTGCTTATTCCTCTCCCCCAATTTACCTTCTCTGGTTCTGTGATTCTCTTTGGAAAACAAGCTAAAGCCGTTCCCAAGCAGGACGGCTTCTCTCCTGGAAGCAGCTGAAATATGGCAAGCCAAGTGACCTTTGTAATCACTCTTGACATTTTGCAGCCTCCGATGCTGAGGGGTCTGCCCTTCAATGTCGCTCCAGACGCCGCCGCCGGCGGAGTCTGCAGCTCACTTTGCCTTCAGGCGGTTGACGAATCAGCACTAGGAGAGGTCTTTGTTTTCTACCGAAGTGGGGGAAACAGTCAGCAAGGGACTTGTTTGCCTGGGCTGCCTGGCTGCGCTTGAAAATGAGGGTAGAAAGGAACACAAGGAAAATATCCCCTCTCGATGGAGAACGGCTCGTCTACGCAGAGCTCAAACGGTCTCGAGCAGCCTTAGTACAGTCCTGCTCTGAAGCAAGAAAATGAGGGAGAAAAGTGGTTGTGGAACAGCATTTTATGGTAGATACCTAAAAACCAGCTAATCGTGCTCCAGAGTGGGGAAATTGACTTACTCCAGGTAACTTACAAGTAGTAAGCGAAAGAGGTAGAATTCGAACACAGTTTCGACGCTCCTCCCAGCTTCTCCGCAGCCCAAGCCATCCAGGAAGACAGTACAACTCAACCTCTTCGTGAGCTCTATTCCACCTTGAATTAAAAAAAAAATACTGAGGATCAAGAAACAAAGATTGAACTGAACTTCCTCTTCCACCCTCAATATTTCCTAGGGAGTAATTCTGTTTTTTCTTTGTCACATTCAGAGAATTAACTGTTCCCCTCTCTGTTAAGTCCAGGGCTCCACATATAAAGACAGAGAAGGGCCAAAAGGGCTGTTGCTCTGGTATCCCCCAACCTGAAGGCCCCCAAAGCTCCTTGTTGCATTGCAAATTGCATTATAAAATAATGGGTTCCCCTCTGTCCCTCCCTTCCACAAGTGAATGGGCCCTTGAGGACTGTGTTGCTCCAAGGCCCTACCTGTTCTCATTCTCCTCTGGTCTACATACAGTGAGGCCTTGTACATAATGCTTACTGATCATAAGCTTCTGGAAGGCATAATTTCAAATTTCTTTCCAAGAATCGCTGGACCAATTTACAACTCCACTAACAGTGCATTAATGTGCCCACTTCCCTGCAGCCCTTCCAGCAATTGTCATTTTCCTTTTATGGTGTGAGGTAGAGTTTCAAGGTTGCTATAATTTACAATTCTCTAATTACAAGTGATTTGGAGCATTTTATTTGAATATGGCTATGGCTTGGACATTTTCCTTTGAAAAATGCCTGTTCATATCCTTTGCCCATTTATCTGCTAGGGAATAGATCTAATTTTATAAATTTAAATTGGTTCCTCATATATCTTGGATGTGAGACCTTTATCAGAGAAACTTGGTGCAAAGACTTTTTCCAGTTACCTTTTTTTCCTTTTAATTTTAATTGTGTTGGTTTTGTTTGGGCAAAAACCCTCTTAGTTCATATTTTTTTAAATGTCCATTTTATCGTCTTTGATCCTATCACTTGTTTGGTCATGAGCTCTTCCCCTATCCATAGATCCAAAAAGTAATTTCTTCCTTGCTAATTTAATTTGTTTATCATGTCATGCTTTATGTTTAAATCATATATCCATTTGGAGTTTATCTTAGTATATGTCTGAGATGTTGGTCTATATCTAATTTCTGCCAGATTGCTTTCCAGCGCTTTTTGTCAAATAGTGAGTGCTTGCCCCAGTCGAGATCTTTGCATAAACCCCTAAAAAGGGAAAAAAGCAAATATTTTATGAAGTGTAGGGCAGCATCTGGACTAACTTTGTAAATGGACCTGACAAAGCTGTCCTCTTCTCTTTCTATTCCTAGTGTCCTAGGAATGATAGATCTCATGGCCATTGCATCTAAGTCTAGAGAATGGGGAGATTTTCCATTTTTATTTGCAGAATTAGAGAGCTTTTGGGACTCTTAGTGACTATATATAGGCAGTTCCCTCACCATGTTTCAAAAGTTTGAGTCAGTATTGAGAATCTTCCAATCCTTTCCTCTCCAGAACAACATGATAGGATCATAAGATCATAGATTTAGAGATGGAAAGATCTGTTCAGAACACAGTATGGTACTATGGAGAGAGGGATGAATTTGGAGCCAGATAGATTTAGGTTTTAATTTTGCCTCTGACAGGTACTGTGTCAGAGGCTGTGTGATCCTAGTCAACTCACTTAACCTTTCTGAGCCTAAGTTCCCCGAGACTGTCTAGATTTGTAGCTGGAAAAACCTTATTGATCATCCAATTCAACTTCTTCCCTTTATATAGCCCTTAATAGCAGAGTTTAGCTACTTGCAGATGGAGCCAGGGCCACAACCTGTGGTCTGAATCTTGCAAAGGAGTCAGATGGGTGACCCATGTATGCTTCAGGAAGTGCCCTGACCATGGTCCTGAAACAGTGGCTCAAAAAGACCCCATTACACAATCTGTCATTGGGAGCACCAAAAAGACATTTGAAGCTAATTTCCAGTGTGGGGTGTATTTGAGCAATTAACGAACTTAGTAAATTGATGGAGCTTATTAATATTGTCATCCCACTCAATGGAAATATCCCAGGAATATGTCAGAGAAGATAAATGAGCCTGTAGCACTGGTAAAAGGGTCAAACCCCATTGTAATCAAGTTAGTTACCATTTCAGGTGGTGGGCTACTTCTTATTTCATTGTTAAATATGACTTGAAACTAAGGATTCATTAGATGTTGGTTTTATTGGAGAGTCTATTTTTGGATTCCTAGCACATAGGACTATTTTTTTTAAATCTCAACCAAATATGGATGAATGAATGACTTGGATATATTTGCTATCAGGGTCTGCTTGGAAATTGTGGTATGTTAATAATAATTATTAATTTCATTATTATATTTCTTTCTTTGATTAGGTTTACATAAAGTGCCTGCTCAGTTCTCCATGCCCCCCCACCTTTGATCACCTATCTCTCCTTTCTTGCCTTACCTACTTTGAAGGGGTTCAATGACAAAAAAAAAGTAGTGTCTGCCCTCAGGGAGCTTTTGTTTAAAACATGTAAACAGATAAGTATATATTTAAGGAGGAGGGAGAAAGCATTAACAGCATCAGAAAAGGTTTCCGAGTTGGAAGTAGCAGTTGAACCTAGAAATAAAGGTAGGGATTATAAAATGCAGATGTGGGGATGAAGTGAATTCCAATGTGGCTAGACTATGCAGAGTAGAGTGGCAGGAGATTGAGTGCTGAATTGGGTAACTAAGTGAGTTTGGCTGGAATTTAGAGGATGTGAAGTGGAATCATGTACAATAAAGGCAGAAAGGTAGCCTTGAACCACTTCATGAAGAAGATTTAAATGCCAAGCATTTTTTGCCTTGTCTCTATAATCTAGCAACAGCAACATTATTAGTACTGGGTGTTTTTTGGCATAGTAAAAGAGTTGATATCCTGAATCCAACATTTTCCAGCTGTGTGATCTTGTGTAAATCACATAACCTCAATTCCCTCATGTGGGCTACCTGTCTTCTATAATTGTGGATGAAGACCAAAACAAATAACATACTTCAGTCTTTCCGAATATAAAAACAACAATATCATTTCTATAGCTTTTTAAGTTTGCAAAGAACTTTACATACATTCTCATTTGATCCTCACAACTTTGTTAGGTAAGTGCAATTTTTATCCCTACTTTATATATGAAGAAAATAAGATAGGGATTGTGACTTGCTCAAGGTCTTAGAGGCACACAGTGTTGATAAGGAAGATTGGGGGGCCAACATGACTAGCTAGTCTGTGCATCTGCCACACATACAACCCATTCTGAATACTATTTCTTTACTCTGCTATAAAGAATCCTGGGTTTCTTGGATTCTGACTAGGTGGAGAGGTAGAGAGGGCTACTAGGGCTGCTAGGGCTTTCCTAGAGCCAAGTATCTTTCAGACAGGAAAAGAGGGACCCTGAGAAGACTCTTTGGCCAGACTGTGACTTCCATGTCTGTTCCTGCTTTGTTATAATATGACCAGAGCTGACTGACCAGAATGACTAATTTAAAACCATGTTACAATACAACTAGTTCTCAGTTCTGCAAGGGCTGATTTAGTGTGTGGAGTCTCCAGTGAGTTTACTTGGCTACTTCTCCCTCATCCTTCTGTTTCCTACTTCATCCTTGCTCATTAGACTTGGGAGAGGAAATTCAAACTGAGAATCATAGAATCTCCTAGGTCTAGGAGCCTATGATCCAATGATCATTCTTCCCATTTTATGGTGTGGCAAATTGGTAGTGGAAGATGGAAGCAATAAGAAGGCAGGAGTGTTACAACTTGGCTCAAGGGTGGCTTTGCTAGGATGGAAGGACCTCTTCATTCTCATCCTTCCCTTCTCCCTTTCCACCATCTATTTTTATTTTACTTCTTTGAGGAAAAATAATTTTGTTGGGATAAAAAGCTCTTAAAAGTTCAGGAACCTCTCTCTCTCTCTCTCTCTCTCTCTCTCTCTCTCTCTCTCTCTCTCTCTCTTTCTCTCTCTCTCTCTCTCTCTCCCCCTCTCCACCTCTCTACCTCCCTCTCTCTCAGTTTCTATTGTCTTCTCTTTCTGTGTCTTTCTCTGTGTTTGTCTCTGTTTCTGTTTTTCTTCTCTTTGTCTCTATCTTTTGTCTCTGTTTCTTTCTCTCTGTCTCTATCTGTCTGTCTCTTTCTCCTTCCCTCCCTCACCTTCCATAGAACTAGAACTTGGAAAGAATTTAAAAATAGAAACCCTTTCCCCAACATACTCCTTGCCTCTATCCCTTTTACCTTCTCTCCCTCTCTCTGTAATTTGCTATATAAAAAGAAACTATCTGGATGGGTGCCACTGGAAATACACTCTCCCTGGCTATATAAAACAACAGATTCATAACCATCCCTCAGCCTGGCAGCATAAAGCCCAGTGTGAGTCACCATGAGTGTCAAGGGCTGCCAGTGGAAGCCTGTTTGCCATCACCCTGGGGTGGGGACCATTCATTCACAGAGACCAGATGGCACAATCCATTCAGGTTTTCTCAGATGGAAATTTGGGCTTCCATATGGGTGAGTCTGTGTTGTCCCACCTCTTCCAGGGGCACTACCAAGATGGGTTGGATTCATCTGGACACTTAGAGATCAGCTCCACTCCTGCCCCCAGCAAAAGAAGGCACAGAGAAAGCATCAAGGTGCCCAATACAGGGAAGGTTTAGTGAAAAATGTTTGTAACTGCCCATGTTACACAGGTAAGAGATGATTATGAAAGATACATATGATAGAGAGCAAAGGAAAGAGGTATTTAGACAGTGGAAAAGGGTATGTGATATTTAAAGAATTCTAGGGGGGCAGCTAGGTGGCATAGTGGATAGAGCACCAGCCCTGAAGTCAGGAGGACCTGAGTTCTAATGTGACCTCAGACCAAACACTTGACCCTTACTAGCTGTGTGACCCTGGGCAAGTCACTTAACCCCAATTGCCTGGAAAAAAAATCCAGGAAAGTAGTTTTACCTCTATCTTCTTGTTCTCTTCTTGTTTCCTCTCTCCTGTCTCCCCTTTCCTCCTTTTGTCTTCTCTCCTTTTCCACCTTTCCTCTCTTTTCTCTCCTGTCCCTTTCTCTCATCTCTTCTCATCTTGTCTCCTCTGTTCTTGTCTCCTCTCTCTACCCTGGCTGGGTTTTTTTTTTCCTTTCCCCTCACTCCTCTCCTCTCCTCCGAAGAGCTGGGTTTAGGACAAAGAAAGATGCATCCATATACGTGTGATACAGGCAGAAGTTTCAGAGAAAATTGTAAAAACAAATTGGTGAGAAAGGGAATCGTGCATGTACGTTGATGAACGTGTATAGGATCCCAGGCTACACCAAGAGATATTGGCTTGTTTATTCTTTAGAGTTTTTGGAGCATCTTTCCTCTAAAGGACTAAGCTAGAAGCTAAAGTATGAGAAAGAGAAGACAGAAGGCACTAATCTGCTTTCATGTGACTGGCCCACCCCAGGGGCATACTGCAGCTACTTGCTGCTTTCCATGTTGAGACATGATAACAGGGAGCCAAGATCTGAGGTGCCACGCTACTACAAACATTTGCGATGAATTCCATACCTTAATGTGTGTCCGTGGTTTGAGTTAGGAGCAATAAGGCAGGACTTCGTCCCACCACTTCTTTTTCTGAGAACTCTTTTAATCATATAACACATCCTAGGATGGGCCTTTTGACTAATTGATTATTCTCTTTTCCCCTCCTTTTACCACTACCTTCCCCCCTTTCCTTCTCCTCCTCTCTTAGCTGGTGTCAGGCATAGTAGAGAACAGGATTGGTTCAATCAGCTAATCAATCAACAATCATTTATTCCAAGGAACAGGATAGATGAAGAGTGGAGCTTTTATAGAACCATTATGTTATTACTATTTGGCATTTATATGGCTTTTCACATAGATTTTCTCCTTTTAAATTTGCAACAATCCTGTGAGGAATTAGGGTTATTATTACTCTCATTTTACAGTTCAGTCAGTCAGTCAACAAACATGTGTTAATCATCTGCCTGCTGGGACTCTCCAAGGTGTTGGGGATGTGAGAGAAAGAAAAAGAAAGAAAGAAAGAAAGAAAGAAAGAAAGAAAGAAAGAAAGAAAGAAAGAAAGAAAGAAAGAAAGAAGAAAGAAGAAAGAAAGAAAGGAAGGAAGGAAGGAAGGAAGGAAGGAAGGAAGGAAGGAAGGAAGGAAGGAAGGAAGGAAGGAAGGAAGGAAGGAAGGAAGGAAGGAAGGAAGGAAGGAAGGAAGGAAAAGAAATAGTGCCTGCTCTCAAGTGGTTTACAGTTTGTCAGATGAAGAACCTGAATGTCAGACAGGTGAAGGCACTTGCCCATGGCTATACAGCTAGTTAACTCTAAGAGGCAAGATTCAAACCCAGGTCTCTGCTGACTACAGGTCCAGCATTCTATCTTGTATGCTTTGCAACCTGTTTTTCAACCACTTTTTGGAGAGGAGGAGGAGAGCTTAAGGAGAAAGGTCCCAAAGTGGACCAAAGCAGAAAGAAAGGGTGAAGAGAGGTTAATGCTGGATATGGAAATAATTTAGATTCCATTATGAACCATTATCAGATAACATTAAGTTCCCATTAGTACATAATGTAGTACCATTCTGAGATCTTCACCCCTCCCCCCCATTTATGTGCACATCTGTGCATATAGATGCATCCATACATATACAAATGCACCCAGAAGGACACTGTGGTAGACACTGTGGGCTCAGAGTTTGGTGGGCCTGAACTCAAATCTTGCATCAGACACTTCCTAGTTGTGTTACCCTGTGCAAGTCATCTCAGCTTTATGTGCCTCAGTTTCCTCATCAGGAAAAAGATAATAATAGCACCCTACCTCAGTGTATGAGGGTCAAGTGAGATAATGTATGTAATTCATTTTACAAACTTTAATGTAAATGTCAGTTATGGTCGTTGTATCAGGGCTCCCCAGCAGATTGATTTCAATCTTCCAACAGATCTCAGGGCCTTCCCTGGTTGACACCACTGTCAGCTTGCATGGCTATCAATCTCTTGGTTAGCATTTACCAATGTCAGCACTATCCTCAGACTCCAGGCTCTATGTCCATCCCAAGACTAAAAGGAAATTGAAGCTATCTCCTCAGTAAAGGAACGTTAGGGATCCCTATTTGAAATTTGCTGCATGTCCAGTAAATAGCTATTTCCCATATGATTACTTATAAATTACCTTTTAAAGCCACAGGGCTAAGGGTTCATGTAGGGCTGTGATTCACTGAATGGAAAAGAGAGGTGATACTGCCATTACCTCACTTAGATCTCCAAGCACAGTAGTATTAAGGCAGGACTTTTGTAGAGATGGTCTTGACTATGGCATGAGAACAGGATCATGGGACTACAGCAGAACAGGAGACTGGGAGAGGTTGGAAGTAATTGGGATTCTATGCATTCTGTGACCCTGATATACTGTTCTAGCACCTTCTATTTAGGTGCACTTGGGAATTCCAACTGGGTATAATTACTCTCCATTTCAACTGAAGGGGAAACTGAGACAGAATGATAAAAATTTTGAAATTTAGTGAGAAAGCTGAGCTTTCACATCAGTTCTCCAGACGCTGAGCCCAGGTTCCTGCTGTCATCCTTCCCCTATCCCTCAGGAACAGGAGGAGAGAATGGGAGAAAGGAGCGGACTGAGCTGCTTTCCCTTTCGTCTCTCTGTTGTTGACTCTCAACTTCTCTGCTGCTGACACCTAACTCCAAGTTCACAGTCACCCTTTATGCCAGGAGAATGGCTGAATCAAGGCCCACTGCAGATGGTGCCTTTATTTTTAGTTGGCTGCGCTGGCTTGCAAGCCTTCATGGATTCCAGTAGAATACAGAGGAAGCTACAGAGGGGAAACCACATAGAGTATATGAGTGAACAGCGGGCTGATGTGGAGTACCACTGGAGTTGGCTCGTGACAGCAAACATTGAAAAATGGGGTAAGGAGTCTATGCCCCACCACTGAGGAAGGTTCATTTCTAGGTGAGATCTGGTTCTAGATCATTCTAGGAGAAAAATGAGGGGCTAAGGCTGAGCCTGACACCTTTCAGAGGGTTTGCTTAGGACCCTGGGGATCACTACAGGACTGAAGAGGTTCCGTGGAATGGTGTAATGCAAACTTGATAGGTTGTTGCATCTGTTAACACTGTATCTTTCTCTGTCTCAACTATTCCACTCACTCATGGGAGGCTTTTTGGTTTTAACCTTGGGTAAAACTAGAGGAAGAGAAGCAATGGGTCAGGGGAAGGTGGGAGGTTGTACCCATCCCCTTGTGATTATTTTTGGTGTTTAGTCATTTTGTTCAATTGTTTGTGACCCCATTTGGGATTTTCTTGGCAAAGATTCTGGAGTGGCTTGTATTTTCTTCTCCAGCTCATTTTACAGATGAAGAAACTGAGGCAAACAGTTACATGACTTGCCCAGGATCACATGGCTAGTAAGTGCATAAGGCTAGATGTGAACTCAGGAAGATGAGTCTTCCTAACTCCAGGCTCAGCACTCTCTGCACTATGGCACCAACTAGCTTATTCATTGGTACTGTCCATTGCCTGCCCAGAAATAATTTTCTGATTGAATACCTTTATTACCTGCTAATCAGAAAATGGAATGGTTTCCCGGGGACATCTTCACATAGAATGCTATTACAGCCTCCTTTTGAATGACTTAAGGTAGAGTTTGGTTGTAACATTAAAGATATTGTTGTGAAGTGACATTGACTGGAACAATATTATGCAGGGTCTGATTGCACTAAGAACTGTCAGACTACATGGATGAATAAATGAATGATAAAGCATTTATTGAGTTCCAACTGTGGATCAGGCATTGTGCTAAGTGCTAAGGATGTGTATAGTAAAACAAAAAAGTCACTGTTCCCAAGGAGCTCATATTCTAAAGGAGAAGAAAACACCTATGAGGTCATTGAGGAGTTAGGTGGTGTAGTGAAGAATACTGGACTTGGAGTCAAGAAGACTAGTTCAAATCTGATATCAGACACTTTCTAGCTGTGTGACCTAGGGCAAGTCACTTAATGTCTGTGTACCTCAATTACCTCAACCATAAAATGGGGATAATACTAGTGCCTACCTTGTATAGTTGTTAGGAAAATCGAATAAGAATATTTGTTAAGTGCTTAGCACAGTGCCTGGCACATTAGAAGTGCTATATAAATGCTTATTCCCTTCCCCCTTCATATATGAGGTTTCAGCTACAAGTCAGGTAGAGACATCCCTTGGTCCTTAAGTTGTAGTGGCAAAACAGATGGTAATACATCTCTTTTAATATTATTTGTATTGATAAAACCATATCTGCTTCTGGCATTGAACCATTTGACAATGCCAAGGACTTTGGTAACAATAACATTCATTTCTGAATCTTCAATAGTTGTGACTTCAGTACCCACAGGAGAGTAGCCAGGCTGCATCTCCACAGGGCCTCCTTCCCAACATGATGGCTGCAGGGCTTGGGCTAGAAAGCAGGACTGGTAGCTTGGAGGTGCTGCCTTTCCATGGCAGTTTCTTGGTGGCAAGGAATGGAGGAGGAAGGGGATCCCTTTCCATGGTGATTGCTCCCATTGATAATGACTGCAGGGTTTGGGCTGAAAGCAAGACTGGTAGTTTGGGAAGCATGTTATTCCTGAGAGTTTTGGGCTATTTCCACCAGGGTCTTGAGGGAGGCTTTGGTCAAGATGATGGCAGTAATTTGATTTGCCTGGCACACATTCTGCCTTCCCTTTCCCTCAAGATGCCTTGCTACTTCAGTTGATATACTTGGGATGGACATACAGATAACAGAAAAAAAAAAAAAGAAATAAAAACACATGGTATACATATTTTTAAAAATAATTTTATTCATATCTTTTATTTTTATATCACCAAAATTTCCCACTGTTTTCCTCCTCCCAGAGAGAACCACTCTGGATAATAAAGAATAAAAAAGAAGAGAAAAAAGTTCAACAAAACTAAACAACAGATCGAAAAAATCTGATGTCATATTCAGTGTTCCATACATAAAGTCACCTCTGTCTACTAAGAAACAAGGGGAAGAGCTTTCTCATTTTCCTTTCTTGGGGACAACTTCGGTCAATACAATTTCTCAGCATTCAGTACAAATTTTAAATGCTTAATTTTATTAAGGATCATGGGGAATATGGAGTCATTATAGTTAGCCCTTAGAAGTGGCTTCGTTTGCTGCAGTCTAGTGAAATTTAAGAGAGGGAAGGCAGGCACTATATCCTCTGCATGTCTGTACCTTCAATGCCTTGCACATAGTAGGAGCTTTAAAATGTTTGTTGTTGCTAAATTGAATTGCTGTAATTACCTCTACTCAAGGGTCCAGTTCTCAGCTTTGCAGACCAAAAACTTGATTTTCAGTCCCAGGTGGGTGATCATGCTCTGGGGAAAAAAAAGTAGCATACTTACTAAACTATAAGGACACAGATTTGTAAAGCAGAAGGCCAATTTAGTCATTTATGGTTGGAAGTGTTTGGTGCCCAGAATACTCATGCATCTGACCAGGGCAGCCCCTTCCAGGTCCTGAAACAACTAGGAACACAAATTAAAAATCAGAAGATTCCATGGGAATGAGAAATGCAGGCTATTTCACAAAGACATTTTTACATAGTTGGCAGCTTGGTGGCAAAGTCATATGCCACCTGGGGCAAATCATTTCACTGCTATCTGCCTCATTTTCTTCATCTATAAAGTGGGGATAACCATAGCATTTACCTTCTGGGATTGTTGTGAGGATCAAATTAAATAATATTTGTAAAGCACTCTATAAATGCTAATGATTATTATTAAGTTACGGAGAATCCAACTTCCTCCATAACAAGGGCTTCACCTTTCTAGTGATTAAAAAATGCAAATATACTCCCAAGAGGTGCCCCTCTCCCCGGTTGCTGTTACAGATACACCACCCACTTCTTTCCAACAGCTCTGTTTCTGGATTCCAAGTTCAGAGTGGGATTACTAGGCATTTCTGGCACTCATTTTAATCACAGGCAATACCTTTTTTCACTGCAATTCCCTAAGATTTTTCCCCCCAAGGAATCCCAGAAGTTAAGTAGATTTGGAGGGAGATTGGCCAGTTGGACATTAAACTCAGTGATAACAATAATAATAAACTTTTATATAGCAAAATTTATATAGTACTTTAAGGTCTACAAATCAAAGCTAACTCATTTGGGCTTTACAACAACCCTGGTAGGTATGTGTGATTATTATCCCCACTTTACGGATGAAGAAACTAAGACAGTTATTTGCTCAGGGTTAAGTGATTTGCTCAGGGTCTCCCAACTAGTAAGTGTCTGAGACAAGATTTAAACTCAAGTCTTTCTTTTTTTCTTGTGAGGCAATCAGGGTTAAATGACTTGACCAGGGTTACATGGCTAGTAAGTGTCAAGTGCCTTAGGCCACATTTGAACTCAGGTCCTGCTGACTCCAGGGTAGATATTCCATCCACTGTACCGCCTAGCTGCGCCTAAACTCAAGTATTTTTGATACAAGGCCCAAGCTCCATCCACTGAACAAGCTAGCTGCCTATATATAGATATAGATATAGACATAGACATATCATATCTCTTATCTCCCAATGTATTTATATACTTAATACATGATTGTTGAATTGATCTGAATTTTGCTCCAAGCCTAAAAATCGAGTCAATTCAATTAAATGAACATAAAGGAGGAAGCAGTATGATATGGGATCTGGGGTCAGATGATCCGGGTTTAAATCCTTACTATTTATGTGACCTTAGGCAAATTTCTTAACCTCCTACGGCCTCATCTGAAAAGTAAGAGGGTTGGACTCATTCAGTAATTCTCAAACTTTTAGTCTCAGGACCCCTTTGTACTCTTTTTAAAATTATTGAGGACTCCAAAGGACTTTTGCTTATATGTGTCATATAAATAATTTCTCAGCATAATAATGAAAATAGTTTTAACCTTGTGTTCCCTCTGAAAGGGACCCGTAGGGGTTCACGGAGCCACTTTAAAAACTGCCCTAGATGATCTCTGGCATCCTGTTCAGCTCAGGAGCAATCCTATGTATTCAGAGCAGACCATGAGCACAGTAAGAGTCACTGGGTCATGATAATAGCAAACATTTTCTATAAATACCCTATAAAAGTGCTCTATGTATTTTAAAGTTTGCAAAGCACTCTACATGTGAGCTCATTTAAGCCTCGTAACAACCTTAGGAGGCAGTCACTATTGTTACCCAGCCTCCCAGATTTGTTGAGGATCAAAATAGCTAGCATGTATAAAGTGTTCTGCAAACATCAAAGTGTTATATCCATGCTAGCTACTAGTATCCCCATTTTACAGGCGAGGAAACTTGGCCTAAGAGAGATTAAATGACTTGTCCAGGGTCACACAACTGACAAGTATCTGAGTCAGGATTCAAATGCAGATCTTCTTCACAAAACTTGCTCTCCCTTCTCTATAGTACGTAGCTAATACAAAATCATGAGCTAGCCTTGGAGTCAGGAAAACTTGACTATGAAGGTAAGTCATTTAGCCTCATGGGGGTTCATGCCCTCTATACTCTCTAAGAGTATAAGCTACAGAACAGTTACAGATAAGTAGAAAGAGTTTCCTACATTAATGAAATCAGAGATTTTGATAGAGAAATAAAATAAAATAACAAATAAGATGCTGAGTAAGAAACTAGAGATACAAATGCAAAGAGCTAAGGAGTCCCTACACACTAGGACTTGACTTTTTTGTTTGCTTACAATGGCAAATGTTTCTCCTTCCTCTGGAACACAGTCCAAAATGCAAACAATTCTAGTCTCATGCTCCCCATGGGTGGGTAACCACAATCACAGCTGCTTGGGCACAGTCATACAGACAGGTGGCAGGCTATGGTCTTTGTCTCCTTCCTTCCTTCCTTCCTTCCTTCCTTCCTTCCTTCCTTCCTTCCTTCCTTCCTTCCTTCCTTCCTTCCTTCTTTCCTTCCTTCCTTCCTTCCCTCCTTCCTTCCTTCCTTCTTTCCTTCCTTCTTTCTTCCTTCTTTCCCTTCCCTCCCTTCCTTTTTTTCCTTCCTTCCTTTCCCCTTCCCTTACATACATGTCTCCTTTCTTTTCCATGTGAGAAACTCAGGAAATGGAAGACCAATTGGCTTTGTGAAGCAATTAGCCAATTGATGTAGCCAACTATCTCTTTAAATTACTGTCCTCCTAATTACCCAAGCGATAAAAGTCCAGTTGGGAGAGATTAGATGCAGTCATCACTGGCACCAAGGGCTGGATTGGAGGCCTTGGCTCCAGTGGGAAGGATTGCTGTTCCCAACAAGGAGAAGCCTGCTCTGTGCTTTTGAGGGATGAGCCAGCTGGAGGTGAAGAAATGGCACCTGGCTCTTCTGGAGTTCTGAGCTTTCAGGCTTCCAGGGAAGGGGAGAAGCTGAGCATCACCTACCTATTCCTCTAGACAAAAATAACAATCATTTGTTAAGGGCTTTCTATGTGTCGAGTGCATGTTAGGGTAGAGACCAAGGGAAGGTTCAAAATGGAGATTTCTGCCTTCAGGGAGCTTACATGCCTATAACACAGGGTACATGAACAGATTTTCTTTTGAGTAGGTAATTCTTTCTACCAACTTATATTACAACCTGTCCATGACTTAATAGAGACAGTTTAGGGATTTTCTTTTCCCCTGTTATATTTTATTTTCCCCCAATCACGTGTAAAGACAATATTAGGAATTTTCTTGAGGGTCTCGAAGGATGAGAAGATTATGGCTTTAGATCTAGAAGGAACTCATTTTACAGATGATAAAACTGAGGCTTAGAGAGATTAAGTGAATTGTCCATGGTTATACAACTCTTAAGTCTCAGAGCTGGGACTTGAACCCAGATCTTCCAGATTCCATTACATTAGAGCTGTGGACATGTAATATACACATTCTGTTTCTGGATTCTAAATAGAGTGAAGAATTAGTGCTTCTTTTTTCTTCCCCTTCCTGCCTACTTCTTAGCTGAAATATGGATTGATTACATGTATTGTGGGCATATTCATCAGTGTTACAACATGGATGGCACTGAACTCGGAATGAGGTGGAGTTGGGTTCAAATCTCCTCCTCCTTCCCCAGTACTTTATGAGTTGCATGACTCATCTCTGTCTCCTTACCTATACAGTGAGGATATTAACAGCACCTACCTCCTAGCTTTTATGTTCATTTTATCCTCTCCTATGTGTGTGTTATATGTGTAATAAGACTATGTTACTTGAAAGAGACATTAAAAAGTTACAAACCAGTGTGCTAGATGAGATATGAGATGGTAGATACCAAGTGAGGAATCAATATTGGACAGTTGTGTTGTCTATAGAGGACTAGCATGTTTTAGAGGATGGGTAGAAATTCAACAGAGGAAGAGAGAAGACTTTTCAGACACAGGATAATAGTGGAACAAAACCACAAAGTCTTGGCACTTTTATCATTCCCTTGGGGGAGGGGAACAATCATTTATTAAACACTTGCTAGGTGTAGGTTCTGTGCTAAGCGCTTTACAAATATTACCCCATTTGATCCTCACAATAGACCTGGAAGATGGGTGCTATTATTATCCTCATTTTACAGATGAGGAAACTGAGTGATTTGCTGCCCAGAGTCACATAGCTAGCCTCATGTCTGAGGCCAGATTTTGAAATCAGGTGATCCTGACTCCAATCCTAGAGCCACCTAGTTTTGCCAGAAGTTTGTTGAAAGTTTCCATCAGGGAGGATGTCCACTTCTTCAGCCTGTGGTGGGGGCAAAGGAAAGTTACTCATGGTGGAGTAAGTCAGGCAGATGAGAGTATGTTTTCCCTCATTGAGGTATTTTTTCTTCAGGGGAAGTAGAAATCCCATAGCTGGTCTGTTGGAATTAATCAATTATCAACCAATCAACAAACATTTATTAAGCACCTCATACGTATCAAAGCACTGTTTGGGGCTAGTGGTAACTCTATAAAGCAGATATGACCACATTATCTTTTGTCTTATGGAATTCCATGAAACCTTTGGTCTGACCATAGATGAACATATCATCTTGCATCCCAGAGGTTCTATTAATTTTAAAATTGGTTTGATGGGAGAGCATGGTGTCCACTGGGAAGACTATTAGATGGGACCATCTAGCCAGGTTTGATAGTGATGGCTGGCCTTATTCATTAGATTTTAAATATACAGAATTAGTATAGATTCATGAAATATTGCAAAAAGAATTAGAAAGAAGCTTAGAGACTCTTGAGGCCAGTCTCCCTACTATAAAGATGAGGAAACTAAGGCCCAGAGAGATGGCAAATAAACCAAGATCAAACAGGCAAGTAAGTAGCAGAGCTGAAATTTGAACCTACATCTTCTGATTCTAGGTCCCCCATGCTCATGTCACTACACTATGTTATTTCCACAGTCAACAGAAGAGGAGGGCTTGATGCAGGTGCAGAGATGACGCCCTGGAGGAACTCTTGATTTGGGTGAACTTGATGTGCTGAGAGTGAAGAAATTCCCTGGGACTGGACTAGCTGGAAGCAGCAGACTCACCTTTCTGGGTCCAACTCTCAAATCTCTGGGCTGGGTTCATGGGCCAGACCAGCCACTGGGGGACTTCTCTTCTTGAAGCTTCCCCTCACCTGCTTCATGGCTGAGCCTCCCCCAGACCTCCTGCTATGATGCCTTTGCAGCCAATTAAAATCTGATTCTATTCCCAGCAGGGAGCTGGCAGCCTTGGGTCTTCCCAGCAGGCTGGGCTGTTAGCGATTACTGGCCTGGCTAGGGCCTGATTAGCTGAGGGGAGGCTTCAGCAGCCACCCTACCTCTGTGGTCAGCTTTTAGCTGACAGTCAGGGCTCCTCACCCCCAAGCTTTCACCCTAGGCTGTCATTCAGCTCCACCACTAGGGATACAAATTAACCTGTTAATTTCTCTGCTGCTGGTATTAGAAGCTAAGAAGTCAATCTATCTTTAAGCAGGACATCCCAAGAATAATTGGCTAAGGCCTCCCCTCCCCCCACCCAGGAACTCTGGTGGCTCTCAGCCACCTGCAATGATTCCCTGATTTGGCACCCAGAGGGTGCTTAATGTCACCATTTTCTGTAATTTGGAAAGTAGATTCCATGTGGAAAGGCAAAAAGATGAGGATGATTCAGCCTGGAGAAGAGAGAAGCTTAAAGAGAATAATGAACAATAGGTCCCAAGATACTAAAACTTTGTTGTTCACATAACCCCAGAGGGTAGGAGGCAGGCTGGCCCTTTGCTTTACCTCTTTCTTTAGAATTCCTAGATTCCTTCAAGTTGTACCTCACGTGCTACCTCCCACACTGGTCTTCCCATTCCCCCTGGTTTCCAGTGCTTTCTTCTTCTCAGAATTATTATGTATATAATTTGCATAACTATGGCTACCCATAGCTCTGGACTCATGCAAACTGGGTCCTATCCTGAAGGATGCCAGGATTTTTCTGATTCACCCTTCAAACCCTCCACCTTGGGGCTAGGAGAAAAAAATCGATGAAAACAAGTTTGTCTCAAGCCTAGAGTCTCCCAGAAGGGATCAGAAAGGTACTCGAGACAGATCAGGTATAGGACAGCTATTCATTTCCTCTGCCCGGCCCCCAAATACTTAAAACACAAAAGATTCATAAATGTCCATTGACAAAGACTTAAAACATGACAAGGTAACCCATCACTTCCATTATATCATCTGGGCAGTTTATACTTACAACATAAAATATTTAGTGGGAATATTGAACAGATATTTCACCTTCACCTCAGCTTTTATTGTCTAAACTGCTCCTTCAAGGTTAATGTCTT
Source organism: Phascolarctos cinereus (assembly GCF_003287225.1). Classification (NCBI taxonomy): domain Eukaryota; kingdom Metazoa; phylum Chordata; class Mammalia; order Diprotodontia; family Phascolarctidae; genus Phascolarctos; species Phascolarctos cinereus. Next base: position 69,944,238 of record NW_027556180.1, read on the forward strand.
CTGGCAAGCCAGCCGGAAGACTTGGGCTTATTCTCCTGCTGGTCCATGTCATTTTTTCTTCCAATAAGTATTTAGCTTCAAGTGTAGCTGGCATTTACTGAAAGGGCTAGGAATTTCCAGCTTCTCAAACTCATCTCCCGGGCTGGAAACATCTGTCTTAGGATCATTGTTTGATCGCTGATGCCCAGAGATAGAAAGGAAGCATCCAGGGAGCCATGGTCCAAACTTAGGCTTGCCTAGGCCAAACATGGTCTTTCTGCCCTGTATATACAAGCAACCACCATGGCTAATTGGAGTAGGAGGGAAGAGCCCTTCATATCCCTGATCCCTCTACCACAGGAAATCCCAGAGAGAGATTTCCATGCCACACATTCAGAAAAGAGCAAGAGCAGACCTTGTCTCACCCTTTAAAGTCTACAGAATAAGTGGCAGTTTGACTCATCCACCTTCCCACTGTTGTTGTTACAGAGAATGAGAATCTGCTAAATTGTCCCAAAGCTCCCACTCATAAATGACTTGCTAAGCATATAAATTCCAGAAGTGCCTGGGGAGCTCAGCACATGTTTGAAGAGATGTTCTCCAATCTAACTCCTGCTGTATTTGCATTTACTTATCTCTATACATGTTGTCTCCCCCAGCAGAACAGGCCTTGCACAGAGCAGACACTTCATAAATATTTATTGAATCGAAAGCACCAAAACAGGAGGGCTCTAGGTTAGACATTACACAGGAGGTCCTAAATCTAGAGGGCTCTCCACTGGGCTTGTGTTCTCTCTCCAGATCTTCTTGGCGGGAAGTCTGTAACTTTCCAGAGCTGGAAAAAGCCTTAGGTATCATCAAGTAGGAGATTTCTTAACTTGTGTTGTGGACCCCCTTCAGAATGCTGAAGCCTCTGGATGCCTTCTGAGAATAATGGTTTTAAATATGTAAAATAAAATACATAACATTGTAATTATATTGGAAAACAGTTACCTATCTATCCATACAAATATATATGTGGTATACCTACATAGTACATACACAGACATACAGACACACAGACACACACACATATATGTATATGTGTGTGTGTGTGTGTGTGTGTGTGTGTGTGTGTGTGTATGCCAGATTAATAAGCCCTGATCTAGTTTAATCCTCTTAGGTGAGGAAACTGAGACCCAGAGAGGTTTAGTGATTTGCCCAAATAAGTAGGTAGCAAGGTACTACGATTCAGATCTAGATCTAAATACTCCAAATCCCATGGTCTTTGCAGTGAACCCTAGTGCTTCTGTAAGGGAGATGAGAGAAAATGGTCCACTGTGGGATCTGGGTCCCCCCCACACACACACTTGCTAAACTGCCTCCTGATGGCTCTGTGTGTGTGTGTGTGTGTCTGTGTGTCTGTGTGTGTCTGTGTGTCTGTGTGTGTGTATGTGTGGTTATAAGAGAACCTTATCTACTGAGAGGGTTGTAACTATATACATTTACATAGTTACAATTAAATATACTATATAGTTACAACTAAATATATTTATATAGTTACAACTAGATATACTATATAGTTACAACTAAATATGCTATATGGTTACAACTAAATACATTTACATAGTTACAACCTAATATACTATATAGTTACAATTAAACAGATCTCTGCTTGATCAGAGGCAGGGGAAAAGCCAAGATGACCTCTGGAGGGAATTGATGCCTAAGTAGTATGTGAATATTTTTCATGAAACTAGAAGAAAGCAGATCGAACAGAAGCTGAGTGGATTAGCAGATGACTGGAATCAACAGATGAGAGTCTATTCGCATGTCATCAAAATTGAAATGCTGCTCAGCAAGCTCTCCCCAAGATGTGCATGATGGGGAGTGGAGCCAGGATTTCAGGAAGCAGGGCTATCCAAGGACATGAGAAAAAGGGAATGAGGCTGTATTTCCTGAGGAGCTCTGAACAACCTGGATCAGAGCAAGAAGAGACTTCAAAATCGAACCAGAGCTTTGAACCTTTAGGTTCACTCACCTCCAGTGCGGCCCTAGAGAAGGTACTCATCCTTCCTGGGCCTCAGTTTTCCCTTTTATAAATTGAAGAAGGGGTGTTTGTGTCTATGGAAAGAGGGCTTTAGGGGCAAGGCACCATGTGGTGAGCTAAAGAAAATCTATAAAAATAGTGAGAGCTAAACAAATGTTGGACAGGCTGTATACCCCAACCCTCTGCCTCAAGAGTAGTTTAAGGAGGAGATGAAGCACAGAGAAATAGAAGGAATAACACTCAGAGGAATCTAGATAGTGATTGGTAGGATAAAATGTTAACTAATCCTGGCATTCAAGGCTTTCTAAAAACCCTCAGTTTAACTCATTTTTCTCCCATCTTTTCTGTGTAATCTTCCTTGGTAATCCCAATAGAAAGCATCTTTCCCCCCCCCTTCCCACAATTCGAATCTTGCCTAGGACACTTATTAGCTTTGTGATCCAGTGAAAAATCACTTGAGCTTTCTTAGCCTCAGTGACCTCATCCATTAAAGGGGGATAATAATAGCACCAACCTCCAGGGTTATTGTGAGGATCAAATGAGATAATGGACTTCTACTCCTGGCAAGAAAGCCTGGGAATTAGTCTCTAAACAGGATAATTCTAGCAATGATTGGCCAAGACCTTAAAGCACTACATAAATGTTAACTATTGTTATTGTCTATATTTTGCTAAATTGCATTCTATCTTCTAATTGTATTTACCTGCATATATATGGCATATTCCTATCCTACTGACCTATAGGGTGTAAGCTCTTCAAAGGCAGGACATACTCCATTTTTCTCCTTGTATCTCCAGAATTTTGCACCTTGCCTTACACATTTTATTATTCAGATGTTTCAGTCATTTCTGACCCATCATGACCCTATTTGGCATTTTCTTGGCAAAAATATTGGTGTGGTTTGACATTTCCTTTTCCAGCTCATTTTACACATGCAGAAACTGAGGAAAACAGGGTTAAGTGACTTGCTCAGGGTCACACAGCTAGTAGGTGTCTGAGGCTGTATTTGAACTCAGGAAGATGCATCTTCCTGGCTCCAGGCCTGATGCTCTATCTAGCTGCCCTGCCTTTTATAAAGTAGGTACTTAATAAATGTCCAATTGAACAGAGCTGTGACTCACAATTTGGGGGGGGGGATGACTAAATATTTATTCTCCCTATTTTTTCAATAGCTATGACCCCTTCCATAGGTATTGCATGACATAAAAGAAATTAAAATTTATTTTATTTTGAGAATATCAGCACACTCTTGGAAATAATTAGGAATACTGTGGGATTATACACAATCATGGCTAGGAATTGCTTTCTTCCAGGGCAGATGCCAAGGAAGGCCTGCCCCAGAGACCAACCTGGCATTTGCCCAATGGTCTGTGGAATAATTTATGCCCACTGGCACTTTGGGGGAGCCAAAGTAAGAGCATAGAACTGAGTTACTCTTGGAACTCAGCCCAAGGGCCTGGCATCTTGGGAACTTGTCTAGTCGGCTTTGTGGCAAAAGCTGAATTCTGACAGGACTACATTGGTCTAAATTGTTTTCTGCTGTACTCCACACTTACAAAAATATTTTTTTGATGATGATGATGGTGGTAGGGCAATAGAAGATAGATAAACATACACAGGTATATATATATATATATATACATATACATATACATATGTGTGTGTATTTTACATATATATATAATCTATACATATATAGACATACATACACACACACACACACACACATTTATGCTGATTGGACAGATAGGTGTTGCAGTGGACAGAGGACTAGGCCTGGAGTCAGGAAGACTTTTCTTTCTGAATTCAAATCCAGCCTCAAACACTTATTACTTGTATGATGCTGGGCAAGTCACTTAACCCTATTACCTCAGTTTCCTCATCTGAAAAATGAGCTGGAGAAGGAAATGAGAAATCACTCCAGTATCTTTGCCAAGAAAACCCCAAATGGGGTCACAAAAAGTCAGACACAAGTGAAATGAGTGAACAACAAAAATCTATATTGCTTAAATCACAGCAGCAGTAGCCACAGGTAAAACTATAGATACAGATCTGCATCTCTCATACTTCCTTCCTCATATCTCCCAGGTAGCTGTGTTTGTTTATTATGTGAATCATGATCCACTTCACAGAATTGGATGTTATAGAAATTCAGTTATTATAGGTGAAGTTCCTTTTTCTATTACCAGTTGAGTAAATTTAGAGATAGAGAGAATAGGTGCATTTGCCTTGTAATGGTTAAGGTATAGATAGAAAAGTAGCATGGGAATAAAATAATTATTGTGAAAATGAAAAAAAAACCCACCCTGGATTTGGATTTTGTTGGGTTGTGCTGTATGTATGGGTGGATGCTTTTGATATTATACTGTTTTCTGTGAGCTGACATGAGCAGAAAGGCTGAAAAATTTTGCCTTGGGGATGGAGATAGATTCTACATTGGTTCTGGGATGTGTGTGTATGTGTGTGTGTGTGTGTGTGTGTGTGTGTGTGTGTGTGTGTGTGTGTGTGTCTAGAAGGTGAGATACTGGTATGAGAGCAATTATCTGATTGATTGAGTCAATAGAGACAATGAATCATCCATTAAATGAGATATACTTATTTTCATATTTTTAAATGTATTGATTGATTTTGATGATTGATTTTTTTTCATATAAAATATATTTTTGTTATATGGGGTGCCTTTCTGGAAGGAAGAAATAGGACAGGCACAGGGGCAAATTCAAAATAAAAGATAGCAATTCAGATTTATTTTTTAAATGAAAAAAATGTGATATACATAAAGTGCTTTATACATCTTGGAGTGCTACATAAATGTTTTTGTTATTATCATTAAAGACCTCCATCCCTTTTTTTCCCTTTGGTAGTAGGTTCTGGGGTTGTCTCCCAACTTTTCTGAATAACTACCACAAACTTTATTTTGTTCTGAACATGTGAATCCAGTCTTTTTTTTTCTCAAAGGAAAGACTCAGCACTGGGACAATTTAGGCATGGGTGGAAGTAAGAGGAATTATGATCCAGGCCAGCCTTGATGATGCGATAAGTGTCATGGGGTGGGGGAATTAGGTAGAAGACCTCAAACCAGAAATCAGAGCCACCCACATAAAATTGATTGCCGGAGAGAGCTCAGCATATCTTCTCTTGAGAAGAACAGAATCCCTATCTTCTGTGCCTCTGATTGGATCTCACTCAAAGCAGCCTGGACAGGTAAGATTTATATGTGTTCTAGATTCCCCAAGAGAGGAGAGTCTAACTTTTACTGAAAAGAGGTTCTTCCTTATAGTAAACACTCTTGTGCTTCAGGCTCAATTTTAGACCTCCCCACAGCTTTTCTTTGTTATTGACAGCAAAGGATTATAATGGATTACTAAGTACTCCCCTGACTAGTAGGAGTTCTTAAAAGGTCAACTTGCCATCCCCCTGTCTCTAGGTCACAATCCACTGAGATGACCTCCTCAGGGTGTGTGGAAGCTAGAAATCATTGTCAAGTACCTGGCTTAGGAGTTTGGCTTCCCCAGCTTCTTCCTTCCCCTCATTGTTCCCTAGACCCAAACCTAGCTCTAATATTTGGGAGATTTGGTTGGAAAGAGCCTCTTCTTTGGTCATTCTCTCTTTGGCCCCTTCCCATCTTGCACATACAGTTAACACTGTAAAAGGAACATACACAATGTGCTTAAACTACCTAGAAAAGGAAAGGAAAAGAGTCAGGACAGGATCCTCATTCTTAAGGAATCCATAGTTTTAAGCAAGAATTGGTAAGATGAGAGCTTTCAATCTACAAAATCCACGAAAGCCCACTGAAAGCAACCATTTTGTATTACAAAGGAAGAAAATGAAGCCTAATAAAATGTCAAAGAAGCTTGGATTTGAGCCTCAGCATTTGACTTTCATAAAAAGCACATGAGAACACAAACCATTCAATTATTCACATGGGCATGAGATATATCTGGAGGTATTCTAATAAACGTTTAATAACCAACCACCTCTCTCTCCCACTCAAATTAAGCAATAAGTACTTTTAATTTGCATTATTAACATTTCTCCATCATTTCTTAGGTCTAGATAACCAACAAAACAATAAATCAAACTCTGATTTGTAGTCTTTGCCAATTACCAATTTTGGAGGTGTCAAACTGAAAATTTAACAATTGGCTGGTTTGAGCTGGCTTCAGCACACCCCTGGACATATCTCACTGCACCTCAGGAGAACTGCATATATATAATATGTGTGTGTATGTACATATGCACATACGTATACATACATATCTATGTATGTATATTTGGCAGGAGCAAAAGGATAAGGGTATGTGAAAAGGAGTAGAGTAACTAGGGCTAGGTGGGTCTAAGAAGACTTTATAAAGAAGTCAGGTTTTGAACAGTGTTCTGAAAAAAGAGAGGGATAGGGGTTGGCAGAAGGAAGATATGACTGAAATCCCAGCTTTTCCACTTCCTCCCTACACCTTCCCTCTAGTGAATCCTGTCAATACTACCAAGTGACTGGAAGAAATGGAAAGGGGTGGGATTAGTCAGAGAAGGCTGATTAAGGATGTCAGAAAAGTTTTGTCTTGGTTTCTCTATCTTTGTCTCACTGATTTCCCAGTGTATTCCCCCCCCACCCCCATGTTGAAGGGAATTGGAGGTGGAGAATGTATTTGAGCCTCTGGAGCTATAAACAGGACCCATCAGTGCTCGCGCTCTCTCTCTCTCTTGCTCTCTCTCTCTCTCTCTCTCTCTCTCTCTCTCTCTCTCTCTCTCTCTCTCTCTCTCTCTCTCTCTCTCTCTCTCTCTCTCTCTCTCACCACACACACACACACACACACACACTATTTGTGGATGTATTTCCTCTCTTCCCTGGCTTTTACTCAGGGAAGGATATACCCAAGCCTATGTAGGTTGAGGGACACATCTGTTGCCACTGTGGCAATCACATAACTCAAGAACACTGAAAACAGGCCTTTCAGATGGGCATGGGAAAAAAAAAAAAAAGAAGCCAGCCAAAATGAGAGAAAAGGAATCCATGAATGAAGGAAGCCACTCAATATTTGGTCCTGGAACAGATGCTACAATTTTGAGTGTTGTTACTTATGGAGACCAATTTTAGACCTCCCAGAAGTTTTCCTTCATTATTGACAGCAGAGGTTTATGATGGATTACTAAGTACTCCTCTGACCGGCAGGAGTTCTCAAAAGGTCAACTTATCCATCCCCCTGTCTCTCGGTCATACTCCAGTGAAACCATCCCAGTTAAACCTGAGTCTTCAATTTTGTTTCAAACCACCACAGAAGCAGACTGAGCAGTTCTCCCAGTGGCTCAGTGGTAAGAGAATACAGAGTCTTAGTCTGGGAGAGAGGAGCCTAGTGTCAGAGTTCCAGCTCCACCAGAGACATTGAGAATTCATTCCACAAAGATTCATTAAGTATTAAATCTGTCTAGAACACTGTGCTAGGTGCTGGAAATAGGAAGATAAAAATGGCATTGTCCCTACCTTCAAGCAGTACATGTTGGATAGGGGAGGGAGTGGTGGTTATGATATGTGTGCTGATAAATACAAGAGAAGTACTCCGTGATAGGGGTAAAGGAAAGAACTGGTAGAGATCTAAGAAGATTTGGGGAGGGAGAGGATACCTTAGCTGGATGGGATCAAGGAGAGCTCTGTGGAGGAGAGAGCTCCTGAGCTAAAAACAAAACAAAACAAACAAACAAAAACATTGAGAAGAGGGAGTGCATTTCCAATATAGGGCATGACCCATATGAATGCATAAAAGCACAATACAACCAAGGATTACATGGAGAGCTGCCAGGGGCCTTGGAGATGGTCTAGTCCAACCCCCTCTTTTTATAGATGAGGAAACCAAGGTCTAGTGAACTTAAAAATTACTTGTTTAATGTCACACAGGTAACAAGTGACAGTTAGGATATGAATCTAGGCCCTTTGAACATATATATATATATATATATATATATATATATATATATATATATATATATATATATATATATATATATATATATATATATATATATATACACACACACTTATATTTGAATCTATGACACCAGGAGAACATGGTATAGTATCTAGAGAGCTAGCCTTAAAGCCAGGAAGATCTGGTCTAAATTGTCCCTCTGCCCATAATAGTTGTATGACCCTAAACAAGTCATTTTACTTCTCATGGCCCTAGGCAACTCTTTAAGATGCTAAGTGACCAAGAAGGTGCTGATCTGCTTTCATAAAGGGAGCTTTCTTACCTGGGAGTCCCCTACATGAGTGAAATCACAGGATCTGGTCCCTATCTCCAAAGCTGAATAATTTCCACCTGATCCAAAGAGTAATTGTGAGAATAATATAATTTAGGCATGAAAGAGCTTTGAAATATGTCTCGTAGAAGAGTAAGCCAATTTGGGGTCAGGGAAAGGTCGGACTAGATTCTTCCTTCCCTAGGAGTTCCTAGGAGATTTGCTTGGTCTAGAAGCTCTCAGCATCATGATTACAGAGGGAATTCTCCTGAGCTCTCTGTGTTTAACTAGCATCTTTGATCCAGGGCCAAAGACTTTAACACTTGAAGGACCAGGTACAAGAATTTGCTTGGTTCTTCAAGGCATTCTTAAATTTCCACAGTTTAACTGAGCCTTGCAGACAGGGTTATAAGAAGCCCAGAATGCAGTTAATCTGGGGTTTAAAAGCTGTTGAAGGAACAAAGTCTGCCTTTCAGAATCCCGTTTGCAGATTAATCTTTTATCCAGTGGTTATTGAGTGGTTGAGGCAGAGGGAGCCAAGTTGGTTATAGAGAACTATAAATTGTGTCCCTTCCTTTGAGAAGGGTACAGTCTGATTGAGGAGCAGGACTGGAACACATGTGAAATAATCCAGTCAAGCAAAAGTTAGAGGAAAGATCAGTGTAGACTGGAGTAGTCAAGAAAGACTTCCTGAAGAAGGTTGGACCTGAACTAGTCCTCAGAATGAATAGGATTTAGAGGGGGACAAGGAGGGTAGGTCTGGTAGGGGAAACAGCACCAACAAAGAAACAATTAGAAATGGGCATTTCCCACGTGAAGGAGGTCTCATATGGGGATAGGAACATCAAAGGTGAGTGGCAGAGTCCAGGGACGATCTTGCCTGTCTCTTGCCTTCAAGAAGAATCCCTTTCCCACAAATGAGAGATTTCCATGGGGAAGAAATGTCCCCAGCTTCTCTTCTGTCCTCTGTCACCACCCACAAGTCTGGCTGCAGGGAGCACCCTCAGTGTGTCTAACTTTATCCTATCATAGCCTTAGCCCCTAAGATGGGGATTGTCTCATTCTTTGTATTTGTAATCTAGTACAGTGCCTGGCACTAGTAGGTGTGTTATAAGTACTTACTGATTGATTTCTTCTTTTTTTAAAATTAGTGGGCAAAGGCTGATCACAGTCCTTGACTCAGAGGTCCACATATATCTGCAGTGTGTGTGTGTGTGTGTGTGTGTGTGTGTGTGTGTGTGTGTGTGTGTGTGTGTGTGATGATGTAACACTATCTACATAACCCTGGTGGGACTGCCTACCAGGCTGTAAGCTCAAAGAGAGCAGGGCTGTTTTGTCTCAATTTTGCATCTCACCAAGCCCCTAACACAGCATTTGGAATACAGCAGGTGTTTCATTAATGCTTGTGGAATTGGATTTCATACCCCTACCTCTGCTCCTTGGCTTCCAAAGAGGCCAACTGGGTCAGCAGGATTAGTTGGGAATCCTTCTCCCTGGGTCTTCCCAGGAGAGGAAACTGATGACTAGAAATGAAGTGAGCTGTCCTCCAGCCTAGGGCTGAGCACACTATTCCTTAGAATTATCAGATTGTAGATTTAGAACTAGAAGGGAACATAGAATCCAGTTATTTCATTTTACAGATAAAGAAACTGATGCCCAGAGTTTAAGTGACTTGCTTAGTCATACATACAACTGGGAAAAATAGAATATTAGGAGTTCAGCTACTACAATCCACATAGGCAGCTCTTGGTTGAATGCTAAAGAAACAGCTAATATTTATATAATACCGTAAGTTTCAAAGCACTTTCTAGACTTATCTTATCATTTGGTATTCATGATCCCCCAGTGAGGTAAGTGCTATTATTATTCCCATTTTACAAATGAAGAAAGTGAGGTATAGTAAGTGATTTACCCAAGGTCCCACAGCTAGTCAGCACATGTGGCAGGATTCGAGGTGGACTTTCCTGATTCCAAGTCCTGTGCTCTTACTGTGCCACCTAGCTGCCAATCATCTGCCCTTCGCCACGGCCCAGTACACAGTAGACTCTTAATAGATGCTTCTTGCCTTGGTTGCGGAATTCTTCGCCCGCTCTTTCTCACTGAGCCCCTCACTCTTTCTCTGCAGGGGGAGCTGCTGAGTCCCTGTCGCTGCGACGGGTCAGTCAAGTGCACACACCAGCCCTGCCTGATAAAGTGGATCAGCGAGAGGGGCTGCTGGAGCTGTGAATTGTGTTACTACAAGTACCACGTCATTGCCATAAGCACAAAGAATCCTCTGCAGGTAAAGGGCCAGGGGCGGGGCCGCGCCTCTCTTCCCCAGATCCCAGGGCCCCTTGGAGGGATGTGGACATTCTTGGGTTTGAGGAGGGAAGAAATCATCGTGATCCCCACACCCCAAGCTGGTTTTCGCTTGTTTTCAATTCAAAGTCCTTTCTTCTAACCGGACTTTCTGCTTCTCCTTTCTCTAATCCATGTTTACATTGCAGGCAGAACGAATCTTTCAGAGTGCACAAATGTTGTTGCTTCTCTGCTAGAAACTTTTCAGTGGCTCTCTTCTACCTGCCAAGTCAATTTCAAACTCCTTCAAGACCCTCCAAAATATGATGTCACTTTCCTAGTCTTTTTCTCCTAATACTACCCTCCATATGCTCTTTTTTTTGTCTCCAAAACACCTCCTCCCACTTCCTGCCTCCATGCCTGTATTTATAGTGTTTCCCGTGCATGGGATGCCTTTTGTACCCATCTCTCACCCCCCTCACGCCATTGAATTCCTAATTGTATTTTTTTTTGTGAGGCAATTGGGGTTAAGTGACTTGCCCAGAGTCACACAACTCAATCATCTTTTAAAGTCCAAGTCAAAAGCCGCTTCCTCCATGAAGCCTTGCTTGATTCCCCCAGCCAGAAATTAGCTTTCTATTACTTCGGCATCTTAGCTTTTTATTTGCCTCTCTCATGCACATAACATATTATTTGGAATTATAATTCTTGCATATGTGTAATATTTCTCCTGTAGTCCCCTCTAGGGCAGGAACAGTATGTCCCACTGTATCTCTCCAACATACCTAACACAGTTCTCTGCACACAGTAGGTGCTTAATAAATATTAATGGAGTTGAATTAGAGATAGGAGGAGGGGGTTGACTGGAGTCCTTAGGTTGGCATGGGGGAAGAAGTGGAGACAACATGAGTCAGAGAAAGATGACAGGGAATGATGAATAATGGGGGTACAGAAGTCAAGGAGAGGGATGGGGAGAGAAGAGAGAAGAATTGGGGTAAAGAGAGGAGAAAGAACAGAGAGAGGAGATGAAGCATAGAAAAAGAGGGAGGAAAGAGAACAAAGAAAGAGGCAGAAACAGGAAAAATAAGAATTAGGAGAGAATAATAGAGAGTTGAGAAGACAAAATGATGGGAGGACAAATAAAAGGGGGGGAGGAAAATTTAGGGATAAACAAGAGAAAAGACAAGAGTCAGAGAGATGAAGAGAGGAAGGAAACTGACATCAGAAATGGGTGAAGTTAGTATATGTGTTTTACCAAGCAAGACCGTCTTCTTAAACCCCATGGAATGAGCCGTGACCTTGCTGCCCAGTTCTCCCCACCCAGATCCCACTTGCCAAGGCCTGGCACATCTATGAGAACCAAAGGACTTGGCAGACCCCAACCGTAAACACTCGTAAATCCCCCTATCCAAAGGCAGCTCTGGGTGAGAGGCATCCACATAAATAAAGTGATTTGCTTCTGAAAATACCACCGCACATGCATAATTAGTCAATTAAGCTGCCACATAATTAATTAGCCAGTGCATAAGTGAGGACGGGAGCATCAGTTGGGAAGTTAGCACCGTTGGTGTGTATTTCTATCTTCTCTTCCTCTTAATGGAAAAATGCAAGTGGCCTCTTTGGGCTCTAGGGAGCCTTGAGAGTCCATTGCCAGGGCTACTGGGCCTGGAAGGAATAAATCCCAGATGCAGCCACAGAGCAGCTAGAGCAACCATTCTCCAGGGCATGTTCTATTGCCTTCCTGAGTCCTGGCAAGAGGATGTATTGGGGTACAGTGGAAAATGGACTGGCTCTGTAGTTAAAGGTCTGGGTTCAAATGGGTAAATCACCTTACCTCTGTGGCCTCAATTTCCTTATCTAAAAAGTGAAAGGTTTGAGCTGAATAGCTTATGAAGTCCCTCTAAATCTATGACCTTATGACCCTTCTTTCAGTTGTCCCCTTAATGCAGGAGTGGAACAGGATGGTGTTGGGACTGAACTTTAGGGATCTGAGAGAATTTGGGGGAGGGTATTACAGAGAGGGTACAAAAAAAACTTGGGTAGAAGGGGATCTAAAGAAAATGTGTTTTATGCATTACATGTAGGTTATAAAATGACTACAGATGCAAGGTTTCCGAAATTGTGTGCATTGTACTCCTATTTCCCTTCCACCCACCCCCATCATTTGTTTATAAATCTCGAATTTAGTAGCAGAACTAAGCCAGTGGATTTCAGGTCCTCTGCAGACAGACCAGAGACAAAAGGCACTTTACCCAGGTCCTCTTGAGCCTGAGATAGTCACATTAACCCATTAACACTTTCGACCAAAACCATGAAGAAGGGTTGGATCACAACTCAGGATGCCCCTTACAAATTCCCAAGCAGCAATTATCTACTTTTAGACTGTAAGTCTCAGAACCAGTCTGGGCTAACTTTTCACTAAGGAATCCAAAATATCCTATCTATGCACACTATAGCCTGAGAAGTCCATTCAATATTTTGTTTCTGAGAGACATCATATAACAGAGAGCCCTGGCCTGGGAGCCAGATGACCTAAAGTCAAGTCTCAGCTTTGCTAATTTTCCAGCTGTCTGACCCTTGCCGGACAGATTGCTTCTGTGGACCTGTTTCCTTATCTATAAAATGGGGAAATGTCTCAGCATCAGGAAGACCCAGGTTCAGATCCTGCCTTTGACACCCACTGGTGCTGTGTGAACCTCTCCACACCAAGGGAGGCAGCTCCCTAAGTTGCTAAGATGGAGGAGCTCATGTGCATTGGTAGAGGGAGTTCCTCAGTAGGAGCTCTCTATTTCAATGAAATTTCAAATCTGGTTTAAAAAAAATGAGGATTGTAAAACTTGTCCTAACCCCCTCCCCCTACAGAATTATTGTAAGAAACTGTTTGGTAAATTGTAAAGTGCTGTATGCACCTGAGTCGTTAATCTCACCTCCATCTGGGTCGCTGCCATGTTTTCAGCTGCGAGTTCCTAGAAGTCGGACTGTGCCCCTTTGCTTGCCTTGGTGTGTGCAAAGGTGGGTAATTTTCACCATCCCCAAAGTGAGAACACCAGCAGAAGGAAGGAGCCCGGCTCCCCCGGAGCATTCTGTGGGCAGGGCACAGCTTGTGGGCTACATTGCTTACTCGTGTTGGTTCCCAGCAATGAGCCAGACAGGAGCTGTCAAGGGAGGCACCACTGCTCAGTTCCAGTGAGACCTTCTGTCTTGCAGACTGAGAGGTGGGATGAAGTGGGCCTTCCTGCAAACAGGCTGCAAAGAGGGTGATGGGAAAGTAGAGCCAGGGGCTCCAATCTTGGTGCTGCTAAATGCAGTTCTGTGGGACCTCAGCAGGGTCTCTTTGTTTCTCTCTGACCTGCAGCCAGGTTCATGCCCCATATAGAGACTACTGGGTGGTTCAAGATGCCCAGTCATTGGGAAAGATGTTAGAGTCTAGCAAGGAAAATAGGATGTGCATGCAAACAATTATAATGCAAATCAGACAATCAGTGGAAAAGAGAGATTCAGACAAAGTGCCAGAAGGAAGGTGAGGGACACATGGTGGAGCTGGAGGTCTCAGAAGACTTCATGGAGGTAGTAGGATGGTAGAATGTCTCCTATAGAGTTGGCAAGCCAGAGGATCTAGACTTAGATCTGGGCAGGACCTTTGAAGTCATCTAGTCCATCATGTAGTTCATACTCCTTCCCCATTCAATGATTTACCCAGAGAAGTTACCAGGGTCATTAGGTTAGCAAGTAGCTGAGCTGGACCTTGAACCAAGATCCTTTGACTCCAAAACCCACATTCTTTCTACTCTATTACTTTCCTAGTCTAATAATCAATCAATCAATAAACATTTATTCAGCAATAACAACTGTTGGTGACCCAGCGGGGCTGGGACACTGCATCTTCTCCCTCTCCATCAAGATGGCCCTTCTGTTCTAGAGGCAATTCAGTGGCCTCTGATGAGAAGGGTTAGACTCCTTTTCTCACATTTGTTAGCTTCTTATGCTTACACCCTGGTATACCCAGAGAAGACTTACTTAAAGCTTAGGTTTTGTTCTAAGGTCTCCCCAAAAGAGGATCAAAGAAGTACTCAATGTACAATGTAAATAAGGATTGGGACAGGTGTTTATTTCCTCTACACACACAGAAAAATGCTTAGCATAAAAGGCTCTCACAAGTTTCACTGGAAGAACACCAGCTAACTAAACTAAAATTCTGCCTGGAAGTTGGGACTTAAAACCATTGAAAGAGAAGGCATTTTCTGAGACTGCAGAATCTCGTCCATTTTATACTTTATCTCACTTCTGTGCCATACCCTTTGAACTTGACACCTTCCAAAGTGCAGCTGGCCCTGGCTGAGGATTGTGGCTTTCAAGCCTGTTCCCTCCTATCTCAAGATCAATATTCACCTGGGACCAGACAAAGAAGCCCAAAGAAGAAGCAATCAGAGGCCAAGGTTCAACTCTTGTAGTTGAGCCCCTTCTCCCCAACTCTACCTGACACATAGAAATAACCAACATACAGCCAAGGTGGAGAAAGACCACCCCTACACCCTTCATCCAAAGTCCTAGTTATATGATGCCACCTAGAGGTTCTAAGAAAGTCCGAACCAGGTGAAGTCACTCCCTTTTTAAACTTCCACCGAGTCATAGGCTTCTGCTGCTCAGTGGCCAATGAGGACATGGCTTCATCATCCTCAAAGGACCTCAGCAGGAGTCATACACGGCCAACTGCAACCAGCTAGGGGCACTGACATTCCCAAAGAACCCAATCAGTGAGTGAGCATACGGCTAGTCACACTAGAACTGGAATAGCTTTACCTCTGAATACAGAATGTCCAAAGAGGAGACATTAGAAAAAATTCATTCTGAAACTAAGTATCTATCCCCCAGCTTCTTTCTGATTCCCCTTAGTTAGAGTAGAGAGAGATGCTAAGATTTAGATCATTGACAGTTCTTCAGTTATGCCTCAGAAGGGGAAAAGATACTCTCTGAGTTGCCCTCCTCTCTCCTACTATGGAGGGGTCCATGTTGTACCATAAGGGATGCACCAGGCCTCTTACTATGAAGGACAGATTTAGGTGAGATCTGATGATGAATTAACAGAATAATGGATATAATTCATGGTCCAGGGTTCCCAGGCTCTGGGTTTGTAAGAACAGCATTCATTCTTACAGACTAATTCCCAAACTCATTCTTTGGTTTATTCTGCCCCCTATCCAGAGTTTACTCAGGGAAAATCTGTGAATATAGACTGGGTCTGGGTTTCTATATATGTGGTCAAAAGCTCTCCCAAATCCCATACAAGCACACAAATTAACATAAATATATCATCTGCAAGACAACCTTCATTCTATCCCACAAAAAAGTAAAGATGTATGAAAGGATTCTCAATAGCCTCTAAAAAATCAAAACAAATCTCATCCTAAAGTCCTCCATACTCATAAGGCTACTTTTGTGATTTGAATTCCCTTCAGAGAGGAAAAGAACTTAGGATGGCTAGACAGCAACACCCCAACATTCCAATGAGACTCTCTCACCTCGGAGATACATACAAACAATTAGTCTTATGATACTACCCTAAGACCTTTGGACTACCTCTGGAAAGAAAATGTGCTTGACTTGCTGGACAGGCAACCTTCTTCCCAGAAAATAATCATGGCAACAATAAAATGCCATCCTTAGAATACTCTTAGAATTTCTTCTAAAGAAGTGTGTGTGTGTGTGTGTGTGTGTGTGTGTGTGTGTGAGGAGAGAGAGAGAGAGAGAGAGAGACAGAGAGAGAGACAGAGACAGAGACAGAGACAGAGACAGAGAGAGAGAGAGAGACAGAGAGAGAGAGAGAGACAGAGAGAGACAGAGAGAGAGAAAGAGAGACAGAGAAAATGGGGGGGGCAGAGCAGGGAGAGAATCATAGAGAGCCCAAGAAATTCCGCTAACCAACCCTAAACACATCACATCTTGAAGTTGGAGGAAACCTCAATGGCCATCTAAGCCAACCTGTACCAGATCAGAATCCTCTCCACCAGATGCCTGTCAAGAGCTTAGTTTGGGGACATGTTGAAGTTCATGTGATGGAGGGATATTCTTAACAAAGGAAAAGATACTTGGCAGGTAGTTGACGATGTACAGCTGCAGTTTAGAGGAGAAAGTTTAAAGCTGGATTGGTAAATTATATTTATCAAGGTGTTAATTGAATATGGAAATGGATGAGGTCATCAGGGATTGAGTATAGAGGAAAAAAAGGATTTAGGATAGTCTTTGGAGTCACCCAAATTTAGTGTGTGGTGAGGAAGATGATTCCAAGACCAAAAATTCTTATAGGTCATTCCTGGCATTCAAAACCAACTCTAGCACCCATTTTTGCCTTAATTTATGCAACCTCAGGCTTGGTAACACAATAATTTTTGTATCTTTCGCTGAGCAGAGAGTAAAGATTTCTATTGGTGTCCAGGCATGCCTGTAAGAGTGGTCCAGCCAAAAGCTGCTCCTTGATGGTGCTTTGTCCATAATTATATTCTGTTTTATTCCTTTGGATCTTCTATGAACTCTGGACTTTTCTACCAGCACAGACCCCCTCTGGATAATTTTTTTTCGTCTGTGGATATTGAGGGTTATATGTGCTGTGTCTTGTTCAGAAGCTTGCAAATACATCAAAGATTGCAATAAGCCAGGAAGCTGTGATCTGGATACCAGTGGATTTGGGAGAAGTAGAGTGTGGGGAAAGCTGTGCAATCATCTCGCTAATCTCCTGTTCTGTCCTTTCCAGTGGCAGGCCATTTCTCTGACGGTCATTGAGAAAGTCCAGATTGCAGCAGCCATCCTGGGTTCTCTCTTCCTCATTGCCAGCATCTCTTGGCTCATCTGGTCCACCTTCAGTCCCTCGGCCAAATGGCAGCGCCAGGACCTCCTGTTCCAGATCTGCTATGGGATGTATGGCTTCATGGACGTGGTGTGCATAGGTGGGTCACTATGGTTGGCTCCCCAGTGGGCAGGGGAACAGATGACTCCAAGGCCCAGAGACCAACAGCTCTCTTTGCAAGGGAGAGGGAAGTCTTCTTGGGTCTGGCTTTGGAAGGTAGACATAAACAAGATTTGAAGATCTCAACAGTGTGGGATCTGGGAAGCCTGGAGGTAAGTATTACATAAGGGAGAGGTGAACACTTTCCTCAGCAGAATAAGATCAGGAGGCTTGACTCCAAGTGCTGACCCTGTAGCCTTCAAAGACAATCAAAGCTTACCTGAGGAATGTCACTCTGCTCTTCTCCCTCCCATAAATATATAGTCACTTCTTAGAAGGACAGTTTGTGAAGTTGTCTCAAAATTTATTCACATGGTATTCACATTCACTTAATAATGTATGGCAGGGTGGTCTGTTGGAAATTGGAGTCAGTGGACCTGGGTTCAAGTTCTGGCTCTGATACTTACAAAGTGTGACCATGAGCAGATCACTTTAACACTCCGGGCCTCAGTTTCCTCATCTGGAAAAGAGGTCACTAGGATTAGATCAGGGGTTCTTAGACTTTTTTGTGTAATGGACACTTGTGATAGTTTGAAGCTTATAGACACCTCAGAATAATGTTTTTAAATGCATAAAGTAAACTACACAGAATTACAAAAGGAAATCAATTATAATGAAATAAAGATGTAATTTTTGTTTTCCTTTTGAAGTCCACAAACTCCCTGAAATCTATCTGTACATCTCTTAAGATTCTGTGGATCTCAGGTTAAGAATTTCTGGTTGGATTAGATGTTTTCCAAGGTCGTTTCCAGATCTAAATCCTTCTATAAATGCATGACAATGTGTTAACCACTAGTCTTGTTCCCCATAGATCAGTCCCTTATTCCTCCCAGATCCCTCGCAGAAGTTTCTGCTCCTTCCTTCTCTGAGCTCTATTATGCCAGGTTGAGCTAGCATAGCCTGGAAACACCAGATGAACCCCATGTATGTGTGCCTAGCCTTGACTGTTGCATTTAAGATCCTGCATACTATTTGTACATGTAGAGATTTTTAGTCTCTTCTGAATTCTGAGTGATATGTGATTTATTACTTCACCCATTCTTTATCGCTGTCTTCAGGAGTTGTCAGTTTGCAAGGTTTGGTCTTTTTCTGAAGGTAAAAAGAACAGGACTTCAGCAGGTCTCACACTTGGCCAACTAGCAGAGACTTTGCCAAGGACCAGAGTGAGCGCCAGGTGACAGCCTCAGTGGCTTCACATTTCCTTGGTAGTATTCTGCTAGGAGCAGCCACAAGAGCCTTTTGCCTTACCTCCTATTCAGTGTTAACACTAACATTTCTTCTGGAGGAAGGAGAATTATATTTCTAATGGACCTTTTAATGCTGGGAATGTCAGGGTCCATCAGTCTCAGGCGTGGGTTCACTGGAGAGAATGTCATCAGAGACACAACTGTCCAAGGCTTGTGCAGTTATCTGGGCCCAAGATCTCAGACAGCTTGCAGCACAGCCTAAGGTACAAGACTTCCCCAGGGATGGATAAAACTCAAGGGAATGATAACACAAACACACTGAGAAAGCTGTAGCCCTCCTACTCCAGCTACACAACTTGACCACAAGAAGATTTCATCAGCAATTTTTCTCTTCCTTCCTCCAATGCACATACTTCTCTAACAAGAACACAGAGGGCCAATCTCTTAGACTCTCTCTCTCTCTCTCTCTCTCTCTCTCTCTCTCTCTCTCTCTCTCTCTCTCTCTCTCTCTCTCTCTCTCTGTCTCTCTCTCTCTCCTCTCTCTCTCTCTCTCTCCCCCCATCCCCCATTGTATATAGGCACCCTCAAAGTAAAGAGAGACTGGTGTCCTTTTTTGGGCTGTGGGAAGCAGTTGCTGCCTTCCTGTCCCCTAAATCAACTACCTTGTCTCTCTGACTGAGGTAAAAGGAAATCACACATGTCAAAAGGAAGCTTCTTTTGGCAAGATTCCCATGAGATCATTTAAAGGTAAATGCCGCCTGTGGAAGGAGAGAAGCTGTCTTTTCCAAGAGGCTATACCTTCACAGGCAGACTTTGCATCCTGGAGCTGTCAGTCTTAGAGTGATTTCCTCTTGTTTCTATACTTTTCTCTGTATATTCTCTTACATATTCTCTCTCTCTCTCTCTCTCTCTCTCTCTCTCTCTCTCTCTCTCTCTCTCTCCATATTTGTCTGTTACTTTCGTAAGTTTCTCATGTTGTCTAACTATATTTCCTCTGTCTCTCTTTATGTAGGCAGCCCTCTGTCTCTCACTCTGCTTCATTTTATCTCTCCTATAAGGACAGAGTGCCATACATTTCTGTTTCTTACAGTTTTTTTTTCCTTTTTTTCCCTGTTGTTAGGAAAACAATTTCTGAGGATTTAGTATCCCATTGTGCCAAATCCATCTGGTCAGGAGGGGGCCCCATTCAGCCCCGACAAGTTAGTCACTGCTTGAAGACAGTAGCTGGGCTGCAGAGAGAAATGCCGAGGGACTCTAATTGCTTTCTAGAGTCTATTCAGTTGCCATCAGAAAGCATCAAGAACAGTTTATAGTCTCACTCCAATGCCTAACTCCAGCGGGGAACAGACTGCTTTATCATTTTTTTGATTGTCATCAAATATTCTCCAGCTACAGAATCCTTCTGGGAAGTAGGGAGGGGCGCAGGGGTTATCTTTCCAGATTTACAGAGGAGGAAACTGGGGTTCAGGAACACTGAGTGATTTGTCGAAGATAGTCAGAGAACACAGCTTGTGCCCCAGCAGAGCTGGGTGCCCATTCCTGTGGTCTTTGAAGGCAATTGTGTGTCTGCCCTCACTGGAGAACAAGTAGAGGGTTAAAAATCAACAAGGAAGTAAAAATGGTTGAGAAATGAGAGGGGAGACAGTGGCAGTGGGTGGGGAGGAGATAGGGTAGATGGAACCTATGGGAAGAGTCAACCAATGGCTAAGATCAACAATCACTTAAGATTCAGCCTGGGGGGAGGGTACAGGGAAGAGTTTATTATTCTTAGCAATGATTACAATATCTAGCATTTATATAACACTTTAAGTTTTACAAAATGCTTTACAAATATTATTTTATTCTCACAACAACCTTGGGAGATAGGTGCTATTCTTATCTCCAATTTACAGATGAGGAAACGGAGGCAAATGTAAGTGGAGGGACTTGCCCAGAGATACACAGCTAGTGTCTGAGGCTGGATTTAAAATTGTGTCTTCCTGACACCAGGTGCAGCAACTCTATCCACTGAACTACCTAGATGCCAGTGGAACACAACCTAGTCCTGGCTCTGCTTTAAAGCTCACTAGTACTTGAATGGTTAGATTAATTCAATTCCTGGGTGAAGAAATCAATAGTAGCAAAGTAGCAGGGTGCACCATCCCAACCCCTTTTGTTTTTCAAAAGGTCTAAGGGGGAAAAGTCAAACTTTTGTCAACAATGAGACTTTTGCACTGACTGTGGTTTTCAATTATCAGAGTTTGATTCAAAGCAAAAGCATTCACTGAATCCCTCCTGTGTGCTAGGCACTAGAGATGAAAAGACGAAAGTGAAATATTCCCTCTCCTCTGTCAGCTTGCATTCAATTAAATGGCTACCGCAGCAAGAAGTCAATGATCCAAAGAGTATTTTGGTTAGACGTAGTAGGAGATATAGAGATGTATAAAATGTGATCCCTGTCCTCAAGGAGCTTATAATCTACAGAGATAGATGGGGAGATAAGATTGACACACAGTAAAGATCAGCATCGAGAATGCCAATGTCAAGAAGCATCTATTAACCACCTGCTATGTGTCAGGTACTGTGCTACAAAGAAAGATAAAAGATAGTCCCTGCTCTAAAGGTATTGAGAGTCTAATGTGGGAATGAAAACCATCACATAAGTGTAAAATTAGATATTGCTAACTCCAAATTCATGATTAATCAATGTGTGCTGCACTGGTCAGGAAAGGCTTTATGGAAGAGAAGAACTCACCTGAGCCTTGAAAGATGGGTCAGGTGGAAAGATTTAGACAAGTGGGAAGAAGAAGGTGATTCCAGGCAAAGGGGAGGACATGAACAATGGAGCCAAAGAAGAAGTGAGGAATAGTTGGTTCACAGGAGAGTGAGGAGGCCAGTCTAGTTGGAGCACAGACTTATTTCAGGGAAAAATGGCAAGTAAGATCAGGTAAAGTAAAAGTGCAGGAAGGAAGAAGGCTGGGAAAGGAAGAAGTTTGGAAAATCAAGGGGAAAGTCTGAGAAGACTGACTTACTTCTAATACAATATCATTAGATTTCCCCAGTGGCCAAACCCCTGGATAGTCTGGCAGGAGCAGTTCAAGCTCCCCTCCTGCCATGACCCTTGGCTCCTCTGAGCTCATGTTGCTGAAGCAGTGACCATTCATCTCACTACAGCATCTTGACTGAGTTTGAAGATATGGCTACCACAGTCATCAAGAGCCTTTTAAAAGTGTCTGGAGTAGCAAATATCTCCAAAGACGGTTCAAATACGAATTGATAGATTTTGTCTGAGTTGGCCAATAAGTATGTCTGTTTTTATTCAATTTCTGTTAGGGGGAGCAGGGAGCCTTCTCCAATCTTATGGTTAGAGAAAAGGGCCTTGGGCTTAGTCATGCCAACCAAACTCAAGCATCTGATGATACCAGCTACCACAGGATAGGAGATATCTTCTGAGTTGGCATCATGGAATATAAGATGCCCAATCAAACTCAGTGTGGCAGTGATGAGGGAACATGAAGGCTTCCTGAGCAGAAGAAGGAACCTAGGATACATTTACCTGGAGTAGCAAGATGACGAAGCAGCCATCCTGAACCTAGAACACAAACATGATGAAACATACCAACACCCCAGGACACCACATCACTATCCTCTTCTATTTTTTTTTTCAAGCAACGAAGTACCTAAGGGATTTCCAGCCTAATAGTATGGTCACTCTCCACCAAGTCTTACTTTGATACGTCGTTCTTAAACGCTGTATCAGTGAAACCCAAGCTCCGGCAGGGCCTACCAGGTTAGAAAGTTTTCAAGGATGGGCCCACTGGTAGACTGTCTTTTTGCTATCTGAGGATCAGACCTAGTCAAGTTCAGAGAGGCTCTACCAGATCGGCCAAATTTTTTCATCCACAGATATTTTTATCCTGGGATTTATGAATCTATTTATTTGTTGTTTTAAATATATTTTGATAATTGTTTTGTTTTATTCCCCAAGTAATTCTATGTGTTTTATTTTATGCACTTAAACATATGGTTCTGAAAAGGGGTCTATAGGTTTTGCCAAGTTGCCAAAAAAAAAAGTCCATGAAAACAAAAACAAAAACAAAATTAAGAAGCCCTGTTTTAAGTTATTTGGGAGTTGTGACTTGCATTGGTGGAGGGAGTGCTCATACTTACAAAATTACAGATCTCTAAAGTGTGGATAAAGTATAGTCATACTGTGTAAATGCACAAAGAATTGTGTTTTCAAGTAGGCTACAAGATTTTTGCTGGAAGAAATCAGGTCTTAGACTCTCTCTCTCTCTCTCTCTCTCTCTCTCTCTCTCTCTCTCTCTCTCTCTCTCTCTCTCTCTCTCTCTCTCTCCCTCTCCCTCTCTCTCTCTCTGTGTCTGTGTCTATGTGTCTGTGTTTCTCTGTCTATGTCTCCAACAGTGGTAGGTACATAGAAGGTGCTAAATAATTGAAATTTGATGAATATCTGGGTGGTTCCCACTTGTCAGTGAGGCAATTTATTGAGTGGTTTCTACTGCTAAGTACTTTATGAGGCAGTGGGAGGGGGGAATGGAGAATTGGGGGAAAAAATAATAAGACATTATTCCTGCATTCTAGGAATGATGTTAGAGCTTCTCCAGACCACAGAAATTGTTTAGTCCAGCACCTTGATTTTAGCAGTGAGGAAACTAAGCCTCAGATGTAAGTTCCATCTCCTACATGAAGGCTTTTCTCATCTCCAGATACTGGTGGCTCTCCTCAAAAATTACCTTGCATTTATTTCAAGGATATATTTCCCACACATATGAAGGAGAAAATAGGAAGTGTGGGATCTTAGAGTTAAAGAGACTTCAGCAGTCTAGTCCAGCTCATTCCTACATAGGAATCTCAATGAGTTGTTATCTAGCTTTCACTTGAAGATTTCTAGTGGGACAGAACTAATAATTGAATGCCCCGAGACATCCCAACACATATTTTCATGGCTCTAATTATTGGGAAAGTTTTTCTTATATCAAGATTAGAGAGGTGATAATTTTGCTGTAATCTTTCCTGGTTGGACCTGTTTCTAACCCTGGGTTATTATATATTGAATGATGTCTCTGGGTTTATAAGGATTGGGCTCAATTTTGAGGATAGCCACTCCTTTCTCTCTTTGAGTCATTTTGATAACATTCAGAATTCCCTCTAGGAAAATGCAGAGTATAGTTTATATCTGGGTCTTTATATATATATGGGTAAATGATCCTATACAAGCACTCAAGGTAACAATTCATATTGGGTACAGGACAACGTTTATTTCACTCCACAGAACATGCAATCTTTAGCTTCCCCATGTTGTTACTTAGTTCCTGGTTGCTTCTCCACCTGCAGGCGCTATGTGCATGGTCTTCTTCTCTCTCCAAGAGACTTGTGATGCCCAAGAACTCCTCTTAGCCAAGTGACTAATAAGTATTTTTAGGTGCCAACCAACTGTATACCCATTACTATGTGTGATGCTGGGGGTACAAAAACAATAATCCTGCCTTGGCAGTTCCTGCTTCCTAGGAGTTTATATTCTATTGAGAGAAACATGTACATGTGTAAACAGGTACAAAATATACACAAAATAAACATAAGGTAAATAGAGAGCAGTTGGGGGAAGAAGCACTAGCAGCTGAGGGATCAGGAAAGGCTTCATTTAAGAGTTGGAATGTGCGCTGAGTTTTGAAGGGGTCTAGGGATTCTACAGTAAGAGGAAGGCATAAGGAGGGCATACACTCCTGGCATGGGGACAGCCTGTGCAAGGGCATAAGGAGAGCAAATAAAACATCATATGAGAGGGACAGCAAGAAGGCAAATTTGGTCCCAGATTAGGCAAGGGTTTAAGTGCCAAACAGAGGGGTTTGCAATTGATTGTATCCAGCACTTAGCACAGTGCCTACCACATAGCAGGTGCTTAATAAAGGCTTGTTGATTTCACTTGATTCCAGAGGAAGCCACCTGAGCTTCTTGAGCAAGGGAGTAATATGGTCAGATCCTGGCACTATGTGGAGGATGGATTGGAGAAGGGAGAGATTGGATGTAGGGAGACTATGTAGGAGTTTGCAGTAGTAAAATCAGGAACAGTAAAATCAGCAATTGCATATATATATATATATATATATATATATATATATATATATATATATATAAATACACAATATATACATATACAATAAATATACATATACAATATGTACAATAAATATATAATAAAATTAGCTTTGAAAACATTTAAAATCACAAATAAAATATAATATCTTTAACCAATTGTAGCAGGAAAAGAGCTAGTGTCTCTTTATTTTTAAATTTTTTTTCAGTTAACCAACATTTATTTTGCCTTCCCCCCTTCCTCCATCCACCCCCACATTGAGAAGGAAAAACAAAACCAAACCCTTGTAACAAATACACGTAATCAACCAGAACAAATTCCCACATTGGCCCTGTCCAAAAATATGTCTCATTCAGCTCACTGACAGAAGGTGGGTAGCATTCTTCATCCTCAGTCCTCCAGAATAGTGAGTGGTCAGCCATTACATCGATTAGAGTTCTTAGTATTATTGTACACATTGTTCTCTTGGTCGTGTTAACTTCATTCTGTATCACTTTATGCAAATTTTCTCTGAAACCACTTCTTTTATAATTTATTTTGGCACAATAGTATCCCATTACTTCCATATACAATGATTTGTCAGCCATTCCCCAGTTGATAGGCACTTAGTTTTCCATTGTTTGCCTCTACAAAAAGAGCTGCTATAAATGTTTTTGTATATGTGGGTCTTTTTCCTCTTTCTTTGATCTCTTTGAGGAATATACCTAATAGCAGTATCACTAGTTCAATGTACAATTTAATAACCTTTTGGAAATAGTTCCTAATTGCTCTCCAGAATAGCCAGACCAATTCACAGCTTCACCACCAATACATTTTTCTTCCCTTACAGCCCCTCCAACATTTGTCATTTTCCAACTTTTGTCAACTTAGCTAGTATGGTGGGTGTGAGGTAGCACTTTGCAAATTATTATCATTGGAGCACTTTTTCATATGGCTATTGATAGCTTGGATTTCTTTCCTTGAGAACTGACTGTTCATATCCTTTGAGCATTTATCAATTGGCTAATGGATCTTATTCATATAAATTTGAATCAATTCCATCTCTCTCTCTCTCTCTCTCTCTCTCTCTCTCTCTCTCTCTCTCTCTCTCTATATATATATATATATATATATATATATATATATATATATATATGAAATGAGATCTTTATCAGAGAAATTTGCTACAAAGATTTTCCCCAGTTAGTTCCCCTCTACTTTTAGCTACATTGGTTTTGTTTGTGCAAAACCATTTTAATTTTATATAATAAAACTGACCATTTTTATCTTGTATGAACCCCCTTCTATCCTTTGTTTGGTCATTAATTCTTCCCCTACTCCTAACTGCAAAAGTTATTTTTTTCTTGCTCCTCTACTTTCTTTATGTGACCTTTTACATCCAAGTCATATGTCTATTTGGAGCTTACCTTTGTATGTAGTGTGAGATGTTTGTCTAAACCTAATTTTTGCCAGACTGCTTTCCAGTTTTCTCAGAAGTATCGTTGAAGAGTGTAAGTCCTTGGCCAGGGTCTCTTTGAAAGAAGGTAGTCTGTATCGGAAAGCAGATGATTGAGGTGGTTACTACAGAAACAACTGAGTACATATTTTATTTTTCATTTTATTTATATTTATACTTATAATTTTATAAATTTTATAGTTATTATAGTTTTGTTTTTATTTATTTTATTTTTCACCGCAACCAGTTAAGCTATTGCTCAAGGAAAGATGAAACCAGGACTTCAAGAAGAGAATAAAGACAGGTAAAGATTTAGCTGGCAGGAAAACATATGACTAAACAAAAAATACTTTTGAAAAATCTTGACATAGAAATATGATTATGTATTTTCTTCCCCAAGAATTTTTCACTCTAGGGTATATATTCTTTGAGTGTAATAGCAGACTGTCTCTGGTATTTAAATTGCCATTTCTCTCTGTCTGTTTCTAGTTTGTTTCTGAATCTCTTTCTCTCTCTCTCTCTCTCTCTCTCTCTCTCTCTCTCTCTCTCTCTCTCTCTCTCTCTCTCTCTCTCTCTCTGAATCTGTCTCTGTCTCCTCTGTATCTCTGTCTCTTTCCCCACTTCCTCAGCACATTTAGTTGAATTCTCATAAGTTAAATGTCCTTATGATGCAACTGCATTATAATTAACTTTACAAAGGCATGCGAAGTAACATGAGGTAAACATATCTTAGAAGCAACATGCAAAATAATGTGGGGCAACTACATTGCAAGATAAGAATTGGATATACAGATGTTCATTCGCCCCCATGGTTTTCCTTACTGCTTTTCCTGCTTCTCACAGCTCTCTTCCCCCAATAGTTGGTTCTGTCTCTCAAACCATGGTGAGGTAACCCTGAAAGTATAACCAGTATTAATCGTTCTTTCAGAATGAAATAGCCAGGACCAGAATGACTTGGGTATATCTGAAACTTTCTAACTCTTTTAGGTCTTGAGGCATTCTGGGATATTTGAAACTTTCCAGTCTTTTCAGACCTAGAGTCAGAGGGAATCTTAGCTATTTGAGAAATTCAGCACTTTACTTCCTTTCACACAAATGAAGGACTTACCTTCTCTGAAAGCAGAAGTCTCCAATTTTTACTCTTGCTTGAGTTAGAGTCAATCATCCTATGTGTCCCTTCTTTTCCCAGCTCTTGATCCTTGTGTTCTCCACTCCTTCAGCATCTTCCACTGAATCTTGAGTCCTGAAGGGGAACTTTGGCTCCCCTTTGGTCCCCTTGTCTTCCCAAACACTATCTTCCTGCTGGGTTGGTTCATGCAAATTAGCCCAAAGCTGCCTCAAGACTTCCCTAGAACCCAGGTGGGAGGAGGGACAGAACTGTCCACTGCTTTCAGCTCTGGCACTTGGGTTGGGGCCACCTTGCCACAATGACAAAGATTAACTTCCCAACTAGAGACACAAAGTGTTGAGGAAAGACAGAGAAAACAAATAATCAGAGTAATGATAAAAGGCAACGTAATGTAGTGGAAAGAATGTCCAAAGAACTGGATTCGAGTTCCACTGTTGCGATACTAGAGATTACTCCATATCTGTGACTTAGTTTTCTTATCTGTGTGAGATGATCTCTGATGTCCTTTCCAGTTCTGATTTTGTGTGCCATTGAAAAAAGTCAACATTGATCCAGGTTTTGAAGAAAGAGGTCTGGGCTGGGGAGATAAGTGAGGGATGGAATTCCACTTGAAAGAATGTACATAGGCAAAGGGATTAGGTAGGGAAATAGTGTACAGAGAATAGACAGCAGGTTTGCTATGTGGAGGAGTAAAAAGAGAAGAGACTGAATACATTAAGGAAGGTGGGAGGGAGGAGGGAAAAGAAGGGAGAAAGCAGTAGGGAAGCCTAGGCAGATGATTTCACATTTGATGAAATAGTTTAGGCAGGATGGATTGGAGAGAGAAAGACTAGCAACAGGGAAATCAGCAGGGAGGCTGCTTAGACAGTCTAGCAGTGAGGCAATGAAAACATGGACTAGAGTTGACACAGAAAGGGAGGAGACAAATCTGCTGTGAGGTATTGCAATGAAAGAATAGGCATTTCTGTCTCCTAGGTAAAGATCATAGAATCATAAATATAGAGCTGGAAAGAACTTTAGAGAACACCTAATCCATCCCAGTCATTTCACAGATGAAGAAACTGAGGTTTTAAGAGGTTCAATGACTTGTACCAGGTTTGAGAATTTGTGCTACTGTCACCAATGGTTTTTCACTGTTGCTATAATACATGACTTGACTTGTCACAAAAGAAATATGTGCAGAAGTGTGCTGGAGCCAGCTCACAAGAGCTAACTGATCAATTTTCAGTATGAGCATTTACACCTGCAAATGGGCAAATGCTACAGATCAGGGCTTGGCTTATTGTTTTATTGATTATCCAGACTTAACAAGGTGATGGAGAAAATGTTAATAGTGCATTAGAACTTAAAAGTGTGTTATCTGTGACTGTATGTAATTGAATCTGTGGGGGGGTATTTTGGGGGGGATTGTTGGTTTTTTTTTTAAGAAGAGACAGGGGCAGCTAGGTGGCACAGTGGATAGAGCACCAGTCCTGAAGTCAGGAGGACCTGAGTTCAAATCTGGCCTCAGACCAAACACTTGACACTTACTAGCTGTGTGACCCTGGGCAAGTCACTTAACCCCAATTGCCTACAAAAAAAAGAGGAGCCAGGTGTTAAACATTTACCAGCACACCCCTGCCTACATGTCATAGAGAACAGAATGTTCTGACATTAAAAATATGTGTATTTATTCAAAATCATATTAGAAAGTGTCCCTTATTACATCCTCTGCTCCACCCCTCCATTTTGATACCCTTGGTAGCTGCCTACTTTGCCTATTTCCAGCTCTGGGTTTGATATTGGGGGTGTAAGTGAGGGAGAAGTCTGAAATGACTCATAGAAAAATGAGATACCCACTAAAACCACAGGTAATAGATGGAGAGATGAAAAAGAGTTAGACATGAGCTACTTCAACCACTTCATTTTCATTTTACAGATAAGGAAACTGAGACCCAGAGAGGTAGAGTGACTTGCATACATAGCTAGTTAGTGACAGAGCTGGGGCTTGAACCCAGGTTGTATGCCTCCCAGAGTTAGCATTCTTTTGCCTCTCTATGGCCCCTTCACTACTTCATCGACTATTCTAAAAATAGACCATGGTGGCCAGATGCCTTGATGGCTGGAGTATGCCCAACATGAACCCCAATTCTTAAATTCATTTGGGCTCTTGGGAAGACAGGAGCACAGTGGTACTTGGAATTAGCCCCCAAGTAAACAGTATTGGTCTGTTCCCTACCACTCATAATATAAATAATTCCTGTAGGACTTGCTGGTGGATTCCTGTTCCTGTTGGGTTGAAGTGATACTTACAGGGAAGGAGAATGGGGCCAATGCTGCTCCAACTTCATAAAATCTGGTCGGTTGGTGGGAGTCTACTATACCATTGAGTTGGACCAAAACAAGGCTTTGACCACTAGGGTGACAAGAGAAATTCTGGAGATCTTGCCTGGATACTTCATGTGGTCTACACATTAGAGACCGTCTCATCCAACCAACCATTCTAAAGATGAAGAAACTGGAGGTATTCAGGCAAGTTGAACCCATGAGCTATAGTTGACAGGATGAGTGTTGAGTTTTGTAAGGAGGGATCTTGAGTTAGTACTCAGGATTCCTGAACTCCCAGCTCTCACGCTTTTGGGACAAAGTTAGCGGTTGTCATGAGCTTATCAGTCAATCAACAAGCATTTTGTTGTTGTTTGGTCATTTTTTTGTTGTGTTTGACTGTGATCCCACTTGGGGTTTTCTTGGCAAAGATTTATGAAGAAACTATTATGTGCTTATCATTGTGCTAGATATCTGGAATTCACACACATATACACAGATACATATGCACACGTGTATATCTATGTATAAAGGTAGGTATATGCACATAATACTGGGGGAAGGGTACTAGATGCTGGGGGTACAATGAAAAAGATATTATGGAGACAGAAATGACAATCTGTGGGAATTGATTGGCTATGCGGGGTGAGTGAGAAAGAGAAGGAGATGACACTAAGGTTGTGAAACTGGTTGACTGGAAAGGTGGTGATGTGTCTTTACCAGAAATACAGCTGTTCAAAAATGGCATGGGTTCTTTACTTCTTTTATCCACTTTTCTTCAAAGGATAACCAGTAGTCTCTTCTCAACTCCAACCCCTTTGATGATTTTAGCTGCCTATCCTGGACCTTCTCTAGCCCTGTTATCTCAGTGAACTGGTGAATTCAGAATTTTATCAACTTCTGGTAGGTTGACATTTCAACGGAAGAGCAAAGTGGCTTATCTCAATAACATGGAGAAATTACTATGGTATAGTGAAGAAGGCTTGGATTCTCCCCATAGCCCTGTCACTATCTACTTCTATGACCTTAGATCTAAAGGTCACAGAAAGTACCTCTCTGTATTTTGGAGATCTCTGTCAAATGATGATGATGGTGATGATATAAAACACTTTACATATGTTTCCTCATTTGATCTGCACAATAACCCTGTGAGATTGGTACTTGCATTATCCCCATTCAGTAGGTAAGGAAAACTGAGGCTAAAAGACTGGGGTCAAATTCAAAGTCAGGTCTTCCTGTCTCCAGGTCTAACACTCTAGCTACTGTGACACCTAGTAGCCTCAAACAAGAGGGTGGGACTTGATTATCTCCAAGGTCCCTTCTAGTTGAGAAATTCAATTTTTCTGTGATTCTGTGATCTGTCAATATAATAACTATTAGCTACAGTGTGAGATTTGGGGAAATTGTACTTGCCTGGCCTGAATTCAAGGTGCTGCCTGGTTGGAGAAGGGGAGCAGCTATATAGTTTGTCTGCTGAGAAGTGCTGCTGTGTGAATTATTTGTTCTTTTGTGGGGCAGGGGGGACAGAGAATAAAGAAAATAGAATGATGCTAACCAGTCCATTTTGCTTCCTTATGAGGTCTTGGGAAGCTGAAATCAATGGCTAAAATGAGAATTTAGGGTACTCTATGGGAATTCTCTTATCCCACATATATCCATGAAATAGATTTCCTAATCCCCCAGCCCATAGATTTTTAGGATCTGGCTATATCTTTGGCATTGTGAATGAGAGCAGAGATGACTCATTTCTCCCACCCTTGCTTTCTCCATGAAAAGATGACTTATTTCTAATATCCTCAGTATACACACTCATCTTCTTCCTTCTTTTCTAACAATGCTACCCAACTGCAGCAAAAAAAAAAAAGTGATAGAGCCACCCAGCAAATAAATGTGGTGTTCTCTGCTCCAGTGGCTCAGGTTATTACAATTTAACAAGAGTAAATTAATTAAAGGCTTTGGGGGGAATTAAAATAACCCCCAAATAAATTGCTTAGTAAAGCCAGGAAATGTCAGCCATCAGAAAGGCAGGCCAAGGAGGACATAGACTTCTTCCTGTCTTCTGTTTGCTTTATTATTTTCATTTTTAAGGAGTTCTAGTCTTGTAACCCAAGAACAAAGAAATTACATTATTTGCAACCTAAAGGTTTTGGTAAAAACAACTCCCCTGGGCATAGGGCCACCTTACATTTTATCCTGTGACTTTGACAGAAGCAGTCCCTGCCCCTGAATTTGCTACACTCCAGGTCCACCCCAGGTTTTCTTTGATTATCTCACAGATATTGTGAATTGTATTTTATTGTTTTGGTCCAAGCCTGTAATTTCATTGATATAGGAAATGAACTATAACTGTGTGGAAGCCATCTCCACCAATGGCAACTTGCTAGTCCAAAGTTACTGAAAGAGTGGGCTACTAACGGATTGATTGATTGGCTCATGATCACATGGCTAGTCTGTGTCAATGCCAGGTCTTTCTGATTTCAAGTTTAGTCCTGTATGTATCACTTTAAGCTACTTCTCATTGCAAGATTTGGGATAGCGATTTCATCAGTGCAGAGAAATTTCCTCAACAATTTAGGTTGGAACTTCCCCCAGAACTTACAATCTTCTTTCTTTTTTTTTAAACTAGATTTTATTTTATTTTCATGAATATTGAAATTTATAGTTTTAGAGAGCTGTTTAGAACAATAAGAGTTAAGTGATTTGCCCAAGCTTAAATAGCCAATATGAGGAAGCCAGACTTGAAGCCAAGTCTTCCTGGCTTCCAGGCTATCCACTGTACCTCACTCTGCTTCTCATTGTGAGGTTATGAAAACAAAATTTCATTCACTTTAATTTTGAAAATAAATTAATAACATGTAGAATATTTTTCCTTTTCTTTTTGTTTTTGGGAGAATGGGAACTATAAAATGAAATAAGAAGGGTTCATGGTTTCCAAATGTCTGGGAAACACAGTTGGAGGGATTTGCTATCCAAGACAAGTAATATAATGATGATGATGATGATGATGATGATGATGACAATTATCACACATTCAAGAGTCAATATTTCCAGGGTCTATGATTTCCTCAGAGTGAGTCCTCGATTCACCAATGTAGATCCCAATTCTTTATCCCTCAGCCCACAGTCTTTGTCAGTTGCTATGGCTGAAAAAGTCTGCAGCCCACTGAGTGAGAGGCTTTCCAAAGTTAGAGAAGCAGCCTGTCCCCAATCCCATACTTGCAGACTTTTTGGCTTGGAAGCTTCTGCCAGGGCTTGTGATTTACCTCAAGCCTTCAAGAATCCAGATTTTACTCCAAGCCAGGATGAAACACTGAAATATAGGACTTTTATAAATAATATGTACCAAGCAAATGCATGAATATTACAAATGATGATAAACTCTTGATTATCTTTGGATTGATTATCCATTTTTATAGACACTCTGGGGCAAAATTCTTTATTTCCAGATCAATATCCTCTTACTATTCAGCATGCTTACAAAATCATGTCAATTGCTCATTCATAGCATGCTCAGGGAGTTAATGTGACTGATTTTTTAAAGTGCTGCAGAACTGATCTATCCATCCTCTTCAGAGGTCACCTTGGTAGGCTAAATATGCACTCCAGTGATGCTGCCCTTGCCCAACACACCTTTAGGACACTTCTTTGGGTATTGCCTGAAGCACTCGGGTTCCATTTTTCTGAATATCATTGGTGCTAGCCAATCTTTATTCTTTAAGAGTAGACTGGACATTAGGAAAAGGTCAAAAGCCAAGTCTGGTGAATAATGTTGGTGACCATTTTGGGGGGGGGGTAAAAAAAAACAAATCAAAACAGTGCAATTATAAAGTAATGAGGCTGATTTTCTGGAATGTCTCAAATTGACTGGGAATGTAAATCTGAAAGATTTTCAAAAATGTTTTGACTGATGGTGGCCTCATTGGAATAAGCAAGGTCATACCTTAAGCAAGAAAACACATTGAGCAAAATTGTTCTAGGATGTTTGCTTTAAAAAAAATGAAACAGATTTGTTATTTTATGCTCATGTCTTACAGTAATGACTTTTGATATAACTCAAGCAATACTCAATTAAGAGGATAAATTTACTGCAAAAGGGCCTATGATATATTTCAAAGCTAAGTAGAAATGACTTTTATGTTATCTACCCTGACAAGTTCTGCTCCTTCTAGTGGCAAATACATGTGGCATCTTAGAACCAGCAGACATCAGAAAGACGTGGCTTCAAGTCATGCCTCTGACACTTATTAGTTGTATGACTGTGGACAAGTCATTAAACCTCTGAGCCTCAGTTTTCTCATCTATAAAATGGAATCATAATAATATAGTATCTACATTACAAAACTGCTGTGAGGCTCAAATGAAATAATATATTTAAAATGCTTTGCGAACTTTAAAGTGCCATGTGAATGTTAGTAGTGATGATGATGATCCAGAGAAAGGGTTGCATGAAGCAAGTTTTGTATCACAGTTCTCTGATTCTTGGTAATTTGACCTCCTCAGAACCTGCTTCTAAATGCTCTGAGCCCTGGGGCAGCTAGGTGGTGCAGTGGATAGAGCACTGGTCCTGAAGTCAGGAGGACCTGAGTTCAAATTCGGCCTCAGACCAAACACTTGACACTTACTAGCTGTGTGACCCTGGGCAAATCACTTAACCCCAACTGCCTAAATAAATAAATAAATGCTCTGTGCACAGGCAAGTGGATGCCAAGAATTCCACTTTTCCAGTGACACACCATGCATTAGACTATGAGCTGCTTGAGAGCAAGGCCTATCTTTTGCCTGTCTTAATATCTCCAGAGCCTATCTCAATACTTGGCACACAGGAGGTGCTCAATAACTATTGATTGATGAACTGACACTATCTCTCCTGCACCAGATTCTAAGACTCTCACTGGAGGACATATGGACTCATAACACTAGGAAAAGACCAGGTACCGACTGCTATGGGCACAACATTCCTCAAGAAGAGGGCTCCATCATGGGCTCTTTCCATATTATTGATAACCAGTCACTATCTTGAGCTAAGCTGAGGAGTTGCTAGGATCATCACTGATTACAGACAACTAAGATCCCAAAACATGTGACAGGGCACACCTGAGAGAATAGAGAAGGCCTCATGAGTTCTCGTATAAGGGATGTATCATTGCTGACCGTGTGACACTGAATTGACCAACACCCTACCCTTAGCCTTCTCTGTGTCTAAGACCCCAGGCAGCTTCCTGTACAACCTAACACACAAGGCTTTCTTATGTATACATGTCGTCAACAGTGTATCTTATGGGCAAGTTCCAGCTCACCAGCAGAGGCCCAGACTTTCTCTCCCTGTTTTTATAAGCTCCTTATAAGTGGATTCAATAGGAGACTGGCCAGTTTATTTTTCCAGTGGGGCTATTGGGCATAGTCTTAGTGGACTCACAACCCAACTGTTCCACCTCACTGATTGTGGTAACAATAACCATCAAGGCATTGGTTACCTTATTGTATTCAATAGACACAGGTGAATGTGGGTCACTCCCAAATGGGTAAGATCTTGGTACAGGTGATGAGTAGTTATTCCTGTTTATGGCACTACCTCATGGTTGTGAGTAAATTGTTTTATTACATGTATTAGTGCTGTGAAAAAGTCCCCTGAATTTGTCTTGGCCGGCTCAGGGCTACAGAAAGGTCTTAATGATTGTCTTCCACCGAGGCTGCCCTCCATTTGCATGTATTTTCCAATGTTGGCAGTATTTCTCAGAATTGAAGAATACGAGAGTGGGAAGGGACCTCACTGGCCATGCAGAGCAGCCCTTACACAAAATGGGATGACAAGTGGTCATCCCACCACTACATGAAGACCTCCCCAGCACCTCTGGAAGCAGGCCAATGGACACAGATATTTCACGAGGCTTTGGGTGGAGGATAGGGGGGAGTAGGAAAGAATCGCTTGAGTTTCATGTTTGAGTTTAGTAGAGGTGCTTCCTTCTCTCTATTCAGTCTAGGAAGAGTTGATGGAGAAATGAGGCTAGAGCAGCAACTGCTTCAATAATGGAAATACGTGGGTGGACAAAGTGTAGGATGCTGTCTCAGGCCTATGGTGCTATCTTACTCACAGTTTACTTCCCTGGAATGGCACTGAACTTTCCTTCTTCACTGTCTTTTCATGCTTAGATGAGCGTGGGGAGGCTGCCACTAACACACAATACAACCCCCTCCCTCCAGCAGAGGCTGTATTGTCTGTACATGTTGTACTGTCACAGTCATATATTACATTGCACATACAGTAATATACATCGTATATTACGTACACGGGACATGCATTATGCAAATAATACTACATTGCCATATACATACAGTATATTTTGTAGCGTCACAATAATATATTACCTAGTACACATAGTATGTATACATTGTATATGTGTGCATTCATACATTGTACACATAATAATACATTGAGATATACATACAGTAAATTTTGTACTATCACAATAACAAGAAAGGCAGGGAGGTTGAGTTATGGGTATTGGGAAGTCCTTTAGCTTTAACTTTAGATTAGGGCAATAACTCTAGCCAGACCCCTGCAGTTTCCTCTCTGGGGCTTTCTCCAGGCAGCACTTAGGAGCACCTATTAGGTTTATAATGTTTCATATCTTTCAGGTACATAATTATTTGCACGTTGTCTCTACCAATAGAATGGCGACTCCTTGAGGGTAAGTCACAGGTTTTTGCTTTTCTTTGTATCCTCAGCACTTAGCACAGTGCCTGGCACTTATTTAAGTACTCAATAGTCAACAAACATTTATTAAGCATCTATCTTGTTCTAGGATCGTAAAGAAAGGTAAAAGACAGTCCCTGCCTTCAAGGAACTCACAGCCTGATTCAGGAGACAACATATAAACAAGTATGCAGAATAACTTAGGGATAATCAACAAAGGGAGGGTCCTCATTAAAGGGGATGAGGAAGGTTTAAAGGATTGACCGAGGAGCAAAGCATCCCTGTTGGTGCTTAAATGTTGCCTGTGGGTCTCTAGGAAGGTTTCCTGTGCTGTGCCCTATTGCCAAGCAGTGCAAAGGGAAGACTAATTGGACATGACAGTGATGAACTTGTGCCACGAGTTCAGTGACAGCTGCATCCAAAGATGCAAAGATGGTGTCTTCTATGTTGTATTACTGTATTTTTCATATCCTAGTCTCTTTCCAGCAATTGCTCCCAATAGAAACCTCCTTTATAACAGCAACCCAAAACAGTTAAGCAAAACTATTCAATGTGAAAATATGAGTCACAAAATATGTGCCACTTCCCATCCATAGTCTGCTGCCTCTTTTTGGAGAGGAAGGATGATCCAGTATCAATTTTCTGGAACCGCTGTTGGTTGTTACATTTGTCTGTGCTGTGACAACTTCTCCTGAACTTGTCTTGGCTAGTTCAGGGCTACAGAAAGGTCTTTATTGTTGTTTTCCATGAAGACTGCCCGCCATTTGCAAGGATTTTGTTGGTTGTTGCACTGGTCTGAGTTCTGTTGACCTTTAGTGTTGTCTTTTGTAACCACTGTCTATACAATATTACACTCCTTGTTTTGCTTTCTTTGTTCTTTATCAGGTCACAAAGGTCATCAAAGCATAGTGCAAAGAACATTGGATTTGAAGTCAGGAGACCTGAGTTTGAATTTTGATGTTGTTACTTTCCTTCTAATGTTACCTTGAACAATCAAGTCAACAAGCATTTGTTAGGTGCCTACTGTGGACAAGGCCCTGTTAGGGGCTAGGAAAACAAAGAAAGAAAATGAAACAGCTCCTGCCTTCAAGAAGGTTACATTCTCCTGGGGGAGGGAGGGGATACAATTTTTTATCTAGCCTTAATCACTGAATGGGTATTGCCTCAGACAAACTGAAACCTAGGAAAGTCCTTAGCCTAAAAAGGCCAAGGTCTCTCATCGCATTTGGAGACATCTTCAGTCATCCTGATCTATATCTTGCCACTGGACCCAGATGGCTCTGAAGGAGAGAGTGAGGCTGGTGACTTTGCCTAGCCCTGCCTCACTTAAATCCAATTCACTCGCAAGTCATGACATCTCCTTCCTGATGTCATGGTCCTCTTCAAGAACAAAGGACAAACAACAATATACAACGTAATGCAAGGTGAATTCAAGAGGGAGAAACTGGGAAGTGGGGTTCAGGAAAAACTTCATGTATAGGTTGGCATCTGAGTTGTATTTGGAAGGAAGCTGGTAATTTTCTGTGTGGCTTGGGTGAGGAGGGAGTGTGTTAGAAACTTGGGGAACTCCTTATGCAAAGTCAGTCATAGAGGATGGAAGGGTGTGTATAGGGAACAGCTCCCAGGCTAGTTCACTCATAATGAAGAGTGTAGGAAAGATGTGAAAAAAGATTGGAAAGATAGGTGGGTGCCAGACTGGGGAGGGTGTTAAATGCCAGGTTGAGATTATATTTTATACTAGAGGGAAAAGAAGGGAATTTATTTAGTAGGTAGAAGGCATATGACAATCCAATGAAGGGTATTGAGAAGGAACATTCAGATAAGGAGAAGCACTGAGAGAAGAGAGTCAAAGACGCCAATGGAAGAGAGAATGCTCTGAAGGAATAGGTGGCTAACATTGACAAAAACTACAGAAAGATTAAGGAGAATGAGTATTGAGAAAAGACCAATGGATTTATCAGTTTGTTGATCTTTGATAACCTGAGAGAAATAGTTTTCAGTAAAGTGGTGAGGTCAGGAGCCAGACTTCAAGGGGTTGAGAAGTCAGTGGGAGGTGAGGGAATGGAGGCAAGGAAAATAGACAACCTATTACAGGAAATTGATTGTGAAAGGGGAAAAAAAGAAATAAGATGTTACTTTGAGGAAAGAGCAAATGAAGGTTTCTTTTTAATAGATGATGAAGTCACAGATACAGTTGTCATGTGGGGAAGGAGTAAGACAATGAGACATTGAATATGAGGAAGGCAATGACTGAGAGGCCAAGTTCCTAGAGAAGATAGAAGAGAATGGTTTCAAGATCACAAATAAAGAGGTTAATATTGGTGATGAGAAGGCATTGCTTCTTCACTAGAGACTGAGGGAAATGAGCAGTGGTTGGGTGAGGGGATTAGAAGGGTTTGGAAGTTTGGAGTTGGGCAAAGAGGGAACTTATAACAGATGGTCTTTATTTTTCTTAATAGAGCAAGAGGCAAGGTCTTCTTTTTTTGGGGGGGGGAATGAGTGGTATAGGAAGTCTGAGGAGAAAGGGGAAGCTTTGGAATAGCCACTGTGAAGAGTGTGATAGAAAATTAAGCAGAGAAAGTGGAGGTATGAAGCTGGAAAACAGACCAACCTTGGGAGATAATGGGTGGGTGGCCCCTTTTGGCTGAGCAGTCAGGATTACTGTGAGGCGGTGAGGGCCAAGCTGAAATTAGATAATATAAATTGTTAGGGCACTCTGTTGGAATGGTTGCATGACTTTCTCTAGGATTATTCAGTAGCATTTTTGTAATGGTTGGGAAAATGGATGGTAGGGTCACCCTCAGCTTGTGTCATGGCAAGAAGTGCCTGGTCATAGGACAAGGAGTAGAGGAAGTCACATGTAGCAGATAAGTATGGTTGAACTTATTAACCCTAAGATCAAGACTATGAAGGGAGGAAAAGGAGTCACAAACTATGAGAACAGGTAGGGGTAGAGGGACTGGGGCTCTTGGTAAGAAAGAAGACTAGAAATTGAAGAACAGAAGGTTGCAATCAGAGAGAGGGAAGAATTTCAGAGCTCTGGATCATGAAGGTGGAATAAATATGGGTAGATGGTTCTGCCATGTATATAACCATCTTTTTGTGTGACTTGTGTGAAGTGAAGTCATGGGAGTTTAAGAGAATGATGAACTTAGAGGCCTGGGCAATCACAGGGACATGAATATGTATGCTGATCTGCCCAAGAATCAGGGCAGTTCTTCAATAAGCAATATCCAAATGCTTATTATGCACCAGGCACTGTGCTAAGTGCTGGGGCTACAAAGAAAAGGGGGGAAAAGTCCTTGCCTCCAAGGAGTTTATGTTCTAATGGGGGAGACAACATGTAAATAAATATATTCAAGATTCATACAGAATAGATGGAAGGTCATCTAAAAGGGGGAAAACCTAGCATCTGGGAGAACCAGGAAATGCTACCTGCAGGAGGTGGGATTTGAGATGAGTCTTGAAGAAAGCCTTGGAAGCAGAGAAGTATAGGTGAGGAGGAAAAACATTCCAGGTGTGAAAGATAGCCAGTGGCAATGGCAAAAGGGGGGGGAGGAATTGGAGTATTTTGTTCAAGGAATAGGGCTGGGGTTGGGGTAAATATGAAGGCTGAACTCCTTGAGAAAGGACTTGCCTGGAGGTAGGGAGTTAACTGCAACAAGGAATTGGACTGAGTGATAGAGACCGTTGGGGTGGATCTTAAAAGAAGAGAGGTGTGAGTGTTGGTGGCAAACAGACAGTGTGGAGCTATGTGTGTGTGTGTGTGTGTGTGTGTGTGTGTGTTTATATATGTATCTTCTTCAGTGGGTCCCATGCTTCTGAGAAAAGGAACATCCAGTCTTGTGCTCCCTTGGCCAGGGATGCGATCCCTTTGGGGAAGAGGAGATTCCCAATAGTTCAGGGCTATGAACGGGAATGATATAGAACAAAGGGCATGTTTGTTAACAACTCAGTCAACCTCTCTGAGGCCGCATTTCCTAATCTGTAAAACAAAGGGGTTAGACTGGATGGCACCCCCAAGGTTCCTCCTGATCTCAAGTCTGCAATTCTTATGATTTTCTGAATTCCTCATCTTTATATATTTTGTTGCTGCTGTTTAGTAATTTTTCAGTTGTGTCTGACTCTTCGTGGCCCCATTTGGGTTTTCTTGGCAGAGATACTGGAATGGTCTGCCATTTCTTTCTCCAGCTCATTTCAGAGATGAGGAACTGAGGCAAGCAGGGTTAAGTGCCAGGGTTAAGCCCAGGGTCACACAGCTACTAAGTGTCTGAGGCCAGATTTGAATTCACAAAGATGACTCTTCCTGACTCCAGGGCTGGTGCTCTATGCACTATGGTGCCACTTGGCAATAATAGTCTATTCCACTCATATTAGAACTGGGAAGAACCAAGTTCAAGTCCTGCCTCTGACATATCCTGGTTTGGTGGCTTGGGGCAAGTTACTTAACCTCTTAGGGCTCTAGGAAACTCTTTAAAATGGTGATAATTTGTAGAGATGGTATCAATTGCCTCTCCCCTCAGATTAGAAGCTGGAGGATGGAGCGCTAAACTCCTCTCAAAACCTTCCTTTATAGAAAGCTTCCTTTTCTTGGAACAACACATCCCCTGCCCCTCTACCCCCACTTCCTGGTCCCTGTCTCTGTTTTTATGCTTCCTTTTATGTGCTGTCTTTCTCATTAGATTGTAAGCTCCCTGAGGGCAAGGGCCACCTTTTTTTTCTTTTTTCTTTTCCCGGTGCTTAGCACACTGTCTGGAACATTGTAGGCACTTAATAAATGTTTGCTGAATTGAATTGAATTGAACTTCCATTTGGTTGGTATTTTCTCTCTGACAGTTCCTTCTAATAATTTAATACCAGGCCCAGTCCCTCATGCCAGCATCTGTTTAGGCAGCCCCCAGGTGATAGGCACCTTGAAGGCGTTTTCTGAGCTCCTCCCTCTCTGTTAAGGAATACCAAAATCAGAGTTCATGGGACCTTCCCACCACTTCCCAGATTCATGGAGCCAGAAGGAGGGATTGACATACTGCCTATTCCAGACCTCTGTTCTACCACTATTACTCAACAACCCCTCTTTGAAGTCCACATTATAGTTACGTTATTCTTTCTCACTCCTCAATGCTGTCATCTATCATTGTCTAGGACACATACTTTCTTAATGATCTGGTTCCCTGTTTCAATTTTACTCCCCACTCATTGTGCAATTATAGAACATCTGTATTGGACAGGACCTAAGAGGTCAACTAGTCCAATCACTTTCTGCCACATGATCATTGAGCTTAAAGAACCCCATCCCTTGCTATCATCCTGGCCAACTTCCATGATCCATGTTTGATTATCTATCCTTCTAACACCCTGGCCTCCCAGCTCCTTGACCTTCTCACCTTCAGTCATCTCTATTTCCACTTCACTTTAACCACACACCTGAGATCTCACCATCATCAGGACTGTTCCAACTCCAAGACCTTGAGCTATGTGTGTCTCTTCACTCTACAGTCTCCTGCCCTTCTACCTCCACCATTCTCTCACTCCCAAAGCATCTGCTCTCCATCTTTCTCATGGTCTTTAGTCACTTGACTCTCACATATTCTTCCACTTGCCCATTCCAGTCTAGTTTCATTTGCCTTTTTACCTAAACTGAACACTATGGTCAGCTACTTCATTATGCTGCCACTATCCCTGAAGCCTTTAAAGATTTCCTTGTTCTGTCACTGTTTCCATCCTAATAATTCCTAGTTTCCTGCAGAATTCACTTTCTCTGTTCCTGTGTTCAGACTGCCAAGGAGTTAATAGAGAAAACCACAAATCCATGTCAATTAGTTACACTACAAATTCATGCTTTTTAAACTTAGCTGGGTTCTCAATGTGGCTCAGTTTTCCTCTAAAAAGCATTTCTAACTAATTCCCTCTCACATTCCCCACAGCAGCTGTTTAAACCTTTTCCACTCTCCTTGATTCTTCACCCCTATCCCTCTGACTGTTTGCAGATTACCTGTCTTCTATTTTAACAAGAAGATAGAGGACATCTGTTATGAGCACACTCATCCCAGTGCTTCCACACCTCAAAAATTCTGTGTTTTCATCCATCCTCTCCTGTAGCCTCCAAGGAAGAACTGAGCATCCTGCTTGCCATTCACTTTTAATCTGTTCCCACTTAAATCCATCTTCCAAAGCTAAAAATTAGTCTTCCACTGACATGCAATTTTGATCACATTTCACTCTTGTCAACACTCTCAGTGGCTGCCCATTACCTCTAGAATAAAGGCTATTACTTAGCCTAGCCTTCAAAGCCCTCTTAGAATTAGGAAGACCTAAGTGTGAATGTGGCCTTCAGCAAATTCCTTAGCTTTTCTCAGCATCAGTTTTGTCCTCTGTAAAATGAACATAGTAATAGTATCTCTACCTCGAAGTGTTTTTGTGAAGATCCAAATGAAATAAAACCATAGAAATGTTATTCCTTTCTGGCCAGATGGGCCCTATGCTGAGGAAAGGGCCTTTCCACCTTAGTGGAAACCAGTCTACAGAGAAGACCCATGTGAAGTGTACCTAATTTACCTCCCTATCTGATACGTAAATCCTTTCTGCCATATCCCCTACTTTGAGAAGTGCACATTCCCTCAGGGTTCTTGGAGCTCTGATAATAATATTACATGAGTGTCCCTCATGGCGATGCTTTGGGATCTGCCAGTTTATAATTTCCTGCCAAAGATTCATCTCATCTATCCCCATAGTGTCACTGTGAGGTCAGAGAAAGTGGCAGGATGGTTCATAAGGCTGATGACAATGGGAAAAATGGTGCCCAGAAAAGGCATGGTACTTGACCAATGTAAATATCTGAAGTTGGATTTGAACTCTCATCTTCCTGACTCCAGGCCCAGTGTTCTATGTACTATGGCTTGCTTCTTGAAGAACTTCCTGGCTATTCCCTACCATCCAAAAAACCATCTCCCTGGGAGTGACCAGCATGGAAACATAAGGAGAAATGCTGACTTCCCACTTAGACAAGAAAATTCTACTCCTAAACCTTCAACCATAGGAGTTTGGTTGTTTAAGTAGAGTACCCAAAGTGAAGGGCTCCCCGGAAGCCTGCCTGCTCATGAGGCTCTGGCAAAAGGCCCAGACTGGGGTAGGGCCTGGGGAATCCATTCCCACCTCCTCCAGCACCCCTCAGAGAATCTCAGGGGCAAAGCTTGCCAAGTACTGGGGAATGGGGATAGCCAGGAGGCTCAGACTGTCCCTTGCCCAGTGATGATCAAGCAGCCAGCGGCATTGCCAATCTGGCACTTCCCAGTAATGCCAGGCCCACTAAAAATAACTTGCCTCCTACATGTGCCTGATGTTTGCTTCAGAGTAGTCTCTGTCTGTACCAGACTGGCATTCAGAGGGGTAGAACTGGGGCCCTGGAGAACTAGCAGCTTGAGAAATGGAGTTCTCCAGGCTATGCCTGACATCAAACCTGGACACAATGATGGAGTGCAACCAGGAGTTTCTCTGGGCCAATGCTACCCAACTTCGCTACTAGAAGTACTGAGAAAATTGGGTCAGAAGTAAAGGTGAGGAAAAGGACTAAAGCATCATTTGAGGGGAGGGGGAAAGGGTCAGGCACTGCAACAGGGCACTAGAGAAGGAGGGACAAGGGCTTGGGGGGGACACTGCGAGAGAGGAGCAAAAGCTGTGAAGACACTGGAGGGGAGGCATGCAGGAGCTGAGCTGGAGTAACTGAGAAAAGAGAACTGTGCCTTCTCTTCCTTTTAATAATATCTAACATTGGGGCAGCTAGATGGTACAGTGGATAGAGTGCCCTGGAGTCAGGAGGACTTGAGTTCAGATGTGGCCTCAGACACTTACTAGCTGTGTGACCCCGGGAAAGTCACTTAACCCAATTGCTTCCCCTCAAACAATAATAACTAGCATTTACATATAGCATATTAAAGTTTACAAAGCATTTTATATATGTTTTCTCATTTGATCCCCAT
Source organism: Phascolarctos cinereus (assembly GCF_003287225.1). Taxonomy (NCBI): domain Eukaryota; kingdom Metazoa; phylum Chordata; class Mammalia; order Diprotodontia; family Phascolarctidae; genus Phascolarctos; species Phascolarctos cinereus. Next base: position 69,988,576 of record NW_027556180.1, read on the forward strand.
AACAAGTTCATGAAACAGTTGTTATTATTGTTCCCATTTTCTAGGTAAGGAAGTCAAGGCTAAGACAAGTTAAGTGACTTGCCTAGGGTCACACAGCTAATACACAGTTGAGACAGGATTTGAACTCAGATCTTCTTGAGTTCAGGTCCACTGCTCTATCCATTATACCACTTAGCTGCCTGCCTTTCTATTGTTACCAGGCCAGCTTCACCTGATACAGTAGCAAACTCAATAAATATGCTAAAAAGCTTTGATGATGAAGAATTTCTAGGATTGCCTCATACTTCCCTATCAGTTGCATTGAAAGTTGGGTTTTGAAAACCAAAGCTTTGCATAGTAAAAATGATAACCACATAAAGAACTTAACCAAGAGAAGTGACTTCCCACTGGAGGTCTCAGTGGGCTCATCATTGGGGTGAGCTCACAAGCTCAGAGCTTCTCAGGAGGCTCATTCTAATTCAGCCACAAGTGGTTACTCTACAGAGGATCCGTTTCCCAGTTGTATGAATTAAATTGAGCCTTCACCATGGACAGAGCAAGAGGTTGTGGGAAATCAATCAGGGGAGGGTTGAGATTAGATCTGGAGGAAGAACTCTGTGCCAGGAAAAGGTATGAGACTTAGAGGCACAAAGATGGAGGGAGAAGCTGTGGCATTTCCGTCACTGCAAAAAAGATCACCACCACCCCACCACCCCACCACCCCACTCAGTGGCATAGCACCTACCCAGACTGTCTGACCTGAGGGGTGGGCTATAATTCACAGATTCAGGGCTTCTGGCAGTAAGCAGGGTAGAGAAAGCAACCAGATTACCTCTGGAGTGCCCTGCCTGCCTAGGAATACTAAACTGCTAAAAAACAAGAGCTTTAAGATTTCTCAAGAAGCTGAGAAGATGAAGAGGGAATCTCAGGGAAATGTGTCCCTCGCTGCATTCATAACAGTGCTAGGCACATAATTAGTGCTGGCGAGATACTTTGTGGAGCTGCATGAAACTCTTAGGAAAACCATTTATGTCCTTAAGCCCAATTTCTTGTGGCAAACACTCTCATCTTTTCTTCTCTGATTTTTTTTTCTGTCCTCACTTTTCTGTTCTCATCCTTTCCCCTATTCTCCTCTCCATTCTCCTCTCCTTTCCACTCCTTTTTATGTCTTCCCTCTCCTTTCCTGACCTACTTTCTCCTTTTTCATTATCAGGACCATATTACCTAGAGTTAGAAGGAATTTTAGGTATCCTCAAGTCCAATCCCTTCTTTTTACAGCTGAGATCAGAGAGGTTACTCATCCAAAGTCATACAGCCAATAAGGAGCAGAGCTACTAAGGTTTTCCACCTCCAAGTCCAGTCAGTACCCTTTCTGATACACTATAGCTGCCATATACCCCACCTTCAGTCTCCTCCCCACCTTCTCTGAATATTTTTAATTAAATTTATTTTTAATGGATAAAAGGTTTATTTCCTTTGCCTCCCACATAGCCAAATCTTTTTTTTTCCAACTCTCTCATAAAGCTGTAATTTGGGTGGGGCAAATGGAGCACAGCAGTCATTTACTGCATTCATGCCCTTTGAGTAGTGTAGAAACAGGAGCTTAGCACCATGTTAGCAAGAATAAGAAATCAACTGAGAAGCATCCCACCCAAACAAGTTCCTCTCTGGAATTGCCAGTACACCTTTCCCTGTAGCTTCTCTGGGACTTGAATTAAGGCATTGCCACAGAATTGGGAGCCCACTTGGTGCTGATTGCCCCAGGTGCACAAACTCGGGAGTCACAGCACAGCTCTCCCAACCTCATCTCCATTTGACCACTTCCTGATTCCTGCCCAGTGCAAAGGAATCAATAAGCAATTTGAAGAATGGCAGCAACAGGAAGTGAAAGCAGAATCAGGGGAAGGGGAAGTGAACGATGATGCTCAGAGCTTTTCCTTGGCAAGGAAGTATTATCTGAGAAAACAGGTGCTTGCTCCCTTTGGCCACTTTTCCATTAATATGGTATAATTACTTCCCAAGCAGTAGACATTTAGACAATTAGAAGGCATAATTCAGGGAGGATATTTAAACCACCCTCTTCAATCAGACTATACATTCACTGTAACAAAGAATTAACTAGAAATTATGCCAACTACCTATAGTGGAAATAGTCATTTGGAAATTTGAAAGGATTCAGCCCACTTTGGTCCCTTCTTTTTTTCCTTCCTTTTTTCACCACCACTAAAAAGCCAGCTAAATGATCTTGGGCATTTTCCCTATCTAGGTCTCAGTTTTCTCATCTATAATATGATCAGTTGGATTAGACCTGGCTTCTCAACTTCTTTTGTGTCATGCATCCTTTTGTAATCTGTTGAAACTAAGGCCCCCTTCTCAAAATAAGGTCTTTAAAATGCATAAAATCCAATCTATAAGATTACAAAGGAAACCAATCATTGGTTTTGAATTGGGGTTGAAATATAGTTATTGAACATTTTTTGTTAAATAAAAACAAGTTCGTGGACCCCAAATTAAAAATCCCTGTCTACTAGAGGGTCTCTAAGTGATGTTTCACTGAGTCTAAGTTTTATTAAGGAACACCTTCACTAACATCCAGCGCTAATACCTGAGCTGGGTATAGACATAGCCTCAAGTTTTCAAATCTATGAAAACAGATTACAAGCTTTGGGAGGTTTTACTATACTGGAAAGATTTCAAGTATGGGGCCCCCAATAAAGCATCTTTGCAGAGGACCTTGCTAGCTAAATTTTTGAAGATGCACATCACCAGAAGAGTAACTCTTTCTTTCTTTTTCTTTCCTTCCTTTCTTCCTTCCTTCCTTCCTTCCTTCCTTCCTTCCTTCCTTCCTTCCTTCCTTCCCTCCTCCCTCCCTCCCTCCCTCCTCCCTCCCTCCCTCTCTCTCTCTCTCTCTCTCTCTCTCTCTCTCTCTCTTTCTTTCTTTCTTTCTTTCTTTCTTTCTTTCTTTCTTTCTTTCCTTTCTTTTTCTTTCTTTCCCTTCTCTTTCTTTCCTTCCTTCCTTTCTTTTCTTTCCTTCTTTTCCTTCCTTCCTTTCTTTTTGCCTTCCTTTCTTTCCTTCCTTTTTTCCCTTCCTTCCTAACTTCCTCCTTTCCTGTCTTCCTTCTTCCCCCCACCCCCGAGCCAGCCACAGCCATTCACAAGGAATTCAAGTGGTTCAGATAACTGGCCAATTGTAGTGGTGCCTGTGGGTTGCTACGTACAGACTCCACATCTATGGGACATGTTTGCCCGCAAGCTCTGGAAGAACACAGGGTCCATACATAGCTTACCCATAGGCACAACTACTACTGGTCACCTTGAGGGGCTTAATTCCTATGGGCCCTTCCTTTAGTGGTACACATTGATTGGTATAGGTTTTGTGCTGACTCATGCTGCTAATTACAGGAAAAGCCCAGGAGCTGAATGTTGTTTTCTAGACTTAAGAAAATGATGGAGGAAATGTTAATATTGCAGATTATACTTAAAAGTGTTTCCTGCCTGTGTGCATTTTTTTTGGAGAGCCAGTTGTTAAACATTTATCAGCCTACCCCTGTTTGCACCTGTTTCCTGTTTTTCCTTCTGTCTAATGTCGGCTTTCTTCTTTCTCTCCTTTTGTCACTTCAGGCTTGATCATCCACGAGGGGCCGTCTGTGTATCGGATCTTTAAACGCTGGCAGGCTGTGAACCAGCAATGGAAAGTGCTGAACTATGACAAGACAAAGGACATTGAGGACCAGAAGGCTGGGGGCAGGACAAACCCCAGGACCTCTTCATCCACACAGGCCGACACTGCTGCCTCCTCAGAAGAGGTGGCTGTGGGCAACCCTGCCCAGGGCAATGGCGGTGGTGGCAGTGGGAACCGGACCCCCAGTCACCCCTCTGGCCCTCTGGCCGATCACCACTGTGCTTACACTATCCTGCACATCTTGAGTCACCTGAGACCTCATGAGCAGCGGAGCCCCCCTGGTGGCAACAGAGAGCTTGTCATGAGGGTCACCACAGTCTGAGAGCAGGAAGCAAGAGGGAGGCCTTAACCTTGAGAGCCCAGCTGGAGGGAAGGAGAGGGAGCAGAGGTGGACACACATGGGCACGCATCACCAGAGGGGTGGGAGAGCAGGCTGGAGAGGGTACAGGATGAAGAGAGTCTGGGGGAGTGGGGAGAAGGATGCGGGGATGCCTTCATAGGAGTCCTCCAAGGCATCAGCCTGATCTGGTGCTAGGCCAGATGGAACGAAGGAGCCCTCTGGGCATTTGGTGTTTTCCAGGTAGTAAACTCTCCTTAACAAGAACAGAAAGAAAAAAAAATACAAATACAAGTAAACCCAAAACTTAAAGTACAATACAAGCTAAAGCAAAAACACACGGGAACACACCCACATGCAGACACATGCAGGCAGACACACACATGCAGACACACAGATGGACACACGTGCAGACACATGCAGGCAGGCACATACAGGAAGACACACAGGTGGAGACTCATGTGCACATAGAGACAGACACACAGGTGTACACACATGCAGGCACACAGATGGACATACATGGGTGAACACACACGTAGACACATGCAGATACATGCAGGGACACACCCAAAACCACCGGTGCAGGTAGTGCAGAGATGAGGGCCAAACTGGTGTGTCTGATGGCAGCGTTGTCAAGAGCAGTCGCTCTCTTGACACACACATGCAAGCATGCACGCGTGCACACATGCATACACATGCACGTGTGAAAGGAGATAAAGTGTGAAGATGATTGAAAGATGACAAGTATTTGTTGCCCTGTTTTGTTTCTATCTTTGGGTTTGTTTTGTTCTCCCCAGGCCATGGGCAGTGGACAGTGGGCAGGGGGCAGTGGGGAGGGACTAGAGGGTGGGGACAGTGGGTGGGAAGGGAGGGCAGGGTTTGAGCACATCTCTTGAGAGCCTTGGGCTCTTCCTGGCTGGCAATATTAGCATACTCATCTGCTTTTAGGGGGGGCATTAGGAAGGGGAAAGTGTTGACTTTAGGGAGGGGGAGGTTTCTTAGTGTGAGTGGTTAAAGGTGGTGAGTATCTCTCTGCCCCCTGCCTCAAAGACAGGAAACCCTATTCTGAGTGTGTTACCCAAAAGGTTTCGGTTTAGAGTTGGGCTTTGTTGTGCCCCCATAACTGTATTTTAAGGTGATTTGACTAAACAAATGTTTATAGGGGGAAAAAAAACCAACCAAGCACATGTACACATTTAAAACAATAACAACAACAAAACAAACAGAAAAAGTACAGCTTTTCTGTGGGTATCTCAAGCACAGTCCTGCTATGGTGTCAAACTTCGAAGTTGCCAATCCAGGAAACTAACCTTTCCAGCTAACCAAACTCTACCCAAGGGCAAGGGCAAAGCTAATGTGGCGCATTCCCCCGCCTTGGAATGATTGCACAAACCCAGGTCCCCCACCACAGAAGGGCACCCTCCTACCCCAAGGGCACCCTCCAGACAATTGTGTTAGGATGAGAGGTAGGTGGGAGCAGAGAGGGGAGAATCAGGCAAAAGTGGGGAGGAGAGATGGGGTAAAAGTAGTTCCTGCTGCTTGTTTTCCACCTGAAAAAGGCAGTTCAGACTTACCTCCATGCCCAGAAAATTGATGTATTACCTGCTCCTCCCCATACAGCCAGATGGTCCTGGTTGTCTGAGGCTGGTGGCCAGGCCACTGGGGTCCCTAAGAGCCTACGTGGCAGCCTAAGGGACCCTTGACCATGCCAGTCGCTACCAAGACTTGGGATTAACTGATCTACAGAGTTTCTTCTTCAATGCACAATGGCTGAGTCATCTATGGGTATTAACGGGACACTGTCAAGTACTTTTTTAACTAGTTTTTAGGGTTTTTTTTAACTCTCCATTGTTTGTAATATTCTCTTAAAAGCTTGAAAATAAAATTTCTTTCCCTACCACTAGTGTCCTTTTCCATTTGGCATACATGATCTTCTCCTCTCTAGTTCCCATATGGCATAAACACAAGACCTTGGGCAAGTCACTTAACCTGTCTACCTCAGTTTCCTCAACTGTAAAATGGGGCTAATAATAGCTTCTATCTCCTAGGGTTGTTGTGAGGATCAAATGAGAAAATATTTGTAAGACATTTATTACATTGCCTGGCATACAGTAGGCTCAATATAAATCTTTGTTACTACTACTACTACTACTATCACGATTGCCTTCTTTTGGATGATATCCAACTTATCAATGTCTTTCCTAAACAATGGCATTCCTAACCAAACACAATACTTGTGATATAATTTGACCAGGGCAGAATATGGTAGAGGTATCACATTCTTATTCTCAGAAGTCATGGGTCTTTTAACATAGCTAACTCTGTTTGCCTCAGTTTCCTCATCTGTAAAATGAGCTGGAGAAGGAAACAGTAAACCACTCCAGTATCTTTGCCAAGAAAACCCCAAATGGGGTCAGAAAGTGTTGGACATGACTGAAATGACTGAACAACAAAAAAGATTCCACTAGTTTTATGGGGTGCCTTATCACTTTGTTGCTTATATTTTAATTGCAGTTCATTAAAATTCCCAAATCTTGTTCAAGCAACCTTCTATTTAACCATACCTCTTCCTTCTTGTGAAATCGATTTTTCTCAAACCCAAGTGTGAGACTTTATGTTTATCTCTATTAAAGTTTCCTTTTATTATATTTAGTTCAGGATTTTATCCTGTAGAGATCTTTTCAGATCCTGGCTCTCTCACATACTATGTTAGCTCTCCTTCCCAGCTTGGTCTCATCTGCAGATTGGATGGGTGCCATCAAAGCCTTTGTCCAAGTCATTGATAAAAAGGTTAAGTGGCGCAGGGAGGACTAAGCAGGGATCTCTGGGATCCTGCAGTGGAAACCTTCTGCCAACTTGGCTTCAAACCATTATTGACTGTTCTTTGAGTCTAGTCATTCAATCAGTTCTGAATGCACCTAATTAGAAGACTGTCATCTAGTCCATATCTCTCCATTTTTTCCCAGAAGAGTAAGATGAGATACTTTGGTGAACGCTTTGTTAAAATCTATGGCTATAGTTTGCAAAACTCCATCTACACCCAGCACCTCCCTGATTTATTTGTTTAATGATCCTATCAAAAAAGGAAATGTGGTTAGTCTGGCATGATCTTTTCTAGATGAAGGAAGCCATGCTAATTTTTGGTGGGGATGATCACTGCTTCTTTTTTCTAGATTTTCATTAATCACCTCTATAATCATCTCTTCTAGAATTTTGCTAGGAATGGAAGTCAAGCTCATAGGATCCTATTATAGTTTGCAGCCCTATTGTCTTCCCTTTTTTAAAGAACTGGGACAAATTTGCCCTTTTCTAGTCCTAAAGTACTTCTCTTGTTCTCTATCATCTTTCAAATATCATCCATAGCTGCTCAGTGATCACCTCAGCTAGTTCTTTAAAGACTCAAGATTTCAGTTGATCTGGGCCTCCTGATGTGAATTCACCATAGGCATCTAGGAACTGTCTTACTTTCTTCGTCCTAATCTTTGGCCTCAATTCTCTATGAACCATTCTTGTTCTGTCCTTTCTGGTATGAAGATCATTCTCCTTGTAGAACTGAACAACTCTGCCTTACCTCTGCTTTTAATTATCACTCTCTTATCCACTTCTTGTGACTGTCTTTTCTCTTCTCCTACCCTACTCTTTTCCCCAATATAAGTTCAAAAACAAACAAACTCTGTGGTCCTTAGCTTTCTTTGCCAGCCTCAACTCATTCTGAGCTTTAAATTTTCTGATAGTATTATTACTGCACTGTACATACATTCTGTCCTAATCCTCTGTTTCCATCTTTTGTCCATGCTTAAAAAAAACCCCTCTAAGTTGGTTGGTGGATTCTTTGTGCATCTACATTAGACTCTTCAGACAAATCTGATTTTTCTTTTTTGTCAGAATTGTTTTCCTTTGTTTCTTCAGAATTTTATTCTTAAGAGTTTTCCATGGACTGACATCTGTAGAATTTTGTCCTTCCTGTGAACCCTTTGAAATCTGCTCTTCCAAAACCCAGGATGCATGTCTGGCTATTCCTGACTTTCCTTTCCTCTATCATGAACTCCAACAGGGAGTGGGCGCCTCATCCCCAATGAGTTCTCATCATTTCTACCCTAGAAACCAATTCTTCCCTGTTAGTGAAAATCATACCCAGAACATAATTTCCACTTGCCAGTTTCTCTACCCTGTGAAGGATGAAATCATCATTAAGGCAAGTCAAGAAGTCATTTGCTGCTCTGATTTTGGCATAAAGAAAACTCTAGCAGATGTCTGGTTAGCTGAAGTCCTAAACATAACTTCATCAAGATTACATGCCAGACTTCTGATCTATTTCCCAAATTCCTCCACTATTTTCTTTCTGTCCAGGTGGTCTGTAGCATACTCCACTTAAAAATCTCTTCTACTTTTCCCTCTGTTGCTCTTCATCCAACCATTTTCCACCATACTTACCCCTCTGGTTCCTGGATTTCCTCATATGTAACTTCTTGGTATATAATGCTACCTTACCCCACACCTATCTGGTTCCTCCTGAATCAGAATCATCTGTACAGAACCATATACCAGTTATAGCTTTCATTGTACCTAGTCTAAGTATACTTGAATAAAAAATTTCATGCTTTTGTTAGAACTTCTAGTTTGTTTTGTTTGTTGCCTAAACTGTTGGCATTTGTGGACAGATATTTTGAGGACAGGGCTGTTACTATGGGCCCCTTTCCTGGATTCTTATAATTCTTCCTTCTTTGTAGCTACTTTCTATGGTATTTTAGTTTGGTAGATATACATAGGCAGTCTTCTTCCTCACTCATCCATTTTAATTTAAAGTGCTTTTGATTAGATTCACAAGATACCAGGGAAATAGATTCTTACTAGCCTTTGTTAGGTACACATCATCACAGGCCAGGAATCTGTCATTCCCGTATTTTAAGCCATGATCCAGAAATCCAAATACTACCCTTAGGAACATCTCCTTAACCAGTTAATCACTTCCTGAATCAATATTTCTCTTTTGTATTCTTTGCCTGCAATGTGCAGCAAAAATAACACTTGTGCCTCTGTGATCTTCAGTTTCTTGTCTAAGATTTGATAATCTTTGACAATGCTTTCTACGTTCCCTCCAGCATCATCAACTGAGCCTAGGTGGAACATCGATGTTGATAGAAATCATCCATTTTGACAAGTTTGAGTAGATTTTCTGCACTGTCTTGGATACCCATCCCAGGAAGAAAATAGATGTTTCTACTATTGTCTTTGGGTCAATATTATCGTTGAGTATGGAGTCACCAACCAGCATACTCTTTTCTTTTTCTTCTGACCCTTACTGGATGATCCCACCTGACGCCTTCTGTAACTCTATCATTCCTCAAAAGACAAGTGTCTGTATCTTCATCAGTGTATCCACCTTCCTCCTCTTTAGAAAAAAATCTCATTTTTTTTTTACTTCCAAGTGTAGAGTTGTTCTTTTCCATCCTTTTCTTCTCTGATATTCTTCTACTCTCCAACCTCCTGGCATGTTTCCCCTCTGCCATTTTAGATGTTCTTTGATCCTCTTGCCCTTCTCTTCTAAGACTGGAATGAGCCTGTAACATTGGCCATGGCAGAAATACAAACATAGCACAGTGAATACAAGTCACTATGGAATTATCCCTGTTTTCTGTAGTAGTTGAGATTCTCAGCTTTGTTTTCAGAATTGCTTATGGATATTTACTTCTTGCCTCTTAGGCACAACAGTAAGACATTTAAAAGCTTTATTACTTCTTAACAACTTGCCAACCCCACCAACTTCCTTTCTCTTTGCTCAACAACTTGACACCCCCCCCAACAATTTGCCATAACTTTCTTGTTGACCTCGCAGTTTATGAATTTATTTTACTTATCAACTTTATCAATTTGTTTTATTTACCAATTTACTTGCAAGTATTTTTTTTTAATTTACTTTTTCTTGCTGCTTATCATGCCAACTAACTTTTTTCCCTTGAGTGCTTCTCTTCAGGTCCTTTTTCCTCAAACCTTTTCCTCCTTCAGATTAAACACTTCTCCATCATGCAAACATTGATTCAACGACACAAAAACTTGAACATCTCTTCCCTCATTTGCTTCACCCCACTCTCCTCCCCACACAAACAACCCTTAGAAGCAAAGAGAAAAGGGCTATTTTTCATGGAATTCTTCTGCAGGTTCAGATAGGTTGGGCCTAACCTGTCTCATTTCTAGACCCAGCTTCTCTTTCCCAAAGTATCACACATGCCCTTTAGCCAGCCCAGTGAGGAAAGAAGAAGCTGCTGAGAAAAAAAAAAACTCCTAATGAAGTGAGTGAGCCCCCATAATAGTAATTAGTCTTAGGGTCTTCCCAGCACCCAAATACCAGAGCCTTGAGGGGGCTCCCCTACTTCACTAGATGTGGAATCCAAAGGCATGTGCTGAAATACCTAAGCATAGAATCTGATGTAAAACAAGCCTCAGTAAAGTCTCCTAAAAATGGAGGAAGAGTGGAAAGTAAAGGATAGTAAAGATAAAGGCAGGCTTACTGACCCACCAGGCTCCATCTTCCTTTAGCAATTCATAGAGGCAAATACTCCAAAGACAGGTTAGCCAAGCATCCTTTCCATACAGTTAAATTTTGGTCTCCACCAATGATCAGATGAGATGATATGTGTAACATATTTCATAAATCCTTTTAAAAACACTATGTAAAAAGTAGCATTTAATTTGTTAGCTAGTTTGATATAATGAGCATTGGACTTGGGGACAGGAAAGATGTGACTCTGGAGCCTGACTCCAGTCCTTACTAACCACAGAGATAGAGATAGGGACAAGGAACTCATTGACAAAGGAAACTCCCAAATGAGGAACTCCCTCAACCAGTGCAGGGGAGTATCTTCTCTGAAACTTAGTCTTAGAGAGTTTCCTAGAGTTTCCTAGACTAAATGACTTGTCCAGGGTCATACAGCCAGTAGGTGTCAGAAGTGAGACTTGCACCAAGGTTTGTGTTTGTTTGTTTGACTTCTCGAGCACCTCTCCATCCATTATGCCATGCTGGCCAAAGGCAAGTTGTTTAAGCTCTTTGAGTTTCAGTCTCCTTATTGGTAAAACAGGACAATCTGCATTACTTGGTTCACAGGGTTATTGTGAGGCTCACATGAGGTGAAGTATATAAAGCACTTTGTAAACATTAATTAGTGAAAGCACAGATCCAGTCTTTGTCCTTATATTGAAATGCTGTCCAGGTCATTCCAAAGTCTTCCTAATTTGGGAATTTGGACAGCTAGGTGATGCAGCTGATAGAACGTCAGACCTACCTGTGTGACCCTAGACAAGTCACTTAACCCTGTTTGCCTCAGTTTCCTCATCTACAAAATGAGCTGGAGAAGGAAATGGCAAACTACTCCAGTATCTTTGCTAAAAAAACAACCCCAAATGGGGTTGCAAAGAGTTGGACATGACTGAACAACAACAAAGAAACTAAACTTAAAACTGCATTCAAATTTTGGAATACCCTGATAAATACCAACCATTATTATTTATCTAAGCTTTTCTCTAGCAAGAAAAAAGCATACTATGTGCATAAAAATGTAAAAAGGGAGATTCTTTAAGTGATCTATCTAGATGAAGCCACTGGCTCCTGGTACCCTAGCCCCATTACTATCAAAATCATGAATATACCTTTCTTCCAGGGAGGAATGAAAATGTTTATTGTAAGATTATCACCATCACCACCATCTTCATCTTCATTATCATCATCATCATCATTATTATCAGTTGTTATTGTTATAGTGGTAGTGGTAATAGCAGTGGTAGTGGTGGTAGTAGTAGTAGTAGTAGTAGTAGTAGTAGTGTGGTGGTGGTGGTGGTGGTGGTGGTGGTGGTGGTGGTAGTAGTAGCAGCAGCAGCAAAAGCAGCAACAACAACGATAACCTTCTCCCTTCCATTATCTTACAAGAAAGTGGAATGGAAACACACTGACCAATTGACTATAGCATGGGGAGGGGAGAAGATTTGATTGGCATGAACTGGATATAACATGCCAAGGTTTTGCTCAGTAAGGAACCTTGCAGTGGTGATAATTCTGGTCAAAACATTTCTGGTGCAAATCATTTATTCCTAAGAGGTGTGTGTGTGTGTGTGTGTGTGTGTGTGTGTGTGTGTGTTATATGATAGGTTGGACCTCTTTAAAATGATAAATTATTGGGGTCTATTTTGACATACTCGGGTTCCTATGTGCCTTCCTTTCTACTCTCAGCTCAGATGCTTCATGTGTCCTTATAATACTGCATAATCACAATCAAAACTTCTTAGATGGAAAAACATGTTAAACTCATAGAATTTTAAAATCTCAGGGTTGAAGGAAACACAAAGGTCATCTGGTCTTATCTCTACCCGAACAGAGATTTCTCGTAAAACTTCACCAACAAGGAGCCTTTGCTTGAAAACCTCCAGGATGAGAAAGCCCATTACTTCTTGCTATATTTTTAGGTAGCTCTAATTGTTAAGTTTTTCCTTACATTGAACCTAAATCTGCCTCTCTGTGAACTATAACAATTTCCCTCAGCTCTACTCTCTGGGGCAAGGAATAGCAATAACAACAATAACAATCATAGTAATAGACATGTATAAGACATTATTAGAGCCTTTGTCAAAAGCTTCCTGAAATCCAGGCATACTCTGTCTCTAGCTTTCCCCTGATAGTGGTCTTGTAATCTTGTCGAAGAAAAAAAGAAAGTGAGGTTAGTTTGGCATGGCCTTAGCTATCAATGAAATCATTTTGGGGCTTAGCGATTGCCATTTCTCCTCCTTTCTAAACACTCACAAATCATGCTTTTCTACTTCATAATTTTGCCAAGACACAATATCAATGTCCTGGCCTAGAGTTTGATTATACATTTTGCCATTTTTTGAAATTTGGGAGAATTTTTGCTTCTCTCCTCCGTATAGCATCAGTCCCATTCCCCATGAATTTTCAAAGGTCACCGACAAGACCTAGATGATCAAAACTGACAGTTCTTTCAGAACTTAGGCTTGGTAACTTGAACCTGCTGGGAGTGGCTAAATAGTCTCTTACCATCTATCTGCTTACATTGGGTCAAGTTGTCTGTTTTTACTCTATTCTTCCCCCTCCAAAGATTCTGAGAGGAAATATTATATAGTGGAGAGAGTGTTGGACTACAAGTCAGAAGTCAGAAGACTGTGATTCAAATACCTCTTCAGACACTTCTAGCTGTATGATCATGGGCAAGTTATTTAAGCTCTCAGAGACTCAATTTTTCTATCTGTAAAATAGAGATAACAATGCTGGCACCATAGGTATTTCACCTTCATCTTGAGTCTTCCCTGTCCCAGCAGCTCATTCAAGGTTTATAACTTCTGGTAAGCCAGAGGCAAAGGTTGGGCTCATTACCCTGGTGGTGGTCACCTTTTCCCCTGAGAAGTTCTTTCTGAGATCATCTGCTATTTGACAACTAGCAGCCAGACCCAGGAATTTCTGATCAATTAAACTCATGAAGTTGCCACCAAGGCTAGAAAACATGTCTCAGGACCCCTATTCTGTCACCTATGCTCAGAGAAAGAAATATAAAGCAGAAGAGGCAGCCAGAGATTTGAAACCCAGCCTTGAGCTCAACTAAGCTAGTATATGTGCAGAGTGTTGCCATTGCTTCTGGGAGGGAGGGCAGGTAGTGGGTAGGGATATGTGTAGTTCAAAGTGTCCTGATGTTCAGGACCTCATGACCTTAAGAAATGGTGAGAGTGATGGTTGACATTGTCTTGCATCCAGTAGGCATCTTTTCCTGCTTATTGATATGGTATCCCCATCACAGGGCTGAACCAAGGTCCTCTGTGACCTCCTTGAAGGCCAGATCACATGTCATTGGAAGCAGCTTGAGCGTGAAGCCACCAGAAGTGGACAGGGAACATACTCAACCCCTTGGCAAATGTCTCAGCCATAGTAGATGAGAAGCTTCCATAATTACTTTCATTACAAGTGCAGTCTATGTCTGATGAACCCTTATTTCAAGCTTGGTCTAAAAGTCTTAACCAGCCAATTCCCAAATTCTCCTTTCTTATCATCTCATCTCATCTCCTATTTTTAATTAATAGCAGTAATGAAAATACTACCTTTGACCTTAACATAATCACCCAGTGGTTGTGTCATACTTCAGAGGGTCTTTGATTTTTCCTTGATAGACCCCCTGTCACACTCCCTGAAGCACCTATCTCAAACTTTCTCTTCTCTACTCGTTACTTCCACCACTCCTTTCTTCCCCACTTTCTACCAACAGGGAGCTGCACCTCATACTTTACCAAGAAAATGGAGGCACTCTGTCAGCAGGTCCCTCTTCTCCCCATTTTCCCCCTTCAAATACTCTAAAATCATCCCTCACACTTTCCTTCTTTTCTCTAGTCGTAGAGTAAAAAATGGTCCTTCTACTTGCTAAGGTCATCCATCTACCTGTGCCATTAATCTCATTGACTCCTATCTTCTTTGGGAGTGTACCCCTCCAATTCTCTCATTTTCATTGCAATCTTCAATTGTTCTTTGTCCATTTGTTCCTTCCTTACTGCTGACAACTTTGGGCAACTCTGCCTCACATCCAATTCACATACAAATCAAGATATCACCCATAATATCATTGATCCTCTTAGACAATGCAGGATGAACAACTGCCTAAAAAATGCCTCAAACTATCTCACTTTTTTTAAAAAAAACTATCACATGACTCTTCCATTCCCTAAAATTATTGTCTCATAAGTCTTCCATACCTACGTGCATTGCCAAACTCTTAGAAAAAGTGGTCTATATTTTTTGCCTTCACTCTATCCTTTCCAACCCATTTCTCAACTACTACTGATTGGGCTTCAGATCCCACCACTAACTAAAATTATTGTCTCCAAAGTTACTAATAATTTACCTAAGTCTAATAGCCATTTCTCAGTTCTCATTCTTCTTGACTTCTCTTTAGCTTTTGACACTGCGGATCACTTTCTCATCCCAATTCAGGGATTTTTAACCTGGTAACCCTGGTGTCCATGGAAAGATTTCAGGTGGTCTATGAACTTTGATAGGAAATTTATTTTCACTGATCTTTGGTTTCTTTTGTAAATCCTCTGTATTTTATGTGATGCATTTACAAAGGATATTCTGAGAATGGGTCCATCAGCTTCATCAGACTGCCAGAGGGGTCCATGATACCCCCCAAAAAAACCATTAAAAACTCCCACCTAGACATTCTCTTCTGGCTCTACTCCTGCATGTATGACTACTTCTCAGGCTTTTTTGCTAAATTGTCATTCACACCTCATTCACTATATGTAAGTCCATCCCAGGGCTCTGTCAGTCCTGACTTCTCTCTCTCTACATTCTCTCTCTTGGTTACCTCATCAGCTCCCATGGATTCAATCCCAGTATCAAGGCAGCTGACTTAGAAGTTTACATATCCCACCATAAATCTCTCTTGAGCTCTAATCTCATATCACCTGCCTGATAGATATAGACACTTCAATATTCCAAAGGCATCATACTCAACAAATTCAAAACAGAATTCATCACATCATTCCGCAAGCCCACCACAACTCCAAACTCCTCTTTCTGTCATAGGTACCACCAGCCACCCAGGTTTGCATCTTTGGTGACCTCTTGATTCTTCATTCTCCATCATCCTTATTTCCAATCAGTCTCCAGGTCTTTTCACAGCAGCTTTGGTATCTGTCTCCCCTTCTCCACTCACACAGTCAGCACCCTAATTCATACCCTCATCACCCCTTACCTTCAGTCTGTCCTCTCTCCAATCTATTCTCTACGTCAGTGGTGTCAAACTCAAATAGAAACGGAGGCCATGAATTGCTGCATATTGACTTTATTTTAAAAGGTAATGTCATCTATGTTTTATTGTACTTTTATTTATCTTGTTAAATATTTCCCAATTACATCTTAATCTGATTGGGCTGCATTGGACAGTGTTGTGGACAGCAAGGGCCTGTGAGCCTCGTGTTTGACACTTTTGCTCCACATAGCTGCCAAATTGATATCTTAAAGCACTGTTTCGACCATCATATCACTCTTCTTTTCAAAAACCTTCAGTAGTTTCTGATTATCACTAGAAAAAAAATTGCAAGCTCCCCATCTATCATTTAAAGCTTTTCACAATCTGGCTCTAACTAATCTTTCCAAGACACATTATTCCCTGTCATGTTCTCTTAGGTTGAGAGAGACTGGTCTGCCTACTGTTCCCCATAGAGGGCTTTCCTCTTTGTGTCTTTGCACAAGTTTTCCCGAGGCCTGGAAGTGTCTCTCGTTCATCTTTTTCTCTTAGAATCTCTCTCTTCCTCTACAGCCCATTTCAGGCACTCTCACCTGCAGTGTTCCTCTCCTGATATCCGAAGGTGTTAGAGTTTAGTCTCCTCTCCTCCAAAACTGTTGTGGTTGTTCAGTTGTTTCAATCGTGTCCAACTCATTGTGGCTCCATTTGGTTTTTGTTTGTTTGTTATGCTTTGTTTTGTTTTGGCAAAGACACTGGAGCGGTTTGCCACTTCCTTCGCCAGCTCATTTTACAGATGAGGAACTAAGGCAAACAGTTGTTAAGTGACTTGTCCAAGGTCACACGGCATTGTAAGTGTCTGAGGCCAATTTGGACTCACAAAGAGTAGTCTTCCTGACTTGAGGACTGGTGCTCTATCCATTGCACCAGCTAGCTGCCCAAAATACTTTGTATTCACTCTGTATATACTTTTCAGGAGAGACAGCAAGGTGTGGTTATTGGAAAGCCAGCCTTGCAGCTGGAAGATGTGGGTTCAAGTCCTATCTCTGACATGTACTGGCTTTGGGACCCTGGGCAAGTCTCTCATGCTCTGGACAACTCTCTAAGGCCATATGTTGCAGAGAAATTACCAAACTGCTTTGGTAGAGGGATTTCCTATAACAATTAAATCACAGGTCCAGTCCTATCTCTATATTTCATATATACTTATTCCTACTTATCTGAGACCTGTTGCTTCTCTCCTTTCTCCTCCTCCCCACTCTCTACCTGCACAGTAAGTTGTGAGCTCCTTGAAGTCAGGGACTGTTTCATTTTTACCTTCGTATCTCCACACAATGCCTAGATAGTATGTGCTATTCAGTAGGTGCTCAATAAATGTTTATTAAATTCAATTGTTGAGGCTACTATACTTCTTTCAAGATTACAATGAGTGTTGCTCTTCAGTTGTGTCCGACTCTTTGTGACTCCATTTGGGGTTTGCTTGGCAAAGATACTGGAGTGGATTGTCAATTCCTTCTCCAGTGGTTCAAGGCAGATTTAAATGACTTGCCTAGAGTTACACAGCTAGATTTGAACTGAGGTTCAGATGACTCTGGCCCAAGCACTCTATCCACTAAACCACCTCATTGCCTCTTTACAATGTTGCCCAGTGGCTATAACTAGAATATATGTTGGGAATATGCAGTAAGTCTCCTTCTCACACACATAAACTTTCTTCTTGTCATAGATAGCTTCAGAGTAGGTAACAGCTGTGACGATAAGGTGCCCAGGCTGAGAACAGCTCATGGGCACTTGTAGTAACTAATTATCCCCCAGGCAGTGAGTGGTCAGGTTATTCTCCTTACATTGGTAATCAATGGTGTAGGTGTGTTGGAAGCCATTCCTTAAGAGTTTAGGAAGGAGTATGGAGCAGCTGAAGGACAACTAGGTGGCGAAATGGATAGGAATGCCCAGCCTGGAATCAGGAAGACTCATCTTCCTGAGTTCAAATCTGGCCTCAGACACTTACTAGCTGTGTGACCCTGGGCAAGTCACTTCACCTGTTTGCCTCAGTTTCATCATCTGTAAAATGAGCTGGAGAAGGAAATGGCAAATCACTCCAGGATCCTTGCAAAAAAAACTCCAGATGGGGTCATGAAGAGTCGAATATGCCTGAAATGGATTGAACTGTCATCATGGAACAGTTGTGGAGTACATAAAGAGAAAGGGAATAGAATCAAAATGAGGAGAGTGATTAAAGTGGCATCATTTTGTGGAAGTTGAGAGAATGTGGTCTAGAATGTTTGTCTTGGGGGGATCTCTGGGGGTTAATCCTGCCAACTGGCTAATTTAGGAATAGTATTCAGTTGCAGTCCTCATAGAAAGACTTAAGGAATTCTTACATCACTTCAAATAGTTCAGAGGGAAGATAGAGAAAGGTAAGTTCAGAAGTCCAGTGCCTCTTCTTAGACCACTGGCATCAATGCTGCTAGGGTCCACAGCAGCCATCCATGCCCACAAGATAACTATATTTCAATATAATTGATTTCTTTGGTAATGCTATGCATTTTATTTTGTTTTATTTATTATTCTGGAAAAAGCCCCATCAGTTTCATTAGATTTCTGAAGGGCTCCATGATGCAAAAAGAGGTTACGAACCTCTGGACCAGAGTCACAATATGGTGGCTCCAACCTACCTTTCCAGATTCATTTCACATTATTCTCTGTCATCTTAATCTCAAAATAAAGAAGGAATTCCAAGACTCCTTGAGACTATTCAATTCCTACTTCATTCTTCTTTTTTGCTTAGAAAAGGTAACCTCTTCTCAGTCACCTTATCACATCCTGGAAAAACACATTTCATGTATCAGACTCTCCTACCCAAGGGTTGACCTCTGACTCAGGGTTGTTGCATTATCATGAACACAAGCCCCAGCTTTTCAGTGCTGACACTTTGGTGTGGGGCCTCTGCTTAGCCACCAAAGGTCCAATGGAACCAAGGAGTCCATTGCTCACTACTCAGGAACAGGTCATCCAAGGCTTTCCCTCCACAAGTATTAACAAAAGTACACCTATTGTTATCACCAGAGCAAAGATATCTAATAACTACTTTAATTTCAATTTAAAAATATTTATTGAGTGTCCACTATGTACGAGGGGTACAAAGACAAAAATGAAATAATCCCTACCCTCAAGAAGCTTATATTCTCTTGGGTAGAGAAATACATGTAAAGAGGTAAGTAAATACGAAATAATTTGAGGCAGAGGGGAAAGCACTAACAAATAAATGGGGGTAGAGGTGGAAGGAGGTGTCAGGAAAATTGTCTCAGAAGAAGTGGCAGCTGAGGAAATAGAGACGGAGTAGAGACAGGAGCACATTTCAGGGATGGTGGGTGGGAGGTGGACACCAAATTTAGGGAATATCAGCTATTGTTGGTACCCCAGTTTGGCTGAAAAGTAGACTGTACCTAAACACATGACAAAAATAATGTAAAACAAATCTGGAAAGGTAGGCTGGAGCCAGCACATCGCGACTCTAGTCCAGGGGTTCTTAACTTTTTTATGTGTCTTGGACTGTTTTGGAAGTCAGGAAAACCTCTGGATCTCTTCTCAGAATAACAAATAAGACAAAATAAAATGCATAGCATTACAAAAAAAACCCCAATTATATTGAAATACAGTTATCAAACTATTTTTAAAACCGAGTTTACACATGCCAGGTTAAGAAGCCCTGTTCTGGTCTGCCTCTATGACCACACATTTATGATTCATAACTGCCTCAAGCGTCTTTCCTAAGAATAAGCCCATGCCTTGAATTAAATCTCTACATATCTAGCCCTGGAGCATTTGCTCACTGCTTATGCCTACATGCTTGTCCACAAGCCTGGAAGGGCTCTCTACTGGAGGCCGAGCTGTCTGCCACTGTGATTTCTGATTAATTTGCTGGTCTTCCCCTAGAAATTTAGAGGTTAGAAACACCCTCTGACTTGCTTCTTTAGGTTGATCAAGGCATGCAATTAGTTGTGTAGGATCACAGATTGACCTGTCTTCACCTTGTGTAAAGGAGGTGGCCAACAGAAACAATGCAGAGAATTCAAGCTGATTCTAAGCTGTCAGTACTCATTTTCTGCGTTGATGGGGAAGTCCAACTGTCATTCCAGGAGGCAGGCATCATGCTCTCCTGTCTGCACTATATGTACCACACCTAGGAACTATTCATGTGGAAGCATCAATGAGAAACTACATCTGGTGGCCGGGAAATTATTCAGGTAATGAAAAGATGGCACAGGAGGGTAATGTATGTCAGCCTTCTTGGCATACCTGACAAAAGTCTTTATCTTTACATGTGATATGGCCAAAAAGATTTGGTCAAGCATCCAAGTGGATTTTACAGCACTATTCTAGGATAAGAACTTCTTGACTGGTAGACTTCTCTGAATGATCCAAAGTGTTCCTCCTCCCATCTTAAAACTGTGTTACAATACCCATGAGGCTAGGCTGGTAATTTGTAGCACTGTTCCTGCAATTAGGGAGACATTGCAGGTCATCACATTGCAGGGGAGAGAAGAGGAAGAAGGCAGCAGCTGTTGCCAACAGGTCTAACAAGAATACAGTTTCTAACCCATTCTGATGTTGCCTGTAGGGAAAAGATAAAAGCAGGGAGAACTAGGTCTCTAAACTGATATTTAGACCCGCCTATTATGTTACAGGAAGGCAGCTAAGTGGTTCAGTGGGTAAGAGTGCCAGGCCTGGAGTCATCTTCCTGAGTTCAAATCTGGCCCCAGACCCCAGACACTTACTAGATGTGTGACCCTGGACAAGTCACTTAATCTCCATTTGCCTCAGTTTTCTCATCTGTAAAATGAGCTGGAGAAGGAAATTGCAAACCGTTCCAGTATCTTTGCCAAGATGGGGGCATGGAGAGTCAGACATGACTGAAATGACTGAACAACAACAATATTATGCTGTGGGGGCAGAGCTATGTGGGTTTGAAAGAGAGAAAATCTAGAGAACCAGTTGAGACCTCATATTGTCAGAACCATGAAAATCTAGGCATCTTCTCTTTTGGTTAATGTTTCCCTGTATTGGGTGTGTCCCTGAGAAAGTCCTAGAGTACACTCAGTGAATATTGATGACCTTGTGTCATAAGGTCAGCCACAGCTATATCCTTGACAAAATCTTCTAAGGCAGGAATTCTCAACCTAGAGTCCATGAGCTTGATATACATACATACATACTACATACATACATACATACATACATATGTACATACATACATATACACACACATACTGATATACACATATAAGTATATGCATGTATGTATGTGTGTATATACATACATATATTTTTGATAAGTGTATTCCAGTATAATTGGTTTCCTTTGTAGTCCCATGTATTTTATTTTGTGCATTTAGACACATTATTCTAAGAACGGATCCAGACTGCAAAGACATCTATAACACAAAAAAGGTTTCGGAATCCTTGTTCTACCTTTCATTTTCACCCATGTGCCTGAGTCAGAGGTCACAGGATGCTTGTGATGAGCAGGTGTGAAACTCTGACAAATATATGGGTTGCCAGGCACTTCTAAACTCTGACTCCGGGTCTGCATTTACCTCAATTGAGCCTAAAGTTTTTGTCTAAAGGAATCTTATCTGAGCTGTCACTATTCCAGACCTTATCACCCTTGAGCTAATGGTCAGGCTAAAAGGATGGGATTGAAAGGATGCCCTGAAGCAGATCTCGGAGAAGATTGGCCAGTAGGACTACTCAGATTTCTTATCACTCAACCACAACAGGAATCAGCCCAATGGAGAAATATCGTAAGACTTTTCTTGACAATTTCTACCAAGACTTATTTGAGAGTTGCAAGCCTAAAAAGAATGCATTCTAGATAATGCAGTGTCTTTGATATAAGTGACACAGTGGATAGAGTGCTGGCCTGTGAGTCAGAAGGAACTGAGTTCAGATCCAGCTTTAGACACTTACTAGCTATATGATCCTGTCACTTCACCCTGTTTGCCTCAGTTTCCTCATCTACAAAATGAGCTGGAGAAAGAAATGGCAAACCACTCTGGTATCTTTGCCAAGAAAACCCCAAATGGGGTCATGGAGACTCAGATATGTCTAATCAACAACTCTCTCTACACACACACACACACACACATAAAGCACAATATACATATATATTACATGTATGTATATAGTATGTGTATATATGCATACATGTATATATTTCATTCAACAAACATTTTAAAGGACCTACTATGTGCCAGCGACTCTACTTGGTTCTAGGGATACAAAGACAAAAAACAAAATGATTCCTGAAATTCAAGAACCTATAATAGGTAGACTAGGAGAGGCCACAAAACATGTACCCAGTAATCTCCAGGGGAGAGTACGCTATCCATTAGGGGGATCAGGATAGACTTCCTGTAGAAGGGGGCACTTGAACTGAGCTTTGAAGGAAGCTAGGGGCCCTCTGGGGCATCAAGGGGGAGAAGGAGGGCTTCTTTAAAGACATGGAAGTGAGATGGAAGATCTCTGATGAGACCAGCAAGAAGAATGCAATATATCTCTTGCCATACATTACCTTGGAGTCCAGAAAGAAACTCAAAATCACTGAGAAGGAGCCCTGTGAGGGAAGCACAACAGGGCATTCTCTCTCATTTGGCGAGAGCATCGACATTCGGCATAGTGAATTTAGCCATTTTGCCTCCAGAGATTGGTAACACTTGGAGACAGGGCAGAGACATTGGAACCAGGGCAGTGTGGGCTTCTGGAAAGTGAAAGACAAGGCCTGCGACCATCTCATTAATACCTGGCACTGTTCTTGATCCCATACTGTTGTAGACGTTAGATTTATGAGAGGCAGCCTGGGACACACGGGTGTATCCTCTGGTGCCTTCTTATTAAGCCTTAGTCGCTGAACGGGTGTTGCCTCAGTCAACCAGAGACTGTTAAAGACCTTAGTCTGAAAAGACCAAGGTCCCCCATTGCATCCTGGGCCATCTCCAGCTGTCTTGATCTATATCTGGCCACTGGACCCAGATGGCTCTGGAGGAGAAAGTGAGGCTGGTGACTTTGCACAGCCCTCCCTCACTTAAACCCAGTTCACCTGCGTGTCCTGGCATCACTGCCCTGATGTCATGGTCCTCTTTGACAACGAAGGACAAACAAGAGCAACAACAGCAACAAACAGCATTTCAGGGCTGGGATTGCAGAGCCATTTGAATAAAATGAATGAATGAATGAATGAATGAAAAGACATTGTCAAACACAGCAAAGCAAAGCACAGCAAAATTTCAGTGTGGGGAGCTAAATTCCCAAGCTATGAGGGAGTAGCTTCTTCCTGTCCAGTTTGTCTATATAGCCATGAGCAGAACAGGTATTCAAGTTTCTACAGTGACTTTTAAACCAGTTAGCTGATCTTAGAAAAACTGAAACAGGGATAGTTATAACCAGATACAAATTCTGACCATCCTGTGACACAGACCTTGGTTTGTCATGCAGTCATTTCACACTCTTTATGACCCCATTTAGGGTTTTCTCGGCAAAGATACTAGAGTGGTTTGCCATTTCCTCCTCATTTTACAGATGAGGAAACTGAGGCAAACAGGGTTAAGGGACTTGCCCAAGGTCACACAGCTAATAAGTATCTGAGACCAGATTTGAACTCAGGTCTTCTTGATTCCAGGCCTGGTGCTCAATCCACTGCATCACCTAGCTTGCCCCCAGACCTTGCCTATACCTGGGGAGAGGTCCATGGGGAAATGGACAACTTGAAAGGGATTTTTCTTGCTTGTGAGGTTGGAGGAGGGACTGAATGAAAGTCACGTATTGTGACACATACTGATAAAACCTTGATTAGAAACACTTTGAGTCGATACTTTAATGAGATGCAGCTGGAAGGGATGAAACAGGAGTAGCTAGTAGCTGGGGTGGGGAGGGATAATGGGACTGAATCACGGGAATTGATTAGAAGATGCGTTGATAGACACTGCCCTAGAGTCAGATATCAGAACCCAGTATGACCCATTCAGGGGTCCAGGACTCCTCCATAGAAGCCTCCCCATAGACAGCAACAGGTGGCTTGGTTGAGACTAACAGAACCTCTGATTTGGGGTAGTGGTCATTACAGAGGAATGAGAAAAGATGGAAGTGGATGGAGCTTGGAAAGAAGGATGGATGTTGCATCCCTATTCTCTCTAAGACCTTGATTCATTCACAGGGCAGCCAGTAGGCTAGGTTGAACTGGGCAGATATACCAGAAAGGGAGACTTGCCTAATAAAGAGTTTTAGAAGAAAGAGTTTTTGTCAAGATTGAGGCTGAATTCACTGCCACCGTGGCAGCTTTCATGAGATGCCAACATCTTGATGTGGGAGCCCAGAATGAAGATTTTCCTCTAGCTACCCCCAGGATTGAACTCTTGCTATGTAAGCCCAGATCCTGGGGTGCTGGGCCATGGACTGGAAATAAACATTAATTAAGTGCCTACTCCAGAAAAGCACTGTGCTTTGGCATAATGTCCCTGGAGACACCAAGACAGAGACAAAATTTCCTCTGCCCTGAAGGAATGTACTTGCACTGGAAAAATACAGTATGTCCTCAAATAAGTATAGTACAAAGATAATCAAGGAAGGAGAGAATATTAACTGGGCAATTAGGGGAAGGCTTCATGGATGAGATGGCATCTGAGTTGAGTCATAAATTCATGGGGTATGTCTATGTGAAATGTATAGAGTTGGGAAATGGAGTATCAGAGTCAGCCCAAATGTAGCTTTTAAAGGAGTATAATAGTAAATAAGTCTAGGAAGATAGGTGAGAAGGTTGGGAAAGGCTTTAAATGCCAGGCTAGAGATTTTGTATTTTATCCTGAAGGTAGAAGTGATGTGGTTAGACCTGGGCTGTAGGGGGAAAATATTTTGTCAATTTTCAGAGGACACACAGGGAAACCAGCTAGGTGGCTGTTATAGCAGTCCAGTGAAAGTGATTAGGGTTGGGAGCAGCTAGGTGGTGCAGTGGATAGAGTACCGGCCCTGGACTCAGGAGGACCTGAGTTCAAACCCAGCCTCAGACACAAATCACTCACTAGCTGTGTGACCCTGGGCAAATCAACTCAACCCCATTGCCTAGCCAAAAAAAAAAAAAAAGGAAAAAGAAAGTGATTAGGGTCTGCATAAGACTAGGGACTATGTCAATAGAAAGAAGGGGGTGGATGTGAGAGAGGTTGTGGAGAGAGAATTGACAAGATTTGGCAGAAGGAAGAGTAAAGCCTCTGAATCTCTGTAATTCTCTGGTGACATTTTCGAAGTTCCCTGCGTACACTCTCGGAGCCACCTATGCTGGCCATGTCATCTTCCATTCCTGAGCCTTTGCAGTCGTCCCTGGTGCCTGGAATTCTCTCCCTCCTCATCTCTGCTTTTTATTTTCCCTGGCTTCCCTCAGGGCTCAGCACAAATTCCATCTTTGGCTGGAGGTCTTTTCTGGTTGCTGTGGTTGCTAGTGCCTTCTCCTTTCAGGTTACTTCCCCTCTACTCTGAATCTATCTTGTATATAACTGGCTATTTACATGCTCTCTCTGCCATTGGAATACTGCCTTGAAATCACAGCCAAGAGCACAGTGCCCATCATATGTTCAAACCTTAAATACTTGTTGACTGACCAAAGGTAGTTTGAAATTCTCTCATCTGTCTAAAGAGGCAAAGAACACCTAGCTACTTTACAGAGGGACTGTGAGCTTCCCTCGTCTATTCTGGCCATAGTGTCCCTGAATACTCTCTAGATCCAGTCCCTTGAAGCCTCCAAGGGTCTTCTGTTCTTGGTACCAGGTATAAACCTAGGATCTGCTCCAGACAATAGACTGCCCTGGCTGAGAATCACTGTGACAGTGAGCTGTAGCCGGGCACCTTTGAGGTGGAGCTGCCTCTATCATGGGCTCAATGATTGCCCAGAAGATGCTGCGGGCAAAGCTGACAGGTACAGAGCCAGAATTTCTTCTTGAAAGCAATTGTCAGGATTTGGGCTTTTTGTTGTTGTTTTTCGTTTGGTTTTGTTTTTACTTTTTCTTCTTCAACACTCCAATCTCCCCCCTCCCGCCCCACCCCCACCGCCGCCCCAGGGTTTCCAAGTGACTACAGGATAGAGCCTTCTAGCAGCTGTACTTAGAACAGCATTGCTGTCTGCTGTCTCTAGCCCCCAAGAGCCATTTGGCCCTGGAGATGGGTGATAGTCACCTCCCAGCTTGGGGACATGACAGTTGGAGAGGCTCACCAAAGATTCCTGGTCACCTCTGCCAAATGCCTAAAGCTACCTCCAGGCGCCAGTACTGGCTCCCAAGCCTGCCAGACATCACTTGATAAAGCCAGTTAGAGAGAGAGTAACAATACGGAGCTACTGACAATAGTCAAGGTCAGAGTCTCTTTCAGAAAAGCTGTTCTAGTGTAACAGAAAGAACACCAGACTTGGAGCTACAAGATCTGGGTTCAAATTCTGCCTAATGATATGAACCAAGGCAAGTCATCTTATTTTTCTGAGCCTCAGGGTCCTCCTCTGTAAAATGGGAATAATAATATCTCACAAAATTGATGGGAGAAAGATTGGGTAAAGTACTGCAAAAAATGAGCTGTTATTATGAATTGGGGGTCTCTACTGTGACCCAGCCACATGGGAAGCGGTGAGGGCACAAGGCTTGTCAGCTTGTACTGTACAAGTGGCTAGTGCCTTCCCCTTTCAGATTACTTTCCCTCTACTCTGTATATATATCTTGTATATAACTGGTTAATTACATGCTATCTCTTCAATTGGAATATGAGCCCCTTGAAGTCAAGGCCAGTCATTGACTTTGTTTGTGTGCCCAGCAATGACCACAGTGCCCATCATATATCCAGTCCTATTCAGTCAGCACAAGGTGTTTCCCCTTCCATCAGTGAAGACTGACCCTTCTCCAACTTTGCAGACAGTCTCCATGAGTGTCTTCATCATCCTGAAGTCCCCCTGATTACGCTGTGCTCCAAATTTAGCGAGGTTGTTGCTCAGATGACAGATATTCAGTTCATCACTAGGCCTGGGCTTGAAGCATTCTTTTATTTAATTAAATGCATTATTGATGCTCTTTTAAAAAATGTTGTCACTTCCCAAAGACTGTCCACCCCTTTCAGTAGAACACTCCTCTGCAACAAAGAAACAGAGACCTGCAAAATACATCAAAACATCGACACTGACTGGGACAATGTATGCCTCATTCCACACCTGTAGTCCCACACCTCCCTATGAGAGGAAGGAGGCACGCTTCACCATTGACTGGAATTCAAAGCTTTACTAGTTTGATAGGAATCTGCCAAACCTTGCACTCTACTAGCATTTTTGTTATTTTGTGGTTCAGTCCTGTCTGACTCTTCATGACCCTATTTGGTTGTTTGGGTTTTTTTGTTTTGTTTTGTTTGTTTGTTTGTTTTTTGGTGAAAATACTGGAGTGGTTTGCCATTTTCTTCTCTAGCACATTTTACAGTTAAGGAAACTGAGGCAAACAGGGTTAAGTGACTTGCCCAGCTGGGGTCAGACAGCTAGTAAGTGTCTGAGGCCAGATTTGATCTCAGGGAGAGGAGTCTTCCTGACTCTGGTCCTGAGACTCTATCCACTGCACCTAGATGCCCTATTGGCACAGCCTTTAGAAACCCAAAGTCGCCATGACAAGGAACTAGACGAGGACATCAGTAAAGAATTATATAAGGATATGGCAAGACTTATATGGTCTGATGCTGAGTGAAGTGAGCAGAACCAAGAGGACTCTGTACACAATAATAGCCACGTTATGCAATGACTAAGATTGTTAAACTGAACCCTTCTCAGCATTACGAGGATCTAAGACATCTCCAGAGGCCTCGGGATGGAAAATGCTGTCCACATCCAAAGAAAGAACTATGGAAGTCGAATCGCTCTCACTTATTTTTACCTTCTGTTGAGTTTTGTTTCATCTTTCTGATGGTTCCTCCTATTGGTTTTAATTTTTACTTACAACTTTACTAATGTGAAAATATGTGTCATGGGTATGTAAATGTAAAGCCTATATCAGATTGTGCGCCGTCTTGGGGAGGGTGGGGGGGAGGAAGGGGGAGAAAAATTTTCAACTCGAAAGCATATGGAAGTGATTGTTAATAAATCAAAATAAATTAATAAAATAAATACATAAATACATACATAAAAGGAAAAAAAAGAATTATATAAGGATAGAAAGAATGGATAAGAAAAAAGAAAAAAAAATCCATTATCTTTAACTGTCTGAACCAATCGACCATCCCCCAAGACCCAAAGTAGTCCAAGGTAGACACAAACACAATTCAAGGTCTGGTTGGAGTGTAACTACCCAGAGGGAATACAGCCCATTCAAGCCTCATTCATTTTGCGGACCCAGCCTGGTCTTGCCTCATTGACTTTCACTGCTGATTGAGTGAGGCTCATTTGTCTGTTTGTCATAGGTTGCTATGTTTCCTTCATTCCTGTTCATCCTTCACTTCGGCTCTAGCATGTGGTGCCATGATAATCACAATGGCAGGGTGACAAGTCAAGCCAGCGGCAGGTGGAAGCCAGAATGGAGCCAGCCAGATCTGATTCCCTCGGCTCCCCTGTCTGCCTCCTGGACAGGATTGTGTGGTAGGAGAGGAGAAACCAAGAGTAAACACCGTTTTGTTAATAAACACTGTTGACTGAGCAGGTCACAACCACACAGTGGGATTTTGGGTCCCAATGACTTCCTCCTTCTTGCGCCCTTGGGGCCAAATGCCCGTGGAATGGTTTCAAGGTCCGTTACCAGTAGCCTGACCCTGCTCACAATTTGATAATTCGTTTCTCCCAAGCTCTCCTGTCCTTTTTCCAATTTGAAATGACTCCCTATCAATATCACTCCTTCCATTGTCCTCCTCGACTCTTTTTTTTGTTAAAGATTCAGTCTCCCCATCACACACAGGCCAGAAATACAACAAGCATCCCAAGGCTCCATCACAGTACTAATTAGCACAAAAGCTTTAACCTGCTCCTTTTTTCTGACCTTGACTAATTTGCCCCTCTCAGGCAGCTGAGTGGTCCCCTGCTCCAGGAGCTTATCATGGCATGTGGTGCCAGTCTTTCTATAGCCCTACTATAGCTCAGAACTCTTAAACTCAAAGTGATCCGCCAGCCTCAGACTTCCCAAATTGCAAGCACTACATGTGTATATCACCACACTCAGCTCCCCTCATCTGCAAAATTCAGTTTCACGTTCTCTGACGCCTTCCTAAACCAATGACAATTGGCTCTGATCACGCTAATGCTGTCAAAATTCCCTAGCACTACTGTATTGTATGTTATTGTATGTGTGTATTGTATTGTATGTGTTGTATGTTATATCATATATTCCATTGTTGTTTTATATATATATATATATATATATATATATATATATATATATATATATATAAACACTCTATTTATTCATTGTGCCACCTAGCTGCCCGTGTAAAATAATACGTATGTATATAATGATATGCACAACTAGGAGACCCAGTAGATAGTGTTGGGCACAGAGTCAGGAAGACTCATCTTCCTGAGTTCAAATCTGGCCTCAGACATTTTCTAGCTATATGACCCTGGGCAAGTCATTTAACCCTGTTTGCCTCAGTTTCCTTCTCTGTAAAATGAGCTGGAGTGGGAAATAGTAAACCAATCCAGTATCTCTGCCAAGAAAACCTCAAATGAGGTCACAAAAACTTAGGCACAACCGAAATAATTGAATGATTATTTTACATTATATAACATCAATATTGTTTTACATATTACATGTCATATATAATACATGTATGTATTACATAATATAATAGCAATAATTTATATAGTACCTTAAAGTTTGCAAAGCTCTTTACACACATTATCTTATCTGCGCCTCATAACACCCCTGAGAAACAGGTGTTATGGGTATTATCCACACTTTATAGATGAGGAAACTGAGGTTCAGAAAAATTAAGCAATTCACTCATAGTCACTGAGGTAGGTATAGCAGGTATTATTATCCCCACTTTACAGTTAAGGAAGCAAAGTCTTTGAGAAGGTAACTGACTTGTCTGTCCATGGTCACATGACTAGCAAACATCAGAGGTGACATTTGAACCCAGGACTTCCTAACTCTAATTCAGCACTCTAGTCCCTACACTGAATTGCCTCTACTTCACTATAGATAGGTACCTGTTTCAGTTTCTATTGTTTCAGATGTTCTTCTGTGTATGTCATGGTCCCTGGCACCCCATGCCATTAAAAACAAAGGTCACAGCATCTCCACAGTCATCTAGTTGGGTTTGCTATGTGCTTTCCTGTCTCTCCTCATCACCTCACAAAAGGCTATAGGCACCAAAGGATTCAGTTATTCATTTGTGCTCCAATTATGGCACCTGTGACGTGGGTGACTGACTTACAGTTTGGTAGAGGACGTGCTGAATTTTTTAGGCCACACTCCCCAACTCTGTGCCTCAATGCTGTTACCTAAAAAACTGGAAAAACAGCACCTACCCACCTACATGCTTCGTCAGGATTCCATGACAATGAAAGAGTTGTAAAATGACTTGAGATATTTGGAATAAAAAGATTCATCATTGTTTCTAAAAATGATCAATAATGGGAAAATCTTACTTCATTTCAATTACTTTCACGTATGTTCCTTGCTCCTTCTTCCTTGGCTCTGCCATATAACTCTACCTTCTCATGATCGATCACCATTGCATTGCCCTTCCCCTCTTCCTCTTTTTCTTCTTCCTCCTCTCTCATACTTTCCATCTGTTTTATTTTTTGATTCCATACACATATATATTCATGAGGTTATGTAACTATCTCACAATTCTATTTAATCAGTTCCAAATGTATTGTTCCAAGTTCTTTCCTTAGCTAAGTATGTCATTCCCTGAGCACTTGCTCTGTATGTGTGTGTGTGTGTGTTGGTGCAACTGGGATGAGTAAAGTAACTTGAAGAGTAACTAGCAGCCTCTCTAGATCAATTATATTAATGAATTTGGAGACTTCGAAAGAGTCATTGCCAATTATCTGGCTTTTTTTCTAATACCATTATCATAATTGTGAAGGCACCCAAAGGCCTTTTTATTTTAAGTTGGGGCAGATGACTCAAAGGACAGTTGTATTGCTTTTCTGTCTGCATTCAAGAGCCTTCCACGCTAATGGCTCACCCACTGAACTTACAATGAGTATGAGATTGGGGGCAAAGGGGGTGAAGAAGAGGCCTTAATTTTAATTGTAGGGTCAAGGTCAAGACAAGGCCTTCAGGAAGGAAGAGGGATCTATCATAAGACCTCAGACTGGAGGGTTTAGAGCTCAATGAGACCTAAGGGATCGTCTAGCTCTAGTCTAATTTTCTCATTTTACCAGTGAGGAAACTGAGGCCCAGAGAAATGGAGCAACTTGTTCATGTCCTTATAGGTTGAAAACAGCAGAGGTTTGGGTCCAGTTCCTTAGACTCCATATCTCATGATCTTGCCATGATCCCATCCAGAATGGAATTTCTGTGACCTTACGATTCATCTTCAGCTGACTGCTTGCCTACTAGGTTAAGTCCTTGTGCCATAAAATCAATATAAATCAAGTGAAGTGATTCTTATGTAACATGCTTTCCTTTCTATATATAAATCCAGACAATTATGACTACTTAAAGAACAGCCTGTGCCCACGGCCAGACAGAAATCACTTGGGGTCTAAAAGAAATCAGAGATATCATGACTTCAAGAAAGTGTCATCAATTGACTTTTCTTTTCCCATTTTTTCTTTGTCTCCAGACAGTATGGAATGGAGCATGGGATTAGGAGTCAGGAGGCCTGGGTCTAGCCACAGAGTTGCCACTTACTAGCTCTGTAGCCTTGGATCAATTAAGTTGGCTCTCTGGATTGGACAGCTAGGTAGCACAGAGGATAGAATGTTGAGCCTGAATTCAGGAAGACTCTTCATGAATTCAAATCTGGTTGTAGACACTAGCTGTGTCTACCATTAACTCTGTTTGCCTCAGTTTCCTCATCTGTAAAATGAGCTGGAGAAGGAAATGGCAAACAGCTCCAGTATCTTTGCCAAGAAAACCCCAAATGAGGTCACAAAAGGTCTGAAATGACTGAGCAACAACAACTCTGGGCATCAGTTTTCCTTCTTTGCCTTATGTTTCACCAAAATAAAATTGTAGCCATTGACAGACAGATCCCTCTTCAGTACTGCTCTCATCTCATGTCACTCACCAGCTCTCTTCCTTTATCCTTGTCTCACATAAAAAAGCAGTCCTTTCTCCTTGCCAAGGCAAACTCTTCTGTGTACACGAGCGATCCCACTGCATCCCTTTTTCCAGCAAATTCCTCCTCTGTCACCCTCACCTTCTCACTTATCTTCAATCTCTCCCTGTCGAATAAAATAGATGCTTCCCTCCAGCCTACAAACATGCCAATGCCTCCCTCATCCTCGAACATCCTCCCTTGAGCCATGCAATTCTGCTAGCTTATTGTGCTAAATCTCTCCTCCTTTAGGGGAGGGATAACTCCTCAAAAAGGCAGTCTACAATAGGTGCCTTTACTTCCTTTCCTTTCCTTCTCTTCACTTGTAGTTTGGCTTCTGATTTCATCTTTACACTGAAACTGCTTTCTCTAAAGTCACTAATCATCTCCTAATTGCCAAATCTAAGGGCCTTTTCTCAATCCTCATCCTTCTTGACATCTCTGAAGGGTTTCACTGCATCATTACTCTCTTCTCCTCTAGGTTTTTGTGACTGCTCTCTCTTGATTCTCTTTTGATCTGCTGGGTCTTTATCCAGGACATGCCTACTAATTGTAGCTGTCCTCCAAGGCTCTGTCCTGGACCTTCTTCTCTTTTATACTTTTTTATTGGGTAATCTCATCAGCTCCCATGATTTCAGTTATTATCTTTATGCTGATGACTCTCAGATCTGTTTTTCCATTCCTAGCCTCTCCCTGTTGACCTCTCTCACATCTCTGTCTGTTGGATGTTTTGAATTGAATATCATGTAGCCATCTTCAATTCAACATGTTCAAAACTGAACTCATCATCCTTCCCCCAAAACCCTCCCCCTTCCCAAACTTCCCTGGTACTGTCCAAGGTAACACCATCCTCTCAGTTACCTGCTGGACTTAACAACCTCAGTGTTTCCTCAACTTCTCCCACTCCCTCATTTCCCATAACTAATCAGTTGTCAAATCCTGTCATTTCTTCCTTCACAATATCTCCCATACATGCTTCCTTCTCTCCTCTTACATAGCAACTGCTCTGGTACAAGCCTTTATCATTTTACACTTGGAATGTTGCAATAGTCCTCAGGCCTGCCTCGTCTTTCCACTCAGTTCCATCCTCCACTAAGCTGTCAAAATGATCATCCTAAAGTGAAGGTCTAACTATATTGCATGCCTTCCCACCCGCATTCAGTCAACTGCAGGGCCTCCTGTCAAGTCCAGGATTAAATATAAAATTGTCTTTTTGACTTTTAAAGTCCATCATGACCTGGCCTCTTCCTACTTTCTCAGTCTTCCTACATCTTACTCCCCTCCACATACTCTGAGATCCAGTGGCACTGGTCTCCTAGTTGCTCCATTTTTCAACTCCCCAAATTTTCACTAGCTGTCCCTCACTCCTGGAAGTCTCTCCTTCTTCATTTCATCCTCCTGGATTCACTGGCTTCCTTTAGTTCTCAGCTAAAGTCCCATCTTCTGCAAGATGCCTCTCCCAGTTTTCAAGAATCTTAGTGCCTTCCTTTTGAGACTACTGCCAATTTATCCTGTGTTTATCTTCTTTGTACATAGTTTTGGCTGTTATTGTTGGGTTTTTTGGTTTTTGTTTTTGGTGTGTTTCTTCCTCACTAGACTTCGAGCTCTTTGAGACTAGGAATCTTTTGTTTGTTTGTTTTTTAACTGTCTTTGTATCCCCAGCATTTAGCATAATGCCTGGCACATGCTAAGCACTTAATAAATGCTAGCTGATTGACTGACTGATTGTAAAATGGAGACAAGGAAATGGGCCTCACTGTGTTATTATGAGAACTGGATAAGATAATGGATATGAAAATGCATTGAAACTTCAACAGCAATGCAGGAGCTATTCTCAAAGCAAAACCTATCTGAAAGGGACAAGGCAACGGGGAGCAGAGGCTGTCCTGGCCTTAAGTAAGCCCTTCTTACTTAAGTAAGAACTTCTTACTTAAGTAAGAACTTACTGCTGTGAAATAGCTATTGTCAATCTGCAACTGATAGGTGAGATTGTCGAGCCACTTTCAGTGGTCTTTGAAAGATTGTGAAGAATGGGAAAGGAAAAAAGGAAGCAAGGGAGAAAGGAAGGGAGGGAAGGAGAGAGGAAGAAAGGAGGGAAGGAAGAAAGGAAAAAAGGAAGGAAGGAGAGAGGGAGGGACAGAGGGAAGGAAGGACTTGCCAGGGTTACAGGAGAATGCTGCACAAGTACTTTACAGCTAGGTCCAGATGAATACAAATAAATTTCCCTGAAGTGGTCTCATTATTTGAATTTGCATTGCATATTTTAATTGAGCTGTAGTCAATTACCATATTTTATGTAATTATAACTTCAAATACTCTGAATTCTAATACATGAAACCACTTCATGGAACCTTCACATTAATTGGGAGCTAGACTTACCTACATTTTAGCCAAGAATTTGATAGTCTTTCACGTTGTTCTTGTGGATGATACACAGAGATGTGCTTTAGATCAATGGTATCAGACAAATAGGAATGGGGGCCACTAAACTGTACAGAAGGACCCCTGCAGGCCACATATTGACTTGAAAACCATATATTAACATTACCTACGTTCTATTGTATTTCTATATAATATATTTTGTTCATTATTTCCCAGTAACATTTTCATCTGGTTCCAAAGCTCTGGGGACTGTTGTGGTCTACCAGAGTGTTGGACATCTCTGCTTCAGATAAAAATACAGTTAAGTGGTTCAGAGTTGGTTGAATGGCTAGATCCAAAGAGTAATCATCAGTGGCTCTAGGTAAGCTTGAAAGGTTAATAGCCCAGTGCTCCAGGGATCTGTGCTTGGCCCTGTACCATTTAATTCTTATCAATGACCTGGATAAAAGCATAGATGTCACTCTCATGAAATTTTCAGTTGACACAAAACAGAAAGCTAACACACTGCATGACAGTTGAGATCTAAAAAGGTCTCAAAAGGAAAAACTGTCCAGGAAAAATCTAATAAAATGAAATTTAATAGTGATGAAAGCATCACACAGTTTGGTTATAAATTTTTTTTCTTTTTTTTTACAAATGCAATCTATGGAAGAGATAGCCAGATGGCATTTGTTTGAAAAAGACCTTGGGGTTTTAGTGGACAGAAAGCTCAGTATAAATCAACTGTATGAGACAGCGGCCAAGAAGCTAATGACATGGCGGGCTGTGTTAAGAGAAACATAGTGTCCATGATTAAGGAGGTGACTGCCCTGCTGTACTCTGTGCTGGTCAGAATACACCTGGAGGATTGTTTTCAGTTTTGGGCACCACATCTTAGGAAGGGCATTGATAGCCTCCAGAGGGCAACCAGGATGGTGAATGGCCTTGCAATCATGCCATCTGGGGATCAGCTGAAAGATCTGTTTGGCTTCGAAAAGAATAGACGTAGGTGGGGTAGGATGTCTGTCTTCAAATATATGAAAGGGGATTCTGTGGAAGGGGGATCCAACTTGCTCTGTTTAGCTACAAAGGGAAAATCTGGGAATAATGGGAGGAATACATATTCCTGGGATATAATGGGAGTAATGTACAGAGGTTGCAAAAAGACAGATTTAGGCTTGAATGTAAGGAAAACACTTCCAGACAGTTTGAGGCCCTAAGAGGTTAAGTGACTAACTAAAGGTTAGTATTAAGGGGAAGAGACTGGATTTGAATACAGAATTTATTGTTCTAAATGTTTGGCCATCCAATTAGGAAGTGTCAGAGGTAGGATTCAAACTCAGGTCTCTTCTGGCTTCAAGATAAGTCAGTGGTAGAGCTGGCCTTTGAAACTAAAGTCTTCTGTCTCCAAATTCAGTGTTCTCTTGTCTCTGCCACATTATCTCCTAAATTCCCATAGGGAGGTCCTCCAGCCTCCATCCCTTACCTTCAAGAGTTTATGAACTAATGCATCCCAGGGGCCCTGTCCTGCTTCCAGATCATATCCTTCTAACCTTCTGGCTTTCCCAACCATTTGTGAGGGAAGAGAGGCAGGCTCAGACTCAACACCAAAGACTTTGCGCTAATAGCCCCTTTCCCTGCATCTCTCAGCAACAAAGGGACCTCCTAGACTCGATTTATGAAAGGCCATAAAGCAGAAGATCATCAGAGATTTCTCTAAAGCTGGAAATGTCCTGGGCTTTGGCAGCAGGACCCGCTCTTTCTTTTACCAACAGCCTGGGCAACCTCCCACTGAGGGAGCTGTATAATAAATGAGTTCATTACCCTGGCTGCTGGGGCCCAAGACAGCCCATCTGCTGCTGTGATTAATTAAAACTTTGACTGACGATGGAGGTGCCATCTCAGAGCCGGAAAGCAATTAATCGGTGGCATCTTCCAGCCAGCCATGTCGGATGGATCCTAGCAAGACAGATGCCAGGAAGGAGAGAGCATTCTTTCCTTCCACGTCGGTCATATCACATTCTATCATTTCTCCCAAACTCTCTGCACAATCTACTTCCTCTAGGAAGTTTACCCTAATTTAGTGGGGCATGTTGAAAAGGCTTATCCTCTCACATCTACTGAATGAATGAAAAGGCATTTATTAAGTGCTTATTATGAGCAAAACATTATCATGTGGTTGTGGACTGACACCTAATTTATTGGTTTTCAAAATTTAGGTCTCTTTCCTGATGAATAGCTAAATAAGTCTCACGAAGATAGTCTCTTGTCAATCAATCAATAATCACTTATTCAGAAGCAAAGAAAGTCCCCAATCTCAAGGAGGTTACAGTTCTAATACGGGGAGACATCACACATGAGGGAGTGGTATTCAAGAAGAGTTATTTTGGTCTAGAATGTCCTAGGTCTCACGAATGGAGTCATAGAGGGACAGATTGACATACTCCTTCCAGGAACAATGGCAGAGTTGATTTGATTATGGCTCCAGATATGGAGGTTTTGGCGAGGGGGTATGCATGCAGTGGCAAGGCTGCTGCTGAGGCCAAGATTGAAGAGATGGCAGTCAAGGAGTGAAAGGAAAAGTGAAATTTGCCTGCAGTTGTAGGTGCTTACAGGTCTGGACAACATAACCTTTAGGGCAGAAATTCTGAAAGTCAAAGGATTAAAACCTCCAGTTTCTGGTTTTTGGTCTGCTCAGCAAGGCTGCTGTTTTTAGAGAAGAAGCCTGGAGAGTAGGGAGTGAAGCAAGATAGTGCATGGCAAAGTCTCAGTAGGGGTACAGGCTCAGAGATGGAGTCTAAGCAGGGAAGTTTATACCTTGGAGGTGGGCTTGGTTGGGACGGGCAATCAGCGCCAGATGTGGGAGGGGCATTCTTAATCAGAAGTGGTGGGGGAATTCCCCTGGCTTGCCTACTATACCAAATTCAGCTGGAGGGAGTTTCTAGTCAGGTCCAAAAATTGGGTGATGGTTTGAGTTGGCAATTAGGGATTCCAGAAGTGGGTGTTAAGTGAACAGCCATTTTACATCCATTCTGTTGCTAAATTTTATAACAGCCAGTCAGCTAAGTCTTGTCCAAACAGAAACTGAGGCTGTTCCCATGATCAGAATGAGCAAGGGGTAGTGGGAAGTACAGGCCGTCTGACATTGTTTATGGTCATTTGGACCACTTAGTCTAAGGGACACCATATTGGAGTCCTATCACTTATGACTACAATACATTAAAAAAAAATAATTATCACAGAATCCTTGGCATCTTCTGCACTTCCTGTGAAGGAGATAAAGGCTATCCCATTCTTGAGACCCATATTGCACACTGAATACTTATATGAAAGTTGGGGACCTTGTTATCCACATTTGGAGAAACCTAAGCATGTGATATAGGGAAACCTTGGATTAACTCTACATGGGGATAGAGTCAAAGAGAGAAACTGATCTTCTTGAGTATTTGGGATTAGGCTGTATGTGGGCCCAGGGTCATTGGGTGGTAGGTCCTGGTCCATAGGTTACACATATATCAAAAGAACAGAAATCTATAACCTTTTATCTTCATGTGTGCAGTTCACTCAATGACTCCAATGACTAATAACATTTGGAAGCCTCAGCCCTCTCCAGGGATTTCATCAGAGATCAGACCCGAAGGTGAAAATGAAGCTCTGATGATGGAATGTCAGACATCAACCAGCAGGCGTGGATGAATTTGGAGGCAGCAACCTGGACCCCTTAGAGCCCAGTTCTCCTTGCCCCCATTTCCCCATCCCTAATTTCTTTCTTGAGAAGGCAGTCAAAAAACCTACTACTTTTCTAGAATGCTTTCTTCACCCCCTCCCTGCCTCTGCCCTCCACAGCTCTCACTGTGATTACTTTTTGATAAGTCAGTTCTTTTTGGCCCCCAAATGGCATTTGTACTTTGCTGAACTCTGCACAAACAATGTAAACCTAAGAGGGTTCTCGGATGGGAGCATGAACCAACCAAGTCTCACTGCTCTTCCACGGATGAACATGGAGACAATGAACAGAAAATTGAAAAGAGGGCAAAATGAACCCCAAGGAGGTGGGCATTGTTTCCAAGTACAGAAAGATGCATTTGAGGTATAATGAGGTAGAGGGTGAGTCATTGCTATAGTTGAATGCTTAGCAAAGGTTAAGGATGCCCTGCCTTATAGAATCATAGGTTTTGTTCTTAGAACAGAATGGAACTTCAGAGATCATCCAGTCCAATCCACCCATTTTATGGATGAAGAGACTGAGACCCAGGGATTGGGAGCCCTGCTAAGGCTGTGGCTAGATTGACTCAGCCCAGTCTGATGGTTCAGGTTCAGGATTAGAAAGAAATGAGACACTCGTAGGCCGCATAAGAGTTAACAAATGAAAGTTTACTTAGCCATTGCATGAAAAGGATATTCCAAGGGATTCAGTATTGATTCAGTTGAATACAATTTCTCTGACTTCCTATTTGCCAAAGTGGTAGTAAAATAACAATAATAATAATGATAATAATAGCTAGCATTGATATCATGCTTTAAAGTTTGAAAAAACACTTTATATATTTTATTTATTTGATCCTCACAAAACCCCTGTAAAGTAAGTACTATTATTAGCCCTATTTTTTTTGGGGGGGGGCTAGGCAATGGGGTTAAGTGACTTGCTCAGGGTCACACAGCTAGTAAGTGCCAGGTGTCTGAGGCTGGATTTGAACTCAGGTCTTCCTGCAGGTATCTGAGGCTAGATTTGAACTCAGGTCCTCCTGACTCCAGGGCCAGTGCTCTATCTACTGTACCACCTAGGTGCCCCTATTAGCCTTATTTTAAAGACGAGGAAATTCAGGCTGATAAAGGTTAAATGACTTGCCCAAGGCCACACAACTAGTAAGTGTCTTATGTCATATTTGAACTGAGGACTCCAGCACTCTATACATTCAGATGCCTATATGCATTATGCCATGGTCACACAATGAGTACTGAGCTGGCTTTTGTACTTAGGCTGCCAGGAAGGCATGTCAGAGGTTCAAGTCCCCTGGACCAGTTAATCTCCAAAAATGTTTCAATATCTTTTAAGGCAAAACTAGCCATGCCTAGCCTGGGGATGGGGAATGTGTGGTGCTCCTCTAACACCTGAGGCCACAAAGTTAGTATGTGGCAGAGCCAGGATTTAAGGCCTCTGACTTCCCACTGTGCCCTGACATACACCCCATTCCTGGGACCCTCCCCCTTGTCATCTCAGCCTCCTAACTTGCCCAGCTTCCTTCAGGTCCCAACTAAAATCCCACCTTCTACAAGAAGCTTGCACCAGTCCTCCATATCTAGGGCTTCCCTCTTCTGGTTACCTTCAATTTATTTTATATACATATATACACACACATACATACACATATACATATATAATATATACACACATACATATATACATACACATAGTCTCTATCCAACTATCTATCTACATCTATGTCTCTATCTTGTTTGGACATCATTTGCATGTTGTCTCCCTCATTAAACTGGGAGCTCCTTAAGAGCAGGGATTGTCTTACCTTTCTTTGTATCCCCAGCACTTAGCATAGCATCTGGCACATAGCAGATGCCCAATAAAATCTTCTTGACTGACACCTGGCAATGAATTTGGAAAGGCTTCAGGAAGGAGGTGGAATTTCTGGAGCCACTTGAAAACGGACAGAAGATCATTAGTCTGGTGGCCATGGGCTGTGTTGCCAGCTTGGGGAGGGCCGCAATTTCAGAAATTTGATGTAGTTTGGGAGATTGTTTGGAGGAAAGAGAAGGTGACTATAGAGGGGGAAGTTGGGGATGTCCAGGAAGAGCAGAGGAAGTGGGCTGGGAATCAGAAGAAGGTGGGAGAGGTATGGTTGCTTGGGACTGACATTCAACCTGCCCCAAATGGATAAAGAGTTGGATTACAAAGTTAAGTTGTATTTCCTTTTGTGATTCACTGAGACTCTTGGCAAAACCCTTTTTGGATACAATCTCCCCTGTCTTTCTCCTTCCTTCCCCACTGGGATATTGTGAGAACATGGGGAACATGGACTCTTGGAACTCTTCAGGGAAGGAATGACTTATGTCAGTCCACATAGCAATGTAACTGAAGTGAAAGACTCAGAGGCTGGGGGTCTCCTGGGGAACATAACAGCACCATTCATAAAGCCATAGACAGTTAGGAAGGGAAGGCAGTGTTCATATTTCAGATGGGGAAACAGAGAAGTTAAATGGTGAATCCAGGTAACACGCATATTCTGTTGTAGTGAAAGAGTGTCTGGTACTATGAGAGGCCTGAGTCCAAACACAGCCTCTGGCATTTATTAGCTGTGAAACTGTGGATGGTTCCCTCAACAATAAACTTTGTAAAACAAGGTGGGTAATTCCAGCTTTACTTAATTCATAGGGCTGTTGTGATAATCTAACAAGATAACGAATGTAAAATGGTTTGCAAACCTTAAGGCCCTGCACACACTTTCCAGTTATTATTTTTACTATTGCTAAATGGCAGGGCTGGGAGGAGAAGCAGGTGCTGCTTCACCTTCCAGCGCTGTGTCTCCTTCCCCTATGCCACACTGTGGGGGAAAGCAGGGGCTAGGTAGGTCCAGATTCAGCAGGAGGGCAAAGCCAAGTGACTAGACCCAGACTTAAAATATGGGGATAAGACCATCAATCAATCAGCAGGTTTGCAAGTGCACATATAAAACTGGTGATGCCTATGGGGCCTTCCAGAGATACCCAACAGGTAGCTGGTAATCGGCTCTAGAGCTCAGGAGGGAGACTGTGATATGTAGATCTAGGAATCATTTGCAGGAGATGATAATTGAACCTATGGGAGCTGATTAGGTCACCAACAGAGAGAACATGGATGTAAGAGGGTCCAGGACTATGCCATAGGCTATGGTATATCCACAGCTGGAGAAAAGTGAGGCCCAGAGTCAAAAATGATTTGCCCAGGATCATACAGATTAGTAAATAGAGTGAGGAGAGAACCCAGGTGTCCTGCCTCCCAGAATTTGTTCCACCTCACTCTGCCTCCTCTCACGATGCCTACCGAGAAGTATAGACACACGTGTCTCCTAGACATACTGCACATGACTTCAGCCATACCAAGCAGCTTAGCAGCCCACTGCTTCCCACTTATACTGTAGGAAATCTTTTGCAACAGGTACACACACACATACACACACAGAGACACACACGAGTTCACCTATCTCCCCACGAGCCCTGACACCTTAACTGTCCTTTCTGCTAGGGCTGTTGATAAAGAGTCTTTCCTCTGGGCTGGAAGGCTGTTTATGAGCAGTGATAAAGCCTCTACCACAACACTGATCAAGGTTACTCATAAAAGGCATCTAACCTTGACACTACTAGGGGAGCTAGAGACTAGAAGGTTCAAAAAAGGGGGGGAGGTGAGGGGAGAGGCTATAATCATCAGAAGGAAAGAGTTAGAGGGGAGAAACTCATTTAGGTGTCCCAGATAGGTGGGGAGGATTTCAAAGCATGAATAACCATGTCTCCTCCCATTTGGGATTAAGTGGCTTTTTATCTCTTCCATTACCAATTGTTCATGCTCTCAACATTCCCAGAGAGGCTAGTGATTGAGTCTCCTTTTTATAGATGAGAAAATTTAAGAGAACTTAAGTGATTTGCCTTTGATCACAGTGAAGATGAGAGAAGGTGATGAATTCAGATGTTGGGAAGGCAGAATGGCCAAGATTTTGAAATTGATTGAATATGAAGAATGAGGGAGATGAGTCGGAGGATATGAAGCTGGGTGACCAGGACAGCCGTGATCTTGACACACATAGGTTTGAGAGGGAAAGAAAATGAGTTCTGTTTTGCACATTCTTCTCTAGGCTACACTCTGGACTCTTCCAGACTTTCTCTAATAGGTAACCCTAACTTTTATCAGCTTCTTTTTTATATATTATCTTCTCCCAATAGAAGGTAAGCACCATGAGGGCATGGACTGTATTTCTTTATCCTTGTATTACCCAGCACTTAGCACAATGACGTGCATGTATTAAGTAAATACTTAATAAATCCTTTTGATGTTGATTGGCATACTGAGTTTAAGATGCCATTGAGGCATCCAGTTCAACATGTCCAATAGACAGTTGGTGATGTGGGACTGAATTCAAAAAACAGAACCCTGGTGTGTGTGCTCCTTTATTACCAGTTCATCCACTTAGACTTCCATTTCTCAAGTATCTAGT
This sequence comes from Phascolarctos cinereus, assembly GCF_003287225.1. Lineage (NCBI taxonomy): Eukaryota > Metazoa > Chordata > Mammalia > Diprotodontia > Phascolarctidae > Phascolarctos > Phascolarctos cinereus. Next base: position 70,031,134 of record NW_027556180.1, read on the forward strand.
CACAGAAAGCCTTCAATCTGTACTTGGATGGTAATCTCTTCCATGGCATCACTGGCCAGTGTCCATCTATTCTAGTTCCACCTTGAAGAGCTCCAATCCATTTGCAGAGGGGAAGAAGAGAACATTATGGCTGCATTGGAAAACAGGGGCAAGAAAGCAAATTAAATGAAGGTTTGTAGAAGAAACCAAGGGAAAGGGACATACCAGTCTTGAACCCCTGGTCAAGCAATCTGTGACAGCACCCAATCTCAACTCCAAGAGTACTTGTAACTTATTGATTTGAGTGGCAGTAGATCTAATTCCAAGAATGGTTCAAACTCTGGCTCCGGCACTTCCTACCTATATGGGCAAGTCATTAAACATCACAGAACCCCAGAAAAGACCTCAGAAGCCAGATGACCCCATTTTTCTGCACCTCAGTTTTCTAATGAGGGGATGCCTTCCAACTCTCAAATCCTATGATCCCAAGTCACTTAACTTCCTTTGTTTCCTCATGTATAAAATGGAGATAACAATACTTCACTCCTTCCAGACCAGTAGTAAGGAGCTAAATTTGGGCTTATCTAAGAATAGCTTCTCCTCTCCAAAGCACTTATGTCAGCAAAGGAAGCTAGGACTGGCAAAGAAATGGAGTATCTGATATTTGTGGTCATTTACTGCAATCCAAAGCTAAATATATGCAAGTTGTGAATTATCCATTGGCTCCATCTCCAAAGCTGGCTCTTCTCACATTTTGTTTCTCTGCGCTCATGGGGCAATCCAGCCCACTGGCCTACTTGAAGTTTCTTGAACATAACTCTTCATCTCCTTTGTGCTGGCTTATTCCCCGTGCCCTCTCACTTTCCTGGCTTCTCTCTAGTCTCAGTGCCTTTTACAGAAGGCACTCCAAATCCATCCCTTTCCCGTTCCACTCAGCGAGTGACGAGCTAACAATGTCCGTGAACCCAAAGAAGGAGACCTTTCCTGGTCCCCCCTCCCCAGCTGCTAATGCCTCCCACCCAGGATTACCTTCCATCTTCTCTCTCTCTATTTTGAATGGACTAAGTTATAAGGGCATTCCAAAAATCTTAGTAGTTTTAAACTAGTAAAGCTTTTGGGTCACCCTGTACATACATTGCCTCCTCAATCAGAATGTATGATCCTTGAGAGGACTCGATTTTTTGATTTGTTTGCTTTTGTGTTTAGCTTGGCATGTACTGAGGGCTTAATAAATGCTTGCTTATTGACAACCCCACAGTTGGGATATGGCACATACATGCACATGCCAAAATGATTCAATAATTTTAACAGAACAGAATAACGAAAAGAGGAAAGTGCTGTGCGAAGTTCAAGGAAGGAAAAGTGGCTAGAGGAAAATTAGGAGGAGGTAGCATCTGAGTTGGCTCTCAAAGGAAAGGTAGAATTTCTCTCACCAGAGGCAGCTGGGGAAAGGACATTTTTGGCAAAGGGAATAAATGAGATGGGTAAGGATCATAGTGGTAGAGGAGACTATAGAAGCCACTTAGTTCGGCCTTCTCATCTTACATATGAGATAACTGAAGCCCACAAAGGTGGAGTGACTTTCCAGGGTCACACAGCTATTAAGTGTTTGAGGTGGGATTTGAACTCAGGTCCTCTGACTCCAGTGCCAGAACTGGCACTCTTTCCACTTTACCACGCTGCTTTGAAGAGCACAGAAACAGAAAAATGCTGTATGCATTAGAGTATCCTGTGGATAAAGAACCACGATTTGGAATTGGAATGGGCTTTGAAAACACCTAGCCCAACCCCTTAATTTTTATTTTTATGTTTCCTTTTTTCTTTTTGGTGAGGCAGTTGGGGTTAAGTGACTTGCTCAGGGTCACACACAGCTAGTAAGTGTCAAGTGTCTGAGGTCAGATTTGAACTCAGTTTCTCCTGACTCCAAGGCCAGAACTCTATGCACTGAGCCACCTAGCTGCCCTGCTTAATTTTTAAAAATGAGGAAACTGGCCCAGAGAAGCTACGACTTGCTTGAGGTCATACTGTAGTTATGTAGTTAAGTGAGGATTTGAATCCTTGGTTCATCTGGCTCTAAATCCAGCCTACTTTCTGGCTCCACTCACTGAATGATGAACTAACAGTGTTCATGAACCCAAACAGGGCTGTTAAGATAACATGAGATGACAGAGGTGAGGGTTAGAGAATTGGATTAGTGTTAGGGGCTTTTGAATCCTCAAAGGCTATTCTGAATACCTCCTTCCTCTCTTGATGATCTAGCAAATGTCAATTATTATTATTGATATGATAGTGACTTTTCATTAGTGAAGCTAAATCTTGCCCCCCAAAACAACAGGCATCAGGGAATTTCCTGCCACATTTTCAAAACTCAAAGACATAACAAACATAGATGAGGAGCAGGGACACAAATGCCCAGCTGGCAAAAGATAATTCCTTCCAGTCTCTCACTGTTTGCACAGACTTTAACTAATAAAAGGATGCATTTTGCAATCTCTCTCTTTTTTTCCCCTCAGGCTGATTTAGGAAAAAACAGTCCTTTATAGGAGAAATTACAGGTCAAGAGGCTTCTAGAATTACAGGACACCTTTCAGTATCTCTCCCACTGCCCCCAGGCAGAATTGCCCCAAAACAACTGAGCCTCACAGAAGGGGTGGGAGACTTGGTAGGTTTCTTGTTCTTAAAGTTCTCCTGGGAATGAGATGCCACAGCAGTGACTAGAGGACAGAAATACAAAGGAATAAGGTGATCATCACAATATTAGTGACAGAATACCAATCAAGTATAAAGAATACAGCAAAGTGTAGAGTAAATCACAAAAGATGGTGTAGCCAAATAGAAAAATATATGTATGGGAATGCTTGGTTTTATTTCTTCAAAAAAAATTTTCCTCCTGGCCTAGTTTCTCCTTAATCTAAATCAAACTCAAATCACGTAAAAGTCATGAGCAGTGACAAATACGTCTCATACACTCCCCCTTTGTGACTTCCTGGCTCATCTGATATGCTCCGGATCAACCCCTCGTTTCTGACAAGGGCATCTACCAACATTCTATCCATGTTTGTTGAATTAGATTGGGCTGACTTATGTGGCGGCTGGAAGCTGGCAGGTGGGGGGCTCATTGTGACCTAATGGAATTGAGTTTGTTTTACTTGATTTTGACTGGTGTGAAGTGTACTCAACACAGGAAGTCTCGGACTGCAGGTCAACCTAAACGAGGGCAACACTTCCACCACTCAGTGGTTTAGAAATTCAACAGGGGGATCTTTTCCAAGCCAGGGGGATGCTTACATTGTGCTTATAGAATTTTCCTTTTATCAAGATCAAATCCACCTTGTCTCCACCTTTAGTTTTCCTTTAAGAGTCGGTGAAGTCTCACCTTCGACAAGAAACCTTTCAGATCCCTTTCCTCTGTCGATCACCTCCATTTTTATCTCATATGTATCTTTGTACATAGCTGTTTACATGCTGCCTCCCCATTCGTCTATGAGCTCCTTGGGAGCCTTTTACCTTTGTATGCCCAGGGCTTAGCAGTCCCTGGCACATGGTAGGTGCTTAATAAATGCTTGACTATTTGTAATATCCTTCTACTGCTTCCACTCCTGCCCTCCAGTGTCAAGCAGAATACAAAACAGATTTTTCAAGTATTTGAACACATCTCTCACGTCCTCCCCATGGCATCTCTTTCTCAGGATAAAGAGAGCAGTTCCCTCAATAAACAGATCCTTGTATGGTAGAATCTCAAGAGCATTCACCTACTGACTGGCTTGCCAATATGTGTCATCCAGAACTGAATTACACTCCACATGTGGGTGGACCTGGTTAGAATATGACAGAACTATCCCATCCTGCCTGTAGGATCATCATGCCTTTCAATGAAACCAAACACCATGTTAAGAGATTTTTGTGTACTGGGTCACACTGTTTCACACATAGTGAGACTGAAGACCTTAAACTCTCCAAATCTTTAATGAGACAAGTGAACTCATTGCCAAAGTAGCAATGATGGGAAGTGGGGAGGAAAATGACCAGTCAGTCAGCTAACAAACATTTATTACATGCCTACTCTATGCAAGGCTCTGTGGTAAGCCCTGGGGATACAAAGAAAGGTAAAAGATTTTACTGCTCTTAAGCAGTTCATAGTCTACTGGGGGAAATAACATGCACACAACTATGTATAGTTTATATATAGGATAAACTGAAGATAATTAACCAAGGGAAGGCACTAGAATTAAGGATTGGGAAGGGCTTCTTGTAGAAGGTGGGAATTCATCGGGGACTTTGTGACAAGAGAAGTGAAAAGGTGGCTCAGTGGATAGAGCCCTCAGCCTGGAGTCAGGAAGACCTTTTTTCAAATCCTATCTCAGACACTTACTAGCTACGTGACCTTGGACAAATGATCATAACCTCTGCCTCCATTTGCTCATCTGTAAAATGGGAGTAATAATAGCACCAACCTCCCAAGATTATTGTGAAAATCAAATGAAATAAGTGTATATAAAGCACTTTATAAACCTTGAAAAGCCATATATGAACGTTAGCCTTGATGTTGACACTGACCAGCTAAAATCACGGGCCCAATTTAATGAGAAATATATTAGAGACAGATCCTGGGCCGGTGATTTCATTGGTAGAGAGAGCTCTGCAGGTCACCACCTTCTTTGCAACTTACAGCCTTGGAGAGTTGACTCAAACACCGAAAAGTTCAGTGCCCAGAAACTCAGAGGTGAGATCTCTGTGACAAGAGTTGGGACTTCTTGGCCAGTTCTCCACCCACTGCACCACAAGCAGCCTCTAAAATGGAACTGAACAATGATAAATACGAAGTTCTACACTTTGATTTTTAAAAAAATCATTGTATATACAAGATAGGGCAGGTATGGTGAGATAATAGTGAAAAAGCTATAGGCATTTTAGTTAACAGCAAGATTGCAGAATCTCAGAGATAAAAGGGACCATCGAGTGAAATGGTTCTTGAACAAGACTCTCCTCCGTGACCTACCCAAGTCATCATCCAGTCTTTGCTTAAAGACCTCCAATGAAAAGACTGCACAGTCCAGTTTGGGATAGTTCTCATCATTCCCAATTTTTTCCTTACTTTAGCCTAAATTCAGCTGTTTGCATCTCCCATCCATTACTTCTACTTCTGCTCTCTGGAGCCAAAGAGAACGATCCTTTTGAGCTCTTGAACGCAGTTAACATGTCATCTGTATCATCTCTTCTCCATTCAAAGCATTACCAGTTCTTTCAGCCAGTCCTCATATGACATGATCTTAAGGCCCCCTTCTTCATCCTGGTGGCATCCGCTGGAAGCTTTCAGCTTACTAAGGCCTTTCTGATAATCCAGTGTCCAGATTGAATACAGTACTGATTGGAGCACAGAACAGTGGAACATCCCTGATCCTACATACTGAGCCTTTCTTAATGCGGTCAAAGGTTACATTATCTTTTTTGATGAACACAGGCAAAGTTCATATCTGGTCTCAGACATTTAATTGCTGTGCTACCCTAGGTAAGTCACTTTACTTCTCTGCCTCAGCTTCTCCAACTATAAAATGTCATCTACTCAGGATTGTTGTGAGAATCAGATCTGTAAAGCACTTAGCGTGGTGCCTGGCACACACAGTAAGTGATTAATAAATCCTCCCTCCCTCCCTCTTCTTTCCGTCTTTCTACATGGTCTACCCTGGTAAAATATAAGGGTGCTTGAGAGCAAGGACCGTTACATTTATTTTTCTTTCTATCAGCAGTACCTGTCACTTAGCAGGCACTTAAAATGGCTAATTGCTTTATCCAAGTCAATGATAAGACTGTTGAACTTTCCAAGGTCAAGCACAGGTTTGAGGCACTCCACTGGAGACTTCATTGAAGTAGTCATTAAACCGTGCTTGACTTTCCCTTTGGGACTGGCCATTCCAACAGCTCCGAATCTGCCTAACTGCATTACTATCTGGGCTTCATCTATTCCTCATTTCCAGAATAGTATGTAAGAGGCTTTGTCACATCCCTTTCTAAGATCTAGAACTAGAACCCTAGCATTCCTAACCTAATAACCCTGTCCAAAAAAAAAAAAAAAGGAAATGAACTGTACCTGGAGCACTCGATCTTGAAGCCACATGCACTCTCAGCATATACTATGTGAACTGTTGTCTGGTATAGTCTAATCTAAATCTGATAACTTCTAAGTTTTGTTTGCTACCTGTTTGGATAAACGAATTTACTCACTATTCACAATTTGTGATAATCCTTAGTATAGCTAGCATTTGATGGGAAGTTATAAGGCATCTGGATACAGGGCTTGGGGCACCCCTTCCTCTTCAAAGGACGTTGACTGGGAAAGCATCTTAACCTAAGGTGCTTCCTTTTCCAGATGTTGTTAACAAAAGACTGCCTGGCCCAAAAAGGGACTCAAAATAAAACAATATGATCACAGATGACAAAAGTGTTTGTCTGAGAACTTGCAAGAGGCCAGAGAGGGAGAGAGAATTCTCAGCTGCTCAAAGGGGGTATGGAAAAGAGTGAGATATTAATAGTTTTTAGAGGCTTTTGGGCAGGGAGTGGGGGTTAAAGGAAAAGATATCTATAGACACAATAAATCAGGAAGCAGGATGTTTAGAAAGTCCCAAGCAAGGTCTCAAGTCTGCAGCTGCTGCTCAAGGTTGCCTTTGAGCTGGTCAAGCCTGGTTCTGTAGTTTCTGGAAGCTACAGGCATCTCCAAATTCAGCTGGAGTTCACTTGCAGAGGATCCCTGGTATGTCAAGCAGCCCTGGGCTTCAGATCTTTCTGATGGGCTGGTTGTTGTATTACTCCAGGGTCTGCTCCCCTGCAAACAAGGAAAAGCTCTGACGTAGGTATAGTCATTACTAAGCCCACATTCACAATGTTTACTACTAATGCTTTTAATGCACTGTAGGATTTTGTTAGTACTAAAAGTCAAGGTCACCAGCCTGTAGTTGGCAGATTTCATTATCTTCCACTTTCTGAGAACGGGGTCATCCACCTTTCTTCAATCCTATGGAAATGGGCATTGCTCCCATTCTCAGGGTGACTGACAGTGGCTCCGTAACTGTATATGGCGGTTCTTGCAGTACCCAAATGCGTCATTCACAGGATCATAAGACTGAGAAAGGGCCTCAGAAGCTATCTAACCCAACCCCCTCATCTTCAGATGAGAAAACTGAGGGGCAAGATGAAGTGACTTGCCCAGGGACACAAAGGTAGTAAGCTTAAAGACGTGAGATTTAAAAATAGGTCCTCTCGACTCCAGAGTTCACAGTACTATGCTTCCTGCTGACCAGTTCTGCCTTCTCTCATTGGTTAGTTATCATTATCCTACCTACCCTGAAAAGGCATCTTAAAACGCCTTTGATCCTCCTCTTTTCTCTAGATTGACCTAAAAACAAAACAGCCCTTTTTGTTGTTCTGAGTTTTTCCTCAAAAGCCTTTGTTTATCCTGATTAATCTTACAAGGATTGTGACATGACTTCATATTCTTCCTCTAATACGTGCCCTTGCTTCTATGGTCAGCACATAACTGAGTCAGGGAGATCTGGGTTCAAATTCTGCCTTTGACACATTGTCCATGGTGCCCTTCCATTAGTCTACCTCTTTTTGACTGTGACCCACCTTGCATTTGGAAGTGCTATTGATGTAGGAATTCCTACCTGTATGTATGAGGTTAAGTGACGAATTAAGCTTGTATTGTTGTTATTACTGTTGATATTGTGAACATAACCAGGGTCAAGCCTAGATTTGCATAATAAGGTTCTTCTCACTGGTGGAAAGAATGAGAGGCGTCACATTCTTCTTTCTTTGAGAGAAGACACATGGTTCTAGATCCACTATGGGGAGAAATCCAGAGAAAGAAAACAGGTTCTGGAAGGCATACGTGTAGGGGAAAGCTGGTCTGCTAAAAATTTCTCTGATTTCCAGCCTATTTCCCGAGAGACTTCAGGAAATTTCCCTTTGGTTATTATTGGGGATTCTCCCTCACTTGAGCTGAGATATTTCACTCTCAGTGGGAGAGCTTACTCACTTTGTGAACTGTTGTCTGGTATGTTCTAATCTAATTCTAATAACTTCTAATTGTTTTTTGCTATCTGCTTGGATAAATAGGTTTGCTAACTATTCACAATTTGTGATGGTCTTTTGTGGAGCAAGCATTTTACAGAAAGTTGTAAGGCTTCAGGCATCCTTTCCTCTTTAAAGGAAACTGACCAGGAAAGTAGCTTAAACTTGAGAAAAAAAATCATTTCTTTTATACTAGCAATACGGGGGGAAGGGGGAAGGGGGAAGGGGACATTCTTCTAAGGAGAGCAGGTGCCTCATGGCACCTTCTGCTCCTTTCCAGGCAAGAACCAAAGTCTCTACTGGAGAAAGATGAGCAAGATTCCCAAGATATCTATCAAAGTCTTCCCATGAACCACACAAACCTACGTGGACATACACATAACCTACACGGGCAATACACACATACTGCATGGTTATTACTTATTTTCCACCGTAAAACTGCATGTGGCAACACCCTTTGGGGAAACTCCTTTCCCAAATATAAATTTTATATTAAATGATTTATTATAATCTTTTTTGTTTGCATGTTGTTTGAAGCACTGCCTCATAAATCTGCATGTCAAAAGTGAAACAGATTTTTCCCCCCTTTTCTTCTAATTTCTGCAAAATATTTTGTTCTATGCTCCACCCCTCCAACTCTAGGGTAACGTGGCTCCTTCCAAGGTCATTCTTACTATACTTGTAAGTATCCAAGCTGAGTAGACTGATCATTTTGAGATAACCAAGCACCTCCTAATGCCACTACTGTGTAATCATCCTTAGGTCATGACAACCAGTCCATCATCGGCTTTCCTCCAAATAGGTACCTATACCTGAGGTCAATCACGAGTACAGAATAGACTGTCTATAAGCTAGAGTCATGTGCTCTGGCCAATTAACACTGAGAAGATCGTACACAAGCCAAGGCACTTGTAAATGTCAAACAATTAAAAAGCAAGTGGCCTCAAAGATAAGGGCTGACATCAGCAGCAGGCAATTTTCACTGTATGTTGTTGTTGTTGTCTGAAATTACATCACTCCTGAAGACCTGCTGCCACCTTCCCAAAGACACAGGCCTCGTGTTGGCTTGGAAAAGACTGGCTCAGGACCAGAAAAATACTTACAGGCTTGGATGAGGGTGCCCTTCACCTGGAATGACCGAAGTAGCCAAGAACAGCACTTATACTTTGAGCGCTTGCTCACTATCCACCTGTGATCCAGCCTGCTGTAAAGTTCATTACATCGCACTGGAAAATACACAGGTTGGGTGTGTGCTGTCACCTTTTAGTGGCTCAGGGACAATGACAACATCCCTATTTATGCAAAAGGTATTAGCTGTTTACTTTTGGGGAGTGAGAGGGGTTCTCCAATGCTTGGTATTAGCCCCAGGAACTCAGTACATAACCTATATACTGCCTACGTCACTTGGTCAAGTAACTTAAACCTCTCAATGCCTCAGGCAACTTTCTAGGACTGTAAGATGGGAAGCAGGTGCTGGCCTCTACTGAGAGAAAGGGTTTCCTCACTAGGGAGTTCCCTACACCAATGAAACCATTAAGTCTGGACCAATAAAATAAAATAAAATAAAATAAAGGAGAAGAGAGAATACCTATGATTGCTAAATTCCCTGTGCATCTTCACTGCTGTCTATACAAGTTCCTGCCCCTTTTCTACCTCATCAGAATTGTTTCTTTGCCTTTGGTATTTATTTGTTGAGAGCTTCCTACCCCTCCTAGGCTGACCTCCTCTGTAGAGTTATAGCCTATGGGTTCCTACCTTTCAGAACTTTTTCTCTTTTTTCTCTCACAACCCTTTGAAGTTAACCATTCAAAAGTCTAATGTGCATGTCAGACTATGCCTACTTTCCTCATTTTACCCATCACAAAGTCTAAGATGGAGTGGTCAATTTCTTAAGGTTCTGTTCTGGTTTCTACTCCCCAAATTTAACATTCCATACAAGAAATTCTTTGTGCCTATAATACACTCCCTCCTCAACACCTCTTGGAATCCTTTGTTCTTTCAAGGCTGACTTTAAGTATCAGTTCCTATGTGGAGCCTTTCCTCAACCCCCAAGTTGTCAGTGTTCTCTCTCCTTCACCCTCCCATTCTGTCTCTCTCACTAAATTATCTTGTAGTTACTCATCTATTTACATGTTGTATATTCCAGTAGACTATAAGCTCTTTTGCTCCTAGTACAAACACGGAGCTTAATAAATGTTTAATTGAATTTGGCGGCTTATTCCACTTGGAAATTCACATTGTTACAAAACAAGGAGAGCATCTGTTTCTACTTGCAGGAACTATGTTTCCAAAGCCTCACCTTTGCCTCTCTGTTTCTAGGAACTTTTTCAGGTTCCATCAAAATACAAACATGCAGCAGGAATTATATAATTAGGAAGACAATGGCATCTTTTCCTTGGTATTATTTCAAGAAAGCAATGTAAATCTTGTGCCAATAACGTAAGATGCAAGATGACCTAGAATTCAAAATGGAACCACTCGTTCCCTTCAATGTCAAGTGCCCTTCACGATGTCCTCTCTTGGCATCTACCTTGTAACTTCTCAGCACTAAAGGATTCTGCTGTGTAACATTAGTAATCGGCTATAATCCACAGGAGGGGTTCAACTGTCTCACTTGTGACTTTTGCCTTAAGATCACAGAACAGACGGCAGCAATAAGCATTTGGGGGAAGCTGATAAGGACGGCACAGCACCCCAAGGTCCAGGGGTCCTGAGTAAGGTGTCAGAACTGATGGAGAGAAGAGGAAAAGTGAGGATGAAGAATTCACTACTCTGTCAGTTTCTTGTCTCAGGAGACACAGGTGGAGAATCCCAGCAGGAGGCAGAAGGGAAAGGAATGTTGAAAAACCAACAGAAAAACCAATTTCCTGTTAGTCCTGTGTGGTCTATTATCACTTTGGTTTACTGTATTTAGAAATAAAAGGGACCTCAGTAATTACCTAGTTTAGACAAGGAAACTGCAGGAGTGATGTACAATGGAATAAATGTTGAACTTACGAGGCCAAAGACTTGGGTGTGGCCATCACCTGGTGACCATGGGCAAGACTCTCGAGGTTGGGGGGGGAGTCAGGTTCATGTGTATAGCTTGGGGGTGATCCCAGGCGGCCCAAAGGGGCCAGTGACTTGCCTGGTAAACTTCAGATCGAGGATGTGAACTCAGGTCTTCTGATTCCTTGAAAAGTGAGGCTTTTTTGTTTCTGCATTGGAAAAGTGCATGAGTGATTAGTGGGTAGGAACCAGTCTCTCATGATTTTAGCACACAGTATCAGGAGACCGAGTTTTAGTTTCTGCTTTTTGATCTCAGGTAAGTCACTTTAGCCCTCTGGGCCTCGATTTCTGCATCTGCAAAAAAAGGATGAAACCAGATGCTCCTAAGGTTCCATTTAGCCCAGAAGGCGTAAGTTTGCACTCAGCATGAAAATAAATCTCTTCAACAACCACTGTACATGGTAAATCATCTTGGACAACCAGGAAGGTAATTTTTCCTGAAGCTACCTTATCACCAAGTGGAGACTGCTAAAGCTCACTGAAGGTCACATGTGCCCCAGGCTAAAAACACGAGTAGTAGCTGAGGAAAATGACTTTATTTTGGTTGTCCTCACAACAATGATACGTGCACAGCCCAGGTGATCAAGAGTGTCAAGAGTGGAATCTATTCACTTGGAAGTTAACAGGATATTTTAATAACGTTCCAACATCAGTAGTAATGATGAAGATCCAAACACCGAGAAGAGAACTGGCACCATCTCTCTTAGTATACATGAATTATCTCTGCAGGTACATTTTCTGTAGCTTAAGAAAATAATTCACTGACTCATATAGAAAATACCAATGTGTAGTTCAGCCTCTGGGCTGGAATCCATAGGTCATCGTCGGAACTGCAGGTCCCTTTTGGAATGGCTTCCTGGTGGGTCCCCCTCCCCCGAAGACCCTTTGTGGGGTCTTCCTCAGTCCCTGCAGCCACCACAATGCTCTTCTGTTCTCACGCTTTTAGGGTCTTCCATGCCTACATCATGTCCAGCTATAAAACAAAAAGAAAGCATTTGGAAGTGAGCCAAGCCACCATTCTCAGTGTTGCTTCTGTGAACCGAGGGAGGTATGGGAAAGTGAAAGGGATGCCAGATGGGAATAACTTCACGAAAATGGCTGCACAAATCTACATACAATGCACATGCATACACAGTCTACTGAAAACCTTAAATAATTTCACATCTGTGTGAGACTTTTGTGGTGGAATTGCTTTATTGGAGAACTTAGAGAGAAGAGAACTTCTTATGATAAAAACTGAAATCACAAGATGCAGTGTCAGATGCTGCTGCTACCAGTCTAGTGGAAGGAAGTTTTCAGATGGGAAAGCTAGCAACACAACTATCATCACTCTAGTGCTTCCAATCATCAACACTGGAGGGTGATCTAGGCTGGAAATCCTCACACTCCTACGAGCCTTGTTTGTTTGTACTGGGCTGACTGAGAACAGTTAAAAATTAGGCTTTTAAAAATGTTTTTTATTTGTAAACCCACACAAATTGCTATGTGTACATCTCATTTTTGGTTAAGTGCAATTTCAGTAAATGATCCCATTTTATTATCAAAGGAATGGTCTCCCTGGCTCTCTTTTAGCCCTTTGAATGGGAGGATTAATCATTGTAACTAACACAACTGAAACCACAGAACCCAGCACTTGCCATTATGAAACTACCTATCCGATTAAATTTATAATGGACCTGAGTAAGTCATGTAGGGGGACTCTGTTGTGGAGGAAACTCAAATGTAAAGAAGAAATAAGTCTGACAAGCTGCTTCCCTGGCTCTCTTCACAGCTGGGGCAATTTCAGTCATCCAAATGCCTAGTCTATGTTTCCAATACTTACTAAGTCATCCACATCTCCTCCTTCTTCTGCTACATCCATGACTCCGGCTGGTTTTTCCTTTGGGGCCAGAAACTGTGGACATAAAGTCAATCAAATTACTGAAGTGTTGTTCTCTATCTCTCTCTGGCTGAGAGGGAGAGTTCTGCTTCTCTTCATATATTCAAATATACCTGCTCTAATAGCTTTTCATTTTAAAACCTCCAGAAGAGGTATAATATTATCTTGATCTATCTATTCCCCATGTAACTGAGGATTCTGAAAAAGGTTATCTGGGATTCAACAGCATGTATTAAGGTAGAGGCGTCTGAGTTTTGAAAAGACTCCAAAGTGACGGAAAGGACTTGTTAAGTCATTCAACATTTACTGAGAACCCACAGGTTCAGAGAACCCCTACCTATAATTCTTGCCTTTGAAGGCCTTCTAAGTCTTTCTCTCTTCTGACACTGTCACTCCCCTGGTGCAGGCCCTCGTCACCTCACACCTGGACTATTGCAATGCCTGCCTCGTCTCTCCCCACTCCAATCTATCCTCCAGGCAGCTGTCAAAGTGATCTTCCTAAGGACCAGTCTGACCATGCAGTCCCCCATTCAATCTTCCTGTTATCTTCAGGATCAAATATAAACTCTTCTATTTGGCTTCTAAAGCCCTTCCTACCTTTCTCATTTTCTTACATCTTATCCCCCCCCCGCCACCTTGTGATCCAGGGACATGGTCCTCCTTGCTGTTTCCTGTGTTTTCGCTGGCTGTCTCCCACGCCTAGGATGCTTTCCTTCCTCATGTCTACCACCTGGCTTCCTTCAAGTGTCAGTGAAGTCCCATCTTCTGCAAGAAATCTTTCCCAGTCCTTCTTAATCTTAGTGCCTTTTCCCTCTGTCGGTAATCTCCAATTTACCCGATATGTAGCTTGTTTGTACAGAGCGGACTTCCCATTGTCTTCCTCATTAGAACATGACATCCTTGAGAACAGGGATTGTCTTTTGCCTCTTTTTGTATTCCCAATGCTTAGCACAATGCCTGGCAAGTAGCAGTACTTAATAAATGCCTGAGGACTTGACTTGTTAACAAATAAATATACAAAGAATGGGTAATCAGAGCAAATAAGACTGTTACAGAATAATGTATACAGAATGGTCCATGTGTGTTGGAAGTATGTGGAATTGTAGAGAGTTTGGAGATTCCAAAAATGAATGGAACAGGGCCAACGCCTTTGACTTTTGCAACGGTAAATATGATTTGATATCCAATCCTCTATATTTCCTAAGCAATTCTTTTGATCTGTCCACTATTTCACTTCCCACCTGTATAAACTAGGGATGATACTCATGATCTCAACTCCAATAAGATTGTGAAGAATATGAAAAAAAAGCCAAAAACCTGGTTTGAGCTCTTCTGAAGAGAGCATAAGAATAATCTTCATGCCTCTGATGGACTGTCATATACGGTAAAGATCACAAATTCTTCATCTTTATTTGAGACAGGACAAGGAGGAGAGAGATTAGATAAAAGGAAGAAACTGTAGTAGAGTGGAAAGAGTACTGGTTTTGAAGTCACAGGACACAAGTTCAAATTCTGTCTCTGATGCTTAGTACCTCTGTAACCTTGGGCAAGTCACAACCTCCTTGGGATTCAGTTTCCTCATCTGTAAAATGAGGGGACTGGACTAGATGACCTTTTTAGTCCCTCCCAGCTTTAAATCTATGATTTTATGATCCTTCAAAAGGCATGAAAAAAAGAATGAGTTATCATAGGAATCTGGGTAATTTCCTTATTTGAAAGTTTTCAGTGTCAGGTATGCTGGGAAAGTGGTTACAATTATTAGGATGGACAAGATAATCTCTTAAGCAAGAGTTCTTAACTTGGGGTTCATAAAGCATTGTGATAACTGTATTATTCTGAGAAGGAATCCACAGATGTTACCAGATTGCCTCTGGGACTCCAACAAGGCCAGACAGACAAACCTAAAGAGAATCAGAAGTTCTGGGGCAGACCAGGGCACAAGACAGAGGCTCAGAGATCTACAAAGGGAAAGGACTGGTCAGGACCATGGCAGTGACTGGACCATTTTTGTTCCATATTCATCCTGTCCCTCTTCCCTAGACTGCAATATAAGTGCACTAAGAGCTATGTTTCATTATCTATACTGCCACAATCCTGCAAGATGATCTAGGAACACAGTGAATAGTCGATTCTAAATAATTTAAGAGGATGGAAAAGTACTGGTATCCTCAGCAGTTGCTTTCTTTTTCCCTATCCAAAAAGAAAGGGGCAGAGGGAGAAAGCCCCACTCGCCTTGTGACTCATTCTCTCAATGACAGCGCACACAGAAAATTAATTTAGCGAGACTGCCTCCCCCATCCAGTGATGTTCTCATACAGTTGCCTCCACACAAAATGGAAAGGGGGAAAAGAAAAGATTTCATATCAGTCCTAGCTTTCTGGTTCAGCTACAGATGTCTATCTCTCTCCATCTTTCAAAAGGTTTCTGTGCTTTATATAAGTTGAGGACAGAATAGAAATGTTTCCACTGCCTTCCAGCATCAAAATATGGCCTCAACTGCTCATATTTCTTATTGTCTGTTTTTATAAAACAGTGGCTCCCAATCTTGTTTTGCTTTGACACTTAAACTGGATAAAACTGAGGTTTTGCAACCCTAAGGTATAAAAAATAAACCTAAAGAAAGTAGCAAATAACTGGAGTTTTTTGTTACTCTGGCAAAACAAAATATAAAAACAAGCCTTTACGCTCCTCTATGCTCTAGCATCTCTTGACTGTACCATTCTCCCATACTTCCTCCATCTCTCACCCTTCTCCTCCTTCAACCCTCTTTGCTTTCTGGGAGGCCAGAAAGGCACCCAAGGAGTTGGTGATTATCTGATGCACTGTCAGGACGCTGTTGCTGGGGGAAGGTGGAGGAGAAGGGATTACAAGCTTGGTCAATGTTGCCATTGTACTCTCATACAGGCTCCAGAGCAAGTTTTTCTTTCTGCCTGTTGCTGACTCCCCTCCTTTAACAAGTCTGGCTGCTAGGTGAGAGAAACTGTGAAGCCACTGCCACTACCTTGGGTCTTGACCTGAGACTGGGTACCAGGGGAAGTGGAAGAAATACTGGGTAGGTATTATATTCTTAATCCAATCTAAAACCGTGATTAGTATTTCCCAAAGGTCCAAATCAGGTGAATGAAATAAGAGGGCCAAACTTTCATTTGCATATGGCTTATATATCTGACCACGTGATCTGCTTTGTAATTTCCAAATTAGCATTTTTATTTACTCTCTTTAAGCTCGTCACTTTTAAGACCACATCTTTTTCTGTTCTTCCTCTCCCAGTCGCTATCATTAACTTACATCAGAAATGTTCAGCTAAAAGGGAGAAGAGAAAACAACCACTACCAAAAACCTCTGCTGGCCATAAATGTGTGACCTATGCACACGCTCAGCTTAGACATTTGGCTTTAGAATCATTATATTCCTAACCAAATTATAAATTTCACACGGTTAGGTTTTATGTCTACCGGTTCTCTTGTAACTTCCTTATCACTTAGGTGCTAGGCACACAGAAAGGGCTTTAAAAATACTTATTGATTAATATAAAAACTTTGTGGGTTTTATGACATTGCTACCTTTTACAATTCTATTTCCCAGTCTTCTCCCAACTACCAAAGCAAGCCTCAAAATGAAATTAAGGAATGGATCTTAAGACAAGCCTACTCGTTCAGGATGACCCATTGTATATAAAATTAAATATGAGTAATGCCTCTTGGAGCCTGGGCTAATTTTCCAGGGAGAAGCACACAGCAGCAAACAGAAAGTTCCATTTCCATCAAGCACTGAACATCTGCAATTGATTTTCCTGACAAGATCCACTTTGCATTTCTGCGTAAGCAAATTATGTCTAAAAGCTAAGCTGCCATCCATTATCCTTCCCAAAGCCTCTGGCAAAGCTGATATCTTTAACATATCATTCCCCATCCTCCAAGCTCTTAACTGCAAATAATTTCCAGTCTGCACAGTGATGGGGAGGATACAGTTCCAGGAGCGAATATAGTGATGGGCCTGTTTTCTCAATAAAAAAAGAACAGATAATCTGAACGCAGTACAATGGAGTAAAAGTCAACTCTCATTTCTGCTCATTCTCTTTTTGCAATGCACTTGGAAAGTAAAGGATATGCAGAGCACCAACTCCTATTTTTAGAGCTCACCCCTCACTGGCTCCACTCCCTTTCCCCAATTAACTGTCTTGTTATCAAAAAAGGATTCAGTTTCCTCCTCTGAAGATCTTTAAGAAAAGAGTAGGCAGCTATCTTTCAAACGTGGTTGGAATGCAATCTTATCCAAAGGCAGAAGAACGAGGCAGAAAAATCTAAGTTGCCATCCAGTCCTAAGAGCCTCTAAAATTGGAAAACAAAGATGAGCTGACCTTGGTTTGCTCCTCAGACAGCTGCTACTGGAAGCACGAGTCTCCATTAGGAAGTTCTTATGGGGTAACATACAGATGTATGAAAGCGTTCTGAAGGACACTGTGTGTTTGCACGCATTCTGCTTATGCTCAGCATGGACAGGGTTTTATTCATGTCCTCTGTAGGTCATCATCTCACCAGAGGGAGGGAGTGTGGTAGGGAAGCTAACAATTCATCTGTGTTCTGAAGATCTCTGAGGCTCCTGGGAGCTGGACAAGGGCCTCCACAGAGAAAAGAATCAGCAATGGCAGACAAGCACTCACAATGTGTGCAGACTGCCCACATCAGACTCCACTTGCTTAGCGCCACTGCGTCTGGGGAGTGGGGTTGGGGTTGCTACGTGTGCCATGGCCGCCAATGGCTAGGAGCCTGCTGCCTTCTCAGGCCTCCAATGTCCACCTTGATCAAAGACGCTGTCCACTACAGGGGCTTAGACGGATGCAAGAGATGAATGACACAGAACTGCCAAGGCTTCTAGCACCCAAGACATTAACAAAAGCAGCAGCATCAGTGCTGCTGCTGACACTGCCAAATATTTCTGTGGTCTGGATTTTTTTTTTACCACTGTAACTATAGTAAGAAGTGACCAAGAAAGAGAACTGCCATCAGCGCCTCTCTGGTCGGGGCTATTTTCAAGCTCATATTTTGGGGGATGAAATTGGAAATGAATATTGGGAGTCACAGTCTGGAGGTAGCTCTGTGTTTTGTGGTAATTTCCTGCCCCTCTGCTGTCCCAGATGGGTTTCTACTATCTTCTTCCCCCACCTGATCTCTGTGTCCCCATTCACTTCTCTCTAAGCTCCCCAGCTTTTAATCCTTTCCTACAACTGAATTCTCCTTGCTTATTTACTTCCCATTCAAAAGATAACAAGGTTTAGAGCTGGAAGGGGCCTGAGAGGATCACCTAGTGCAGTGCTTTCATTTTACAGGGGAGAAAACTGGAGCTCAGAGACGTCAAACAGCCTGATGGGTGTTTAAAAATGTCCATGGTCACTCGCTGCTTTGAAGAAAGCTGATGACTCAGGAAGAGTTGAGTGCATAAAGTATGATTTTTACGACACCTTGAGCAAATAATCACATGGCCACAGGCCACATTTGTGACTCCCCTCCAAACACTGCTGACCCCCTGTTTTGGCTGGTGTCGCTTCTTCCCTCCCTCCTCTGATGGAGGCCCTCATCGCTTCATGCCTAGGTTACTGCAATAACTGCTGGTGGGTCAGCCTGCCTCAAGTCTCCCCCCACTCCAATCCATCCTCCACTCAGCCTGAAGTACAAATCTGATCATGTCAGTCGTCCTCCCTCCTGCCCCCCCCCGCCTCCCTGAACAAACTCCAGAACCCCCAGGATAAAATACAAAATCCTGTTTGGCATTCAAAGCCCTTCATAACCTGGCCCCCTCCTACCTTTCCAGTCTTCTTATACCTTACTACTTCACACAGTTTTTCTAGCTGTCCCCCCAAGCCTAGAATGCTCTCCCTCCTCCACTCCCACTAATGACTTCTTCTTTGGCTCCCTTTAAGTCCCAACCAAAATCCCACCTTCTACAGGAAGACTTCCTTCCCTGACCTCTCTTCATTCTGATGCTTATTCTTGGCTAATTACTATTTATTCTGTACACAGCCTGTGAGCTCCTTGAGGGCACGGACTGTCTTTTTTTTGCATGCTCAGTAAAGTCTCTTTGACTTGCCCTCGTGATCATTCCTTCGCTCTCATCTTCAGGCCTGGGCCTGCTGCTCATCTCATTATCTTCCCTCACCAAACCCAGCCTTGCCCTAACTTCCTTACCTCTGCCCAGGCACCTTCATAGGGACTCCTCCTAGTCACCCAGGTTTGTAACCTTGGAGTTATCCTTCTCTCTTTATTCAGGCAGCTAGGTGGCACAGTGGGTAAAAGGACTGGACCTGGAGTCAGGAAGGCCTAAGTTCAAATCTTGTTTCAGGTCCTTACAGTTATTAGCTGTGTGACCCCGGGCAAGTCACTGAACCTCTCTCAAATGAAAAATGGGGATAAGTAACAGCACCTACGTCAAGTGTTATTGTTAGGATAAAATGAGGTAACACATCCAGAGCCAAAGCTATATAAACGCTAGCTATTCTCACTACTCTCATCTCTGCAATCTGCCCTGCTCCCACCCCATCCAATCAGGTGATGAATCTCATGGACAACATAGCTCTTACCTGTCCTCTTCTCTTCTCCAGTCACACAGAGATCACCTTGAGTCAGGCCCTCCTTCCAAAATTACTAAAGACCTCTTGACTGTCAAACCCAAGGCCTTCTCTCACTCCCCATCTTTCTGGACCTCGGCAGCCTCAGACACTGTCACTCAGCCCCTTCTCCAGGACACTCTCTTTTCTCTAGGGTTTTCAGATTCCGCTCGCATCTGTCTGACTGCTCCCTCAGCGTCTCCTTTGTTTGATCTTGCACTCACCAAGGATGTCGGCAATCGGAGAGAGCATCTTGGAGCCCTCTTCTCTTCTGCTTCTAATTTGCTTAGTGATCTGATGAGCACCCGGACTCAACTGTTATTATCTCTATGTAAATGACTTTCAGATCTACTGATCCACCCTCAGCCTCTCTCCTAACCTCCATGCTTGCATCTCCAACTGCCTACTGGAGATCTTGAACTCAACATGTTCAAAAAATGAACTCGTGTTTTCCCCAAACTTGTGCCTCTTTCAAACTTCCCTATTATTTCTGAGGGTACTACAATCCTCCCAGTTACTCAGGCTTGCAGCCTTGGTGTTATCCTCTATCCCCCACAGCACCACCCCCCCTCCAATTGTTGCCAAGTCCTGTCAATTCTATAGTCTCAAAAATCTCATGTATATGCTCCCTTTCTCTCCTCTGACAGCAGGGAAGGGAATAAGCATTTAAGTAACACCTGCCATGTGACAGGCACTATGCTGAGCGCTCTTTACAAATGTTCTTGAGTTTGATCCTTCCAATGACCCTGTGAGGTAGGTCCTGTTATTTTCAGTATGCCCATTCTCACAGGTGAAGAAACAAAGGCAAAGAGAGGTTACTTGACTAACTCGAGGTTACACAGCTAGTTCAGTGTCTGAGGCTGAATTTGAACTCGATTCTTTTGGACGCCAGGCCTAGTGCTCTGTCCATTGGGCCGCTAGCTGCCTCACGCTGCTCCTGGCCCCCATCATCTCATGCCTGCACAACTGCCACAGCCTTCTGGTTGTTCTCCTGTCTCCAGCCCAACCTCCACGCAGCTGTCAAGTCTGACCACGCTGACTGACTGCCTCTCCTTGCCCCCGCCTCCAGTCTCTCTTCTCTCCAATGCATCCCCACACAGCTGGCAAGCTGATGTTCCTAAAGCACAGATGTGTGCCTGCCCACACTAGCCTCTAATAGATACTCTCTCTGGGTGTCTCATTACCATCTCAAATGCATGTTATTCGAAGTAGTACTCTTCATCTTGTGCCCTATACCT
The DNA here is from genome assembly GCF_003287225.1 of Phascolarctos cinereus. NCBI lineage: Eukaryota > Metazoa > Chordata > Mammalia > Diprotodontia > Phascolarctidae > Phascolarctos > Phascolarctos cinereus. The sequence goes on from NW_027556180.1 coordinate 70,051,949, forward strand.
GAATTTGCTCAAAGAGTTCCTATTTCTATTAATGGAACATCTTCCCATTCACTCAAGTCTGTAAAGGCAGAATCATCCTTGATCTTTCCCTTGCCCTCACCTTCCACATTCAGTTTCTAAGTCTCGTTAATTCTACTTCTACAATATTTCTTGAATAGCCACTATGCGCTGCTACTACTGTAATGATCTCCTCACTGCCCTTTTTGCTTACATGCCCTCTCCTTTCCAATCCATGCTCCACACAGCTGCCAAAAAGTGTCTAAGGGAATATCGCAACTACTAACCACAGTCATATAGGTAAACACTGCATATAAAAATCTTTAGGATTTTCCTATCTATACAAGATCCACAAGAGAATCATATATGCACACATCACAGGTGCCTTCAGTGAGGGTATTAATAGGTAACAAACAGTAGACAGAATAAAAAAATAAAAGAAAATATGAAATATCTCATTGGAAAAACTGATCTGGAAACTAGATCAAGGAGAGATAATTTAATAATCAGTTAGCTGACTGTTGTCCTTCATTCTCAAAGAGGACCAAAATGACATAACTATGTTGAGGTCAAAGTACAGTGTGTCTGACTGTGACTGATCAGACCAACATGAGATTGGAAGGCTTTACCACCGGTTGGGCGCAAATAGTCCCAAGAATATTTGAAAGGGGTATAGGATGTTCAGGGAGGGGTACAGGGTATTCAAGGAAGACTAGCATCTCTTGTGTCCATCTGATTCACCCAACTCTCACCTCTGCTCCAAGAAGCTGCAGCATGTGCAGTGGCCAAACCCTGGTAAACTGTTTTGGTGGATGGGGTAAACATGATTGAGGGTAACCAAGGGATCTCAAACCCATTGTTAAGTTAGGGGAGCGTCTACTTCAAGCATGTGAAAACTTTCCCTGGCAGAATGGGTGGATTTGTTCTAATCGTCATGAAGTTGGCAGAAGGAGGCACTTGGAACTGCTTAGATTTTGGTCAGACATCAAAGATGCCAAGGTCATCCACTGCATCCAGAACCATCATCAGTAATCCTGATTTTTGCCTTGCCACTGGACTTCAATGACTCTAGAAGACAACAATGCTGACAACTTCATGCAACTCTGCCTCACTTAAATCCAACTTATGCTTTTTATTTTTTAAATACTTTTTTTTAAAAAAAATACCAATTTAGGAATTATTGGGCTATCTGAAAGCCATGATTTTAAAAAAAAAAAAGAGCCGTGACATCACCTTTCAAAAAACTTATCAAACTGCCCTGCTATCTTCGAACCACAAGGCAAAACAGAAATTGAAAGGATTCACGAATTACTTCCTGAAAGAGGTCCCAAAATGAAAACTCCCAGGAATATTATAGCCAAATTTCAGAACTCCCAGGTCAAGGAGAAAACTACAGCAAGCGGGGCAGCTAAGTGGTGCAGTGGTTAGAGCTCCGCCTTGGAGTCAGGAGGACCTGAGTCCAAATCTGGCCTCAGACAAAACACTTGACACTTACTAGCTGTGTGACCCCAATTGCCTCACCAAAAAAAGCAAAAATAATAATAATGATAATAATAGAAAAATACTGCAAGCAACCAGAAAGAAACAATTCAAATATAGTGGACCCACAGTCAAGATAATAAGAGATTCAGCATTTCCAACATTAAAAGAGCAGAAGGCTTAGAATATAATATTCCAGAAGGCAGAGGAGCTAGGATTACAACAAAAAATAACCTATCCAGCAAAACTGAGTATAAACCTCTGGGGGGCAGGAGGGGGGACTGAACATTTAATAAAACAGGTCTTTCAAGCATTCTGATAAAAAGAGCAGAATAGAAAATCTGACATTCAAAAGAAACATAAAAAGGTAAACATGTAAGAGTTATTATAAGGGACTTAATATAGTTAAAATGTTTATGTTCCTATATGGAAGGATGATACTTGTCACTCCTAACAACTTCATCATTATTAAACATAATACACAGACAAAAGGCACCAGTGTAAGTTGATTTTGATGAGATGACCTAAAAAAAAATTTAAGGAGTAAGAAACTGGTATGCACAGGGAGAAGAGGAAAGGGAGAGGAAGAATGGGGGAAATTATCTCACATAAAAGAGGCACATAAAGAAGAACTTTTACAAGGGAGGTGAAAATAGGGTGGCAGGTAACACTGAACCTCGCTCTCACCAGAACTGGTTCAAATAAGGAATAAGTTACACACTCAGTTGGGTATAGAAATCTATCTTACCCAACAGGGAGGTTAGAGGGGAAGGAGATAAGAGAAGGGCAAGGATGATAAAAGGGGGGTCAGATTAAAGGAGGTAGTGGTCAGAAGCAAAATAGATTTTTAACAGAGGAGAGAGAGAGAGAGAGAGAGAGAGAGAGAGAGAGAGAGAGAGAGAGAGAGAGAGAGAGAGAGAGAGAGAGAGAGAGAGAGAGAGAACGAGAACAGATTGGAAAAAAACAGGATGGAGGAAAATACACAAAAATCATAATTGTGAATGTGAATGGGATGAACTCACCCATAAAACAGAAGCAGATACAATGGATTAGAAACAAATATCCAACAACATGTTTTTTACAAGAAACACACTTTCAAAAATAGGTCTAATTAAAAGATATAAGCAGGGAAACTAAAAGGTACCACAGATAATGAATTAATATCAATACTAGTCATATATGCAACAAATGACATAGTATCCAAATTCTTAAAAGTTAAGTGAGTTAGAAGAGAAAATAGCCAATAAAATCATACTACTGGAGAGCCTAAACTTTCTCTTCTCAGAACTAGATAATCTAAAAATACTATACTTAAGAAGTTAAAGAGATGAACAGAATTTTAGAAAAGTTAGACATGATAGATCTCTGAAGAAAACTGAATGGGAACAGAAAGGAGTATGCCTTCTTAGTGGTATGGTACCTTCACAAAAACTGACCATGTATCAGAGCACAAACCCTCATAAACAAATGCAGAAAAGTAGAAGTATTAAATGCATCTTTTCCAGATCGTAATAAAATAAAAACTGCATTCAATAAAGGGCCACGGATGGAAACATAGACTAAAAATAAAATAATCTAATTCTAAAGAATAAGTGTGTCAAAGAACAAATTATAGAAACAATAAGTAATTTAATTAAAGAGAATGACAAAATTAGACAACACATCAAAATTTGTGGGATGAAGCGAAAGCAGTATTTACGGGAAAACTTATATCTCTAAATGCTCGTGTCAATAAAATAGAGAAAGAGCAAGTCAATCAATTGGGTATGCAACTAAATAAACTAGAAAAACAAATGAAAAATCCCCAATGCAACACCAAAAGGAAAATCCTGAAAATCAAAAGAGAGATGGGAAAAAAAAACTGAAGGTTAAAAAAAAAAAGATCACTGAACTAATAAATAAAACTAGGAGTAGTTTTATAAGGAAAAAACCCCAATAAAACAGATAAATGCTGGTTAATTTGATTTTAAAAAAGAGGCATAAAAGGAAAAACTGATACAGAAGAAGATGAGTAGGGGAAGGGTAGGTAGTGCTAGAATCTTACTTTCTTTGGGAATGGGTTAAAGAGGGAACAGCATATATATCTCGAAAATACTGGCATGGAGATTACAGTAATATGTCACAAAGATCATAAACTATGACCACATGAATTTATAGCAAGAACTCATGGCTGGTTCAATATCGAGAAAACTATTAGCATAACTGACCACATCATAACAAAACCAACAAAAAAACCATATGATTACCTCAACAGATGCAGAAAGAACTTATGACAAAATACAGCACTCATTCTTATTAAAAACACTACAAAGCAAAGGAATAAATGGAGCTTTCCTTAAAATGATAAGTATTACCTATCTAAAACCATCAGCAAGCATTATCTATAATGGGGATAAACTAGAAACCTTCCCAGTAAGATCAGGGGCAAAACAATGATGTCCATTATCATCATTATTATTCCATACTGTACTAGAAATGCTAGTTATAGCAACAAGACAAGAATCAGAAATAGAAGGAATTAGTTTAAGTGATGAGGAAACAAAACTATCGCTCTTCACAGATGATATGATGATATACTTAGAGAATCAACTAAAACACTAGTTAAGCCAATCAAACTTCCAAAAATTTATTTTATTCATCTGGAAGAACAAAAGGTCAAGGATATCAAGGGAATCAATGAAAAAAAAAACCATGAAGGAAGGTGGTCTAGCTGTACCAAATTTCAAGCAATATTATAAAATGGTAATTATCAAAACAATCTGGTACTGGCTAAGAAATAGAATGGTGGATCAGTGGATTAGGTACATACTATATTATATGTAAATGACCATAGCAATCAATTATATGATAAACCCAAAGATCCAAGCTTTTTAAACAAAAACTCATTTAACAAAAACTATTAGGAATACTGAAAAAGAATATGGCAGAAACCAGGTATAGACCAATATTTCACTCTATATACCAAGGTAAGTCAAAATGGGTACATGATTTACACAAAAAGGGTGACACCATAAGCAAATTAAGAGAGCACAGAGGGGCAGCAGATATAGCACCAGCCCTGAAGTCAGGAGGGCCTGAGTTCAAATCCAGCCTCAGACCAAACACTTAACACTTATTAGCTGTGTGACCCTGGGCAAGTCACTTAACCCTAATTGCCTAAGAGGAAAAAAAAAAAAAGGAAAGCATGGAGTAGTTTATTTGTCAGCTCTATGGAGAAGGAAAGAACTTAGGACCAAAGGAGATAGAGAGCATTACAAAGTATAAAATAGGCAATCTTGATTATATAAAATTTAAAAGATTTTGCACAAACAAAACCAATGCAATTAAAATTAAAAAGAAAGCAGTAAACTGGGGGAAATTTTTTGCAACTATCTCTGATAAAGACCTAATTTCTCAAATATATAGAGAACTGAGATACATTTATAAAAATACAAGTCATTGTCCAATTGATAAACAATCAAAGGACATGAACAGGCAGTTTTCAGACAAAGAAATCAAAGCTATCTACAATTATATGAAAAAGTGCTCTAAATTACTATTGATTAGAGAAATGCAAATTAAAACAACTCTGAGATACAACCTCACACCTATCAAATTGGCTAATAGGACAAAAAAGAAAATGCTAAATGTTGGAGGGGATGTGGGAAAACTGGGACATTAATGTACTGTTAATGGAGTTGTAAACTGATCCAACCATTCTGAAGAACAATTTGGAACTGTGCTCAAAGGGCTATAAAACTGCGCATACCCTTTGATCCAGCAATCCCACTGCTAGGTCTATATCCCAAAGATGTTAAAAAAAAAAAGGGGGAACAGGACTTATATATACAAAAATATTTAGAACAACTCTTTTCGTGGTGGCTAAGAATGGGAAATCAAAGGAATGCCCATCAATCAGGGAATGGCTAACCAAGCTCTGGTGTATGATTTTTGTGACAGAATAATATTGAAATGATACACAGGATGGTTTCAGAAAAATCTGGAAGACTTATATGAATTGATGCAACAAAGTGAAGTGAGCAGAACCAGAAGAACATAGTACACAGGAACAGCAATACTGTACAGTATCAGCTCTGCAAGACTTAGCTAGTTTCAGAAATGCAATGATCAAAACAGCTCCAAAAGACTTAGATGAAAAATGCTATCCTCCTCCAAAGGAAGAATGAATAAAGTCTTCATATAGCAGCATAATTTTTGTCACTTCATTTTTCTTGATTTTTTTTTTCACAGCATGGCTAATATGGAAATATTTCTTACATGATTTCACATGTATAACTGATGTCACATTTCTTGCTTCTCAATGGGTGAGAGAGGAGTAGGGAAGAATCTAAAACTCAAATTTTTTTTTAAAAAATGAATGCTAAAAATAAATAGCACATTAAAAAAAATTGGATGTAAGGAAAAATTCCTTGTCTGTTGGAGTCACTCCAAAAAGGAACAGGCACCCTCAGAAAGTAGTTGGAAGTTGGGATTCCAATATAGGTACAAATGAGACTCAGCACTTCTGAGGTCATTTCCAATTCTGATTCTGTGAAGCCTAAATAGTACTCTTTGCAATTTTCATCCACAGTTTCTAGTGCTGGCCTCTGGGGTGATGCAGAATGTGGCAGTTCTTTATATATTTGGAGGAAGCTATAACGTCACCTCCAGTTCTTTTCTCCAGGCCAAACATCCATAGTCCTTCAGACGATCTTTATATAACATGACCCTGAGTCATCTGTCCTGGTCACCTTCCCCCAATTAGCCAATGCCTTTCCTAAAATGTGGCACCCAAAACTGAATGTAACACTGCAGATGGGGTACAACCCTAGTTGGGTACTCACAAGCTACATCAAAACTATTATCTGATTCATTTTGGATATTACACTTCTCTTAGAAGTTTCTAAGTAAAAATTAGATGACAATTAATAAATAAGGTTTTTATAAATACTGAAAAAATGAACTTTTCTGAATATCAAGTGCTAACGAAATCCTAAACAATAACAATAGATGATAGTAAGAATTTGGTTGAAAGGCTTTAGCCTTTATTGATTTTATTGACAAGCTGTGATAATAATTAAAATGTGATACGTGAGCCTCAGAAAATTAGATGAGAAATAGCAAACTTGAAAGAAATATTAAGAAATGAGTCAACATGTCATAGCAGTTACCAAAACATCATTTTGTCTCTCTACACAAAGTATATTTACTCTTCATTTCTCGAACAGAATGGAGGGAGCCAGTTCCCCTTTGGATGGTACATGAATGCCAAGCTATAATTTTAACTTTTTTTATTTATTAAAAATGAACCTCTTGGGGAAATTATTTCCCCTTAAATTGCCATTATTTAAAAGCAAGAATTTGACAACCTGTTCTCTTTAATTAATTTAATTAAAACAAATAATCAAGAAGAACTGAAATTAACTGTGAGGATTACCCTGCAATCTCTCTATGTAGTCATTTTCCTTTAATTGATTATTTGTGAGATGACCAAACTCAACACTTACTTTGAAGGGAATTTAAATGAATATTTAAAAATAATTACACTTTCCTAATTTGGCTTTGAAGATAAGCTGAAGCATACATTTCCTGCAAAATTCTAGGGAGTGAGCCTCCATGAGCCAAAGTCTCATTGAGGATTCCTGCCTAGTCCTATTTATTAGTTCCATTCACAATACCCTCTCCTAATACCTCCCAAAATCAACAGCTGAAGTTTTCAAAGCCAGTTAACTTTTAACAACAAGGATAAAGTTTCTTGGGAAACTTTCCTATAGCAATAAAAACATTCTATTTCCATTTTCTCCTTCACTAATAAAGAATTCTCAGATAACCCTGAAGGTAAGACATGCTTGAATGAAGATAAGCCAATTAAATTACAGATAAATATAGGCAATGTAGTATTGTGGAAAGGGCAATAGCCTAGGAGTCAGGAGACCTGAGTTCTAGTCTTGGCTCTCTCTCTAACTGGTTTTGTAACTATGGGCAATTCATTTAAACTTTCACAATATTCTTATTACAATGTAATAAATCTCTGAGAGCAAATATTCTTTCATCAAGTACTGTGAAAGCTAACGAACAAATAACAAATTATCTGAGCTAGGAATGTGCTGTTTCACTTAAAATTCTGCTGTGTGAATCTATCCTTTTTGGTCCACTGTGCCATACCCCTTCTCTCCTATTCAAAGACATGCAAACTTCTCAATGTTCTCTTAAAATTCAACATATTTTAGACAATTTAAGTGAGAATTAAGGACATAGCCTCACACTTGGACATGCAGCTTGAAACTCCTCTCTGTAGCACTTCTGTTTAATTAACAGTCTTCTTGATCTACCTTATCTGAGCAGCTCTTAAAAATAGATAAATAAATCTGCATCACATTTCAAAGAGGCAAGGGATGCTCCTCCAGACAGTGTTTTCTTAAAAATTAATTTATTTTGATTTATCAAAAATCACTTCCATAAGCTTTTGAGTTTTAAATTTTTCTCCCCCTCTCTCTCCACCTCCTTCCCCAACAAGGTGCGCAATCTGATATAGGCTATACATATACATTCCTATTAAACATATTTTTACATCAGTGATGTTGTAAGAATTAGAACCGATAGGAGGAACCACCAGCAGATAGTGGTTTTAAGAGAGTAAATAACAAACCCAAGAATACATTATATGTGAATGATCAGACATCTCAGCTTCTATCCTCTTTTTTAGGACATGGTACACAGCTTGTCTTGCTTCTAAAATTCCCCAAAGTACCCAGTAAAGACATTTGCCCACAGGGGGTGGACTAAATGAACAACTGATCCTCAGGGCATCCCTCACAGGCACCTCTCTTTGCAGAAGATCTTGGGGAGTTCTACCTCATTTGTGAGCTCCACAAAAACAGGTATCACCTCTGTTCTTTAAATGTACACTGCATACACTGTCAGACTCGGTTAGTTTTGTTTAAATGCTTTTATTATCTTTCTTTTCTTTTAAAAATTTCTTGTTATGGGCAAGATATACTTTGACTTTCATCAGGGTTATGGCTAAGGTGTCAGCTAATAGTCCATGGTCTGGTCACATTAGCCTCTTCTCTTTCAACAATATTAAAGAGTATTAAGAAACAAACTCGAGGTATGGGAATCTAGACAACTCTAGTTTCTCCTACGGGAACCTTGGAACTACTGTGTGCCTACTGGCTGACTGCAGAAGAGAAATGCTTATTTAGTTAAGGAAGTCCCTTCTCTTGGATGTCACCCCCGTGACCACCCAGCGACCAAAGACACAGTGATCTACCCATACCGTTTTGGCTTCCTCAGCTGTTACAGAGCTCCCTGGAGATTCATCTTTTGTGATCAGAGTGATCCCATCTAAAAAAGAAGCCATATGGTAAAGTTCCAGGAATTATAACAAACTAGTCCTGTCCTCTGTCCACTGTCCTTTCCCCTCCCAGATTTGGAACTATAATATTTAGTAATAATAATAAAAATAACAACAATAATAAAAATAGTAATGCCAAGAGATGCTCTGTCTGGAAAACTCTTTTGAGCAGGGTTATGTATCTTGTACAGTGCTTTGAATGTAGCCTATGCCCTAGAAATCTTGCTTATGAACATGCTGTAAAAAAGGCAGGAGGGCAAGATACTCATACCCATTTCACGTATGAACTCTAATTGTCCCAGCAGAGTATATTGACTTAGTTTGGGGAGATCAATTTAAATGGAGAAGACCTCTTCTCTCAATTCTTAGCCCTTCCATGATTTTCTCCATCCTTAAGTAGCTGTTGGAGGTGTAGGAGGTACTCACTGAAGTACATGCTGGTTTAATCCACATGCTATTAGAAATGGTAATTGTTATGTGTTTTGTCTCAAGAGAATGGCTGTTCTCAGAAGATCAAGGGATCAAGTAATTTCTGTACTTTTTTTGTCCTGGACTCAACATGCTATGAGCATATGACAAATATCTACTGGATCTGTGGTCTGCTGCAAAGACATACAGATGATCTGGATTAAATAAAATGAGATAATATTCATATTTCCAAATGAAATAATATTTATAAGCTCTTTGCAAACCTTAAAATGCTATATAAATGCTAGCTATAATTATTATAGGCATTTAGGTAACACAGGGTATAGCCTAAGACCTGGAATCAGGAAGATTGTAGTTCAAATCCAGGCTCAGACACTTACTAGCTGTGGGACCCTAGGTAAGTCACTTCACCTCTGATTGCCTCAATTTCCTCATCTGTAAAATGCGGATAAGAGCACCTACCTCCCAGGATTGCTATGAGGATAAAATGAGGCAATATTTGTAAAGTACTTTGCAAACCACAAGGTCCTATAGAAATCTTCTCTCTCTACCTCTCTCTCATTATGCCCATTCACTTATTTATTCTAATTACTTTTGCTCCCCAATGCAGAAGTTAAAAGAACTGAAAAATTAACTGTCAAAGAAATGACTGCTTGTATGATGAAGTTCTATTTCAAGGTGAATAGATATATTCAACTCCCTCCACAAATAAGTTGTACAAAAAGAACAAAGCTGAAAATAATTTCCAGTTCTCATTATGAGTGAATACTCTAGCCAACGTCAGCTCCTTTCAAAATACATATTTTCAGAAAATAAACTGAAATTTTAGTAAATAAACAACTGCAACTGGGAACCTGAGAAAAATGAGAGTAGGTCTAAAGGAAATAAGGCAACGGGATGAAAGGACATTTCACAACAGGCCTAAAAGAGATCAATACATTTTCCCTCTCTCTTGTGTCTCGCTTTGTGCACCTTGGTGTCTCTATGTCTCAGAATGGAGTGGAATGATGCTTGGTGTAGGCTTGTATACTCTAAGTTGACTGAGAACAGGAATAGAAGGCAGGACATGACTGGTAGTAAGGGAAGGACAAAATGTAAAGCATGTTTAATCACTTAAGTAATGTCTGTTACGATAGTTTAGCAGCTTCAGCTGCACTGAATCCTGGGCATTTCTTAAATCTAAATGGGAAGCCAACAGATTCCCACATAATATGACTCATTCAATTGACGACTTATGTTTAAAACAACCCACCTGGCTGGAGGAAACATAAAACACTGCTTTACCTTGAACAACAATATCCCAGAAGTCATTCAGGGCTTTATCTTCTACTTTGTCTCGCAGCGCTTGCAGGAAACTGTTAAAGATCTGTTCTTCTGACAACTTTAGTGGGGAAAGGGAAAGAAAAAGTAAACACAAAATATTCCTGTTTCTAATTTTTCAGCTCTTTCCTTGTTATATTTCTGCTAATATACTGAGGTTTTTGGCTTCTGAATCTGTTTTATTCTATACTGGTCATAGCAAATTTTCTCCACATTTTTTGACTATACAATCTTTTTAGGTATCTAAACCAAAAAAGACAAGGCCTGTTTATCAGAAAATATATTTTTGCCTTGTCTGATGACCTGATTTCTTGTATTAGCTTGTTTTCCTTCTAATAAAGAGGGGAGGAACAAAAGACAAAATCATTTTTTCCCCATTAATTTTTCTTTTTTTTGGGGGGGGAGGTTAGGCAATGGGGTTAAGTGACTTGCCCAGGGTCACACGGCTAGTCTGTGTTATGTGTCTGAGGTCCTCCTGAATCCAAGGCCGGTATGCTATCCACTGCACCACCTAGCTGCCCCAATTTTTTTCAGTTTTACTCCTGGGCCTGCAGAGCCTACTCTTGTTTTCCCAGATGACTATTAAAACACTTCACACTGCTGCATCTCTTCTATCCAGTCACAAAATACAGTCCCTTTTTACAATGAAGATTGTGTCTTCACAGCTTGAAATGTTCATCTCCTTAGGAAGAGTATATGATAACTTACTGAAAATATAACATTTTAACCATTCATTCTGTCCTTCCCCTTGAAAGTGACACTACTAGTAAATCAATGGCTTCTTTTCTGCCCTCTGGTCCTGTCCTGTCATTCACCAGGGATGAGAAAAGGAGTGGCTATTCCAAAGTCAAGCATGTTTTACTGATCTTTGGGCTGTTCTGTATATCTCTACCCTTTAACACTGTCCTTGGGTCTTGAAAAGGTCTGGGCCCCAGCCAAGAGAAAAAAAAAAAGATTTCTGCTACCTGAATGGCTTCCTCTCTGAATACTTTGATGCAGTCAAGGCTCTTCATATAGTACTGTAGCCCTTTGGTCTCCAAAAACTGGTCAATGTGGTGTATCAACTGGCAGCTTACTGAAAAATAAGGAAGAGTGGTCATTTCCCTGTATTCATGTCACCTTTCAAGTCTCTCATGGTCATAATATACAACAAATAAGTTCCTTTTGGGGGTAGGTAATATGTAAAATTCATTCCTAAGAATTCAGCATTTTACATACAAACCCCTCGTCACTGTCTATAATATTCACTGGTATTCAATGCTCAGGATGGGTCTGATTATAGCTAACTGTTCCTTTTTGGTACAGAAACCTCTGCATCATTAATTTTTACTAGGACTACTTTAGAATTTAGTGGTCATCTGGGCCATTCCAAGGTTTCATTTTTAGATGAACTCATAATACAAAACATATCTGGTGTAAGAAGTATGATTAGATCCAGAACCAATTTTCCTTGGTAATACATTCAAAGACAATTTAAGCAATGTGTGCTCCCATTCTTCACTAATTAAATATAATTAATTTATATATTTAGAGATGTTGATTGTTAAATCACACTGGCCTATATATTCTGCAAATGTGAATATAACCCCAACTGGTGACCAGGAGTGACAACCATTCTGAGAATACTTCACACATGTTTTAGTTTCCAAGGGGGTCAATGGCTGAAAAATGGTCTGTAAGTCGAGGCTGCCAAACAAGAAATAAACTAGACTTTTGAATGAAGAGCCATCAGAAATAGGAGGACAGACACATAAGAACCACCAGGGATCTTGACTGGCTGAGCAGAAATAAAGACCATCCAATCAGATATCATGTGGGATCATAACTTTTGGAGGCTCTTGCTCTGAAACAAATCTTTCATCATTTATCCCTACAGATGCTTTCCTTGCTGTTTAGTAATTAATGCTGAATGACTGAAAAATTCCAAGATGAACAGTTCCCCAAATCACTTCCTCAGCTTAGAACTTTTGTGACTAAGAATGAGCATGGACATTGTCAGAGGACATCAATGCCACTCTTAATAAAACTTTAAGGTCAAGACACCGCCAACAACAATGGCCTGTGCACTGAACTATGCTTCTGAAAAATAAGAAATCCAATTTCAAACACTCTTTTTTGTGTGTGAAAAGGTAAATTTTATTTCTAGTATATCAACTTGGGATAGAGAAAAAAATTCTATAAACTATTTCCTCTTTTTCACCTGCCTGGTGATTATGATCTTCACTATAAACAAGTTGAGGGACCACTGGAAAGGCCTGTGACTTCAAAAAACTTAACCAACATATCCTGTAGTTGTGAATTAATGTCTATCTTCAGTTCCAAAGAAAGAATGCATATTCAGATGAATCGCTTTTAGTAAGGTAACCAAGGAACACATCCTTGATTAGTAAGCAGAACAGAAAACAATCACCAAAATGCTCCTATTGGCTGAGGTTATCTCTCTTCTACAGCATGAAAAGACCAAGTAATGAAAATATTTGCTATCTCCCACACCAGCCACATAGGACAGCATTCTCTCATACTCCTTGATATTCAGTTCATTCAAAACTAGAACACCGGACACAACTAAGAACTTCCAGAAGAGTTCAGAGAATGTAACTGCACAGACTTAGGGTCCCTGGCTTCTGTTACAAGGAGGTGAAGAGATTCCCTACTTTGAGAAACTGTGTGCAAATACAACTCATAATACAAAATACATAAATGTCTCTGAGAGATAATTAACTCAAAAACTTCCAAGTTATGTTGGGACCTAATGCTACTAAAGCGAAGGCTCAAAAGTGAGAAAACCAGATTAAAACACACACACACACACACACACCACAGCCACCCACCCTATAAGATCTTATTTAAAAAATCTAGTGAAAAAGGTAAGTGGAACCAGGAGATCCAACCTATATTTTCAGATCAAGGTCTTTGTGATCCCTTTTAGATGCGTTTCTTTACATGGGGATAGTATGTATTGCTGTTTTTCATATCTACTTACTGGATTTATATTGCTTTTTTTCCCTGTAGCTTTTGGAAAAGTAGTGAGATAAACTTGTTTTTAATCTTAGGTGTCAGAGAAATAAAAAGCACTGGATTCCATCCCACTAGGAATATCCAGTTATATGGCTTGAGACTGGGCTCCCATAGTCTCTAGAGACTATGTTCTGATCTGCTGAATATAATGAACTATTATGACACCTAAGAAGATCTGTGATGGATGATGCTTTGACACATCAAAATATCAGAAATGGATAAAGATAGCAGATTTCTCTTCCATAGTTTAGTGGCATTTCACATTTCACTACCAGTTCTAATAAAGATGGCAGCCAAAAATAATATTCAGCTTTAGCCGCTTAGGTTTTCACTTTTTTTCACATGAAGAGCCATTCATCATTAGTGTATTTCCCTTGGCTTTCATTTATATCACAGGCCTAGGGAACAGTCCCTGTCGGTTTGGACACCCAGCGAATCACAGCCACAATTATACTTCACCATAATGGACTTCAAAATTAGCCAGTGATTCAATAATTCCCTTTAGGAGTTAATCCAGAAAAATGATCAGTGCAACAGCTATCAATCTCAGGGCACTAAGTTAGCTGAAGTGCCATCATTTATCTTAAGGAGTCTCTTGGAAAATGTCTCGTCTGTAGTTTCCCATTTTTCATCTATTCATCAGATATTAATTCACCACCTTGAATGAGTATAGATGTTGATACACAAAATTAGCCTCGAGACACAAACACCAAGAGTGTGATGCTTAAAATGTTTATGCTACTCTCAGAAGCAACAAGTATTGTTGATAAATCAAAATAAATTAATAAAATTTAAAAAAAAAAGAAGCAACAAGTAACAAGAAAAGTACAAAATCCTTATTGTTAACCTTTGAAACAGTTTCTCACAAAGGCAAGCACATTCCATTTCCTTTCCCCAGAGAAATGGCTACGATGCTAGAAAAAAGTCATACTAAGATAGCTGCATCTCACCACATACCAGCACTCCTGGACAGGTAATGTACAAACATACGTAATGTGCTTATCTGCTTGCCTTGCTTTTTAAATGAAACTGTCTGCCTCTGTTCTAAACAACAAGATGTTTTCAATGGAATAAGGGGAAATCATTTATTAGGTGATTTTACGGTCTGTAGGGCCCAGTAAACCGGTAGGCTGACTACACCTGCCCCACATCATGGCCCATCAAAGGCATCTTGGGTCACCACCCTGAAGCCAAGCGTCACATAAGATATCAAACTTCAGTTCCTTCAGGCTCAGGGCTGAACGCTTAAGTTTAGTTGTTTACAAAGTGTGCACACTACAGAGAGATGAACAATGGAGAAAACTCACACAAGCAGTTTCATCACCTTTAAATGCCAAGGAAACAAATTTTCATTTTAAAAAATAATGTTAAAAATAAATTAAATTAAAAAATAATATTAAACATTTAAATGTCTTGTTTAAATGACACCAATTAATTAAGCCAATTATAGAAGACCAGTTTTATCAGCTATGTCTACTACTACCAATGCTACTGTTGCTGTTATAGAAGAAATGGAAACAGATGTCCGTAATTGAAACGAGCAAATCATCCACCTGAAAAACCATAAACAGCCTATTGTCTGACACCTATTAACAAACACAAACGCTAAATTAAAATCACTGTTCTAAAGTTTGCATTGTGCTAGAAATATGCAAATGCTGTAATTTGCCTGGTGCTGTGAAATCACAGGCATCATGTCAATAAATCCAATCAAAATAAAGTCTGATCATAAAAGTGCTGCTTCTATTCCGTACAATGAATGAAAACGATGAGTGGCTAATATGTTCATATGTTTATATATGTTTCACAATAATTAATATATTCAGACATGGTGTTATACAAAGAGAGATAAATTCTATTTTATAGAACAGCTTAGGACTGAAATGATTTCATAAAAATGGACTTCTCCAAAAGTCAGATATTACTAATATCTGAGGAGAATTTCTTCTCCTTTATGTGAATTCAACAAACGTTTATTAAATGCTTGCTATATGCAAGTCACGTAGTCCTCAACGTTAAAGAGCTTACATTCTACTGGAAGAAAAAAAAACACGTACACAGGTAAGTCAAAAAATACACAAAGTAAAGAGAAGGTAATTTCAGGGGTGGTGAAAAGCAAAAAGGTAACATGTAGGAGAAGCAAAGGAAGTGAAGAGGCAGAACTACAGGCACAGGGGCAGCCTGTGCAAAGCAAGGAGGGAGGAGATGGGATAGAGGGAACAGTCACATAGAGGAACAGCCAACAGGCCTCTTAGGCTAGAACGTGGATCCCAAGATGAAGAATCATGTGAAATCCATTTAGAAAGAGAAGTCGAAGTGAAATCATAACGGACTAAAAGTCAAACAGAAAGGCAATAAGGAGCCACCATAGTTTCTTGGGCAAAGGAGTAAAAGGCTCAAACTTTAGGAATATCAGACAGCTGTACGAATACAAATAAAAGTGGGAAGAATGATTATCAGTACTCTCTCTGCTCTTATTAATGAACTTAGATTACTCATTAGAAAATCATATAGAGATCTTATAAACAACTTTCAATCTTTTATCAGTTATTTTTACTTAAAAATGGCATTTCCACTAACATGGTCCTATTTATATACACACTGGGTCCTACGAATGATGGGAGTATTCCTTATGTACAATCAGTTCAGTTGCAATGCTCGTTCTGAAAATGCAAATTCGTTGTAACGTGACTGATGTATTAGGGAACAACTGGAGCATAGAAACAAATTTCATGGTTGTTTATGTAAGGCTTTGTCTCAAGAAACAAGCAAGAGCATAGACAACTACACAACTTCACAATAACTCACAACTTTCCAATGCCCATTCCTACAAGCAAACACTAGGTCTTTTCTGTGTTAAAGCGCCATATTTATCATGTATCCTCCAGTGCAGTAGGAGCTCTGGGCAGAGGATGGCTGGGACACACTCAAGAACTCTGCCATTGCCTCCACTGTCTGTCAGTGCCCCTGCCCGACTATCCCCGAGTTGCAGCCAGTGAGGTCATCCTCTTGCCTGAAACCACTGGCTTTGCCATCCCAGGCTGGAGTGCTGACAAAGCAGAGGCCTGAGATCTTGGACACCACCACTATTTACTGTAATATTTATCTGTTTCTTAGCCATTTGACATGTCTGCTTCAATGGCAATTCCTGCCATTTTTATTAGTTTCCTGTCTTTTTTGATGTGTCAGTGATGAAGTTTTTGAGTGTCATGCCCCAGCTTCATTTTCCCCATAAGTCTGGTGTTTTTTGTTTTGTTTTGTTTTTTGGATAATTTCACATAGGGAGATGATTGCAGAACTTATTATATGCATGTTTCTATTTACATATCCCTTTCCTGAAGTTCCAAAAGAGAAAATATTACAAATGTTGACAGCACAATATTGGGTAGAATGTATGTGAAAATAAATACAGTAAGTAGAGAAGTCATTTCTGAGAACCCAGGTATGAAAAGCAGATGCTTTCCCCTCAAGACAATAGCAGGAACAAGGGCCTATCTTCCAGACTTCCTATCTGTATCCATTCCATTTATTCGCCCAACAAGCATTTATTAAGCACCTTCCACATACCCAGCACTGTATTAGTCACAAGTGACAGAGAGATAAATGAAACAGCTCCTGGCTTCAAGAAGCTTATAATCCACTGGGGGAAAACAGGCAGACAGGTCAGTACAAAATATGTGAAAAGTGAATACACAACAATTCCTAGAGAAGTGGCACTCGTGGCTGACTGAAATGATTAGGAAAGACCTTATGTAAGAGGTACTACTGGATCTAAGGCCTGAAGGAAGCTGCAGGGCAGAATGAGGAGGGAGTTCATTCCAAACATACGGGACAGACTCTGCCAAAGGCCTGAAATGGAAGACAATATTAGGAATGGGAAACAGCAAGTGGGCTAGCTGAGCTGGAATGAAGAGTACGTGAAAAAGAATCATATGTAATATGCCTGGAAAAGTAGTCTGGAATCCGATAGTGAAAAGCTTTAAAATTCCGAACAGACTATGTCATTTATCTCTGAGATGAGAGCGAGCTTCTGGGGCGGGGAAGTGGCATGGTGTTCTAGGAACATCAAACTAGCAGCTAAGCGGACGATGAATTGTCAAGGGGAGAGGCTGGAATCAAGGAGACCGATTCAAAGGCTGTTGTAATAGTCCAGGCAAAAGATGATGAGAGCTTGGACCAGGCTGATGGCTAGGCGAGTGGGGAGAGAGACGTGAAAAATGTTACGGAAGTAGAATCAATAAAACCTGACAACTCAGTGTGAGGCATGAGGTACAGGGAGAGTCAAAGATAACCCTGAGGGTGTGGACCTAACTTACTAGAAAGATGGAGGTACCTTCAAAAGAAATAGGGAAGTTGGGAAGAGGGGCGCACTGGGAGATGGGGAGAATAATTAATTCAGTTTTGGATGTGTTAAGAGTTAAGATTAAGTGGTCACTGGTCCACCCATATGGGAGGCCCTTAACAGTCCCAAAATGAACAATTTCCCAGTTTCTTAATGATTAATCTCAAAACCTCAGAATCTGTTTAAGATGTTTTTACCTGTATAAAACTTTTCACTGTAAGTCCAGGCTGGCCAGGCCGAGACCCACAAGGAAAGGAGTTTCACAATTTGTTGCTTCCCTAGCTTCAGCCCCCAAAAGTCTCTGGCTGCATTTAAAGTCCTACAAAGTACAGTTACATACAGAGACACACACCAACACACACAACAAGTTGACAGAACAAATATAACACACATTAACATAGTGCACACTTAATGACACAGAGAGAAAGAATTGGAAACCCTTAATGTGAATTGGCTATTATTATTGTTATTCTGAGGAATTTAAAGGGGAAATTGCAATTGTTCCTGTAATTCTGTGTATCTCCCTGTTAGCCCCTGTTCTGATATTGTATTTTACTTGTTCTTGACATTGTTCAAAATATGCTGACTTCCAAATGAAATAATCTCCATATCTTTACTATAGAATACTAGTCATATGGGGCTAATGCTGTACTGGATTCATAATTAACTGAAGCCCGTTTTAATTCCTTTAACAATTGAAATTCAAACTGTCTATGAACTCTAATGTTTGTACCTGGGTTATTTACATCTTTCTCCTCATATACTGGAAATAGCATGGTTTTTGGCACAGCTAATTTTAATTCCATGGGTACTTCCTCTCCCTTTTCCTCTGCTTTTATAATTGCTTCTTCTAATAACCCCTTACAATGCATTTTATGGCTTTTTTGATCTTTATTTATGTCCTCACTATCTTCTCTGTATAAGCTTGATCTATGTGAAGGTGAGGGATGTGGTGGTGCTGAAGGGGTAATAGATTTTGCACAGATAACATCTTCTACAATTCTAAGCTTTTCCTCAAATACTCTATTCATCTCTTCTTCTTCCTCAGTTCCTGCCCCCACATCTGCCTTAAGTACTTTTGTTGTTAATAGCACATGCTCTGGAGGAGTGAGACATATTTTTAGCACATTCCAAATTGAGAATGTAGCTATGGAGAAAGCACCTGGACCTACTTCTCTATAGTACTCACTCATTTGTCTGCCCACCGTTTCCCATATTTCTAAGTCTATTTTTCCTTCTTGAAAGAACCATGGGCAGCATGTTTCTACACATTCCAAAAATTCCTGTAACTGACCATTTGTAATGAATAAACCTCTTTCTTTCACTATTTCCTTGAAAAAAAAAGTTTAAGGTGTCTCCAGAACATCCAGTTTCAAATGTCAAAAAGGCAGCTAGTGAAGAGAGACAGGGGCTCATAGACTTGTAAGTCATCTGTATGGAGACGAATTCATGGGAACTGATGACATCACTGGGCAAGAGTATGCAGAGAGGAGGACCCAGGTCGTCAAAAACAAAACAAAACAAAATGGATTCGCATGTATAGAATACTAAGAGCAGACAAAGGAAAGACCAGAGTGCCAGAAAAAGCCATGAGCTACGTTGTATGCAGGACGCTGTTCACATCACTCGCCTTCCCCTGTTAGCTTCAACCTGACAGGAAAGTAGGTATAGGAATACCCAGACCTCATCTTTAAAAATGTTCTGCTGAACTGTGAGGCTAAATCCTCCTTGTATTATCAGCTTACAACTGCCTACCCTCCATCTCTGCAAGAGGCAAGGTCAGTGGCCATCAGACAGACGGAGTATTCCAGACAGATAATATGCATAGTTGGTGGAAAATGAAAATGAACCAAGGCAGGTAAAGTGCTGACCACTTCAACTGTATGGAAGCACTCACAGTTGTGTATTATTATTATCATCATTGTTTCTTCTTACCAATAACTAACAAAGTCAATTAAAACCTCACCATTTAAGCTCCACAAGTTAAGTCACAGCCCATTTTTTCATGCTTAACGATTTTCTCATTAAATGCTGTAATTTCTTACAAATTGCACTAATAAAAGCAAGTCCTGCTGGGTGTTTTCCCCTCTTTTAAATGCTGCCTTTTCATTGATGTGTTAAATTAAAACCCCAGGCACTAAGAGAAGAGTAGATGCAAAGTCTTTATTGTCAGAGCCCATTCCTGCACACTATGAGTTCTCCCTCACTTTATTTTGTTGTCTGATTTTATTGTTTATCCAATTTTGAAGCCATAGGAGGAATGATATTGCGGGTCACTTCTTGAGTTTAACCAGTGCACATCTTGGAAGTTTCATCTAAGAGGGGACACAAGCTTTATCCAGGTAACCCACTGGTCACTGAGTTCACTTTGTAAGAAGAGGTTTTCCTCCTGAGTTAACACAACTTCTCATCTGAAGGTCTCTGGGCACAACAGTATGTCTATCCTCAGAAGGACTGGAAAGCCTTCAGTTCCAACTCAAAGGAAGTGTTACCAGACAGAATGGTTTGCTCTCTAATTTCTTACCAGCTCATTCTATTTAACCATTAAAACATCCGAGAACAGAACATGGAGAACTTGAAGCTCATCTGTTCATTAGTTAATATTTAATGAGTGTACGGCAGCCCAGCAATGTGTAAAGGACATTAACTCTAGCTTTCCCAATCTTGATCTCCAGAGGAGAAGGATTAAATTGCAGAATAGTACAGTTGGGTTAAACTTCAGTAGCTAAAGGAAAACTTAAAAAATGAAAATAAAAAAACACCCTTTACTAAGTGAGATACTAATTTCTCTGATTAGTTTGTGTGAAGCTTGCCTGGACATGAGACAACAGACTTAATAACCTTTTGAGGTAACTTCCAGCTACAGAATTACAGACGATAATCACTGAAAACAGAAACAGGGGAAAAAGAAACCTACCACCTACAAGAAATTTCAGATGGAAAATGAGAGGAAAGCAGAATGAAAGATGACACCAGTAAATAAAGCAATAAATATAGTTATTTTACCCCTGCTATTGATCATAATTTTAGAATGGATGTTATCAAACCAGGCAGAAAGGAGAAACTAGAGGAACCAAGTAGGTTTTAATAACAGTGCACTTGGAATAAAGCATTCTGGAGTATACTCCTAACTTGGCAATGGAATCTAATTAAAAGTTGGTAACTGAATGGAATTAAAATTCATGTATCACTTGAAGAGATACTAGTGAGTGATAAGTCAGATTTCTCACTCAGGAGAGAACCAGGGCACTAGCTGGATGTGCTTTTGCAAACATTAGAAGGGGAGAAAGAACACATGCAATGTCTCTAATGCAACAAGAGTATTCTTCAATATTAAAAGGAAATTAACAGTTCCAGAGATTCTAAAAAAACTTAGTTTCATTCATAACATTAAGTGCCTACTATTTGCAGGAAACTGTGCTTGTATACACCAGAAATGCAAAGACAAAAACAAGTCCTTGCCTTCAAGAAACTTTTTCTTTTTTAGGCAATTGGGGTTAAGTGACTTGCCCAGGGTCACACAGCTAGTAAGTGTCAAGTGTTTGGTTTGAGGCCAGATTTGAACTCAGCTTCTCCTGACTTCAAGGCCAGTGCTCTATCCACTGCACCACCTAGTTCTACAAGGATATGAGGCATGCAAGCAAGTAAGTAAATAGAAATACTACTACTACTGCTGCTATTACTACCACTGTTACCTAACATAAATAGCACTTTAATAGTTTTCTATTATTAAGAAACAATGATACTATTAATAATAACTAACATAGCACTTTAAGTTGACAAAGTGTTTTATGTTACATATACTGTTTTTTTAAATAATATTTTCCCAATTACATGTAAAAACAAATTTTAACATTTTTTTAAAAAAGTTTTGAGTTCTAAATTCTATCCTTTCTTCCCTACTTTCCCCCTCTCTGAGATGGTAAGCAACCTGATATAGGTTATATGTGTGCAATCTACATAAAACATTTCCATATTAGACATGTGGAGCAAGAGAACTTAAACAACAACAAAAAAGAAAATGAAAAATAGTATGCTTCAATCTGCATTCAGATAACATCAGTTCTTTCTCTAGAGACAGACAGACTTTTTCATCATGAGTCCTTCAGGATTGCCTTAGATCATTGCATTGCTAAGAATAGCCAAATCATTCACAGTTGATCCTCACACAATGTGGCTGTTACTGTGTACAACGTTCTCCTGGTTCTGCTCACTTCATTTTGCATCAGTGCATGTAAGCCTTTCCAGGGTTTTCTGAAATCATTCCTGCTTATCATTTTTTATAGCACAATAATATTCCATTAAAGTCATACATCTCAACTCAGCCAGTTGATGGCCATCCACTCAATTTCCAATTCTTAGCTACCAGAGAAAGAGCTGCTACAAATATTTCTGTACAAATAGGTTCTTCCCTACTACCCCTTCCCTCTTTTTTTAATCCCTTTGGGATACAGACCTAGCAGCAGTATTGCTGATCAAAGGGTATGCACAGTTTGGTTGCCCTTTGGGCATATTTCTAAATTGCTCTCCAGAATGGTTGGATTGGTTCACAGCTCCACCAATAGAGCATTACTGTCCCAGTTTTCCCACATTCCCTCCAACGTCTATCATTTTCCTTTTTTGTCATATTAGCCAATCTGATAGGTGTGAAGTGGTGTCTCAGAGTTGTTTTAATTTGCACTTCTCTAATCAATAGTGTACATCTACTTTTGCATTTGATCAAAAAGTAAGTACAAAATATTTGGAGGAAGGAGAAAGCACTAACTCCCAGGAGAATCTGTTAAGGATTCTTGAAGAAGGTGGCACTCAGGTTGAGCTTTGTCAAAATTTTTAATGTCTAAATAGTGGAGTGAGGTGAGAATGCCTTTCAAGTACAGGGGTGGGGGACAATCTACAAAAGCAGGAGGTGGGATATTAAAGACTAAATATGGGGAACATTAAAGCTTGACCAGAATGTAGAGTTCACTAAGGAGAATAATACAAAACAAGATTGGAAAGGAGTCAGTATCATTTATCCCAGAATCAATGGGCTGCCACTACAGATTTTTGAATGAGGGAATGACATGCTTTAGGAAGATTATTTTGGTAGCTATATGGAGGATGCATTGGAGAGAGGAAAAACTAGAAATAGGGAAACCAAACAGGAAGCTGTGGCAGCAATCCAGGTGAGAGGTGATAAAAGCTTGAACTAAGACATAAGTATGTGGGTTTGAAAGAAGAATCAATAGTAGCCATTAATTGGTGGTGGAAGGCAGCTGAGGGAGAAGAGTCAAGGTTGGCTCTAAAGATATGAACTGCCACACTCTTTCTCTCCAATCATTAAATTTTCCTTATTTCTGGTTCCTTCTCTGCTGCCTACAAATATACTCAAGTCCCCATTATCCTCTGAAATCCTAACTAGACCCTACCAACCCCTCCAACTATTATATTATGTCCATCCTCATTTCACAACGAAACTCCCAGAAAAAAGCTGTCTAAACTCATTGCCTCTACTTCCTCTTCTTTCCCTCACTCACTTCTTAGCCCTTTGTAGATTACCATCTGATCTCATTCATCGTTCAAGTGGAATGCTCTTTCTAAAGTTACCAGTGATCTCTTAGTTGTTACATCTGATGGCATTTTCTCAATCCTTGTCCTTCTTGACCTTGCTACAGCATTTGACACTGTTACTTCCTGATTACACTCTCTCCCTGGGCTTTTGTGATACTTGGTCTTTCTTCCCAAATTTGTCTGAATACTCTATGAATTGATGGTTCATAATCCACATCACACTGTCTTACTGAGAGTATTCTCCCAAGAATTTCTCCTGGAGTCTGTCAGTCAGTCAATAAACATTTATTAAGCACTTACTCTGTGCTAGACATTGTACTAAGCACCGAGGATATAAAGAAAGGCAAAAGACAGTGCCTGCTCTCAAGGAGCTCACAATCTAGTAAGGGAGACAACATGCAAATAACTATGTACAAACAAGTTATTTTCAGTAAGGAAAATAATGAAATAATCAGTAAAGGGAAGGCACTAGAATTAAAAGGGATCAGAAAAAGCTTCCTGTAAAAAGTGGGATTTTAGCTGGGACTTGAAGGAAGCCAGGAGGTGCAGAAGAGGAGTGAGAGCATTCCAGGTGTAAGAAGACAGCTAGTAAAAATGCCAGAGTTGGAAGATAAAGTGTCTTGTTTGAGGAAGAGCAAGAAGACTAGTATCACTAGATTGCAGAGTAAGTATGTATGTATGCAAAGTGTAAGAAGATTGGAAAGGTGTGTGTGTGAGAGGACAGTTATGAAAGGATTTGAAATTTGATCCTGGAGGTGACAGGGGGCCAGCCACCTGAGTTCACTAAATGGGGGGTGGGGAGGAAGGGGAGGGAAAGGTGACATGGTCAGATTTGTGTCTTGACAGCCAAAGCAGAAAGTGGAATGGATTTGGAAGGATGAGGCAAGCTGACCAACCAGATGGATATTGCAATAGTCTAGGCATAAAGTGATGATGGCCTACACCAGGGTGGCAGCAGTCTCAGAGAAGGGTATGTATTCAGACTTTGGCAATAGACTGGATACTGGGAGTGAGAGTAAAGAGTAGAGGATGACACCTAAGTTGTGAGCCTGGGTGACTGGAAGGATGGTAGTGCCTTCAACTTTAATCAGGAAGTTATAAAGAGCGGAGGGTTGAGGGAGAAGGAAAATGAGTTTGGCTTCTGACATGTGAAGTTTAAGTTGTCTATAGGACATCCAGTTCAAGATGCCCAACAGGCAGTTGGATATGTGAGACTAGAGGTCAGCAGGGAAGTTAGGGCTGGATAAGTAGGTCTGAGAACCATCAGCAGAGAGATGATAATTGAATCCATGGGAGCTAATGAGATAATCAAGTGAAACAGTACAGAGGAAAAACAGAGGAGTCCAAGACAAAGAGAATGGCCTCAAATTTTTTTTTTGAGGGTGGTAGAATATGAAGCAAGGTTCTCAGCAGAGAAGGTAGTTGGAGGGGGAAGTTAGAGGAGATCTGAGGAGGAATGAACAGGTCTGGACTCTAGAGCCGGTGTGGTGAGAGAGGTGGTATGTTAATTAGAGAAGTACAAAAGGATTGCCTGGCAGCAGTGAGGACTCAGATGAGGTTTTGTAAAACCTTGGAAATCTGTAATGGACATTGTCAGCATGGTTTCCTGATTTTTTCCCCCTTTTTCAACAGCATGTATATAGCAGCAAAGGCAGTGGATGATGGGAGTGATTGAAAGCTGAGGCTTAGCAGGGCAAGATCAGTGATACAAGAAGGGAGCAGGAGACTTAAGAACCCTGGTTCACCAAGGGGTCAAAATGAGGAAGGAAGGAGAGTGTAGATGGTGCCAGGATGATGGCCTGAGTAAGAACTGAGAAATCAAGACACTGGAGGTCACAATGTGTACCAAAAACAGAGTCTGGGGGTTGTGGGGCAGAAGGGGAGACAGAATGAAAACAGATTGTGATCAGATAAGGGAATTATAGAGTTCATAAAGACAGAAGTGGAACATCTGCGAGGGAAGTCAAGATCAAGGGTACGACCATCTTTGTGTGTAGTTGAGGTGGCGTAGAGGAGTAGCTCTTGGGAAATGTGTAATTGACCAACTGTGAGGTCAGGATACTTGAGAGAGTATTAATATGTATGTTGGCAAGTCTTCTAGTATGAGGGCAGGAATGAGGAAGGAAAAACCGTGAGCAAAGTACCAAATTCATTAAGGGCAGTGTCCCAGAGGGCACTAGACAACAGCCACTAGATTCTGAATAGGTGGTAGATATGGTAGATATGAACCTGAGGAGGAGAGGTTCCTGAAGGATGTTGTTAGAGGAAAAAACTAGAAGTAACAATGAGAAGCAAAGAGTATTCCAACTCTCCTCTCAACCAAAGGGAGGTGGGAGGGGAGTGAAAAGTGCAGTCACTGCTCACAAAGAGATGTGTCATCAGGGTGGAGCCAGGCCTCTGTGAGAGCCAGCAAATGGAAGGAGCAGAAAGGGAAGAAGATTTAAGCTGAAGGCAAGTCTGCTGTCTATGGGACAGCCGTTCCATAGAGAACAGAGGAAGAAGCTTCCCACAAATTTTGGCAGCTTCTTGGTTTGTCCTTCTTCATCTGTCTGGACTGCGGTCACACCTATGCCGTACCTACGTTAAAGGGCTGCTGTGAGGATCAAATGAGATAGTATTTGTAACGCACTTAGCACAGTCCCTGGCACATAGTAGGCACTATATAAATGCTTATCTCCCTGACTCCCAAGATATCTCAAATTCAAAATGCCCAAACCAGAACTCATTTCCTATCCCTACTTGAAACTTCTACTTCCATTAAGAGCTTCGCCACCCTTAGTCACTCAGGTTTGCAACCTCACTGTCTTACCTGACTGCGCACTCTAATTCCACATCATTCTGTACATCCGTGTCCAACTCTCCACCCTAGACAACCACCACCCAAATTCAGGGCCTCCTCAACTCTCAAATGTCCTACTATAATAGCCTTCTAACCTCCTGGGCAGACCTCTCATCGAGGTCTCTTGTTTGATGTCTTTCCTCTTTCAATCCACTCTCTATAAACCTGCCAAAGTGATTTTCCTTAAAAATGATCTGACACTACACTCCTTTACTCAATTAATTGCAGCCGCTCTCTATGGTCTACAGGATACAATATAAGCACTTTTCCAGCCTCAATATGCATCACGCCCTTTTCCATACTCTCCTACCGAGACCAACTTCCCTTGACGTTCCTCTCACAGGACATTCCATTTTTAATCTTCAGGCCATTGCTTGGGCACCCTTCCATGCCTGCAATGTACTTCTGTCCTCACTTTCACTTCAAGAATCCAAGCATCACATTGTACAGGTGGCCCTCCCTGATCCCTCGAGCTGCCAGTGTCTTCTTCCCAAAGCACTCTAACTTAGTTTTGTGTATAGTCTGTATTTTTTCACATACGGCCATATTGTTCCCCTCCACCCCCCAAATATAACTACCCTGAAGGCGAGGACTACGTCATGTTCGTCTTGGTGTCCTCAGAGCCTGGTACACAATGAATGTTCAAAAGGTGCTTGCGGACTAACCAGTGGTAGTGCTCTATAAATCACTGATTAGAGAAATCTGGAGCAGGCTTAGGATGAAAGATAATGGGTCACCTTTTGGATATGCTGAGTTTGAAATGACCATGGTACAGGTGGGCAAAGACACCTGTGTGACTTGAGTTCTAAAGAAAGATGGAGACCGGTCAAACAGACTCGGGAGTCATTTTTGGAAGATGATAATTGAACCTATGGTAGCTGAAGAAATCTCTAAGAAACCTTGTGTTAGTACCCAAAGGGCTTAAATCCCTTTCCTTCCCTATTTTCCTTATTCCTCTCTGGATTTCTTAAATGCTCCACTGATACAGCCTCAAGGCAAAAGGAAATAGCACAAAAAGTGAGTTTCTCCTTTTCTGCTTGAATTAAGCATAATGGATCTTGAGAACTGAAGGAGCAAAATAATCAAGTAAAAATAATAGTTTATGAATTTGGGTTTGGCTTAACTCCAAGAACCCTGCATGTAAGGACAACACCTTGTGATAACAAGGGTTAGGAAGCAATGAAGATCAGAGAAGGAAAAAGACAGAGCTTACTGGGACTCAATGACGATGGGTTAATAATATCAGCTAAAACTGGATAATGAGTCAAGAAGGCAAACTATAACACAGACATATCTACTATAATATAAAGAATTCTCTAGAGAGAGACAAGTGATGAGGCAGACAGTTCGAGGATTCTGTTTCTGCTGCCATTACTAAATAAACAAGCGGTGAATGGAAGAAATAAGGAGATTATTGTAAGTTCCTTGAGGACAATATTATATATCTTTTGCATCTCCCAGAATGTATTATACTGTTAGGCACATAATCATTACTTACTAAACATCTCCTGAAATGAAGACAAGTGGAGTCAGAGAGTGCACAGGGGAGATCCCTGTTTTGTTTTGTTTTTTGCTTACTCATTGTTCAGTCTCCCTCCCCTATTCATCTACAGGTCCTAGACACTGTCAGTCAAATTGCAAGTTTCTGAGCCAGCAGGTTTGGCTATTCATGAAGGAAGATGCTAAGGGACTCAGGAGATTAAGGAATATTCTCCCACAAAAATCACTGATGAAGATTCTTTGGAATAGAGTGAACAACCCATCACATTATAATTGCTAACCTGCTTGTGAAATCTGTCTTGAAAATGGACTCTTAAATGCTGACTTATATTCAGGATCCTGTTTTAGTTGAATGTAAATGAAAAAAATTAGTTCAGACACTATGTTTAAAAGCAAAAGACAGAACTCAGACAAAAGCCTAGTGCTGCTCCAATCAGGTCTCACATACTATGCCTGGAGCCAGAAAATGGGACCCTAGTGCTACCACACTATAGCTTCAGACAACAGACAAAATGCCAACAGAAGAACAGACCTGCCATTCTCAATTCATTCTCACTTATCCTATTAAGCTATTAAAACTTGAGGCTTCCCTAAGATTACTGGGACACTTAGGGACCACTCAGGGACCAAATCTTGTTATATCTATCTCAACCTCCATTTGTCATATCTATCTCAACATCTATTGATGTTGTTGACCGACCTACATTCATATAGTTATCACTTCAGTTCAGGCCCTTGTTACCCCCTTCTCAGATTACTGCAGCAGACTGCCCACATCAAATCCCTACTCCAATCCATCCTCCATGCAGCTGCCAAAGTGATTCTCCTAACGTGCACTTCTGAATATGTCACCACCCTACACAATGAACTCCAGTATGGGTAGGCATTTAAAATTCTTCACAATCTGGTCCCTACCTTTCCAGACTTATTATACATTACTCCTCTCCAGAGATTCAAAGACCTAGCCTTCCAAGCCTTCTCACTGCTCCTCATATGAATGTATTTGTTTCACACTCATCTTCATGTCTTTGTACTGGTTGATACTCAAGCTTAGAAGGCTCCCCTTCTTTACCTCTGCATCTCTGATACCTGGTTTTCTGTCCTCTCCCTACAAGAAATATGCTGTAAGAAATTATAAACAAGATGGTTTCAGAAAAATCTAGGAAGACTTATACGAACTCCTGCAAAGTGCAATGAGCAGAACCAGAACACTGTATACAGTAACTGCAATATTGTTAATAATGATCAACTGTGAAAGATATGGCTACTCTGATCAAAGCAATGATCCAAGACAATTCCAAAGGATCCATGATGAAAAATGCTCCAGAGAGAGAACTAATGAACTCTGAATGCAAATTAATATACACTTTACTTTATTTTTCTTGTTTTATTTATCTGTTTTCTTCTGCAATATGGCTAATATGGAAATGTGCTTTGCATGATTTCACATGCATAATTAATATCAAATTGTTTGCCTTCACCTTAAGGAGAGGGAGCTGGGAGAGAGATTTTGGAACTAAAAATTTTTAGTTCCTACTAAAAATGATTATTAAATTTTTTTACATATAACTGGGAAATATTTAACAAATTAAAAAATGTATTTTAAAAAAAAGAAATTTATTCCTGAGATGAAAATGGACATGATTCAAGAGACTTGAACCTGAGAATTTGCCTGATTTAAATATCTCCATTCTCTATGTGCTATAATCAAGCCTAGACATAGAAATATTTGCCCCTTCCTCCCTTTCCAGTCTTTTAATAGCTTTCTACACATTCCGCAATCCAGTGACACTGACCTCCTTGTTATTCCTTGCACATGACACTCCATCTCCTGACTCCCTGAATTTTCATGGGCTATTCTGGAACTCTCTTCCTTCTCATCTCTGCCAGCTTCCTTCAAGTCTCAGCTAAAGTTCTACCTTCTGTAAGAAGTCTTTCTTAGGTCTCCCTAATCTTTGTGCCTTTTTTCTGAAATGATGTCTAATCGATCTGGTCTATGTTGTCTCCTCCATTAGACTATGAACACTTTGAGAGCAGTAACGGGTTTTTGCCTTTGTTTGTATGTGCAGCTAATTAAGCACAGTGCCTGGAACATGGTGGGCATTTAATAAATGTTTGTTGACCTGTCAAAAGTACACTTAATATCCAATGTGATAATAAGGTGGTTTTATAATGAAGAATTAAAAAATATGTGACAAAATCCTGTGAAGCCAATGCCAAATCATAACAAGTGAATAAAGCAAAGATAAAGATGTATTACACATTAAAAGCTTTTTCAATGATGTAAAACTATCCAAGGTTTACTTTACGTCAGTAAGTTTAATTCTTTTCCCTTGTCTCAATTTGCACACTACTCCAACTATAGAAGTCAATGAACATTTATTAACAGCATACTATGGAAAGGACTGATGTGCTTTTGTCTCTGTAGCCCTAGTATTTAGCACTAACCAGATTCTTGCTGAGTGTCTGAAGTCCACTCTCCACGTGTTCCACTTTGGAAAGGAACCACTGAGTGGGTGTCATGTGTAAATTTAAACTAGGCCCTAACCCAGATGTCTTCACTGAGCCCCTCCCTGTGACCTAGGTTGGCACCTAGGGTTAGCTCCTGCTTTCCCAAACATAGCAAGTGAGAACTGCTATTTCCTAGGTTAAAAACTCCCTTTCTCTGGATGTTTGCCCAATCCTACCATTCCACAGTTCCTGTCTTTCTCCATTCCTCTTTCACACGGAAGCTTCTCGAATTCACAACTAATCATTTAAAAACTTCCCTTCATCCTGCATCTTTTTATGCTCCTTGTGCTCACAGAAACCTGGCTCTCTCCAGAAGACAACGAATCCCTGGCCACCCTTCTTCTAATGCTAGTTGCTCAATCCCACATGTCCCTTGACACAGCAGGCCCAAAGGAGGAATTAGCATACATACTACTTCTCACTACTCTTCTAGACCCTTTGCCTCTCTGACTTTGAGGTTTAACCCCACCATCTATATCAGGAGTTCTAAATCTTTTTCTGTCATAGACCCCTTTGGCAGTATAGTGAAGCCTATGGCCCCTTCTCAGAATAATGTTTTTAAATTCATAAAATAAGATTATGGAAATCTATGATTCTGAAATAGTTAATAAACATTAAAAAAAAGTTCATAGACCCCAGATTAAGAATTTTGATCTATATGATTGATCTACTAGCCTATTCACATGCTGCTGAACAAAGCTATAGAAAAAAAAAACCCAAAAAATATGCTGACTAGGTCCACTACAAATTTATGTTACATAACTTCAACTGGGTCCTCACAGCTGCAAGGCAATCCTTTCATACCTTCCTACTTAATACACTATCACACTCACTACGGTGGCTTTTCCAAACCTTTTCATTTCTTATCAAACATTCCATGGTTTTCTCTGCTCCCACCCTTTCAGCCAGGAACTTTGCCTTATATTTTACAAAAAACAAACAAAAAACTAAGAAAACGAAATACTGAAAATGTCTGCCAAGAGCTCCCTTTCTCCCGTCCTCCTCCTCATCTCATATCACCCAGTACTCTACTGTGTCTCACAAGGAAAACTCCCGCTAAGGCAAACTCCTCTACATGCATAGGTGATCCAATTCCATTCTGTCTTCTCCTGCAAAAATTTCCCCCTTTTATTGTCCTTACTTTCCCACTTATCTTCAATTTCTCCCTATTTAATAATGGCTGCTTCCCCACTGCCTACAAACATACTCATGTCTCTCTCATTCTCAAAAAACCCTCATTTATCCATCTGTCCCCTATCTCTCCTGCCTTTTGTAGCTGCACTCATTAAGAAGACTGTCTACAATATGTGCCTTCATTTCCTTCCTCTCACTCTTCTTAACTTTCTTTAGTTTGGCTCCTGACCTCATAATTCAATGGAAACTACTCTCTCCAAAGCTATTAATAATCTCTTAATTGCCATACCTAATAGTATTCCTCAACTTTCATTCTTCTTGACCTTTCTGCAGCCTGTAACATTGTCAATCACCCTCTTCTCTTTGATAGTGGTGGTGATGGTTGCTGTCCTTTGTTCTCAGAGGACCAAAATGACATCACTATGTTAGAGTCAAGTTAAAATGTGTCCGACTGTGGCTGATCAGACCAAAACAAGCTCAGAATGTTCTACTACAGGTCAGGCACAAATAGTCCATGTGAACATTTGAGGTAGAGTCTTTAAATTTTTGCATCTCAAGTTTCTTTTGAGCTACTTCAATTCTGCTTTGCTCATAGAGCATACCATTTTCTCAGATGAGGGCATGCCACGCTGGGTGGTCCTCTTCTTGACACTACCCTATCTTAAGTCTCCTTTGCTGGACCTCCAACCAGGTTGTACCTGATAATCACTGGTGTACCACAGTGCTATGTCCTGGGCACTCTTCTCTTTTCCCTCTATACTACTTCACTTGACGATGTCATCAGTCCCCATGGATCCAATTATCATCTCTATGTTGATGATTCTGAAATCTACTTATTCAGCCTTAACCTTTCTGCTGACCTCCAGTCTCACTTTTCCAATTGCCTATTAGACATCTAAAACTGGATATCCTATAAACTTCCTGAACTCAAAATGACTAAAACTAAACTTATTACCTTTCCCAAAAAAACTCTCCCTTCTAAACTTCCATATTTCTGTTAAGGGTACCACTCGCCTCCTAGTCATCCAAGCTTGCAAACTAGGTGTCATCCTCAACT
The DNA here is from genome assembly GCF_003287225.1 of Phascolarctos cinereus. Taxonomy (NCBI): domain Eukaryota; kingdom Metazoa; phylum Chordata; class Mammalia; order Diprotodontia; family Phascolarctidae; genus Phascolarctos; species Phascolarctos cinereus. The sequence continues at coordinate 70,084,461 of NW_027556180.1, forward strand.
CTCATCTCTTACTTCCAATACCTACTGTCTTGCCAAGGTTTGTTAATTTTATCTTCCTAATATCTCTTATGTATGACTTTCTTTTCTCTGACAGTGCCACCACCCTGATGTACCTCATGTTTGGACTATTTCAACAGCCTGCTGGTTGGTCTGCCTGCCTCTGGTCTGCACCTACTCCAGTCCATCCTCCACTCAGCTGTCAGAGATCTTCTTAAAACACAGGTCTGCCCATGTCACCCCCCTCCCCACCAAATTCCAGTGGCTCCCTATCATCTTCAGGATTAAATTAAAAATCTTGTTTGGCATTCAAAGCTCTTCATCCCTTGCCCCCCTACCCCAGCCTCCTTATATCTTACATCCCACTGTGTACTCTGCAATTCAGTGACACTGGTCTCCTTGCTCTTCCTCTTCCATCTCCTGACTCCAGGCATTTTCACTGGCTGTCTCTCATGCCTAGAATGTTTTCCCTTTTCATCTGCCTCCAAGTTTCTATGGCTTCTTTCAAATCCCAGCTAAAATCTCATTTTCTACAGGAAGTTTTTCCTGATCTCCCCTACAGCGAATGCCTTCCTCTCTGTTGATTATTTCCAATGTATTTTGTATATAGTTTGCATACTGTCTCCCTCGTTAAGACTGTGAGTTTTTTGAAAACAGGGACCATCTTTTATATTTCTTTGTAACCCCAGAGCTCACTCAGCACAGTGCCTGACACATAGTAGGCACTTAGTAAACATTTACTGACTTACTGAGTCCAGGTCACTTTCCTTCTTTTCTCAAAGAATTCAATACTTGGTTCATAGTTTCTCTCTCCAACCTGATCCTTGCCCTCAAACTTGGGGGCTTCAATCTAGATATAAGTTAATGTCTCCTCAACTCCTGAGACCTACACTCCTAAAACGTCACAGGAATGGTCATAATGCCTCAGATCTAGCCATCACCTTTGATGGAGCCACCTCCATTATGCTGAACTTTAAAATTCCCAACATAATCTCCTCTATTCACATCTTACCCTACGCCTCACTCCAAACCCTAATTCTAGGCCCTACAACCTTCAGTCTATCATTCCTACTCTAGTTGCACTTTCTTTTATTTACAGTCTTGATCGTATAGCTGCACAATTCAACTATATGATGACCTCTGTGCTTGACTCCTTTGCCACACCATAGTCATATTGTTGTGAGTGAAATTTAACAAAAAGGTAAAACAAGGTACATTTCTCTGAGCAAGCTTATGGTTTGTTAGCAAGGGCACTACCAGCCAATGAAGCAGATCTATGGCTTGCCTCAGTTTCCAGCCAAAGACCCAGATTAGAAGATGCAGCTCATTTTTATAAGCATAGAACAAAGGACACAAGAGAAATCATATCACTGGTGATGGGATTAGCAACATCATAGGGTTGAGGATCATAGTTGATTTACATTAAGGAAGATGGGCATGAATATGTGAGAAGATGACCACCTCTCCTCTCAAAGGAACGCTTTATGAATTTGTGAGGCCCAGCTGCATCCTGCGATCACTGACTATGAACTAGGAGATGCAGACTCACAGGTGTCTGAGAATTAGATAAAACTACCTTTAACTGGCAAGGATGAGGCTAAAGATGGGACAAGGTCAATTTGTTTGTGCCCAAAGATAACAGAGAAACATCATGCAGTTTTCTCAGGAGCTGAAGTCATGAGAGAAGACAAGGATTTCTTTGCCAGGAATTACTTCCCTTAGCTCAAAATTTTTCTTTAACAGTAGTTTTAAGAAAGCTTAAAAACTTTCACATCTAGCTCTGAGAGGGTGGCTGAGCTTTGCACTCATGAGCTTCACTCAGAGACAAAGAAGAGACTTAGGTTATTATATAGAATACAGTTACAGAACAGATCAATTATAGAGTGAAATCAAATAGAAAATACATGAGCAATGTCTGATTTTGACAATGTCCTGCCAATTCTCCTCCTTAGATCAGCCTCACCATCTGCCTTTCTTTCAAGCAGCCAAACAATGCAGTGCCAAATGGGTCCATTACAAATCCATGACATCTAATCTCAGTGGAACCTTCACTGCTGCATGACAACCCTTTTAGTCTTTTCTGATTGACTACATTACTCCCAAAACAGCTCTTTCAACATTCAAGGCCCTTAACCTCTCAAATGAAACACTGAGGTCAATAATTGTTAACTCTCATCTTCCTTGCTCAAAACCCCTCTAAAAATTCATTCTCTCTTCCCTAACTCCTGTCTCTGAGGAAGAGGTAACTTCACTTTTTGAAGGAAAAAAAAAAGCACAAACCAAGGAGGAGCCAAGATGGCAGAGAAAAGGCATGGAGTCATTTGACTCCTCCAAACAACTTCAAATAATGCTTCAGAATAAATTCTGGAGTGGCAGAACCCACAAAAGAACAGGATGAAAAAATTTTCAGCCCAAGACAACTTAGAAGGTCAGCAAGAAAGGTCTGTTGCCTCAGGGTAACAATGGAGCACATTTCAGTGCAGGTTGTACCCCAGCAAACCAGCAACAGGCCTTGGAGGTGCCTGAATCAGTGGTAGCAGTGGTGGTTTCTAGTTCTCTCAGCCCCCCAGATGGAAAGGGGGTCAGAAGGAGATTACAAAGGTCTCTTTGCTGACACCAAGGGTAGGATTCTGTTGCACTGCCCACATTTGGATCTGGGTTGCAGTCCTAGGGTGAGAAGGAGTACTAGCACACTACAGCTTGTGGCTGCAGGAAGCTGGGACCCTGGTCACAGTTCCACAGTGGAAAAGAGTGACTGTGGTCACTCAAAGACAAGAGCACAGGCCAGGAGAGTAGTAAATACACCTCTCCTTAGATCATACCAGCTTGGAAGAACTGAAAACTTACAGGACCTCAGAATTATCTCTGAAAACAGTTGCATAAAAGACCTGAAGCTTGGGACAGTGCCCCATCTACTCTGGAAGCAGAGCCTCACTTTGGCATAGTTAAAAGTCAAGAAACAGGCTGGAAAAATGAGCAAATAGCAGAAAAACATCCTGACTATAGTTAAGTTACTATGGGAACAGGGAAAATCAAAACATGAACTCAGAAGAAAACAAAGTCAAAACTCTACATCCAAAGTCTCAAAAAAAATATGAATTAGTTTCAGGCCATGGAAGAGCTCAAAAGGGATTTTAAAAATCAAAGAAGAGAGGTAGAGGAAAAATTGGGAAGAGAAATGAGAATGATGCAAGAAAATCATGAAAAAAATGCCAACAGCTTGGTAAAGGAGGCAAGAAAATAATGAAGAAAATAACACCTTTGAAAAAAAAAGACCAAACCTACTTATGCTCTATAGTTCAGTCTTTCTGATCTCTTTCAGGAGCCAGACCCATCCATTAGTCCTTCTCCCATCACTAACCCCTTTGGTATCTCATTCTCAGTCTCTCTACTGGCTCTTTCTTCAGTGTCTACAAACATTTTCAGGTGTACCCCATCTTTAAAACACCCTGAACCTATCATCCCTTCAGGTTATCAACTTATATCTCTCCTCCCATTCACAGTTAAAGACCTAGAATCAATTACTCTTGCTGCTTCTATCCCATCACTCCACTAAAACTTCTCTCTATGACTATCAATGATTTCTAAACTGCTAAATCCAGTGGCTATTATCTCATTTCTCAACCTTCTTAACATCTCTGAAGCTTCTGATCTTGCCAACCAAACCCTCCCCCAGATATTCTCTCCCTCAGCTTTTAGGCCAACTGTTTCTCCTCCCATCTATGTCCTTGGCTGGATTATCCATATCCTATCCCCTCAGTTTGAGTTCCAGTCTTATCTCTCTCTATGGTATTCCTAAATCTATATATCCAACCCTAATGTCTCACTAAATGCTAGTCCTGCACACTGGGTGTCCTATAGGCATTTCAAACTCAATATATCCAAAATGGAACTCATTATCTTCCCCACCAACTCACTAGCTCTCCAAATTTCCCTATTTTTGTTGAGAGCATTATCATCCTTCCAGTCACCCAAGTTAATCATTTCAATCACCCTTACTCTTCTCATTCTCTCTATCCAACGAGTTGCCAAATTGTGTTTATGGTTTTTAATCCCTTTCTCTGTCCAACATAGGACTTATCTATACTCAGAAGGATCTGTGATTATTTCCTCATTTAGGGAATACTCATCACCCCACCCCAGACAACAATGATCAAAACCCATTTGTGCCTGCTCAATCTATGCAATTCTTGCCCATGTTCTCTCCGAAGTTTAGCACATGGAGTCCAACCAATGTGCTCGAGGTCCTTCTTGCTTTCTCCCAACACTGTAAGAGTTATGATGAATTATGTCCATCCTACAGTCTTGCCATGTGACCAGCCCATCTTCTCTTCCTTTTATATAGCTCTTTGACAACATCCTTTACTCCTGCTATTCTCTGGAGTTCTTTACTGGTTATATGTTGTAATCTGTTCCTATCTATCACGTACCTCTCCACTAACCTCCATTTCTAGCTCAGAAGCAGTAATGTTCCATATTTTGCTTTTATACAGCAACACTGGCAAAATACTAGCGTTGAAATGATTATCTACACATTCATCTAATATTTACTCACTGCCCACATACAAGGTACTCTGGTACTATGGAGAGGATCAAAAGATATAAAATAAGGGAATTGGACTAGATAACCTCTAAATTCCTATGAATAAAACATTATCCATAGCCTCAAAAAGACAGAAAGATAATATGCAAATGGTTGCAGTTCTATGTTAAAGGCAGCACGGGATATATCACAAAGTAGTGTATATACATGTATGCACACACGTGAAAGGAAAACTACATTTAAGATGTGGCATTTGAGCTGGATCTTAAGGATGAGTTCAGTTTCAGCAGGATGATTTAGAAGGGAAGCATATTTTAAGTAAAGAGAATGGCATGAGCAAAGGTATAAAAATAAGGAAGTTACGTATGGGAAATGAAGATACTGTGTGCCCACAGATAAGTCACTTAACCTCTCTGGGTATGTTTCCTCATCTGTGAAATGGGGATATTAATAAGTATACACTACACCTACCTCACAGGGATGCTATTGTAAGGAAAACTGCACATCTTCAAGCACATAATTATTGTCCAGTTTGTCTAAAATATGGCATATATACAGAGGGGTGCTGGGAATTCAGGTTAGAAGGGTAAGCTGAACTATGAATGAGTCTGCACTGTTTGGTAGACAACTGCAAGGAAGACCATTGAAGACAGATGAGTAGGGAAGTGATTCTACCACAGTTCTATTGTTCTCCATATATTGTTCAAAGTTCTGGAGGATGAAATAGAGGACACAGAAACTAGGTCAGGAAAGACATACATCAAGAAAGACATAAGCTATATGGAACTCAAAGTTTTAAAAACAATTGTTAAAAATTGTTTTTACATGCAACTGGGAAATAAGATACACAGGCAATGGGATACAGAAATCTATGCTATCCTACAGGAAAACAGAAGGGGAAGGGGATAAGAGAAGTGGGGGCGGGTGGGTGATAGAAGGAATGGTAGATTGAGGAAAGGAGTAATCAGAATGCACACTGTCTTGGGATGGGGGGAGGGGAGATATGTGGAGAAAATTTGGAACTCAAAATCTTGTGGAAGTGAATTTGAAAACTAAAAATAAATAAATAAATTTTAAAAAAAAGACATGTTAAAGAAAGGGATAGATGCAAGAGAATTAAGAAGTGAGAAAATGGTAGCATAGAAATGCTTATCAACTATCAGCTCCTGCAAAGAGAAACTCATTTTTGGGGAAAGTCTCATAATCCTAAGAATATGTCATACTATTCCCTCCACTGTACCTTCACTCATATTCTTCCCCACTTGGCATACCACACTTTCTTCCCTTTGTCCGCCTAAACTTTCGATGTTGTTTTTCAGTCATTTTTTCAGTTGTCTGACTCTTCACGACCCCATTTGGGATTTTCTTGGCTAAGACACCGGAGTGGTTTGGACATTTCCTTCTCCAGCTCATTTCACAGATGAGGAACCAGAGGCAAAAAGGATAAAGCAACTTGCCCAGGGTCACACAGCTAGTAAGTGTCTGAGGTTGGATTTGAATTCAGGTCTTCCTGACTCTAGGCCTAGCATTCTATCCACTATGCCACCTAGCTGCCCACCTAAACTCCATCCATTCTTTAAGATCTAGGTCAAGCCCCAGCTCCCCCATAAACTTTCCTTAAATAATTCAGACCTTATTGATTTCCTCTTTTCTCAACTCTTACAGCATTTAGATGCTACACCATATAATTTAGCACTTAATTACAAGGTTTTTCATAAAGTCTTTATGCCCTTTAATAACACAGGTAGGGTATCATAAAAACAAACTATAAAATGTATTTAAAATAACATTTATTATCCTTCAGGACAACTATATGATAGAACTGGACAAAAGTATAGCATTTCATATGTTATGACAAGTGAAAGTGAACTGTGATCAGAAAGTGAAACTGTTACAGAAAGTGAACTGTTCAAATGATGGCAGAATTAAGTCCAACTCAGATATAAGGTGAAAATAAACAACTCATTACTTAAAGGATTATTGATTGTTTTTATAATATCTACAACCCCACTCAACAAGCATTTATTAAGCTCCTACTATGTGTCAGGCACTGGGAGTATAAAGCTAAAACAAATAGTCTCTGCTCTCAGTAAGTTTCCATTCTATAGGGGAATAATAGTATCATGAATACAAATAACATTCATAGCCCTTTGCAATAGACTCATCTCCATCTTAAAAGTTCACAGGAACTCAGAAACTGGCTCAACCCCCTGCACTTAATCTTTTAAAGACTTATTAGAAAATACTTTACCCACTCAGAACTGTGATACAAATACACACTACACACTGGTGGAAGCCAAAGAGGTATCTTTTCTAATCAAATACTCAGTCTGCCTCTTAACACTAAAAGGCACTGTGCTACAGAACAGTAGTTCTCAAACTTTGTGATCTCAGAAATGCTTTACATTCTTTAAAACTGAGGATCCCAAAAACATATGAATGAACAGTTCTCAAAAGAACTGCAAACTATTCGCAACTACCTCAAAAAAAAATGCTCTAAATCACTAATGAGACGCAAATCAAAACAACCCTGAGGTTTTACATCACACCCTGTGAATTGGCAAAACTGACAAAAAATGGCAATAGGCAATGTTGGAAGGCTTGTGGGAAGACAGGTACAGTAATACGTCATTGGTGAAGCTGTGAAGTGGCACAACCATTCTGGAAAGCAATTTGGAATTATGCAAATAAAGTGCCTAAAATGACCACACCCTATGAGACTCCATTATGGGCTTATGCTCCAAGGAAGCCACTGGTTAAGAAGAAAGTTCTCATACTCCAAAACATTTACAGCAGCACTTTTTGTGATAGCTAAGAACTGGAAACAAAATAGATGCCCATCAACTGGGCAATGGCTAAAACAAATTATAGTACATGAATGTGATGAATACAGAGAAGCACCTAAAGATCTATATGAACTGATACTGAGCGACACAAGCAGAGCCAAGAAAACAATATACATAATAACTAACTGCAACAGTCTAAATGGAAAGAACCAAAAAATGAAAAGTAAATAACAAAATTATAAAGATCAAGTTAGATTTGAATGAGAAGACACCCCTAAGTCACTCCTTTGTGGAGATAAGAGGTCCACAGGTGCTACCCACTGCACATATTTTCAGACTTTTTCAATTTTTGATCAGTTGTGCTTACTTTTTTTTCCCTCTTAAAAAAATACTATCTTTTGGGATGGCTCTCAGGGAGGAAGAGGGAGAGGGATACATGGGATACTATGGTGATATAAGAAACAGAAAATATTAATAGAATATCTTAGAATTATTATGAAAATAATTTTGACATCAGAGACCTCTCCCCTTGTCTCAGGGATGCCCCAGGAGTACCTAGACCACACTCTGAGAGGTGATACTATAGACAAGACTAGAATTCAGTACTGGTTTCTACAATTTAGGAGCAACGTCACATAGATATCACAAATTCATTACGTTCAAAAAGGAACTCATGTTTCCCCTCAAACCTTTCTCTCCTCCAACCTCCCAATTTCTGTTGATGGCTCCACCATCCTTCCAATCATCCAGGTTTACAACTTTGTAGGCTTCCTTCTCCTTCCACCCATATATCCAATTAGTTTCCAAGTCTTGTTGTTTCTCCTTCACACAAATTTCATCCCTCTCCTCTCTCTCCATTCACACAGCCTATCCTAGTTCAGGCCTTCATCAACTCTGACCTAGCATACTGCAGCAGCTTCCTAATTATCTGCTGTGTCCTGTCACTATACTCTTTGATCCATCCTGGACGTAGTTGCTAAACTAATAATATTAAAAAAGAGTTGAGACCATATCATCCCCTACTCAAAAATGTTCATTGTTTCCGGGATAAAGTATAAGCCTCAGTTTGTCACTTTAAGTCCTCCACAATCTAGCTCCCAACTATTTTTACAATTTTATTTCATATTATCTCACTCCTCACACACACACACACACACATTCTTTGTTTAAAACAAATAGGCCCAGAACTGTTTGCCATAGACAAAATTCCACCTCTCATCTCAATAACTTTGCTCAAATGTTTTCTGGGATTTTTTTTTGGCTAGGCAATGGGGTTAAGTGACTTGCCCAGGGTCACACAGCTACTAAGTATCAAGTGTCTGAGGTCACATTTGAACTCGGGTTCTCTTGACTCCAGGGCTGGAACTCTATCCACTGCGCCACCCAGCTGCCCCTCAAATGTTTTTGACTGCCTGGAACGCACTCCCTCCTCACCTTTACCCTGTGGAATTACTCTTTTCACTTAACATATAGCTCAGGTACCATATCTTATAGGAGGGCTTTCCTAATCCCTCATCCAGTTATTAGTATTTCTCCCTCTTGAAATTCCTTTGTATATATTTGGCATTTACTTACTTATATACAAGTTTTGTTTTTGTTTAATAAATGTTTGAGGAACTGAAATTAATTGATGTGGAGAGCCTAGAGATGGTATTCACAGAAAAGCCCAAACGTGATTAAAAGACTAGAATAAAATGAGATACCTGAAAGATTTAAAGAACTTTTAAAATTCTGTGAACTAAAGAAGACTAAGAACTTTAATATATGCCTTCTAACAAAAAGTCTCCCATGTAGCAGATGTTGTGAAAAACTCATCTCTTATCTCCATTGAGGCCTTCACAAGAGGAATTTGGTGTAAATCACAGGACATGGAATTCAAGCCAGCTATAAGGAAGAACTTTTTGACAGTTATTTAACACTGAAGAAATTCACTCCAGATATTTGTAAAGTTGATGTGAGAAATGGAATAGAAGTCTCCAAGTTCTAGTTATATGATTTTATGTCTTTCTTGGATTGTAAAGGACTGGGACTTGACTAGTAACAAAAACTTACAATTTTCATGCTGGTGATACGTTAAAGTTAATTTACTGATTAATGACAGGAGGTGTCATTTGTGGATTAGCACTTAGGCAGAGAATCACAGTAGTACTGCCATTTTCTAGCTCTTCTTATTTCCTACTCCCATCATATTTCTCACCCTTTTGTTTTATCCTTTGTGTGACACACACTTCTTTTGTTCTGTTCACTGTTTGTTTCAAAATCTAAAGGTTAAAAAGGCCTTTAGAAATCATGTTATTTCTTCTGGTTCTAGGCAGATAGCCCAAATGAATTTGGGGAGGTTAAAGATACATCTTATTTCTTGGTTTAGGTCACTGACTTCCCCAAAAATTTATAAAGTTAAGAGAATGATCCAGAAGTCTCAGCTGACTTAGTATGCCACTACCTGGCTATAGGAGGAAGAACAGTATAATGTCTGAGATAATCCAATGCAAGAGCTTTGATGTGTATTTCCCTTCTCAGAGCATGAAATAAATCAATAGTAAACACCTCCATCCCCACTCCCACCCCCAGCTCTGCCAAAAGAAAAAAATGTTGTAAAGATATGGTATAAAAGAACAAAAAGAAAGCTGGAATGGTGAATCTAAAAAGCAGTAGCATACATGATTCTTCAAATCAGCAAAATACTCAAGAATTTTATATAACACACTGCCACTGCCAATTTGTGTTCTAACACAAATTAATTCTAACTGCACACTATTAATTATATTTGTAAATTTATGTATTCTTGAAATTATCCCAAATTTTTCTGTATTTGATAAGCTTGTTATTTGGTTGTATAAATAGGCTCTTTCCATGGGGCAGAGACATTTGAAATAGAATGCAATCTTTGCGACACAGGAGACCAACAGATTACATACCTGAATTTAGTTTTTAAAAAAAAGCCCCATTACTTAAATGCCTTTACTTGAAAAATGTGTCCGTTTGAGTAACGGGGCTATACTGCTTCATCAGGAAAAGTAGAAAAGAACTCAACCAGAAGAAACAGCCATTTAAGTTTTTCTTACTGATTTGTGTATTATAGGATATAAGGTAGATGGATATGCTAAACTGCTATATTCTAAAGACCTCTACAGCCCAAGAAATCTAGCTTCCAATCCTTCATGTGAGACAGAAACAAGTATGATTTCTCCAAGAAACCATCTTTGGAGGAGAAAAAATTTCCCACAAAGAGAAAGAAGACACTGGAGATTTTCTGTTAAAAGAATAATTAAGACAGTAAACTTTTTTTTTTAACCATTTCCACTAGGGTCCAAAAGGAGAACACTACTAGAACAGAAAGGTTAGAGTAGAAATTAAAGTCTCTGCACAGATTCTGACTCCAAATTCTTACAATGTAAGTATGGGAATGATAGGACCAAGTGCTCTAGCAGAAGCTCACTGTAAGAAATAAGGAGATGAATTTTTTTTTTAATATAAATTTATTTATTTTTAGTTTTCAACATTTACTTCCACAAGATTTTGACTTCCAAATTTTCACCCCATCTTGCCCCTCCCCCCACCCCAAGATGGCATGCATTCTGAATACCCCTTCCCCTAGTCTGCCCTCTCTTCTATCTCCTCCCCCCTTCTCTTATCCCCTTCCCCTTCTATTTTTCTGTAGGGCAGGATAGATTTCTGTACCCCATTTCTTATATTTCTTATTTCCCAGTTGCATGTGAAAACTTTTTTTTAAACATGTGTTTTTAAAACTTTGGGTTCCAAATTTTTTCCCTTCCTCCCTCCCCACCCACCTTCATTGAAAAGGCAAGCAACTCAACATAGGTTATACATGTGCAGTTATGCAAAACACGTCCATAGTAGACATGTTGTGAAAAACTAACTCTATTTCCCTTAATCCTATCCTGCCCTCCCATTTATTCTATTTTTTCTTTTGACCCTGTCCCTCCTCAGAAGTATTTGCTTCTGATTACCCCCTTTCCCAATCTGCCCTCCTCTCTATCATCCCCCTGCTCTCTTGTCCCCTTCCCCCCCTATTTTCCTGTACGGTAAGACAGATTTCCATACCCAACTGAATGTGTATGTTATTCCCTCCTTAAGCCAAATCCTATGAGAATAAGATTCATTCATTCCCTCTCACCTTCCCCCGTTTTCCCTACACTGTAAGAGCCTTTTCTTTTTTTTGTGAGATAATTTACCCTGTTCTACCTCTCACTTTCTTCTTCACCTAGTATAATCTTCTCTCATCCCTTAATTTTATTCTCCAGATAAGACCCCTTAATCTTCAACAAGGAGATGAATTATTAAGAACTTTTTAGGATCACAGACTTTGTATACTTATTTTCCAGTCATGTCCAACTCTTAATGATCCCTTTCAGGGTTTTCTTTTTTCTGGTGAGGTGACTGGGGTTAAATGACTTGCCCAGGGTCACACAATTAGCAAGTGTTAAAGTGTCTGAGGCTGGATTTGAACTCAGGTTCTCTTACTCCAAGGGCAGAGCTCTACTCACTGAGCCTACCTAGCTGCCCCTGGGGTTTTCTTAATAAAGACACTGGAGTGGTTTGCCATTTCCTTCTCCAGATCACTTTACAGATGAGAAAACTGAGGTAAACAAAGTTAAGTTGCTTGCCCAGGGTCACACAGGAGTAAGTGTCTGATACCAGAGTTGAATTCAGGAAGATTATTCTTCCTGACTCAAGGGCTGGCACTCCATCCACTGTGCCACCTAGCTATCCTTTGTACAGACAAATAACTAATCTGGAGTTTTTCATCTCCCATACTTATTATCAAGCTTATGACCCTCCCAGAAGGCTCCCAAATTTTTCTGATGGAACTTCAAAAAGCAAAGTTCTCTCCTGCTCTCAAAGAAGTCCCTACAACATTCTCATCTCCTACTGGAACAGACTTAGGGACTTGAATCTAAAAAATGGTTTCTTTTCTGGCAAAGGAAGCAAGTACATTTTGTTTCCTTTAGCTCTTCATAAGACATATGTGGATCCAATGTATGGGATTAACTACCAAATTCCTTTTGCTATTTCCCTCTATGTCAGCATATTTTCCTCCCTTTGGCTTGCATTTTGGAGGGGGAGAAATGAAACACTTTTATTGCCTCCAAGTGGGATTCTGAGATGTTTCTAGGATCCTCCTGTACATTTTAGCTGATTAGTGACTATTTTAACAAAAGCCCAACATCTTTTCCTAAACGTCTTCATTAGCTGAGAGTTTCAGCTTATTCTATTTGCCATGAGCAGTCAGTGGAAGTCATTGATTTAATTTAAATTTAATTTAAGCAGTTTGGCCCATCAGCACAATCTCAAATCAGTTTTTTTTCTTTATCCAGCTGGGCCGATGGAACAAGTCCTGAGGTCATTCTCAATCAGGGAGACTAAAGAACTTCTGCCATCAACGTGGCAATGAAGTGGGGACAATACCATATGACAAGGATCTATAACGTAAGGCAGCATCACAGTCACATTTTGTAGGAGGTGGGGAGAACACACTGAACTTCCATGATGAAGATATTTCTTCCCCCGTTTGGTTTGTAAGCCAAGATCATTAGCACTCACTGTAAGTGTGAAATCTCTTAGACTGAACTGTGTGACTGGCTTGTCTGTATTCCTATGATGCTTTTCTGCCTAGCACGAAACGATAAAGATAATTTCAGGGCAAAACCGGTATTTTCAGTGGACCGGAGAGCGCTGTGCAACTGAAATCACACACGCTCTTCAATGCAGGGTTATCAACAGACATTTTTAATGTGGAACAGGACAAGTTCTTTCTTTTCTAAATGACTCTGATGTCAGTCCCTGAAATTTGCATGAGTGTTACATTTTTGGGGGGTGTGGAAGATAGTGGGAGTCTGTGGTAGTGGGGTTTCCTTTTTTAACAAATTCTAAGTGTGTTTAAAACTGGCAGGATTATAACACATTATAAGAAAATAAAGTGTTGGGATAAAATAAGACTATAGTTTTATTTATCAACCTACCTTTAATGCTACAAAGAAGATATGAGTACATGGTATGATTGCTGAGAACATGAGTACAGAAAACATGCTTTTATTTACATAGTACCAGTTGTCTCTCTTTCTTAAGGGATATCTAGGTTTTTCAGGCTCATGTAAGAATGGACTATTTTTTTAGAGATGACCAAATTTCAACATGCTATTAACTCTACTGCTTTTAATACTGTTCATTGGTCCCACACTTACATAACTTAACATCATCTCAACTGCCTGCATAGATACTTTTTATTCAAATCATAATTATGATTTCTGTACTGTGCTGCTATTCTTTGTGTCATGTGAAGAAATGACATAGCCAAAGAAATACAATCCAAAAAAGGATAAGAGATCAGCCCTAGAAAATTTTGATCTAACCTCTTTTACAAACCTTCTACAACTGGAAGCAGGTTACCTACCTGAGGTCTCCTTTGCTTTACAGTTATTTGCTACTTGATCAAAGTTAGATGTGTTTAATTCACAAGTAAATGTGAATTGCACAACCTCATTTCATTATCTGTAGCTGATTTTCAATCAATATTTTCAAGAATGACAGGTTCAGGGGAAAGTATAGTATCACTTTTAAATGCATCTCTTCCTAAGAGAATTAACAGCAGGAATATATAATTTACCTGCTTCTCTATCTGCCCTCTTACTGAAATTATTTTGAAGGAGCATTAAGAGTACAATTACAGCAGGATCCCTTTGTACCCTGGTCTTGCTCACATGTGGATAAGACCAACCATGTTACAGCAGTTTTTTGAGGTTATATTTTAGGGTACATGACTGGGGTTTGCAAGTAGAGACTGGATGAACGTTTGTTGAGAAAGCACTGAAAAGGATTTCTATTTAGGTATAGGCTAGACTACTTTGGCCTCTGAGGTTCCTTCCAAATCTGAAATGCTATGATTCTAATTACTCTGGGACTCAGCCTCCAGATATGATGGCTTATAACAATGATTTGAGTAAGAGGGTAACAAAGGATTATTAAGTACTCCCTATTCATATACATTTATATATATCATGTAAGCAATGAACTTTAAAAAAAAAAGTATTCAGGTGCTCCTTGTACAATTTCATTGTGCAATTCCAAATAAAGTGACTTCTACTCTGGTTTATATCTGTAACTCAGAAATAAGGTTACTTGTTTTTGAAAAATAAGCTATGAAAAGAACCTTGAATCTATTATTAGAGTTTTGGTTTTTTAAAATTAGACAAGGTAAGAAAAGGTTGTGGACAAATTAAACAATTAAAAATATGGCCTTGAGTCCTGCATTTTCTTCTAAGATTATTCACTATTGTTATTTATGAGAAGAACCGAGGAATGGCATCAGGCTGGTAAAAACTCTCATGGGCCTAACAAGGCTGTTTGGTAAATGATTTTAGTATCTTTCTTTCAAGATCCTCAATGCAATTTATAGACCTTAATTTAGTAATTTCTGAAGTAACCAAACTTGTGCTAAGATAGCTAAATGCTATGTTCTCTTACCATTTCTAGATCTTGTAAAAACATCTGTCCATCTGTCTGACTGTCCACATAAGATTAGAAGATCTAGAAAACGAGGTTACAAGGGGTAGGATGATATATACCTAATGTCACACAGAGTAGAGCCAGTTAGGAAAACATAGGAGGAAAGCAGTATCTTGTAGTAGAACCCTCTATGTTTTGTGGACACAATCAAATTAATCCACTCTGTGGATTTATGGCTTTGGAAAGCAAACCCAAGGCCTCTAATAAAGACAGTATGTCCCAGTTGGTACTGCTACATCTGTGCAAATGGAGAGATTAAGTATTAAGCAAATTACCCAGTTGGCTACAATGAGCAATTTTATTTTTTGTTATTATAATCATCTGAAGTTCTTCTTTTCAGGTCACTTCCCTGCTCTAACCCTTTGCCCACTCTGTCCCTTCATACTTCTTCCAGAATCCCACCCCTCAAACAACATCCCCTTCCAACCTTTGAGATACATAATTCACCTTTTCCACAGGGTCTTCCAGAACCAGAGAAAACTAAACTCAAGTATCCCAAAAGACACAACACAGGTCACTCACACCTTCCAGTCTCATGGATTTTCTTGCTACTTCTTGCTATTATGTGTGTTCTTTGTCATCTGAATTAGTTTGCCACTGACTTCTGACTACAACTGTAGACATACTCCATGAAAAACCTTTGGGTCCATTGGCACTACACTCACTCTCTGAGCCTACTGCAATCATTCTCTAAATACAGCCTCTGGCTGCTTGAGAAGGAGTCTTGACTGTGATAGTGATGGTGTTCAAAGGACTGCACCTCCTTCTCTCTGTTCCCATCCTTCACTAATTCAGCTACTATGGCTCAAACTCACCAGAAAAACGGAAGAGGAACGATACTTCTTGGTTCCATGGGAGCTACATTTAACCATAATTAAAGGAATTTTCAAGGGAAACCCACTTCCTATATGATCTCTAAAGGATGTTTAAAAAAAGGGGGGGGGCCTGAAAAGGGTAGAGTAATGACCAACTAGCTTTAATTTAAAGCAGACAAGTGAGATCTATGGTAGATCAAAGGATTTTCCTACCATAGGTGCGCTTTCCCTTGTCCATTCTACCTCCATAATCGCCCTTTGGCCAGTCCTATCATAACAGCTTATCCTATTTTCCCTGACTCCATTATACCTCACACTTCATGCTACACATAAATGCCTGCCACTTTCTCTAGTACCCAGTCCTGTCATGTTTCTCCTCCAAAACCTTCACAGGCTTCCCATTTCCTGCCAGATGAAGTTCAAATCCCTCACCCTAGCATTCAAAGCCCTCCACAATTTGGTTCCAAACAATTGTTTTCAGACGCAATAGTATGGTAAAGTGGACAGAGAACTGGCGTCTGAGCCAGTGTGACCCAACTTCTTAAAGTTCTGCCTTTACAACTATAGTACTGGATGTGTGACCCTGGCCAAGTCACTTAAATTCTCAGTATCCCCAGGCAATTCTCTAAGACTCCATGTTGCAGAACAAGTGTCCATCTTCATTGGCAGAGGAAATGTCCATTGTCCATATCAATGAAACCACAAACCCAGACCTATGCTCTTCACAAAAAGAAAATAACTGACATGACACTGTGCTTGAAGGTTTTTGAAGTGTTTTATAAACTTCTTATTTGATTATCACAGTAACACTGTGAAGGAGATAGTATCAGTATCATCATCACCAGTTTAACATTCCCTACATTCCTTCAAACTGGGTCTTCCCAAAATTGCCCCACCTGTTCCCAGTTCTACGCTTTGGCTGATGCTGTCCCAAAGACCTGGAAATAAGTGACCCATACCCCCAATGCCCACCACAACCTGCTGAAATTTTACTCACCCTTCAGGGCTAAGCAAAGGTGCTACCATCTTCATGAAACCTTCCTTGATTCCCCTAGAAAAGAAATCGTTTCTTCCACATGGATAGTATTTTGAACCCTTCCTATGTACTTATCATTCTCTAGTTTGTCTTACTGCTTTGTTGTGTACCTGTCATCTTCAGAGAAGGCAGGATCAATGTCTTATCCGAGTGTGGTATTTTGCACAACATCTAGCATAATATTCTGCATGTGATAAGATGGAAAAGGACCTTAAGAAGAGACTGTAGAATTGAATCAAGTTAAATTGTATGAGGCACGGATTCTGTCTTCTCTACATCTTCTCTACACCAGATAAAACTTCTAGATTGTTTTACACAAATGTCACACCCTGAATAGATCTCTAATGAATATGCAAATGTCTCAATTATCCAAGGTTCATTATGAAATATGGGAGTTAGTCTTCAGGAACACAACTTCTCTCTTCCACTGATGAGCTTTTGGCCAATAAGTTCATTCATTCACTTAATAAAATCATTCATTAAGTACCCTATTACTGCTAACGAGAAGTTCTGATAAAAGGCTACGTAAGGCAGAGGTGAAAGCAATTACATATATTGACATCAGAATTCCTTTGGAGTTGCTGACTCACATACTTCATATCTCTCATGACAACAGAGAAATAAGACCTATCTATGCTCATACTGATAATGATGATGACAATTTACAAAGATACACCTAAGAGAAGAGTGCCTGATTTTGAGAGGACATGACACAACTCTGACTCACTCTTAGACAGAATCAATTCCATTAGAGCAAGATTAGTAATTTGATAGGATCAAGAAAGCTGCCGTACAAATATAGTCAGTCTCCTTAAACAAAACAAAACAAAACAAAAAAACAAAACCCTGGGATGCTTAGGAATGAGGTATAATTGGGTACGGATACGGGGGCAATCACGAATCAGACCAGCTAACCAAATATACTCACTGCACAAACTTTTAAGTGGTTTGGTTTCTGGAGAGTGAAACAGATCTTTTAATACAGAACAGGTTAAGGAGGTCCTGTAACTTTTCAATCAAAAGAAGTAAACATCTCGTGATTAAAGGCCAAGTAGGTCCTACTTCCCTCTAAACAGAGAAGACAACCTAGTTCACTGGCCTTTTACTGTAGTGACTCTGTTCTTTCCTCCATAATCCTCCCTTCTAGTGAAACTAGTTCTAGCACAATGTGCGACTCAAAATGTCCCTTGTCCATCCTTGAAGACAGGAGAAGTGCATATGAACCTTACTATATTTCTCTCATCATAGCCTTTGGAAAGTGCTATTTATTTGAAAATTCAAACTATCTTTTCTATTTGAATTTAGTTTTGTCTGTCTGCTCCTTTTCCCAGACAATATTATGCTGGCTGTATCAAGTCCCCAGCATATTGCAGAGCCTTTCAAATGATAGTCATAATTACTCATAAGAGCTCATCTTAACAAGCCACATAGGAAAAACCAAGTGGATGAAGAAAGCCTAACGTCTAGCCTGTTAAGCTCACTTCTCAGGACAGATGGATAGATAAGACAGATAGCTATAAATATATAAATATCTAGATGTGTATGTGTATAAGCATGTGCACATACACAAACATATCTTAGATATATATCCATACCTATGTATCTAGATCTACGCCCACCCCGATATATACCTTAGACAGACTCCGCAGATGGACAATGAATGAGCTGGGTCCAGAACAGAGCAGGAAAAATAGCAGAGTGATTTGCACTTGGGAAACTGTATCCAACAATGATGGCACAGCTAGGCAGCCCAGTGGATAGAGTGCCAGGCTTGAAGTCAGGAATATTCATCTCCTTGAGTACAAATCCGGCCTCAGACACTTACTAGCTGTGTGACCCTGGGCAAGTCACTTAACCCCAACTGCCTAAAAATAAAAAGAACTAAAAATAAATAAATAAATAAATGAAATGAGCTGGAGAAGGAAATGACAAACCACTCCCATATCTCTGTCAAGAAAACCCCAAATGGGGACATGAAGAGTTGGACATGACTGAAATGACTCAACAACTTCAAGTTTCTCTTTGAAATAAAAACTCACCTTTTTAACATCAATATTTTTGTGATGATGTTATATAGTAAGATTCACTGAATACCACAATCTACAAAGAATCAAAACTGCAAGTCACCCAAAGGGCAATACAGAGATGCAAGGTGGGCGTACATAGGTCAATGCATAGTACTAATGATTAACTATGTGACTGGCATAATCAAAGAGACATATGACAGAAGGTGGGCTGATCACAGAAGAGCAAGGATAATAGAGAGCCTGTCAAAAATGGTACCTGGTACCCATCTAATGTTAAAAGACCTAAAAGAAGATACTCAGCACATTGGGGGTACCCCCTGTGGAAAATATAAAAGAAGACATGGATAAGAGTCACATGGGATGAGAAGGTATGGATGGCTGTAATCTGTACCTTTGGACATAGTATCCACACAGACAAATCAGAGATCCATTATAATATTTAACTAACAGCTAAAACTCCAATGCTCTCTTTTACAGCAACTGTAAATAAAAGTGCTAGAAACAAACATAAATGCACTTATCTCCATTTTTACACAACCTACAAGAAGAATTCTAAGTGTTTGCCAAGATTCCTAAGGTAAAATCATGATGGAATTGGCATCAGAGTCTTCTCAGGTCAGCCTCTGGATCCTGTACCAAAAACAAAATGGGACTCAAGAGACTGCATGTTATCTGTGAGACTCAGCTGGTCATGATAGCCTTTGGACAATATCATAATGGCATGCCTGGCCATCAGAAACAAAATTATCACAAGACACTGATTTTGATAAGCTAGGTGCTATATAACAACTAAAGAGAAAGTAACCTTCTGGGTATGTTAAATAAATTGAGAGCGCTAAGAAAAGAACACACCCCACTCACACCCACACAATGAACAGAAAAGGCTGACCCTATAAGGCACAGCTGAACACAATGCTACCATGAGCACCAGCCTGCAATGATGGTGAACAACTATCTGTAGAGGGTAGCTCAGCATGAGACAGAAAGCAGTGAGAGGAAAAACTATTTACCTACATCTTACCCAGGCTACATCTGGAGAATGAGCTGGTTAACAGTACAGGAAGACAGGAATCTCTGGACCATACCTGGTCTGAAGAATTCTAAGGATAATACAGCTCAGTTCTGGGAGGAAGACAAGATGAGGGGGGCTTTGGTTTCAAATTCACTCTAAGGCAGGACTAAGGAATTAAATTAGGTGTCAAACATACAAAACTCCCAAGTAGGGCCTAAACCAGATCAAAATGTAATTGGGAAATATTTAACTAAATAAATAAATAAAAGATAGATAACATTAAGTTTTAAAACTAAGTATGCAACACACATAGATCTTTATGTACAGGATTAGTGGTTTCTATTTCTATTTGAATTTGACCCCAGCGGGTGAAACTAAACTGGTTCTTCTAATGTCAAATCCTCAGAATTAAGTCAGAAAGTACCTGCTCCCAGAACTGTCACAGAAACCATCTTGGTGCTATTCTGCATCATTCCAAATTTCCAGGGGACTATCAAGTGGCAAGTTGAAGACTCCAAAGGACTTTGGTGGAAACTGAATTGAATGTTCAAAGTTCTGGTCCATAATTTGTATTAATATGGTGACTCATCAACAAATACTTAGTATATATAGCAGCTTCTGGGAGTTCCCCTTTTTGCTAGTTATAAAGTATGTCTAATGAGGGACAATCTTTGAGATCCTTACAGAGAAGTGCTACATGAAACATCACAATTCAATCTTGCTCCCAGTCAAGATTTTAAATCTTTTAGGAACAGCTAGGTGGCACAGTGGATAGAGCACCAGCCCTGAAGTCGGGAGTACCTGAGTTCAAATCCGGCCTCGGACCAAACACTTGACACTTACTAGCTGTGTGACCCAGGGCAAGTCACTTAACACCAAATACCAAAAAAAAAAAAAGATTTTAAATCTTTTAATGCCATTAAATAGCTACTCTATAATGTAAAACAGATGGGATGCCTCCACTCACCTTCCTTGAAGTTGGCATTCTTTCGTCTCACTAGGACACGGAAGTTTTCAGCTGGGTTCACACTGCCAACCTAAAATACACCCATAGACAATGGCATCTCAGACCAATTTCCTTCTCCTTCTAACATCACCCCAGGAAATACACATAGCTTAATATGGTTCATTTGCTCTTGTGAAATTGAAGACAGAAAAAGGCCTTTCCATTTATTTTCTTTTTCACGGCCCTGTTCAAAAGTCAGAAGTGTTATATGGCCAGTATCCTACAGTCTGGGCTTCCATTTAACTGCCTTTATATCAGCTGGCTGTCTTTCCACGAGGGTCAGAGGCAACTGCAACTCAAGCAACCAACTGGCTCAGCTTGGCTTCAAGACTAAGCAACACAGATTGCTTACTCATCCCAGCACCCAGACAATTAGGAATAAGATGCTCTACAGATTGAGGCAGAAGGCAAAGTTCATGTGATCCTCCAAATCACATGTCAAACAAATGTCCTGCAGGTCTTAGGTTGACCACAACACTCCTGAGTGTGGCTCAAACCAGATTAAAATATAAACGGGAAATATTTAACAAAACAAGTAACAATACAATAAAGCACAGAAAACATTACATTTTAAATGTCAGTATGCAGCCCACAGGGATCCTGAGGACAGTTAAGTGGCCCTCATTTCTGAGTCTGGCACCATTGCTTTACATGCCTGCTTTCGGGGGAGGGTGGGAGATGATGACATGTGTTGACATTTGCAACTGAAACTCTGGGAAAGTGTTTGGCCATGCTGAACCTGGACATTTTCCTAAAGCGGGAATGTCAAAAAACATACTGTATAGACACTTGGAGGGCCATCAAATTGAAAACCCACGCCTCTCCACAGCTTATGGCACTTCGAGATCATGCCTATGTTCCTTTATCTTAGCTCTCAGCCTTAATGATGAATAGGAACCACTCAGCCCACAGAATGGCATGCAAGGTGGAATGCCCAGCTTGGTTCTCCAGCAGAAAAATTTTTACTACATGGTGTTAATGGAAAGTTTCTAGTTTACTTTTGTAGCTATTATTCTAAAAGAACAGAAGGGAAAAAAAATAAAAGAACAGAAGGACAAACTCTCAGAGATTTAAGGTCTAGCATTTTTTCCCTTCAAAATAGGAGTCAAAGTGAATCTACATTCATAAATTGCACATAAATTTTCATTTTTTATAATCATTACATGATATACATTAATTTTTTACTGGTATGGCTGTCCTTGAAGTTAAGAAGTGACAATATTATTTCCCATCAAACATTTTTAAAGCAGAAATGGCTCACAATATACTATAAATACTTAAAAGCTTCTCATTTTCACTGCCAATTTTTCTCTTTCTTTAGTCAATGCAAGTACTATAGAATGTCTACTATTCTTACTGTTTTTTGTGTGTCTGTTCTTTTCTTTCTTCTCAAGAGAATAGTAAGTACCAGCTCCTACTTCTTTCTCTTTAGGAAGCTTCCTTTCATCTCTGTTCCTCATGTCCACCAAACCAAAGGCAGTATCTTCAAACACCAAGTACTCTCTCATTAAACATGGAAAACCTCCAACTTTCAAGAATCCTGAACTAATGGTGTGTTTTAGAAAAAGCAGAAGCATGGCAACCCTCATTTTGCTTAAGAATTCTTCGTATGCTAGAAAACAAGACCAATGTCACTTTCCTCTGGACAGAGTTTATCATTCTAACTATAAGGACAACTCAAAAACAAATCCAGACTCTCCCTCCCCTAACAGGAATAATCTCCAATACTAAAGTCACCCTTCCAAGCAGATAAATGTGTTGTATGGATAATTTTCTAACTATATTTATTAAAAAGAAGAAAAGAGAAGAAGGAAAGATAGAAGCAGAGTATTTTTTTTGTATTTTAAAAGATGAGGAATGAGAAGAGAGCAGGTGATTTGCCAATGATAAGGCTATTAGAATTGAGAGACCTACAACAAAATGAGTCAAGACCTTACACTGGTAATGTTGCCCTCAGCCAGGCTGGAGATACTAAAGTTGCCTTCCTCTTCCTTGGTTTTGGCTTTTTTAGACACAGGGCCATCTTCATGGCTAGAAAAGAAACAAACAAACTGGTTATCTGGGTTTTCTACTTTTGTCTTAAAAAGAATAACTGCACCACAAAGAGGCAGCTGCACAAGGACTTTCTTCCTACCCAACCCACCTCCCCTAGCTGCCAGGCTGCAGCAACCCTGGCTTTGTGTCCCAGGAGTATAGTCACTGCAATTAGCATTCACATCAAGGCTCCCTTATAAAGATGAAAATGCAAGCACAGGTAATGGAAACTTAACTTTTAAGTAAGGAATCCATTACCTTTCAGATATTATTTGCTAGTTTCCATTTCAGAATTGATAGCTATTAGATATCTCTACACAGAAGACCTTTATGTATAATAACCATCCTCTCTATTAGCAGATATGACAGCTTTATGAACTTCTACTTTAAGCTGTTAAAACCTGCTGGACAAACCTCAATTAAATATGCAAGAATACTCTCATAGAGGCCTTAAGCTATTAAAAATCATTTTCAAAAAGGAAATTATAATTTTTCTTTTCCAAACCTAAATACAATTTTAGGTTAGATTCTAACATGATCTTTAAAGTAACTTTACCCTAAGATGAAAAATCCTACAAGTAACACATATACTTTTAATAGCACATCTTAAAGAAAAAGTACCAGTCAATAACAAGTAAAAATAAAATCCAAAGACACTGCCCATAATCTCTTTTCTGCTGCTGAGCACAAAACATGAGATTTTTTTTTAATCCCAGTGAACAAAATCAATCTGGTATAAAGCTTACTGTCAAAAATGGCTGGATGAGAACTGTAATCAGTAACAAAACTATAGTATTTGTAAACAACATACTGTCATCAAAACCCCAAGGTGGAGTAAAAAACTAAACTATCAAAGATATACAGAAAAGTGGTAATCCTAAAAATAACACAAAGGCCACTAGGAAAGCAAGTTACTGACATTTAAATAATGAATCACCTCTTATGGCCAAATAGGGGGATTAAAATCAGAACACCTTTACCCTTTCCAGAATTTGGAATAACAAGTAGAAATTAGAAGAAATGAGGGTGAGGAGACACATAAGGTGAGGAGAGATTGGGTGACGTGATGGGACTATAACAGAGCATACCAATCCTCCTTCCTCCTTGGGTGAAAATAACTACATGAAACCCAAGAACAAATATATTACATTGGAGAAAGCACTAAATTTGGAGTTGGCAAGGCCTGAGTTCATATTCTGGCTTAGCCATAGGAAAATTTTACATCTCCTCATCTGTAAAATGGTAATGTTGTTACAGCTTATACTATCTACCTTAAAGAATTGTGGAGGAAACAATTTGTCAACATCAAATCACCACCTAAGTGTGAATTATATTAGTAAGAATATAATCAATAAGCATAAAGTATCCATTCACGACTACAGAATGGTTTGATCTTGGGAAAAAATGGTGAAAATACAAATGATATTGTCACCTGACTATCTCACAATTGGGTCGATAAAGTTTAATAAACAGCCATGAAATATTTCGTAAACTCTGTCAAACCATTTTATAGTCATTCAATAAACAATTATTAAGCAGCTATAATGAACAACACACTGTCAGGTGCTGTAAAGCATACAAACATAAATTAAACATGGTTCATCTACCCTCAAGAAACTTATAATACAGCAGAGCTGATGAGACAAATGCACAAAAATCACATACTAAAAGAGAATGCATAAGAAGAGCACAGAGTCTAGAATAAGAGGTTTTACTATTTGATGTCCTGAACCCCTTTAACAGCAGGCAGAAGCCTAGAGATCCTTCCTCAGAATCAGTTTTGTTGCTTACATTCATAACTGAAGGAAACATTAAAGTTCAGTTGGAGGTGAGTGAAAATAAAGAGGTTATTTTTGCCCATCCAAGTGGATGGACCTCCTTTAGGTCCATGTACTCTAGGTTAAGAAAGCCTATTCTAGAGGTGAGGGAGGGATTCCTAGAGAGACTGAGAAAAAAGCTTTACAAAGGAGACAGAATTTAACAATACTATCCAGGATCTCTGAGGTAGGGAAGGACAAAGCTTAATTAGCAAGTCCTTTTACACTTGGAAATGCTGAGTGGTGGTAAAGGGGGAAATAAGAATTCTCAAGATCATACTGCAGTGAAACCATTACCAGAACCTAGATATCCTCACTGACAGACAAGTTCAATAAATGGTATTTTTTCCTCAAGGACAATCATATTCATACTGTAAGTAAAGAAGAGAAATTTTACTTTTTCAGATTACAGTAACTTTTAATAAGTTACTAGACCTATAGTGCTGAATAGTATTCTAGTTGTCTTTTAACTTTCTGAAATAAACAAAAGAATCCTAGGATCTATGATGACCTGTATGAACATCCCAAATTCCAAAAGACATTATTATTCGTATTGATGTTAATAATAATATTGCTTTACATTTTGTATAGTGTTTTGCTGACAGAAAGGATTTTAAATGTGTGAGTATCTAGTCCTCACAACAACCCTGTGAGTTAAGTAGTTTAAGTCTCCATTGTTGAGATGAGGACAAACTGAGTCTCAGAAGCAGGACATGATTTGACCAGGATCACAGAGGAAAAGAATTTGGGGAAAAAACCCCATGAGCTCCAGCCCGGTGCTTTCAGACCTATCTTCAGTACCACGCTCTAGAACTAGAAAATGATTTAAGATGGGGAAGAAAAAGAAAGGTATCCCTGAAAGTACCAGTGCTTTCTAAGAGGGTGAAAAATAACAATATAAAGTACAGAGACAAACACAAAGAAAAAAATACTCAAAGACTCTTGGCATTTCTATAAAACACTGGGTTTAAAAAGAAAAAACAAAACACTTCACACATACTTATTAAATGCTGACCAATCCTAGGTGTCAACTGACTGAACATGTATAGCACAACTAATATTGATAAAGAAATATGCTATTGTTGGCCAGTTTTTCCTTTCATGGTGGATGATTCAATAGTTAGTTATGACAAAATTATATGAGCTGCTAATTATAAATTCCTTTAGAGCATACATAAAGGTGTAGAGGAAACAGCATGGGACTAGGAGTTAGAAGACTCAACTATGACATTTACTGCCTGTGTGACCTTGGGTAAGTTACTTGTCTCTCTGGGTCTCAATTTTCCCATGTAAATAATAAAGAGATTGGACTACAGTATGTTCAAAGTCATTTTCAGCTCTAATATCCTGTAAGTCTACGACTGTATCTTCCATAGTACCTGGCACAGGTCCTCGTTCATAACAGACATTCAATAAACAAATTCTTGTTGAATGAATGATTGTACTTCCGGGGGGGGGGGGGAGTGCACACATGCATGGAAAATTCTCTGACATTCATTCAGGAAATGTAGGCAAACAACAGCTCTGTAAATGAGCAGAGAATAAGAATACAAGCATATGAGTTTCTCAAGAGGGAATGGTACAGAAAGATTAGAAGGTGTAATCAAAGCACTGCACTAACGGTGTTTTGGGTAGGTAACGGATTTTTTAAAGTAACTAATTTACATTTTAATCAAAGGAGGAAGAGGAAAAGGCCCATTTTTTTCCTAACAATACCAGAAGGTAATAAAAACACAAACTGAAGCTTTAAAATTTACAAAACACACACTCTCAGATTAATCAAACACATGCCTGAAATGAAGCTAGGTTAGGTGGTCTTGGGAAGGGAAGGAATCAGCATTTCATTCAACTAGCCCCAAATATTAAATCCAGAGGGCTGCACAAGGAAAATATATTCCCATTAAAAGGTCTTACACAGAGAAGAGATCATGAAAAGAATAAATGGTGAGAAATACTGGCATCTTGTGGGAAGATCTTTTGTGTGTTTTGTGGCATATGCAGCACAGACTCTAACACCCCATGACTATTTCTATTCTGGTTAACCCAAGTGCATTAACTACAAAAACTCCTAAGAAAATACAAAGATTTCTATATTAACATGAAAAATAATTTACAAAAAACTGTTAAACCCTTAGGATTTTTGTAAATTGCCCAGGAAAAATGAATCAACTCTTCCTTGGTTGGGATGGGGGAGTGACCAACATGTTTCACTTGATCAGTGGAAAGTAGAAAAAAGATCGGGAGGGAAAGGCTTAGAAATATCTAGGTCCTAGCATGATGCCTAAAGAAATGTAGCACACCAGACAGTACACCTAACTCTGGAAAAGACTGCCAATATTCTGTTCCTCTAGGCCCTAGAGAAACAAATGAATTTATTAGATAGACAATCATTTTGAGATGGTCTAAAATTACTCTGATGATTTACTTTACTAAATGGAAACTATTGGAAGTCTAAACGAGTTTGATAAGGTGGTGGTGCTGGTAGGGGTAGCCTCTTAAAAGCTACTGAAAGGCTTGAAGAAATATATTACTGTATCTGACTTTTTGCTCTCTGCAAACTATGAGCTTCTCATTAATGACATGATTAATACATCCTGGTGACACTTGTAAAAATCGCTAGGGATAGATCACATTTTTCATCCTCCCTTTCTACTTTTCTCCCCCTGACCTTGGGAGAGTCTGTCTTTTCCTGATATCTACCCTCTCAACCAAAAGGGTCCATGTAACACTCAATATCTCCCAAAGTTAAAAGAAAAAGTACAACTTAGGATGCCTTAGAGGGATACCCATAAGTTTTATCTCTGCTTCTCTATTATACCAAAAATTCATGTCACATGTCACACAGAAATAGAGAAAACTATTCCTAAAAGCAAGGCCAAGCAGCTGCTTCGGATACAACATAGTCTAAGGCAGAGACACAGAATCTGGTTGGAATCTGAGACTCGGAGGTTACTAATTCTTCCAGCAGCCAAGGAACACTGATGCCAGATAGGCAAACTCAGAGCCCAGATGTACACAGAGCGAGGTCATGGCTTTGGATCACTAGGGATGAACTATGCATGGTGAGTGAAGAGTTAACTGAACTGCACAAACCAATGATGGTGAGATAGCTGTCAACATTTTAGCTTGGAGAGTCTATTTAAGTCCTAAAAGGACTTTTTATGTGGAACATTTCAATTTTTCAGGCATATTTTCAGCACTTCAATTTTTCAGTGTCGATCTGTTACCAGCCCTATCAACTATAATCTGAAATGAATTATTAAAACAAGGACAGCACCAACCAAATGACTTACTCATCTTGGAAGACATCCTGAGCTGTTATTTGATCCCTTTTCCTGATGGCTTCAGTCAGAGGAAAGAGAGTTTTTATTTGGGAAAGAGGGGCTTGGCACTTAGCTGTCACCTCCTCAGGGGGACCCAGCATGTCCCAGATATGTGGCTGGATTGGAGGAGAGGATCATTGGGGTGCAAAGCTCTATGTAGCAGACACTGTTGGGAAAAGTTAGAGAGCATTCAGTTCACACTTCAACAACCACCAGACAATTCATCTCTACCCTGAAGCAGGGATTCTCAACCTAGAACTCCCCCAAACCATCATATTTCATAACATATGCAAATGACATAAAAAATACTGAACTTCTATAAAACAATTGAAAGTAAATGTTGCAAAGTTATAAACAACAAGCACAGTCCCCCCAAAAAGATATGAGGAGCGGGAGGTTCACGGGTGTGGAACATTACATATATTTTCAGACTTCTTCTATTTCAATGATTGGTTCTGCTAGCTGTTTTGCCCTCTTCTCCCCCTTTTTCTTTCTTTAAAAATATTATTTGTTGTATGGGATGCTTCTCTGGGAGATGAGATATTGGGAGAAATTTTAATGATGCAAAACCAAAATGTATCTGTAAAATTATTATTTTTTAATTGAGTAGTTACTAGCATTATCCCTATTTCCTAGACCACTGGGAGTTGATGCAGGTGGTAGGAAGCAGTATCCCAGGCTCAGTTCAAATCAGGCTCTTCAGTGCTCTTGTGACTAACATCCCCACGACCACATTTGTGATCACTGGGCACAGTTTAGTTGTGTACTACTGTTTGCCTATAAAAGTTAGCACTCTATTCTGAATAAACAGACAAATAAGCCACCATCTAAAAAAAAAATTGAAGAGAGAAAAATCCCAGCCCTTTTGGCCATTGTTTATACCTGTGATGGTAAGAAGTTCCAAGATAAGGCTGGGATACAAGGCTACCTACTTACCATCTCTATCTTAAAGCAGTAAAAACATCAGTTATTTCAAAATAGCATAAATTGGAAACAAAGTCTCGCAATTACAAATGAGTGTTTAAATAATAAAATGTATTTTAAGAATATTCCCCCAGGCAACTTTCCCCCTATAGTGTAGAGTAATTTGTTATGTACTCCTGCCCCCTCCCACCTCAAAGGTCACTAAAGCTAAAATAAAGAGCATTCAAGAATAAACACCCTTTTGCCTAAGCTACTCTTGAAATGGGAGCAAAGTGCTAATTTTCTCTTGAAATTTTACATGTTGTTTCCTCTTCCCAAGACAGCTAATCAACATTGATCTTCTTGTCTCAGAATTCAACTTTCTTCTTTCCTCTTTAATTCCCCCACACACTTCTTAAATATCAATGACCACAGAGCATAATTTTATTAGAAAACAAAAATGACACAGACTCTCAGGGCTTAAAAACATCATCTTAGCTCATGACCTTCAATCCCCAATGTTAGAGTATCCTCTCCTAAAATACTATCTCAAAAGGTTCTGAAGAAACTCTAATAATCTAAGTCTCAACAGAGAATATTTGCCATATATTTTGAAAGACTTTCCCTGAGAAGCTCAAATAGCAGCATTATGAAAGCTAGTAGCAAAAGTTCAGCAGAAAGAAAACAAACGTTTTACTTGGCCTCTTTTAAGAAAATTGTTCAAGAATTACAACATAAACTAGCTAATTCTTTCAAAGACCATTATTTCCCTACCTTCCAAAACAAAGTACTTCTAAAAGAGGAACCGATATCAGCATTAAAGAATATTTAAAAGTAACGTTTTAAATAAAGGGCAGGTGAGTCAAATCAGGAAGTCACTCATACAAAGGAATCCAAGTAGCCAAAAAGACCATTACCTAAAAGAAATCGGGGCAAGAGTAAGATTTAATTAACTCTGAAATCCACCCCACAGTCCAAAATTTCTTCTCTTTTAAGCAGGTACTAGTCTTGGCCACCATGCAAAGCAATGGGCTGAAGGGCATTTTTCAGATTAGTCAAAAGATTATTGGATAAAGAAGTCCAAGAAATTGCCTTGAAGGCACTTCAATGGTGAGCATGGCATATTTTAGTAGCATCTTCTCTCAACAGGGAAGCTGAGATCATTCTCGACCACCAAACTAACCTAAAATAACGATCTTCCCTTCCTCTTCCCCAGCCAAGTGGGATTTCCCAAAATAATACACTGTGAGTGGTACCCCAAATAATACATCCCCTGGATATTAAGCCCCTTTATGATAAAAAAAAAAATAATAGCAATAGCTGGAATAGTTCTTTAAGGTCTGCAGGGTGTTTTAGATAGGCTATCTCATTTGACAACATTTACCAAATTACATTTTTAAAATCATGAAGTTATTGTGTAATAAAAATAGTTAATTGTATAGCCTCTATTCCCACCAAGAAGTTAAACACTGGCAAAACTGCAGGGTTTTTTTTTTTCATTTCCCTATGTCTCTTCTTTCTGCAACCTTTCCTCATCTTGATGACCTATCTCTTCTGCCCAATGTCCTCTTCTGTCACTCTTCATTAGCAAAAAAAAAAAATCCCATTGATTAATAGAACAAGGCACAATGGCAAGTACTGTTTTGTTTAAGAATTCCTTATATGTAGAGCCTACATCAGATTGCACACCTTCTTGGAGAGGGAGGCGGGGAGGGAAGGAGAGAAAATCTAAAACTCAAAAGCTTATGGAAGTGATGGTTGAAAAATAAAAATAAATTAATTTTTAAAAAAAGAATTCTGTCAGAGAATGTGACCCATTTCATTTTCCCTCAACATAATTCATCATTTTGATTAAAAGCACAACTCCAAAATGAATACAGATTCCAGATATTCTTTTCCCAGTAAGAATAATTTCTGATAATGAAAGGTATCCTTCTAAGCAGATCAATGTGCTGTACAGATGACTCTAATAATTTCATCAAATGAAGAAAAGTGAAAAAAGTAACAGGGCAGCTATTTTTCTTCCTATTTGAGTGAATATAGAGCACCTGAGTTCAGGTCAAATCAAATGAAACCAACAAGCATTGATAAGAACTTAGTTACTCTGCATAGGTACCAGGCTTTGGTTCTTACCTGGGACCCAGACTGGCTCTGAGACTCTGGGCAAATCACCTCCCAGTACCCTAGGACATTCACTAAATCTTAAATATATAAATCTTTCTTTGTATCCCCAGCCTTAGTACATAGTAAATCAATGAACACTAGATGAATGACTAACAATAAGTTGCATCAAAGGTGCAATCAGCTTTAGTAGAAAGAAATTTTCTTTATATAAGTGAAATCATAACTCTAGTCTCTATCTCTATCTGGAAAGAAATTCACTTATTTGCTCTAAAGGACGGAGTTCTTAAAAAGTATTGTGGCATGGATTCCCCTGGCAGTAGAGGAAGCCTATGGGCCCCAAAAGATGTCTTTTAAAAAAAATAATATTTTATCTTTTATGTAAAAACAATTTTTAACATGTTTTTTAAAAATTTTGACTTCAAAATCTTCTCCCTTTCTCCCTCTCCTCCCCAATCTGAGATGGCAAACAACTTGATATAAGTTACATATGTTCAATCATGGAAAACAAATTACTTTATTAGTCATATTATGAAAGAAGACACAGACCCAAAGAAAAATAACCACAAAAAAAGACACAGAAAGTAAAAAAATAGTATGTCCCAATCTGCATGCAGATTCCACTAATTCTTTCTCTGAAAGTGGAGAGCATTTTTCATCATGAGGCCTTTGAAATTATTTTGGATCATTATATCGATTAGATGTTATTCACAAGTGATCATCATACAATATTGCTATTACTGTACACAATGTTCTCCTGGTTTTGCTCACTTCACTTTGCATCACATAAGTCATTCTAAGTTTTTCTGAAATATACCTGCTCATCATTTCCTAGAGGAGAGTAGCATTCCATTATAATCATATACCACAACTTGGTGAGCCATTACACAATTGACGAGTGGCTCTTCAATTTCCAATTCTTTTCCAATTCAAAAAGAGCTGATATAAATATTTTCATACAGATAGGTCCTTTTCCCCTTTTAAAAAATGTTTTTTGGGGGAAAAGGACCCACATGTACAAAAATATTTATAGTAGCTTTTTTTGTGGTGGCAAAGAATTGGAAATTGAGAGGATGCCCATCAACTGGGGAATGGCTGAACAAGTTGTGGTATATAATTGTGATGGAATACTATTGTGCTATAAGAAATGATGAGTAGTAAAACTTCAGAAAGACTTGTATGATCTGATGCTGAGTGAAGTGAGCAGAACCAGGAGAACGTTATATACAGTAACTGCCACATTGTGCGATGACCAATATTGACAGACCTAATCATTCTCAGCAATACAAGGATCTAAGACATCTCCAAAAGCCTCATGATGGAAAATGCTATCCACATCCAATGGAAGAACTATGGAGTTTGAATGCAGATCAAAGCATACTATTTGCCATTTTTTTCCTTCTGTTGTGTTTTTTTTCCTCTTTCTGGTGGTTCCTCCTATGGGTTCTAATTCTTACTCAAAACATCACTAATGTGAAAACGTTTAATATGAATGTATACGCATAGCCTATATCAGATTGCGTGCAGTCTTGGGGAGGGAGGAGAAAAATTTAACACTCAAAAGCTTATGGAAGTGATTATTGCTAAATCAAAATAAATTAATAAAAAGAAAATCTCTTTGGGATACAGACCTACTAGTGGTATTGCTGGATCAAAAAGGTGTACACAATTTGGGTGCCCTTCGGACATAGTTCCAAACTGCTCTCCAGAGTGGTTGGTTCACACAAATCCACCAACAGTGGATTAGTGTCCCAATTTTTCCATATCCCCTTCATCACCTATCATTTTCCTTTTTTTGTCATATTAGCCAATCTGATAAGTGTGAGGTGGTACATCAGAGTTGTTTTTGGATTTCTGTAATCAATGGTGTAGAGAATTTTTTCATATGCCTACAGATCGCTTTGATTTCTTCATCTGAAAACTGCCTGTTCATATCCTTTGACCATTTATCAACTGGGCAATGACTTGTATTATTATAAATTCAACTCAGTTCTCTTATATTGAGAAATAAGGCCTTTATCAGAAACACTTGCTGTAAAGATTGTTTCTCAGGTTTCTGCCTTCCTTCTAATCTTGATTGTATTGGTTTCATTTATGCAAAGACTTTATTTTAATACAATCAAAATTGACTATCTTATATCTAGTAATGCTCTCTATCTCTTGTTGGTCATAAATTTTTCTCTTCCCCACAGATATGATAGGTAAACTATTCCTTGTTCTCCTAATTTGGTTATGGTATCACCTTTATGTTTAAATCATTCACTCATTTTGAACTTATTTTGGAATACAATGTAAGATGTTGGTCTATACCTAGTTTCTGTCATACTGTTTTCAGTTTTCCCACAGTTTTTATCAAATAGTGAGTTCCTGTCTCAAAAGCTGGGGTCTTTGGGTTTACCAAACACTAGATTACTAAAGTCATTTACTACTGTGCCTTCTGTACTTATTCCATTCCACTGATCCACCATTCTATTTCTTAGCCAGTACTTCGTAATTTTGATGATTCCAGCTTTATAATACAGTTTGAGATCTGGTACAGCTAGGCCACCATCCTTCATATCTGTTTTCATTAATTCCCTTGATATTTTTGAACTTTTGTTCTTCCAGATGAATTTTATGATTATTTTCTAGCTCTATAAAATGTTTTGGCAGCTTAATTGGTATAGTGCTAAGTAAATTAATTTAGGTAGAATTGTCATTTTTATTATGTTGGCTCAACCTACTCATAAGCAACTGATATTTTTTCCAATTATTTAGATCTGACTTTATTTGTGTGAAAAGTTTTTGTAATTGTGCTCATACAGTTCCTGGTTTTGTTTTAGCAGACAGGCTCCCAAGTATTTTATACTGTCTACTGTTATTTTAAAAGGAATTTCTCTTTTTATCTCCTCCTGCAGGACTTTGTTGGTAATATATAGAAATGTTGATGACTTATGTGGGTTTATTTCATATCCTTCAACTTTGTAAAGTTGTTAATTATTTCAACTAGTTCTTAGCTAATTCTTTAGGATTCTCTGAGTATACCATCATATTATCTTCAAAGAGAGATAGTTTTGTTTCCTCACTGCCTTTTCTAATTCCTTCAATTTCTTTTTCTTCTCTTATTGGTATAGAGAGCATTTCTAGCACAATACTGAATAACAGTAGTGACAATGGGCATCTTTGCTTCACCCTTGATCTTATGGGGAAGGCTTCTAGCTAATTCCCATTACAGATAATGCTTGCTGATGATTTTAGATAGATGCTACTTATCATTTTAAGAAAAGCTCCATTTATTGAGTCTTCCTTAAAATAATAAATAGCATATATCTAAAACCTTCAGCAAGCATTATATGTAATGGGGACAGGCTAGAAGCATTTCCAATAAGATCGGGGGTGAAACAAAGATGTCTATTATCACCACTGTTATTCAATATTGTACTGGAAACCTTAGCTTTAGCAATAAAAGAAGAAAAAGAAATTAAAGGCATTAGAATAGTCAAAGAAGAAACAAAGTTATCATTCTTTGCAGATGACATGACGATACACTTAAGAGAATCCTACAGAATCAAGTAAAAAACTACTTGAAATAATAAACAACTTCAGCAAAGTTGCAGGCTATAAAATAAACCCACATAAATCATCAGCATTTCTATATATTACCAACAAAGCCCAACAGCAAGAGATAGAAAGAGAAATCCCATTTAAACTTACTGTAGACATTATAAAATATTTAGGAGTCTACCTCCTGAAACAAACCCAGGAACTCTATGAACACAATTACAAAACACTTTTCACACAAATAAAATCAGATCTAAATAACTGGAAAAATATTGGGTAGGCCGAGCTAATATAATAAAAATATAATAAAAATGACAATCCTACCTAAGCTAATTTACTTATTCAGTGCCATACCAATCAAACTACCAAAAAATTATTTTATAGAGTTAGAAAAAATAATAACAAGATTCATTTGGAAAAACAAAAGGTCCAGAATATCAAAGGAACTAATGAAAAGAAATGCAGGGGAAGGTGGCCTAGCAATTCCAGATCTTAAATTGTATTATAAAGCAGCAATCATCAAAACTGCTTGGTACTGGCTAAGAAATAGGGAGGTGGATCAGTGGAATAGGTTAAATATGCAAGATGCAGCAGTCAATGACTATAGTAATCTATTATTTGATAAACCCAAAGACCCCAGCTTCTGGGATAAGAACCCACTCTTTGAAAAACGCTGGGAAAACTGGAAAAGAGTATGGCAGAAACTAGGCATAGACCCAAATCTCACACCATATACCAAAATAAAGTCAAAATGGGTTCATGACTTAGATATAAAGGCTGATACCATAAGTAAACTGGGAGAACAAGAATAGTTTACCTATCAGATCTATGGAGAACAGAAGAATTCATGACCAAACAGGAGATAGAGAACATTATGAAAAGCAAAATGATAATTTTGATTACATTAAATTGAAAAGTTTTTGCACAAAAAGCCAATGCAACTAAGATTAGGAGGAATGTAGAAAATTGAGAAAGAATTTTTCCAATCAGTCTCTCTGATAAAGGCCTCATTTCTAAAATATATAAAGAATTAAGACAAATTTATAAGAACACAAGCCATTCCCCAATTGATAAATGGTCAAAGGATATGAACAGACAGTTCTCAGATGAAGAAATTAAAGCCATCTATAGTCATATGAAAAAATGCTCTAAATCATTATTGATTAGAGAAATGCAAATCAAAACAACTCTGAGGTACCACATCACACCTATCAGATTGGCCAACGTGACAAAACAGGAAAATGATAAATGTTGGAGAAGATATGGGAAAATTGGAACACTAATACGTTGTTGGTGGAGTTGTGAAATGATCCAACCATTCTGGAGAACAATTTGGAACTCTGCCCAAAGGGCTACAAAAATGTGCATACCCTTTGATCCAGCAATAGCACTTCTAGGGCTATATCCCAAAGAGATCAAACAAATGGGAAAAGGACCCACATGTACAAAAATATTCATAGCAGAGCTCTTTTGTGGTGGCAAAGAATTGGAAATTGAGAGCATGCCCATCAATTGGGGAATGGCTGAGCAAGTTGTGGTATCTGAATGTAATGGAATACTATTGTGCTATAAGAAATGATGAACAGGCTGAATTCAGAAAAACCTGGAAAAACTTATATGGTCTAATGCTGAGTGAAGTGAGCAGAACCAAGAGGACTTTGTACACCATAACGGCCACATTATGCAATGACTAAGATTGTTAAACTGAACCCTTCTCAGCATTACGAGAATCTAAGACATCTCCAGAGGCCTCGGGATGGAAAATACTATCCACATCCAAAGAAAGAACTATGGAAGTCGAATCGCTCTCACTTATTTTTACCTTCTGTTGAGTTTTGTTTCATCTTTCTGATGGTTCCTTCTATTGGTTTTAATTTTTACTTACAACTTCCCTGATGTGAAAATATGTTTAATGGGTATGTAAATGTGTTATAAAAGGAATTTGGTAGGACTCTGCCTATTTTTCCAAATAGTTTATACAACATTGGAATTAATTGTTCTTTAAATATTTAGCATTCACTTGTGAACCCATCTGGTTCTTTTTTTCCTAGGGAACTCAATGATGGCTTGTTAAATTTCTTTCTCTAAGATACAGTTATTTAAATATTCTATTTCTTCTTTCATTAATCTAAGCAACTTATATATTTTTGTAAATATTCATCCATTTCACTTAGATTGTTAGATTTGTTAGCATATAATTGGGCAAAAGAGCTTCTAATAATTGCTTTAATTTCCTTTTTATCAGTGGTGAATTCACCCTGATCATTTTTGATACTGGCAATTTGGTTTTCTTCTTTCTTTTTTTTAAATCAAATTGACTAATGGTTTATCTATTTCATTGCTCTTTCCCCTCCCATAAAACCAGCTGCCAGTTTTATTTATTAATTCAATGATTTTCTTATTTTCAATTTTATTAATCTCTCCTTTGATTTTTCAGGATTTCCAATTTGGTATTTAATTGGGGATTTTAAATTTGTTCTTTTTCTTTTAAAATTTGCATGTTCAATACGTTAATCTGTTCTTTCTCTATTTTTTTAATGTAAGTGTTTACAGATATAAAATTTCCCCTAAGTACTGCTTTGGCTGCATCCCATAAATTTTGGTTTGTTGTCTCACTGTCATCATTTTCTTTGATAAAATTATTGTTTCTATGATTTGTTCTTTGACCCACTCATTCTTCAGGATTAGATGGTTTCCAATTAATTTTTAATCTATCTTTCCATGGCCCTTAATTAAGTGTAATTTTTATTGCTTCATGAGCTATAAAAGGACGCATCTAATATTTTTGCCTTTCTGCTTTTGATTGTGAGGTTTTTATGTCCTAACACATAGTTAATTTTTGTGTAGGTAACATGTACTGTTGAGAAAAAGGTATCTTCCTTTCTCTCCCCATTCAATTTTCTCCAGAGGTCTAGTATATGTAAATTTTCTAAAATTCTATTCACCTCCTTAACTTGTTTACTTTGCAGTTAGATTTATCGAGTTCTGAGAGGGGAAAGTTGAGGTCCCCACCTAGCAGTTTTACTATTTCCTCCAATAACTCATTTAACTTCTTTAAAAATTTGGATTCTATACCATTTGGTATATATATGTTAAATACTGATATTACTTCATTGTCTATGGTACTTTTTAGAAAGATACAGTTTTCCTTATCTTTTAATTAGATCTATTTTTGCTTTGTCTGAAATCACAACTGTTATCTTTGCTTTTGTTTTGTTTTTTTTTACTTTAGCTAAAGTATAATATATTCCACTCTGGCCTTTTACCTCTACTCTGTGCACGTCTCTCTGCTTCAAATGTGTTTCTTATAAACAACACATTTTAGTATTCTGGTTTTTAATCCACTCTCTTAGCTTCCATCTTATGGGAGAGTTCATCCCATTCACATTCAGTTATCATTACTAACTATGTATTTCCCTCCTTCTTATTTTCCCTGTTTCTCTCTCTCCTTCTGTTCCTCTTCACCAGTGTTTTGCTTCTGACCACAGACTCCCTCAATCTGCCCTCCCTTCTATCAGCCTCCTTTTTTCTTGTCCCCTCCCCTCCTACTTTCCTATAGGATAAGACAGAATTCTATACCCAATTGAGTGTATATGTTATTTCCAGTTGGAGCCCAATCCAATGAGAGTATGTTTCAAGTGATGCTCACCCCCTTCCTTTCTTTTCCTCCACTGTAATAGGTCTTTCGTGCCTCTTCTCATGAGATAATTTACTCAGTCCTACCTCTCCCTTCTACTTCTCCCAGTGCAATCCTCCTCACCCCTAATTTTTTAAAAATATCATCCCAAAGTCAACTTATACCTGCACCCTCTATGTACATTCCTTCTAACTGCACTAAAAGTGATACAGTTCTTAAGAGTTACAACTATCACCTTTCCATGTAGGGATGTAAACAGTTTAACCTTACTGAATCCTTATGTTTTCTCTTTCCCATTTACCTTTTTATGCTTCTCTTCAGTCTTGTATTCAAAAGTTAAATTTTAGCTCTGGTCTTTTCATCAGGAATGTTTGAAAGTCCTCAACTTCACTGAATATTCATTTTTCCCCTTGAAGGATTATACTCAAGTTTTGCTCAGTAGGAGATTATTGGTTGCGATCTAAGTTCCTTTGCTTTTCGGAATATCATATTGTAAGACCTCCACCCCTTTAATGTAGAAGCTGCTAAATCCTATGTAATCTTGACTATAGCTCTTTGATATTAGAACTGCTTCTTTCTGGCTGCTTTCAGTATTTTCTCTTTGACCTGAGAGTTCTGGAATTTAGTTATAAAATTCCTGAGAATTTCTATTTTGGGAACTTTTTCAAGAGGAGATCAGTGGATTCTTTCAACTTCTATTTTGGTTCTAGGATATCAGGGCAGTTTCCTTGATAATTTCTTGAAAGATGATGTCCAAGTTCTCTTTTTGATCATGGCTTTCCTGGATGTATTTTCCATGTCAGTTGTTTCTCCAATGAGATATTTCATATTTTCTTCTATTTTTCATTCTCTTGATTTTATTTTATTGTTTGAATCAAACAATAATGAAATCAATGTCAGTAGCTTCCACTTGACCCATTCTGATTTTCAAGTAATATTTTCTTCAGTTAGCTTTTGTACCTCCTTTTCCATTTGGAGAGCTACTTTTCAAGTTCTTTTCTTCAGTGAATTTTTGTACATCTTTTTCCATTCTTTGTGCTTCCTTTACCAAGCTTTGACTCTTTTCCCATGATTATCTTGCATAACTCTCATTTCTTCTCCCAATTTTTCTTCTACTTCTCTTATCTGATTTTTTTATTAATTTATTTTGAATTATCAACAATCACTTCCATAAGTTTTTGAGTTTAAAATTTTTCTCTCCCTCCCTCCCCAGTGCCCTCTCAAACTCTGCGCACAATCTGATATAGGCTTCTTATTTGATTTTTAAAACCTTTTTGAGTTCTTCCAGGAGTTCTTTTTGGACCTGAGACAAATTCATATTTCTCTTTGAGGTTTCACAACTAGGCATTTTGACACTGCTGTCCTCTTTTGAGTTTTTGGTTTGATCTTCTCTTTTGCCATAGTAATTTTCTATGGTCAGGGTTTCTGGTTTTTGTTTTGTTTTTTGTTCATTTTCTGGTCTATTTCTTGACTTTTAAAGTTGAGCTCTGCTCCTACGGTACCAGGGGTACTGTCCCAAGGTTCTTTTCCCAGGGGTCAGGGCCCTGGCAACTGGCCTGATTCACCAGGGATACAGAGGCCCTCAGTTGCTGACCTGTGCTGGGGGCAGGGCTTCCTGATGACTTACCCAGACACTGCCTGTGCTGGTCTGTGCTCCCCTTTTATCCAAGTAAGACAGACCTTTCCTGTGGTCCTTCTAAGTTGTCTTGGACTGAAAACTGTTTCACCCTTTTGTGGGTTCTGCCACTCCAGAATTTGTTTTGAGGTGCTATTTAAAGCTGTTTGGAGGGGAATTTGGGAGAGGTCTCCACCTCTGTCAAGAATAATGTCTTAAATTCATAAAATAAAATATACAGGATTACAAAGGAAACAAATTATATTAAAATAGTTATCAATTTTTTTTTAAATTTGCAGACTGAAGAGTAAAGACTCCTGTTTTAAAGAGTTACCTTAGCCAGGCCTTACCATCTTAAACTTTTTATCTATATAACTTATGTCATATTTATATGTCATATTTATCTATATGACTTTCCATTCTTAAACAAAATTTCAGATTATCAGCAAACAACTACTGAAATTTGGGGAGAAAAGGAGCTGGGCACCATAGAATCAAACTTGGCTCTCAAGGTATATCTGATATGGTCATTTTAGGGGGAACTGAAGGAACTCTAGTGTTCCTTTATTTTCAATTTTGAAGTCCAAATTCTCTCCCTTGCTCCCACTCTTCCCCCACCTACTGAGAAGGCAAGCAATATATCAATTATACATATGAAATCATGCAAAATAAATTCAATATTAGCTATGTCACTAAAAACAAAAA
Source organism: Phascolarctos cinereus (assembly GCF_003287225.1). Taxonomy (NCBI): domain Eukaryota; kingdom Metazoa; phylum Chordata; class Mammalia; order Diprotodontia; family Phascolarctidae; genus Phascolarctos; species Phascolarctos cinereus. Next base: position 70,124,905 of record NW_027556180.1, read on the forward strand.
TGCAAGAAAAATAAAGAAAATGAGTAAATTATACTTCAATTTGCATCAGTTCATCAGTTCTCTCTCTACAGGCAGTTAGCATTTTTTCATCATGGATCACTGAAAGAACTCTTAAGAAGGGCAAATATGTGGTTTTAGTCATGCTTAAGCAGGGCCAGTACATGGCTTCATGCCTTCCAGGCTACTCTCTTACTTCTTTGACCAGCATGAGCCTACTCCACTGAGGCTGTTATATATTTAATCCTTACCTGAGTCCCTAGAGAAAAAGAAGTCTACATCCCTATGTCACTGGCTTCTTCCAGTACATAAAATTCCTTCTGCCCTGAAGCATTTCCTTCTACCACTTCTTGAGCTGATTGGTTCTCTCCTTTAATTTTAAACTGCACAACTGTCTTTCCCACTCCTTGTACTTTAGACTCACAAGCACAGATTTTACATATCTGGCATAACATTATTATTAATGCATTTAATGAGTTTGATACTGAAATCACTTTTTTTTTGACACTGGAGCACACCTCAGTGCCTACTACAGGGCCTTGCATATAACAGGTACTGTTAAATTGAATTGAAATGATTATTGAATTTTCACTTTCAATTAAGAAGTTTCTAACGAAGAAGTGTTACTGGAACAGATCTTCTTGTTAACAGATATTACTGTAATACATTTCACTAAAATGTCTTCTTTTCTTTGGATGTAGAAAGCAAGGAACCATATCATTCACAGAAAAATGGCAAGAAAAAAACAGGAGACCCTAGGTATAAAAGGATTTAACTTTTTGTTAAACACACTTAAGAGAAAAGGCTTGGCTACTTCTCTTCAAGTGAGATATATTAATGTTTGTTGCTTTGGTTCTTCTCTGAGTTTTCTCTCTTCCCAGTTTCTGTCAAGGGCACTACCATCTTTCCAGTTACTCAGGTTAGCAATCTTAAGGTCATCAACTCCTCCCTTTTCCTCACCCCACATTTCATCAGTTGCCAGTATGTCTGCTTACACCTCTTCACTCCACTGGCTGCCACTTTTCCTTGGACTACTATACAAACCTAATCAGTCTCTCTGCCCCAGTCTATCCTCCACACAGCTACCAAGGTGATTTTCCTATGAGAGGGTCTGATCATGTTATTACTGATAACTTACTACAATAAATTTCGTTAACTTCTAATGCCTCTAGTATCCAAGAGAACCTCTTATGCTTGTCATTTAAAGTCCTTCAAAACCTTCCAGCCTCCTATCTATTTCTATTCATAATCTACACAGTCTGTATTACATTCATCTTTGTGCTTTCAATGGTCCAGCCAGATTGACATGCTATTTTTCAACCACAAGATACATCCTCTATTATCTCTGGACTTTGCAATAACTGATTCCATGCCCTAAATGCTCCTCCTTCTTTATCCTGGCACTTCAGAATCCCCTTTGTTTCCTTCATCCTCAGCTCAAGCACTATCTCCTACCTGAAGCTTTTCCTGATCTCCTCCAGCTGCCAGTGCCTTCCTCACAATCTCTGCCCTTAGCAAATTACCCTGTATTTATTTTGTACACACTTATACAAAAAGTCCCTTAGCCTCTCAGTGATTTAGGCAACTCACTAAGACTAGAAATTTTGGAGAAGGTGCTGATATGTATCAGTCAAGGGAATTTCTTCATCTGGAAATTCCTTCTGCCAATGAAATCACAGGCCTGGTCCCTGCCTGCATACTTACAGGTTGTCTCCCATGGAATGTGAGCTCCTTGGAGACAAAGGCTGTTTTATTTTTGTCTCTGTATCTCCAGAGCCTAATATGGTGGCTGGTAGACAGGCATTTCTACAACTCTAGGTGACTGATATATAATAGCCCTATGGAGTGCGCAGATCAGGTGGTATAATCCCCATTACGCAGATAAAAAAAGCCAAGGCCTTGGGTTTGTTTCTCACCTGAAACAACCTCTGAAACTGGGGATTTGGAATTTTAGAGGTTTGAAACATGTCTTCAAGGGTATCCTCATCATCATCTTTGTTAACCAAGCTCATGGAGTCAATCAAAGCATCAACTGCAGATAGCTGAGCCTCTGAAATCAAGCACAAAGAGATAGAGTAAAAACAATTATTCTGTTTAAGTTTACTAAAATTCTTCTTTGTTCTCTTCTACTTATGATAACACTAATGTCATTATAGCATATCACAAGAAAGAGCTTTTATTTTAGTAGTCACTAGTATACATTCAGAAGGAATCCAACTCTGGGAAGAGTCCATTCATAAGGCAGTGTCTTCAATGAGCTAGAGACAGAAATGCTTATTAACACATGTTCCAGTGATGTGATAAATCTTTCATAAACTTCATCAAAACTCAGCACCTGCCACACTGCCTTAGATAGAAAAGGTGCTTAATAAATACCTGCTGACTCATTTCTATCAATCTTTTGGGCCTTTCCCTTCCAAATGGGTCAGCCAAAAACAAAATGTACAAAAGGATTCTAAATAAAAATACTTCTGGTTAAATGGTTACATGCATCTGTGATTCTCAGCTTGGTGTGGTCTGGTCCAGTCTGGGGTATTCACAAGAAACAGTGGTTCTGGTGCATTTTAACCAGAAAGTACAAAAGAGTAAAAAGTTAATGAAAACCACTATGTTTCTGTTTCTCAAGTTCTCTTGGCAGAGCTACCGTAAAATGGAGCTAAATATCTACTTATTTAACAAGAAGCATTTTTGCTTCTCCCGTCCCCCTCCCTGCATTCCTTTCTCTCTCCTGCTTCCCTCTTTTTTTATTTTTTTGAGACTGGGTGTTCCCACATCACCTAGGCTAGAAGTATAGGGCTACTCATGGGCCTGGTCCCACTAGGGTAGGCACATGAACTTTGACTGGCTCCATTTTCTGCGCTTGGCCAGTTGATCCCTTTTTAGGCAACCGAGTGACTGCCTATTTCTGAAGGCTCTCTATATTGATGTCAAACTTAATATGGGCACCTGACAGATTTACCTCACTGCAGTTAATAACTCTCGAGCTCAAGATATCCTTCAGGCTCACTCTCTCCCAGTAACAGGGATTACAGGCTTGTACCAGCATGACCAGACCCCTTTACTAAGATAATGTCTGGGCTGCCCTTCTGGCCTATTGTGACTTTTTAGAGCAAGCTAATGTTTAATATTTTAAGTGACAGCACTACCACCATGCCAAGGGCTCAGAGATAAAGAGAACTTGGTGGTAAACAATATTTCTATTTCCATGTAGAACATTCCTTTCACTTTGTCTCACTTCTTTTACTATAAGGTCCTGCCACCTTGCTAGGCACTATATAACCATACTTAGTCATTCTTAATAAATGCCAAGTGGCTTTAATAATCCAGTTTTCATAAAAGGAAGAAACAAAAAAGAAGTCAATTCATAGGACAAAAGATCGACAGGTCAAATGACCTTGGATGCTTTTGGGACACCAAAAGGATTGTGGCACTGAATAAAATGAAATCCATTCAAATGATGTCTCTACAAAATTCTCCTTTCAGGGAAAGCATTTCTATAGCACCTATCATGTGTCAGGAACTATGCTAAGCACTTTATAAGTATTCTTTCATTTGATCTTCACAATAACCTTGTAAGGCAGGTGCCATTATTATCCCTATATTTTACAGATGAGGAAACTGAGGTGAACAGGGTTAAGTGACTTGCCCAGGGTCACATAGCTAGAAAGTGTATGAGGCCACATTTGAACTCAGGTCTTTCTGACGCCAGGCCCAGCACTCTCCTGGGCCACTAGCTGCCTTTTCCTTTTAAAAAGGAAGGAGTTCACAGCTCCTAAAAGACTGTAGTTATGAAAAGCTAACAACAGAATGCAATAAATACACAGGTCTGGTATTCCATAGTGGCGGTTTCTCCTATACTTCCATACAGACACCTGCATCATCATAATCATCATAGCTAACTACTATGTTTAAAGCACAGTGCTATGAACTTTACAATCATTATTTTATTTGGTCCTCACAACAATCCTGGGAGGTAGGTGTTATTATTATCCCCATTTTATAGATGTTAACAGGCAAAGAGAAGTTATGTGACTTGCCCAGGGTCACCCAGCTAGTAAGTGGCTGAGGCCAGATTTGACTAAGTTCTTCCTTACTCCAGGTACAGCATTCTATACACTGAGGCACTTAGCTGCCTTTTATCATGCTTCCTCCTCCTGACCTAGAGAAATCCACATTTAGAGGCAAAGGAAAACTGTAATCTTTAGAGATCTATGTGATTCTTAGCCTCTCAGTTCAAAGCAGTAAGCCCATATACAAACAAAGTTTCCTAAGATTTCCTAAGAACACTTGGTGTTTAGAGTTATTTAATGAATGAAAGGAGAAACTCACATACCTGTAGGAGTATACTTCTTATTTTTTCTCAAGGAGGAAAACAGGTATTGTCTTAAGTCTTCCATGTAGGGCAGCTGTACATACACCAAGCACTATAATACAAAGAAAAGGGATGAGAGAAGAAGTAATTAAATGGTGGGGAAGAGTGTGGCGTGTGGCTAACCCTCACTCACCCTGTAAAAACACTGCTACACACAGAGCAAACCAGGCTGCTACACATACAGGTCATGCCAAGCAAAGTATTTTACTCTTGATGAATGTTGAATGATTTTTTTAAAAGATAATATCACAGAAATACTTCAAAAACAGGACAACTGGACTCTCACAACACACTCGAGAGTCAGGAAAGGCCTCATGGCTGGAATCCCGGGCACCATGACCTTCCAATAGCCAGGAGGGGCTTCCATGAGAGGGCAGCAGTGTCATCTCCATGAAATGTAAGATAGCCCAGGTAGTATTTCAAACACGAGGGTGCTTTAGCAAACAGAATGTAAAAATAATAAAGCATATAATATGTCTCATTCTGACTGGCCAGTCATCATTCCTATTTGCAAAATTAAATAATATTACCTGCTCCCTTATGACCCTAATATTCAACTCAAAAAACATGTATGAAACTTCTATTCAATTTCTTCAACTGTAAAATAGGGACAACAAGAGAAGGATCAAATGAGATAATACTTGTAAGCTTTTAGCCCAGTACCCAATACATACTAGGCAATTAATAAATGCTTATTTTCTTACTTGCTTGCTTCCTTCCCCACTCTGGTCCATCTTTAACTTAGCTTTCAAACTTATCTTCCTTCTTCAGCACAAGTCTGACTGTATCACCCTCTATTCATTTATACCTTCAAGATCAAATATAAAATCCTCTGCTTTTTAAAGCCCCCAATAACCTGATCCCTTACTCCTTTCCAGTTTCCTCACACTCTCTCCCTTTCAATGTGCTCTGTAACCAGTGACCCAGGGCTACTTCACACTTGACCCTTCATCTCCAAGTTCCTGCATTTTCACCGGGGGGTCTCCCAAATGCCTGGAATTCTCTCCTTCCTCATCCTAGCCTCCTAGCTTCCCAAGCTCCCTTCAAAATTCAGCTGAAGTCCCATCTTTCAGGATTCTGCCTTTCCCAGACCTCCTTAATCTTAATGCCTTCCCTCGAACCTTCCCTCAATTCATCCTGTCTATAAGTTATTTACATGTCGTTTCCCTCGTTAGATTGACATCTCCTTGAAAACAGGGCCTGTTTTGTGCTTGATCATAAATCGGAGACATTCTATACACACCTGTTACAAAGTTAAGAGGTGAAATGACAGAGAGATGCGGCAGCATACTGACACAGAACAGCAAAGGAAGGCAGGCTTTTTTTTTAATTGGGGAACCTAAAAATGTTTGTCAGAAGATAGAAAGGAGCCAAGAGAAGGATAAAATGAAAATGAATGAGAGGAAATGACAGTTGAAAAAGGCCCTGGATAGGATGAAAGAAGATGGGATCAAGGGAATAGGTAAGAAACAGACCTTATTGAGGAGTAAGGACACTTCTCAGGAAGAACAGAGGAAATAATGGATAACAATACCGAGAAATTCTGAGGAGAGAAGAGGGAATTCCTGATAGATCTCAATCCTGACACTGAACTAAGAGGCAAGGTCACTTCAAGTCTGCAGACTGCAAGGCTACTTCGGAGCTCAAAAGAGTTACAACAAAACAAAGCAATGCAAGGCTGGCTACCAAAGCGCTCCATAAATACACAAAAGTCCGAAACTGCTACCTACTAATTAACTGTTCAGTTTGGGAAATTTATTAGCTTTTTCAAACCCTTCAGGTAGTTTATTAGTGGCAACCAGGGAGCTAACAGGATGGCCGTGGAGTATCAATGTTAGGTATAAACCATGAGCAAGGAGGAAAAGAAGTTGGAGAAGAGTAAGACAGGTTCTGTCCTCATATATAAGTGCCTGTGATTACGCTGTTTCCTGCTCTAGGAATACACTCCTCTTTCCTTATTTTGCTGCTGAATTCCCTGAAAGCCCACTTCAAACACCACCTCCTCCTGGAAGGCTTGGCCTTTGCACATCGAGGTGGTCCCACAGTGCACAGGGCCTGGAGTCAGGAAGTTCAACTATGACTTCAGATACTTATGAGCTCTGTGGTCCTAGACAAATCAATTAACCTGTTTGTTTCAGTTTCCTTATCTGTAAAATGGGAAATAATAGCCTCCCCTCCCAGGGTTATCGTGAGGATCAAAGGAGTTTATAACTGTAAAGTGCTCGGCACAGTGCCTGGCACTTAGTTAAGTGTTATATAAATGCTAGCTACTATCGTTATTATTGTTATTATTCACACCTCACATAGCCTATTATTTTACATCTCTAATACACTGATTATGTGTTTGTTTTTTCTTACAATTATTGATGTATGTTAACTTTTCTCCTAACCAGATGGGAAGGTCCATGGAGGCAAGGGTTGTAACTTATCTAACTTTGTACTTTCCCCAGAACCCAGCAGGGTACTTCAGGAGAGAAGGAGGCAGACTGGACATAAGGGGTAAATGGGAATGAACTGAATATGTAGACCAAGTTGTGAGCACGGGTGATGGGCAGGACAGTGGTACTGTGAGGAAAGGCATTGAGTTCAATTTTGGTACTGAGTTTGAGAAGCCTACGGGACATCCAGATGTCCAAAAGGCAGTTGGAAATGTGAGCCTGGAGATCAGGAGAGAGGTCAGGGATGGATAACTAAATCTGAGAATCATCTGAATAGAGATGATAACTGAATACATGAGAGTTGATTCTTAGACCTAACCTCTCTAGGTAGACAAAGAGAAGAGAGCCCAGGAAAGTTACTGGGTGTGACCTGGAGGAAGATTTAGCAAAAGACACAGAGAGATAATGGTCAGACAAGTAGGAGGTAAGAGAACAGAGTCACAAAAATCTGGAGAGAGCATGCAAGGGAAGAGGGTGACTGACAGTATCCAAGGCTTCAGAGCAGTCAAGAAAGATGAGGCCTGAGAAGAGACCATCAGATTTGACAAGAAAGAGATCACAACTAATGATTACATGAAATAAAAATTCTTCCACAAACAAATCCAACACAGCATAAAAGTGAAAGAGTTAACAGAGGAAAAAAATCTTTGCGGCAAATTTGTCTCCTAACAGTCTCATTTCCAAGCTATATAGGAACTGATTCAAAATTTATAAGAATAAGAGCCAGTCTCCAACTGCTAAATAGTCTAAAGATAAGAATAGGCAATTTTTAAGAACTGTCAAGCTATCTATAGCTATATGACAAAAAATGCTCCAAATCGCTAATAATAAAAGAAATGCAAATTAGAGCAATTCAGAGGTTCTACCTCATGCCTATTAGATTAGCAAAAATGACCAAAAATTTTAAAAAAAGACAAATGTGAGAGGGGCAGTGGGAAAACAGATAATTTGATGCATTGTTGGTGCGACTGTAAAAGGATCCAACCACTCTGAAAAATAATTTAGAATCATGCCCCAAAACTTACTAAACAGTTCATGCCCTTTGACCTAGCAATATCACCGCTAGGCTAATTTCCTAAAGAGATCAAAGAAAAAGGTAAAAGTCCTATGTGGACAAAAATATTTATAGCCCTTTTTATGGTGACCAAAAAAATGTAAAATAACAGGGTGCCCCTCTACTGGGAAACAGCTTAACAAACTGGTATATGAATGCAATGGAATTTACTGTGCTTTATGAAAAGAAAAAGACAATTTCAAGAAGAAACAGAAAGACTTGTATGAACTGGTACAAAGTAAAGTAGGCAAAATCAGAAAAAACAACTCATACTTTAACATTAATATTGTAAAAAGGATCAGCTCTAATTCCCAAGGTCTGATGAGAATATTGCTCACCTCATGTCAGAGATGATAACCTAACAGACAAAATAAACATTTTCTTTGACATGACTAACGTGGGAATTTGTTTTGCTTGACTGTGTTTATGTGATACCAGGGGTCTTGTATTTCCTTCTATCCTTTTTTCAGGGGAGGGAGAAAAAAAAAGGAATTCTTGATAATTGTTGGTTAAAAAAAAGAACTGAAGAAACTTAATTAGTCCGCGAAACTTTCAGACACATCTTTTTCATAATGTACTATCAGGCATATAGTATTTTCCCAATTTCACAGAGAAATTACAGCATAAACAGGAAACATAATGAAGTGTTACTACCTTCACTGATTCAATTTAATTTTTAAAAACATGCTTTATATCTTAAGTACTGTATATAAATTTTTTCTCTTTAGGAGATCAAGACAGAATAGCATTGGCCTGAGTATTAATTTAACTATTACCTCATAAGCTTGCTTGATAAAGGGAAAAGCTACGCCAACCTGGGGATTAGCTCTTCTGTCATAAGCATACCGGACGATGGCTACCATGTCTAATTCATCCAATGCACGAATCAAGGAGGAGAATGCCACTGCTGCTGCCTGGGAAGAGAGAGCCACAGGTTCTTGAGCACTTGTCCTGAGGTTTTTAAGGTTTGTCACATTACATCTTCTCATTCTCATGTCAGAATCAAAGAGATAAGAAACAGCAAAAGGAAACAGTCTCAGAACTACCCTGTATTGCCTTTTATTGCCCTGTGCCAAATGTCACAGGAGTGGGAATTGGAAGGGACCTCATAGGCCATCTAACAGAACACTGACATTTTGCGCATGAAAAAAATAAGATCAAAAGGAGGGAAGCTATTTGCCCAAGGTCACACAAGAATCAAGACTCAAGGGCAGGATCCTGAGGGAAGGGCAATTTCTGTTTCTTGAAATTATACCTTTAGAAATTTTTTTCTTTATGTACCAAATTTCCTTTTCCACCATTATAATACCCCTTTAAATCTTCTTGGTCTGGATCATTTTGGTCTAATCCTAGTACATCACAGAAATCATAGAACTCCTACTCTGACAGAAGATTCTCTAAAGTGACAAACATGAAAATTCTCCCAGGACCACAGACAGAGATCTGGAAGGGACCTCAGAGGTCATGAAGTGCAAGCCCAACATTTTATAGACTGAGGGAAGAGAGTCCCAAAGAAACTAATGACTGGCCTACGGTAACAAAGGTCTTCAAAGTTGTCAAAACTCCCTTTCCCACACTATGCCCATTGGAGGAGGTAGTAAAAGCACTTTTATTCCAGTTTAACAAGTGAGACAACCAAGAGTCAGAGAGATTGTATGACTACTCCATGGTTTGTAGCAGGATCCAAATCCCAATCTTTCTAAGTCTAAGGTTCTGTTCACTACATTGCTATGCTTCCAGGAAAGGAAAACTCTAAATTTCCCCAAAGCTTTTTCTAGTTGCATTACGTAGGTAAAAGATCCCTGGAAGCAGAGTACGAAAAAAAATCCTTGTTTCAATTCCCAGTTCTAACATTTCAGTTTTACAGTCTTATTGGATAAATCAATTGGCTCCTTTTCTCAGTATAAATTGTAGATATTTGATAATACTAGTAATCAATCAATCAGTATTTATTAAATGTCTACTATGTGCCAGGTACTGTACTAAGCAGCTGTACTTGTAATAGTGCTTTGTACACCTTAAAGTGCTTAATCGTCCAAATAGAGATCTAAAACTCTGTATTCATAAGTAAATTTTTAAAAAGAAATATAGTTGCTTTTACCATTTCTCCTAAAAATGCTCATTCTTTTCAGAATAACAAACTATTAAGAACTAGAAAGACCTTAAGAGATTATCTATGCCAACATCCTCATTCTAGCTCTAACAAATCAATGATTCTATATGTTCAGGGACTGTGCTTATGCCATAACACAATCCATTTATAATTTTGCCATTCTGATAATCAAAGGTCATACAGATTTCCCAAAGGTATTGGGAAAGACAGAGGTTTGTTTTTTTTTTAAATTAGGACATCATTTTCACAAAATGAGACCTAAATTTATTTTTACGGTCCAAAGATTTAAGGTTATCTCACCTCATCATCTTTTGCAGCAAACACTTTTAGAACTTGGTTTCCCATAAAGAATTTCCTGTGTACCTGCAAGGACAAAGTTGGGGGAAATGTGGTTTTGATCTAAAGCAAATGAAATAGAGACCTTGTACATTAACCATACTGAGTATGTCACCAAGAAATTCTATTCACATTACTTCCACCAAATAGAATGTTAACCAAAAAAAAAAATAATAATGTCCAGGCCACCCAGAAGATATTTAATAATGATGGAGGGCTGGAGTTGAGGATAGAAAGAACTGGATGTATAAATCCGAAGATCATCTACATAAAGATGATGCTTCATCTCACAGAAGCAAAGGAGACCAGAGGAGGAAAGAGGGTCAAGGATAGAATCCTAGGAAATACATAGGGGGCAAAGTGTCAGATGGATGATAATCCAGCAAGGGATACTGAAGGGTTATCAGACAAGTAGGAGAACCAAGAGGAAGCAGTGCCACCAAAGAAAAGGGAAAAGGGAGGATCTAGGAGATGGGGTGGTCAACAGTGTCAAAGCTACAAAGAGGCTAAAGGAAGGTGAGGACTAAGAAAAAACCACTGGCTTAGCAGCTAAGAGATTGTTGATAACCTGAGAGAGATCATTTTCATTTGAACAGTGGGGTTAGAAGCCAACAGTTTTCATAATCCTTGAAAAGGTTAAGAAATAAGTAAGTAAGATATCTACATGACTCTGGGAGTGTGGCAGGAAAAGGGAGGGGTGTGTTATGTGTATTTTATTTTTTATTTAAGGGATAGAAATTTTTATTATTTAGTTCTACAACTATGAGCTAACGGCATAGGGAGTAAGTTTTAATAGTCAGTAAAAATCAATTCTACCAATGATTTAAAAATCAGTAAACTAATTAGAGGGCTGAAAGCAATTTATTGTAAGGAAAATATTTAAAATAGATATCTACACAAAATTATAAAGTGCTTATAGTATTACAGAAGCATACAAATTGCTTATAGCATTAAAGCAATAACTTTATAAAGGCGGCAAAAACTCAATTTAAATTATATGGCCAGTTAAAGTTTAAAACTTGTTAAATAGAAATTGAAGTATGCAATAACGTATAAACATTTTACAAAAGCCATTCATTTTTGTTTCTGAGAATACTAAAGCTATGAAACATTAAGGGATCATAGAGAGGGACACGGTTTTTTCAGAACTAGCTTCAAGGGCATTTCCTTTCTACATATTGTTTTCCTCCTCCTTCACACTCTGGTTTGGAAATCCATATCTGTTGAAAGGTAGGTACCCAGCGAAGCTAGAATTGAGCCACCAATCCATGAACTAAAACTGCCGTCCCACAGTTGTGTTATTTGCAATCAGCTTCCATCTCATACTTGGAGGCATCTTCTGAGGCAACTTCTGATTGAATCTCTCAGTAAAACTCTTTATCAGAGTGTTTCCTCCTACCTCACCTCTGTGATACTGCCATAAAGTACTGGTCTGATCCCAACACTTGTGGTAACAATATGACTGACTCCCAACACTGTATTGCCCAATAACCCCTTCACATTAGGCAGGTCAAATAACCCTACAAGATAAAGGACAATTGCTTTAGGGCACAGTAGGTTTACATCATGATTTTTAAAGATCCAGACAAACTAGTTAGCGGTTGTAAGGCAGAAGGAAAGGTAGAATGACAAGAGATGATGATCAGATTGCCAAAAGTACCCTCTTCTTCCACTCTCCACAATGGCTCCTTCCAAACTTTTTCAATCCTCCTCCAATCTCCCATGGCTCCTCTTCCTTCCACCACCCCCCTTTTTTTTTTGACTAGGCAGTGGGGTTAAGTGACTTGCCCAGGGTCACACAGCTAGTAAGTGTTGTGTCTGAAACTTCATTTGAACTCAAGTCCTCCTGACTCCAGGACCAGTGCTCTATCTACTGCGCCACCTAGCTGCCCCCCTTCCACTCCTAAGAATCTTGCCTCATATTTTACCAAAAAAAATTGAGGCCATTCAACCTAAGGCCTCCCCTTCTCCCCTCATTCTGTCACCATCTCCTGCATCATTGTCTCACATAAAAAGGTGGCCTTTCTTGCCAAGGAGAACCTATTCTTGCCAAGCGACCTCATTCTGTCTCCTCCAGCAAACTGCCCTATTACCATGCCTGCTCTCTTATTTTCAATCTCTCCCTGTCTACTGGCAGCTTCCCTACCATATAAAAACTTGCCCATGTCTCCACCATCCTCAAAAAACTTGACCTCCCATTATTTTCCCACATCTTTTGTGACTTACGTTGCTGAACTCCTTAAGAAGGCTATATACAGTAAGTGCCCCTATTTCCTCTCCTCTTCCTGTACTCTCTAGCCTGACTTCTGACTTCAATATTCTACTGAAACTGCTCCTCTCCAAAGTTACTAATGATCTCTTAATTGTCAAATTCAATGGCCTTTTCTCAGTCCTCATTCCCACTGCTCTCTACAGCCTGTGACACTGTTGATCACTCTCTCCAATCTGAGACTCTCTTCTCTTTAGGTTTTCTTGACATTGCTCTCTCCTGCTTCTCCTCCTACCTATCTAACCACTCCTCACTCTCCTTTGCCTGATCTTCATCCAGGTCACATCCGAGTCTGTGGGCTCTCTCTACTGGGCCCCCTTTTCTCCTTCTATACTACTTCACTTGGTGATCTCAATAAGCTCCCACAGATTTAATTATCATCTTCATGCTGATGATTCTCAAATGCACTTACCCAGGCCTAATCTATCCACTGACTTAAGTCTTACATCTCCAACTATTACACATAGTGAACTGGATGGCCTGTAGATATCTTAAACTAAACATGTCCAAAACTGAATTCATTATCTTTCCCCCAAAATTCTCCCACCTTCCAAACTTCCCTATTACTACTAAGGGAGGTATCATCCTCCCAGTCCCCCAGGATGACAACCTAGGTATCATCCTCAACTCTTCATTACCTCTCACCCTCCATATCCAATTAGCAGCCAAGGCCTATTCATTTCACCTTTGCAATATCTCTTGAATAAGACCTCTTCTCTCTTTACACTTAGACTATTACAACAGTCTGCCGGTTGGTCTGCCTGCCGCAACTCCCCACTCTCCCCATCTTCCCTTCAGTTGTGCCAAAGCGATATTCCTAAAGTCCAAGTTTGGCCATCTCACCCCCACCTCTCTAACCCCTCCCTCCCATCTCCTTACACTACTCAATAAATTCCAGTGGCTACCTATCACCTCCAGGATCACATACAAAATCCTCTGATACTCAAAGCCCTTCAAAATCTAGCCTCCTTACCCCACTTTTCCAGTCTTCTTACATCTTACTCCCCACTATGTAGGTTTCTATCCAGGGACATGGGCTTCCTTGCTGTTCCTTGAACAAGACATTACATATATTTTCACTCCAAGTATTTTCCTTGGCTGTCTTCCACGTCTGGAATTCTTTCCTTCCTCATCTACTGCACTCTGGCTTCCTTCAAGTCACAGCTAAAATCCTACCTTCTACAGAAAGTCTTTCCGAATCCCTCTTAATTATACTGCCTTTCCTCTGTTAATTATTTCCTATTTATCCTGTATATAGTTTGTTTGTACATAGTTGTTTGCATGCTGAGTCCCACATTAGATTGAGATCCTTAATGACAGGGACTGTCTTTTATCTTTTTCTGTATTCTCAATGCTTAACACAGTGCCTTAGTATTTAATAAATGCTTATTAACTAACAAAGATAAAGGAATTTCAGAATTCATGAAAATGCAAGAACGCCTTTGGATGCGGGCAAAAATTAAGGGTATCACCATCTATCTGTAGCTGAGATTGAGTGGAGGTATAGGTTCTTAGAACAGACTGAGGAACTGGGAAGTTAGAGTAGTTGAAGGAATACCAATATGTATATTAAAATCCCTTAGGATAAGATCAGGAGTTGAGGTATAGATAAAGACTGTGAGCCAGACACTGAACTCACAGAAGAAGGAAAGAGAATATTCTGGCAGTTGGTAGATAACAACCACCAAAATCTTAATTGGGTGATAAATTTGAATTGAATGAGGGAGATTCCTGTAGTGGTAATGGTAAACAAAGAATATTTCTCAGTAATGGGAGTGATAAGGAAGCGTGCCTTGAAGAAGATGAGGACTTGCCCTGTACTATCAAACCCCACTAGATGGTTACAGCAATGGCTGAAATAGTGATTGATGGAGAAGAAGAGAGAAAAGAAAAAGATATGCAGGCAACAAAACTACTTTCCAGGTCTTATTCAATATTCCATCCTCTGTCTCCTCTTCTTTTCCCAGGCTCTACATGCATAAATAAAACCTGGAAGCATATTGGGCAATGCTGTTTTCTAGTGTAACAGTTAAAACTAAATGCTGAAGTACTGCCAAATACGGAGCCTATCTTTGATAGGACTTTGACAGGACTCATTTATAATCAATAGAGTATATCTCCATATGCTATTAAGGCACTTAAAGACATTTTAAGATGGTTAAATATTTTGTCCTATGTTATTTGTTTGCCTGGCAAACTTTTTCTTCCTAAGTAGTATAAAAGCGAATTTTATTTCAACCAGTTCAAAGATAAGAAATTCACTGAGTTAATTAGGGTTGTTTTTTTTGCCATTTGATTTTGCAACCCTAATATCCCAATAAAAATGGTAGTAAACATATATATATATATAATACACACACAACACACACACACACACACACACACACACACACACACACACACACACACATATATGTATATATAAAAGTAAAATAAAATTAGTTTTGCTTTCAGAGTTTTACAATATCCCTTGAACTAACTGAACACAACCTGGAGAGTCTCAAAGGCAGATCTGGGAATCACCAATACACACACACAAAATGTGTCTGTTCTTGCTGGAAGAATAAGTCACATATTTGGGTTAGGTTTCTAATGATCTCCAAGGAACAGAACACTGAATGGTACTGGATTTGGTTCACTGCAAACTCTCTCACCATCAGGATATTATACACACTTCAGCAGAACTCACATTTTTGTGCAAATCAGGTTTACAGATACACACACAAGACTCTTTCAGATCAATCAAATACTCCCTAGTCCTCACTGAAACATAATTGCAATGATGTATCTGATGGCTATTTGCCTAAATAAACAAAGGTATACAATACTAACACCATGTGGGGTTAGGCAGAACTTTGAGTTTTCCTAAAATGCTTACTAACTTTGGGATATTTTTTAAGCCAAACTAATTTTTTTCATGTTCAAAGGTTATGAGTTTTAGCTAGGGTATATAAGAAAAAGGAAAACCTACATTTATGAATAAATTTATTAATCACACATTTCTTTAGTGCTTATCTGGTTATTAATTGTACAAGTAAATCTGTCAGGTCCCTCTGGGGGTAGCAGGTAAGGAACTCCCACTACTGACGCATATTAGCACCTCCTCTTGTCCATAAGTTCACCACAAGGAACCCACCAAATATATTAGGGGCCTTCCTCCTACCTCGAGGATACCAATCTCTGTACCAACAGAGGCTGTTTAAAAACATGTTATTCCTGGACCAACTTCATATCTGTAACTCTGTGTTAGAGGGATGAAGAATAAGTATAGGCTGGCTTAATTCCACAATTCATGACCCAGAGGGCTCTCTGGTCTTTGAATTGAGCACACACTATCAGAAAGGGAAAGACTGAAGATTAGAGAAAGAGTGAGAATGGTAGAAGGGACAACGTGCAGGAGAAGACAAGATGGAATCATTTGTGCTATGTAGAAGGGTTTGGAATCTGACTCTCCAGTCTGACAGGACAAAAGAATCCAGGGTCACTTCTATGCCCCAATGAGGCATTAGAGGAAGACTAAAGTGCCCATGTATCAATGATAGGTATAACCTCTTAATGAGTAGTTAGGAAAACAGCTTATACTTGCTTTGCACACAAATGCGGGAAAAATACTGTACCTGAGAAGACCTACAGAATCCCAAAACAGAGAAGCATTTTCCTTCTGTTTTGTATTTCATTTGCTCCTCATCCACTTTAGAGAAAGGAACAATATCACTCCCATAGCGGAACCCTGGAGAAGAAGAGAAGAGCATCTGGTAGGCATATGAGGCTACACTTCTCACAAACTGAAATTATCTCTATGCATACATTAACAAAAGTTTACATACCCCAGAGCTAGCCTCTATAGTCTGCTTTCTGGAATTTAAATCCAATTACTTTCCCCTATGACCAAGAAAAAAAGAAAACACATATATACTCACCACAAACAGCATACATATTTTACAGACCACTAAAAAAAAACCAGTCCTACTTCTTGAGTAGCACCTTCTATAATAAAGTTAGTTATCCTAATGACTAACAGACCAAAAGAAAAGCAAAGTAGCAAAAAATACGTAAAATTATATTTCAAAGATAAGCCTCAGCTGACTACAGCACAAGCATGATTTGTAAACATAGTAACAGAAATACATTTTTACACAAATCAGGAGATATATATCATAGAAGATGCCTGTAGTAAATTTATAGAATAGTATCTTAAAAACAAATACTATAGATTGCCAGATACCTGAAAGAAAAAAATCTAAAACCTTCTTTTTTCAACAATTCAAGTGATAATTTACACTCTTTTTTTTTTTCTGGAGTGAGGTTACATACTTTTTTTTTCCTTTTTAATTACTTATGTCAGCTTCATAAAAATAGGCTTATGGTTTCTTATTAAATATGCATCCTATTCTTATAGCCTCTGCCTCAGGAAAAGTTATTGTCCTCCTTTTATCACTACTGGTAGAAGAGAGCAGAGTCACCATAATAAGAGGCTTTTGGCTTTGGATGGAGCAATGAACAGCAGGAATAGCTCCATCATAAGAAACAAGATAACTACATGTCTAGAGGTGGAGTATATGATCACAGAGACTGTTAGTATCATTACTTGTTGCTGTCATATTTTTTTTAATTAAAAAGAAGCAAGTCCCTGGTTCCATGAAATGTCTTTAGTAACTTAACAAAACTAAGGACTAAAATCTAAACAAAACTCTAAAATCTATCTAGGAAACATAGCTCGTGCTACTAATGTCTAAGCAAAATGGCTTTCTAATTTTTCCATGTATCATCAGTCAATCTCTAACTTTAATAGGAACCCAAACATTCAAATTAGGATCATCTTACAATTTTTGGCTAACCTACTTAAAGATCAAATAAGTAGCTCTGTATCTTTATTTTTTTTTGGGGGGGGTTGTATTCGACATGCCAAGGAGTAATATATACTTATTTGTCCTCTACATGGACTCACCTAACCTCCATCCTCTCCATTTGAAGTTAGGAGGTTTGGGGGGTAGGGACAGAGATATGACAGTTGAGAGCAATAAAAAGGTAAGAAAGAGAGTTGCAATGGGACTTTCTGCTTTTGGACCCCACATCAGGAAACACTAGTCAGCAATGGACAGTTGCAGAATGGCAAAAATGGGGTCTATGGCCAGGCAGGAGGAAGAAAAAGTCAATGATACAGGACCCCAGGAGCACAGGTAAACATTTCTTTTTGTTTTTTAGTTTATAAACAAATATGGAATTTTGTACAATGTAGAGTGACAACTGATACACATACCTAAACATCATATCTCTATCTTAAGCATTCATTTGAGATCTAGCAATCCTAGCACTTAAATGTCATCCAGACTTCCTTGGTCTCTAAGGCGAGGGTTAGGTCAGGGTTGCTCTCCATTAGATGAATATATAACATCAAATGGGGACTGAGAAATATGATTCTAAGGACCCTAGCAAATATAAAACACTAAATCAAAGTAAATGATTTTCATTGTCCCTCAAACGAATTTAGAAGCAATTTGACAGGAGGTAAAACCACAGAAAACTACTTACAAGAAACATTCACCACAGAAGAGAAAAAGAAAGTTAAGTCAAAAGCTATATAAGTCTCATGAATGCAAGCACTCTCTTAGCTAGTGAGTCTCAAAATTTAAAATAAACTGAGTATGAAATCCATTCCTTGGGCATTTAAAGTCAGGAAGATAGAACATCAGAATATACTTCAAGTTACGCAGTCCAGGACCTAAGGGATGGGCTGAATGGCCTGGTAAGTTCTTATTTCAAATTTCTATACCTTCATAACTCAGAGGAGCAGACTGCTTTAAAAGCCCACTGAAGGATGCAATGCTACATTTCAAGTCATTCACTTCTCGTAATATAAATCCTAACCTGCCTCACACCCCACTGAATAAAACCTGCTTTGGGCTGAGTTGAAAAATATTCATCCAACTTAGCATGACAGAAGAAAATGCAGCAGCCACATACCTTGGATAGTGTCTTCTTTCTGGACTTCAGTCTCATCATCATCATTTAAGCAGTAAACTGTTTCCTTTTGTATATCTTCTTTCCTTAGAGTTCTAGCATCTACAACTGTCCAATTTTTTTTTACTTTCTCCTGAGTAACCTTATTTCCAAAAGAAAAGTAGAAATGCGTGAGGATTTATAAGTCTTCAAAACCTAGCAATTTTGATCCTTATAAGAAGCATGTCTAGAGCCTTCTCTTTGGTTCCCAAACACAATCTAAACAAACTTCTCAAGTAACCTGTTTCTGCTTTTTATTTGCTTTTGTTTTAGTATTTTATCTTTTTTTAAGTGATGCATTTTGTTTTTACATCATGATTCCAAATACATTCTTCTCCCTCTCCTACCCAATGATAGGATAAAAAAAGTTGATTCAACAAACTTATGTAACAATAATAAATGCATATGAGCATGTCTGATAGTATATACAACGTTCTACAGCCATAAGCTTTGCCACCGCTGACATGAAAAGAATGAGGTACATTTTCTCAACTCTTTTCTGGGGTCAAGGCTGATTATTATAATTATACAATAACTAATTTCATTGGAGTTTTTTTGTGGTTTTTTATTCTTTCTCTGTACACCACTGTAGTTACTGTGTATAATGGTTTCCTGACTGGTACTCCCTTTCCTCTGTACCAGTTCATACAAATCTTCCTTTGCTTCTTCAAATTCTTTGTCTTCTTCCATTACACTCATAATACAATGTATTGAGCCATTACCCAATCAATGGGCATTTGCTCTGTTTTAGTTCTTTGCTACTACAAAAAGTACTGCTCTGAATATCTTGGTGAACATATGGCATCTTTTTCCCTTTTATGCTTTTGAGGTACACATCTAGCACTGGTATCTCTGGGTCAAAGGCAGCTCTTCCAGAAACGGTCAGACCAACTCTTTGCTATTTCACTTACTGACACACGTATGAGAGGAGGTGTCAGAGGCAACTAAAATTCATTTTATCATCAATCAACCAACAGGTATTTAGGAAGGGCCTCATCTGAGTCAAGCTCTATGCTAGGGACTAGGGATTATACAGTCAAAAAATGAAACAGCTCCTGCCCTTAACAAACTTACAGTCTATCAGGAAAGCCAACTTTTACATAAAAATAAAGATATACAAAACACATACAAGGTAACTTAATGGGAGGAAGAAGGTCACCAGCAGTCTGAGCAAACAGTTAAGGTTTCAGATAGAAGATTACCTTTGAGCAGAGTTCTAAAGAAAATAAGGGATTTTAAAAGCTAGAGAAGGTGAGGTATGCATCCTAGGCATGGGGGAAAGCCAGTACAAAGGCACTGACAATTACAATATATGTGGGTAGAGCATACCTCTTCTGCCTTTTCAGTGTTCTCCAATGGTGCTGAATGTGTAATTATTAACAGGTATACCTGTACTTCCAGGTCTAGGGCCCTTAAAAGGGACAGACACTTTCTATTCAACAAGTCAGTAAGGAAAGACTGGAACAGAGCTTGTGTCGCTGATCTTCAGAAACACTCAAAAAATAAAGCCTCTACGTGAATGGACACAAAGACTACTTTTAAGACTTCTGCACTTTGGAAATCTTTCTTTGGATATTAAAAACAAAAAACAAAACATTAAAAAAAAAACAGAAAGAGGAGGGCACCTAGAACAAATAAGAAAAACATTCTAAGTGTAAGGAAATCATTATGGATCAGACTTTGCTTCAAAACAGAAATTACTTCACTTATGAGCCAAGCTGTATGTATCACAGTCATTTCAAAACTTCCAAATAATCAGAGACAGAAACTTACATTGGAGCAATATTATAGTTGAGATTTAAAAGGCAGAAAAAGCAGGTGAATTCAGAGGGGCCATCTCACTGCATCAACCATTCGCTGATTTTACAATGTGCCAATACATTAATATCTCTTTTAAATGTGACTTATTTTCTTGCCTTCCCAAACTTTGGAATTCCTAAATCTGATGAATCTACACTATTCTTTCCCCCAAACTTGCTACTTCTTCTGAATTATTTTTTATTTTTAATCACTGGTAAACCATTCTACATGCAAAAATGATTCCAATTCTGTCCTATTTTCTCCACCATACTGTCTCCCTCTATTATCACTACTCTCACTACTTTTTATGCCTACACTGCCTGCTTTCCTGCTGCCTTACAAACATGTCCATGTCTTCCCCATCCTCAAAAAAACTTCACCTGATCCAACTACCTCCATTATCATCCTATAATTCTCCTCCCTTACAATCACTGCCTCCATCCAATTACTTTCCGCTTATTGTCTTAACCCTTTACAATTTGGTTTCCAACTTCATCATTCAATTGAATCTCCTCTCTCCATAGTTCCCAACAATCTCTTAATTGCTAAATCTGATGGCCCTTTCAATTCTCATCCTTCTTGACCTCTACTATAAGCTTGTGACACAGGGGATCACTGCCTTCTGCTTGATGCTCTCTTCTTGCTGGGTTTTTGCGACACTGCTCTCCGTCATCTAGGTCATGACCACTAACCATGAGTTTCCCCCAAAGGCTCTGTCCTGGGTCCTATTCTCTTCTCTTTCTGTATTATTTTGCTTGGTGACCTCATCAGCTCCCATGCTGTGCAGATGATTTTCAGATCTATTTATTCAGCCCTAACCTCTCTCCTGACTTCCAGTCTCACATCACCAACGCTCTTGCATATTTCACATAGGTGTTCTTTAGACACCTCAAACTCAACATGGCCAAACCTGCTATCATTATCTTTCTCCCTAAAGCCTGCTCTCTTCCTAATAACTTTCATATTATTGTCAAGGGCATTACCATTCTCCCAGTCACCCAGGCTTGCAACTTAGCCATCATCAGTTCTTCACTCTCTCTTCCTCACCACAGCTATTCAGTTGCCAAGTCCTGTGGATTCTATCATTGCAATGACTCTTTTATCTTCCCCCTTCTCTCCTCTGATACTGCTATCACCCTAGTAAAGGCTCTCATCATCTCATGCTTGAACTATTGCAATACCCTTCTGGTGGGTTTTCCTGCCTTGTGTCTCCCCACTATAGTCCATCTTCCAATAAGCTAAACTACTAAAGTGCTCTTCTTACACTGAAGATCCGATCATGTCACTCCCCTACTCAATAAATGCCAGTGACTCTCTATGATCTCTAGAGTCAAACATAGACTCCTATGGCTTTTAAAACCCTCCATATACTGACCTCATCCTACTTTTCTAGGCTTCTTAGATTTAACTCGCCTCTATATACTCTGAGATCCAACTACGCCAGCCTCCTCGCTGCTCCTCACACACGACACAACTCTCCCAACTACTTTTACCTTTGATGGCTCTACCTCATGCCTAGAATACTCTTCCTCCCCGTCCTGGTCTCCTAAACTTCCTGGCTTCCTTCAGGTCTCAGGCAAGAATCCTTTCCCAATTCCACTTAATGCTACTGCCTTCCTTTAAAGACTACCTGCCAGTTATCTATGCATGCCTTGTTCGTACATAGTTGTCTACAAGTTGTCTCCTCCATCAGATTGTGATCTCCTTGAGCGCAAGGACTATTTTTACCTTTCTTTGTATCCCCAGTGCTTAGTGCAATACCTGGCACATTTTTGTGGTTGTTTAGTTGTTTCAGGCATGATTCTTCATGACCCCTTTTTGGGATTTTCTTGGCAAAGACACTGGAGTGGTCTGCCATTTCCTTCTCCAGCTCATTTTACAGATGAGTAACCTGAGGCAAAACAGGGTAGAGTGACTTGCTAATAAGTGTCTGAGGCCAGATTTGAACTCGGTAACATGAGTCGTCCTGACTCGAGGCTCAGCACTCTATTCACTGTGCCACTCAGCTGCCCTGCCTGGCACATAGCAAATGTCTGATCAATACTTGTTGAGCTGACACTCCCATGCAACCAGTCTCCAAAGTTTTCTAAATTTCCAAAATTTGCAAAATTACTTTGTGGAGGCAAGGCACTCTGATATACAAAAAATTAAACCTGTGTCATTAATATGTAAAGAAATGTTTCAAGTAAATCTATTGCTTTCTCTAGGAATAGGCTATCTCCCATCATATTCTAGATCCATCATGCCTTTCTTTAAAACAGGCAGTGAACAGCACAAGTTGTGACTTTCTTTTCTCTTTGCATATTAAATTGTCAGTTTTTTAAAGAAAATCACCTTGAGGTAATAGATGCCAATAGCATTCTTGCTCTCTAAGACAATCAGCTGAGGGAATGTTTTACCAATGTCCTTTCCCCAAAAAAGCACTAGCAGATGAGATCATTTTTATCAATAAGAAGCTAGAGAAGAATATTAATTAAAATATATGCTTAAATTCAACTAAAATATATGCATATACATATGTGTATAGGTCCACTAACAGATACACACAGGTTTTTACTTTTGGTTAAGAAGCTCCTTTTTCTTTTACTAAGCAATGCAAGAGGGAGATATCCACCTGCTTCCTCTCACCTTCAGCAAGAAAAAAACCAAAAACCACTGGACCTGACCATTTGGTCTTGTTAAGGAGAATTTATGCTACAGTGGAGAAAGCACTACACTTAAAAGCCATGAAGGCCTAGGTTTGAATTCTGTCTTGGCTATGTGACTCTGGGCAAGTCATTGAACCTCTCTCAACCTGTTTCTTTATTTGCAAAATGGCACTGACAATAACACCTGCCTCATTGGGTTACTGTGGGGATCAAATGAGATAATCCATGTAAAGCACTTTGAAAATCTTTAATCGCTCCAGAAGTGCTAGCAATTATTATTATTACTTTTTCTTTACTTTCTGTTAAATTTGTCCAAGTCCAAAGGATAAGGGACAAAAACTCTTCTTGCTGAGAACCCAAAACAAAAATTGATAAGATTTTCTGCTAAGTATCATATCAGTAACTTCCAAGACACGTGCAAACTGTATTAGTTGCATGATTTTAATTACTGCCCCCCAAAAAAGGGAAGAAATAGCCCTGCCCTGAAGTAAGGAATACATCAATAACTCCCCAACATTATTTTCAACTGCTCTTCTCTACAAATTCTACCACCACCCACGCTGACCTTGATGTTCCCCAAATAAAGCTGGGTTTGGCATCAAAAGACTTGGGTTCAAATCTTAGTTCTCTCATTTAGTCCACATGTAACCATGGGCAAAGTCAGTAAACTCCATACAGCCTCAGTTTTCTCATCTGAGAAATGAAAGGACTGATGAACTACATGGTCTCTGAGGTCCTTCTACTCTCAATCCTGTGACCCTCAGCAGGTCTAAATTATCTGCACAGATATAGGAAGAATGTGAAATAACTAAGAAAGGATTGTTATTTTATTGTTTGTTTATTATTATTTGTTATTTATGTTGTTATAATTATTATTTATATTATATTTATTGTTATATTATTGTGTTATTCTCAACACAAACTTCACTTGAACCAACGTGAGTCCTTCCCCACCAAGTCTTTCACCCAACAGCTACAGACCGAGAGAATGCCCACCCTCAATATTTTTAATAAAGAGATGTCCAAAAGTGAGGCAGCGAGAGCACAGTCAACAAAGGAAGAAATAATTCACATGTGAACAGCCAATCAAATATACACGAATAGTTACATCTACCATAGGATAAGCACAGCATCATTTCTTTGAACATTCTTTTTCTGTTACTTACTGACTTGTAGGCCACAATTCTTATAGACAGATTAGAGCCAATGGTCAGTTGGCAAGGCCAGGGTATGGGTCTCTTTTCAATTTTCTTGAAGACACACAGCTGCCTTAGACTCTCACTAAGTGAGGGGGGAAAAAAGAGTAATAAAGACAACCATGTGACACCTGAAAGCAAACAAAGTAATTTAACTTATTCTGGAAATGCACTGGGCTTTCTAGAATAAACAGTGTATTCTGTTTGTAATAAACAGAAGAATAGCAGGAGGTAGCAGGAAAACAATTGCCACTGGTTGGGAAAGAGCAGGAGATGAGAGAGACTGGCTCACAGGGAGAATGAATTGAATGTCTTGACTGACCTCACGCTCTCATCCCCGATCCAGCCCTTTCCTATAATTTTTCTTCACGTGGACTACATGTGAGTTAAAACAGAGACATGATGTGGTGGGATGAGGAAGGGAAGAAAGGTCCCAGAAAACAAATGGATATGTTGTGGGGATATTGTACTAAAATGGCTGCTGCCAACCAATCTTTACATAATTAAAGCGTTGGGTATTGCCCCCCCCCATAAAAGAAGTATAACCCTATGATTCAATTAACTCAAAGTCTTGTAAATAAATACTGCCTGTGTGCAGTTAAATGGCGGGGGGAGGGAGGAGAGGGAATGGGATGCGATGAGTAGTAATGCATATGAAGCCTTAGGGTATAAGACAAGAATATTTATAATTCTATCAGGCAAAAGTTACAAGTTATTTACTTAACCATGGAAAAACAAAACAAGAAAAGGGGCTACTCAATTCCCCCCAAAAGGAAAGGAGTTGGCTGCATTCTACCATGGCGGCCCTTACCCAGTAACTTCATAAGACATAGGGGAGCTAGTGACAAGGTCTCTATCTGTGCACTCCCTCAATAAGTGATGAGACAAAGGAATAAATGGCCAAATACACACAGTGTTAAAACTGAAAACTGACACAGAAAGAGGTGAAATGATGCAAGCTACTAATCTAGAGAGGGAACAAAGAACTATCTGACATGTAAAACAAATAGGCAAATGGCTGCCACCCTGGATAGCAGGTTCTCAGTCCTGTAAATAACCTGAGGAAACGAGATTCCATTCTAGAGCCACAGCAGAGCTATTTCTTGGGACTGACTCTAAGATCAAAACCCTTGGGGATCCTCATGTCTATGCAATAGCAGACCTGAGACCCCAGAGTGACACTAGAATTAAACTCTTGCAAAAGTTTTTCATATGGAGTTAAGCCTAAGCTCTTGGCTGATGTAGAGGTCCCCAGGACTGACTGGTGGGGCACGGGAGAAGGAGAGTACAGATTAACAGTCAGTGGATTAGCACAGAAGGGCTTGAGTCTAGAATCCCCACTGTGGCATGTACTACTCATCCTAGGGAGTCACATCCCTCATAGAAACTCTCTCTTTACTCTCCCTGTCTCCCTTAGGGTGATATGCATAAGGCACAATACTGTGCTCCCCATTACAAAACACTTCTAGATAGCAAAAGACCTACTGCAGGCTAAGTAAGACATCTGTAGTCTTGTTAGTTTCAGAACAGAAGCCCCCTGAGAGCACAGGTCATTACATTCTTTGTATCTGCAGCACCAGCGCTTTGCCCAGTGCTTGGCATGTAGTAGAGCTTTAAGTAGTAGAGCCTGTTGAATGACTGAATAAAAGTAATCACATTACACGTTTTGTTGAAATTTATTTCTCTTTCTCCTCCTCCTTGACTAACTTTTCTGTGAAATACAAAAAACAAATTGCTGGAGAGGAAACATACTTGCTGGATTATTTTTCTGATCCCAGTTATCTGAGATGTGTCTTCTCATAAATCATCATCTTTCTCCTTTTAGTAAAACTATCTCATGTAAGAGAACAGAATTTGGAGTTTCCTGGCTTTGGGTATCCCATTTATTGATTTCTTTATAAAGACTGAGGTGAATACACACTAGATTTTGGATAGAATTGTTGCTCTCATGTGCTTTTTGATTCCTCTCAGCTGCTTCAGGAGTAACCTTTTTTGGAAAAGGTCAGGGAATAAAACTTCTGGCTCAAATAATGACAAAAAAAAAGTCATGGAGACAAATCTAGGTCTTAGATATTCGACCTCAAGGCTCCTCTTCCCTTACCTGAAGGAGTAAATCTCATTTAGACCATCTTCCCCCTCCAGTGACATCATCATATCCTTCACCACACAAACACCTTCTCTCTGTTGCTCAGTGAGTCCTTTCTGTGGAAGATATGGTTTGTGTCTCTCAGAATGAAAGCTTCTGTCACCTGTATCTCCAGCCCCATCTTCTCCATCAACTGGAAAAGGAAGACTGTAAGGGAAAGAACAGTATTAATTATTATTATGTCAATAAAAACAGAGCTCCTGCATAAAAGCAGGCTCATTTCTATCAACAGACAATCCACAATTCTATTCTTGAATAGCAATTTTAGTCCACATGTATAAGTCAAATGAAACCAAAGTTAGACCTGGATTTGCTGGGGCTGAGGTTATTTCGTGATCTGTCAATAAGCCCAAACATGTACCTCACACACACACTTTACCATCAACCTTTCAAATCAGCTCACATGAACTAGACATCCAGCACAGTATTTTTAAAGTTGCATCATTATTCTTATTAGTTATGGATAGAAACTAAAGTAAGAAAAAATATACAAGTAAAATGACCACAACAACGTAAACAAAAATAGCAAATGAAGTCAACAAAACTCTAGTCAAACACCAGAGTTAATATCAATAAAACATGGTCAAAAATTACAGGACATGGGCCTCTTTTCTGTTATTAATCAGTAACTTTCTTTTTCAGGGAATATACTTTGTACAGAATTTGTGGGGGGATTTTTTGGGAAGTATCTGTTGTTTAAAAATTAAATTAAATTACCCCAAAAAAGTTACATTGTGCTTCAGACGAAATATCAAAAGAAGAGAAAAGAATGAATGAAGCACAAACCTGCTACAAATTCCTCCCCTCCCCAACAACAGAAGAAACCTCTCCTGAAGCAGCTGAGAGGAATCAAAAAGCACATGAGAGCAACAATTCTACCCAAAATCTAGTGTGTATTCACCTCAGTCTTTATAAAGAAATCAATAAATGGGATACCCAAAGCCAGGAAACTCCAAATTCTGTTCTCTTACATGAGATAGTTTTACTAAAAGGAAAAAGATGATGATTTATGAGAAGACACATCTCAGATAACTGGGATCAGAAAAATAATCCAGCAAGTATGTTTCCTCTCCAGCAATTTGTTTTTTGTATTTCACAGAAAAGTTAGTCAAGGAGGAGGAGAAAGAGAAATAAATTTCAACAAAATGTGTAAAAAATACCCAGAAAAGAAAAGAAAGAAGTTTGAAAGGGGACATGAACAACAGGGGCAGTACTGGTACAGCCATATAAAAGTTGATAAGTTCTTTAAATAAATAAGCTGTACTTGGTACATTCATAGTTTTATATGAAATCCTCCTTTTCTGTCCCTTGCAAATGGAAATGTTCACTGAAGACTGTCAATAGTCTCAATAAAAATATTTATTTAAAGATTTTTAAAACAAAGTAAAATAAAATAAACATTTAAATGACCACTTGCTACAGATGTCGTAAAGATATTGTTGGTCAGTTACAGTTGGATAACATGGCCCTTGAGGTGCTTCCCAACTCTCAGATTCTGTGATACTGAACAGAGTTACTGTGAGGAAAGTGCTTTGCAAACTTTAATGCTCTAAATAAACGTAAACTTTTATTGCCTCTCTAACAAAACTAAAGCCTACATGTAATAGTTTTTTGGTCACCTTAATAAGATGTACTATGCAAGTAATAACTACTCGATAAATGCTTAAATTAATTTTTTTAAAAATAAAGATGATTTTGACAGAAGGTTTAGACTCCTTAAAAGCACTCTCAGATCACCAACAGGAAAGAGAAGCCAAGTGGAGTCCTTGAAATGCCAGGGAAATTTGTACTCAATGAAAAGAAAAATGTCATTTCAACAGCACTTCATTTCTCTGCAGTAAATTCTTGAAGAGTTTTTCCAACTATTATTTTACAAGCCTATGAGAATAAGACTATCCTCACTACTCTTAAGAAATCTATAGAAGAGAAGCCCTCAGCCACATGGGGCAGCCACTGAGGAAGTTACCGTACTACTACAGGTGGAGAGCACTTCTCCATAAATGCAGGAGTCTCCAGTAGATTCCAACAATCCAATCTCTTGGACCTCTTTTCACCAGAAAGGTCAAGAATAACTAAGTTTTTTAACAAAAGGGTATTATAAAATAATTTTCTGTTAAAGCATTACACCACATAAATATAAGTTTTAATCATTATAATTATTATGAGACAAGAGATTATAGATGCCTGGGATAGAAAGCTCTTTTGTTCCTTGAAGGCAGGCCTGTACAACCCGCAGCCCATGCAACCCCAACTTTGGCAAGCCACAAACAAGGAGCCCGCAGGCGACAGGTTGTGCAGGCCTGCTCTAAGACAATAGTTCTCAAAGTTTTTGGTTTCAAGACCCTTTTACACTCTTAAAAATCACTGAGGGCCCATTTATACTTTCAAAAATTAGAGCAGACCCCAAAGAGCTCTTGTCTATGTGGGTTATGACAGTTATTGTTATTTAGCATATCAGAACTTAAAATTGATAAAATTTTTAAATATTAATAAATTTTAGAACAAATCCATTACATGCAAACATAAATGATACTTTTTTCAAAAAAATAACTTTCTAAAACAAATAACTTAGTGAAAACAGAATTTTTTAAATATTTTTGCAAATTTCTTTAATATCTGTCTTAACAGAAAGGAGCTAGATTCTCGAAGCTACTTATGCATTCAATTTGTTGCAATATATTGCTCTGACTGAAGTATATAAAGAAAATTCAACCTCATGGTTATGCAGTTGGAAAAGGGAAAAAATGTTAATAGGCAAGTAACATTTTGCTATTATTATGAAAATAGTTTTTACCACCTGAATTCCATGAGAGGTCTCAGGGACCTTCAGAAGTCCAAAGACCACACTTTGAGGACTCCTGCTTTGAGGCATTATTTGAATGCCTCTTCAAAACTGAGAGGTAAGAGAAAAATATTTTTCCTCTTAATTTACTTGGTTTTTTTCCCCTCCTAGGTCTTCATTTATTTCTCTGAATTGATAGTATAACTATACTAGTAAAGCAAATCATACAACACATTTTTATCTTCCTAAACTAATAAATTAACTTTAGAACTAGAAACAAAGTTTTAAAAAATATTAGAGGCATTACATTTCCCCCAAAATGTCTCTGTCTCTCTCTCTCTCTCTCTCTCTCTCTCTCTCTCTCTCTCTCTCTCTCTCTCTCTCTCCAGAACCATCCCATAATCTCCCTTCTTGCTTTTCATTGAAAAAAATCCTCCAAAACCTGTTTTTTCCATGGCTTCAACATTTCTGGAAATTTTCTTTCTAAAACAGGATTCCTGAGAAATGTTTCTAAAAGGGAGTTAATCTCTCTGCATGACATGCTTACATGAAATAAGGAAGATGGACTAGATTGTCTCTCACAAGATCTTTTCTGGCTCTTGGCTTATTCCAAAAGAGGGTAAATAAGCCACATGCTGGCTCCTCATACAGAAGCAGCAGGAGTGGATGAATGGAATGGATGACTATGGGAAGGACTTATATTCCTTGGATTTACCATCTTATTCCTATATTATGGGACTGCTTCAAAGGTGAGTTTTAGTTTGATATGTTAGACCCATGCTCTTACAAGAACTGAAGGGAGATGGCAGACTGCTTCAAGTTATTGACGATAATGTCCAGCTGGTCTTTGCTGAAGGGGCTACTCAGATCCGTGAATACTTCAATATGCTTCCTCTCAAACTTCTTTCCACTAGAAAAGAGAAAATTATTTTATTAGGAAAGCATTACTTATGTTATTAGGGAAGTGACTGGGAGAAACTGTGCAACTAAGAGACCAAAGAAGTAAATCAAAATGAAATTAATATGATTCTAATAGTCCTGATGGTTTTTAAAGCTATATAACACTAGTTCTTAAGTGAATCTCCAGTAAAGTATCATTTTTGACAAACTGGAGGAGATTATATGCCTTAAATATTGTTCCAATTTCCACTTAATAAGAAATATGGTCAATGTGACTAATTGAGATCTCTTAGCTTCCTCCCAACAGCTACTGTTCCCCAGGAATGTGTCAGAAGTGAATCCATTCTGTAACTCTATTTCTGGTGCTACCAACTAAAGTTACACAGTATCCAGGTAGGAAAGAGAATCTTCCATTTTGTCTTTCTACGGAAATAAGAGTTCTTGTGGACAGGCGAAGAATGAAAATGATGGTATCGTTTAGGATTAATTGCAAAAATCAATTCATCGAGGCAGCTAGGTGGTGCAGTGAATAGAGCTCTGGCCTTCAAGTCTGGAGAACCGGAGTTCAAATCCAGCATCCCACACACTTAACACTTACTAGCTGTGTTACCCTGGGCAAGTCACTTAACCTGGATCACCTCACCAAAAAGAAAAAAAAAACAATTCATCAACGTATCAAGGCAGTGAAATGGATTTGGCCACAGTGAACATGGGCCATGAAACTTAAATTTGCAAGAGATATCAATCTCCTCATTTTATTAATAAAGAAACTGAAGCCCTGAGATACCCAAGTGGTAGAGCTGAAATCTCCCTGGTTTCAATACCATCTTCTTTCCTCCACATTACATTACCATCCTCTGGTGTATACCTGAATCACAACATTTACTGATAACAGCTTGTTAACAATCATGTGTTAAGGTAGAAGGCAACAGTTAAGCCAAAAGCTTCACGTCTCAGGGATATTCTCCTTGGCTCTGGAGTCCTCTAACATTAACAAATTAAATACTAAATACATCTTGTAATGAAGTAATCAACGGAGTTTTGGTGAACCTTACCAAGAGCTAACCAGTCATGCTACTTGGTTAACAAAGAATTAACTACCATACTACTATAAAAGACATTTGCCGATGATTTTCCCAATTCTTCTTAGATGTAATACTTACATGGTTTCCTTTTGTATCACATCCATGCACACAACGAGAGCATCTAGGACTAATTTAGTTAAGGGAAAGAGGCATTACCAAGCAATTGCTTCATCCTGAAAATATGCAACTATTTCCCAGTAATTTCCCAGCCTAAGTTATATAGTCACAGCTTATATTTACATAGTGCTTAAGCTAGGTTTAAAAAGTTCATTACATTTGTCAACTGAGCCTCAAAACAACATTGTGAGGTCAATACTATTATTAGCCCCATTTTAAAGATAAGGAAACTGAGGCTGGGAGAAGCTGAATAGCTTTCCCAGTGTCACAAAGCTATTAAGTGATTGAAGTTCTGTCCACTCACTATTCATGACCCAATGTAAAAATGCTACCACTTACAGACCCCTGGCTTTGAAATGAGTTTTGTTATGACAGTCACGTAGGGCAGCCTCTTTCACAACATAACACATCCAAATCAATTCAATAAAACAGAAAATCCTTCATCCAAAACTGCAGTGTTTTCCAAAGCTGAAATACTGCACACAATCCAGTTTGCCACACTTCCACAGAAAAACAATTGGAAAAGGTTTCAGAAATGGTTGTTAAAAGGACAGGAAGGCAGCCATATGAGAATAGTATCTAAAAAAAAACTTTTTAAAAGAGCCTGCCGGAAAAAAAAAAAAGGCTAAACATATGGGCAAGGTACATACACATGGACTTATAAGCCACATTCCAAAACAGTAAAAGAAAGACACCTTTAAAGCCTAGAAGGAGTAAACTGAGACCAAAAGGTCCTCCCAAAAAAACCATTTATAGATGACTCATTTACAATCAGTTGTTAACAAAACTAGCATTTTGACGATGATGACATAATAATAGCTAACATTTATACAGCACTACGTATTAGGCACTATGCTAAGCATTTCACAAGTATTAGCTCATTTGATCCTCACAACCTTAGGAAGTAAACACTATCATTATCTCCACTGTACAGATAAGGCAACTAAAGCCAGCAGGATTAGGTGACTTGCCCAGGGTCACACTGCTAGTATCTCAGGCAGGATTTGAACTCAGGTCTTCCTGACCCAAGGCCCAGCACTCTATCCACCGCAATACCTAGGTGCTCATCTTTTTAGAAATATCTTTTTGAAAATGACATCAATCAATTAACAAGCTCTTACTAAGTGCCCACGAGCCAGGCAAGTGCTGAGGATCCACAGATAGAAGGGAAACAGTCCCTACTATGCCTTAAGGAGCTCACATTCTGTTGCACGATGTACAAAATGTATACAGGGCTGGGTAGAATATGGTATTTATCAACACTAGTTTAGAGGGGCCAACAAATCTCCATTACAACAGGCAGCATAACCCTGGGTTTTACCTGAGAAGAAAGTGTTTCAGAAGTTATAATTTGATGATCAGTGGATCCAAATGTGCTTTGTATTATGTCTACATGCCTTTCTATTGAGGTCTAATAATACAATTTCTTTTTCAAAGATCACAGGAAAACTTCTCAAGGTTATGTCAGTCTTGTGCTAATCTGATATATTTTCCTCACCAAGTGGAAAACTATGGAAACAACCTAAGTTTAAAGAACTTCTCTTTCCTGAATACTGCAGATTTTACTGAATAAGAACATTATTACTAGATAGCTGCAGTCCTTGCTCATCACTAACAGTATAACAGCACCTCCCAGTGATGAAGCATAACATTACTGAGAGGAGGTTTTCTGGTCTAGATCTGTGATTTCACTACTAGCAGATACTCCCAGTGAGGAAATTTCCTTTACCTATGCAGATCTTCAACCATTCTGTGATTTATAGTTTTAGAGTGTCCTGGGGGCACTGAAAAGTCAAATAGCTTTCCCAGGGGCATGAGTTAGTGTAGGTTAGAGTTGGGACTTGGACTCAGATCTTCATGATTCTGAGAGGACAGAGAGACAGCTCTTTATGCAATGTACTACAATTCCTCTTGCTGATGGTTTAGGAAATACAAAAGCCATTGTGTTTTTGGAATTAACAAAAGATGCTCTTACAAGATGACCAGTTGAAGACCCAGGAAACTATAAAATACAGACCTCAGAGTTACTCTTTACTGCAATAAGGGCCATACTCATTAGAAAAAACCTAGGAGAGATCTAAGAGGAGATACCTCCCAGATACATCCTTTTTCTTTCCCTTCAGCCTTCTCTCACTGCCTTGGTCCTTCCCCTGTGCCTCTTAACTTCCCAACCTATGTATTATTAGTATACAAGGAGACAAATATTATAAACAATGCAGGATTACAGAACTCAGGTCTCCAATTCAAAAATCCTTATTTTCGAGGAAACTAAGACCCAGAAGTCTATTTCTTCATGGCATCATGTAAAGATCACTGCTTTGAAGTCAGAAGTTGAGTTCAAATCCCCCTTCTGTGAGACCCTCGGCATTTCTGGCATCTGATGTTCCTCATTTATAAAATGAGGGGGTTCAAACTGGATGACCTCTGAGGTCCCTTCCAATTTTGATCTGTACGCCTAAGTGCTAGAATTACACACATAGTGGAACCAGCACTGGAATGTGCACCCTGGGCCTCCTCTGACTCCAAAGTGAGCTCTCTCCGTTGTACCCTCTCCATTAGCAGCACTGTCCTCAAAACCAAAAGCTCCTTCACACTGAGCCATGACTCCAACAGCAATCACCTCACCCCCCAGCTTTCTACTCTTGAAGATTAAAGCAAAGTTCTCTTGTGGGAGAAAAAAGGATACAGTCAGCTTGTCTAGAGCCTGGCTGAATTGAATTTTGAATGTCTTCCAACAATTCAAAATCTGGTAGCATTAGGTGTCTGTGTACAGTAATATTCTGATACTGATCCTCAGTGGCAAGGTCATTCTTAGTGGTATCTGTACCAAAAAGAACTACAGCAATTTCATCTTTGCTCTCAGCAAACACCTGAAGAAAAAAAAATTAAGGCACTAAATTATACATTAGATTTGTAAAATGCAGCTTTTAATATGTGCTAAACCTAACCTTTAGGGTTGATGTCAGAAGGAATGATAACCACCTCTGTTCCTACAGCAAGGTCTCAAAGTCATCTGTTGGCAGCAGAGTATTAGGCTAGATGGCACTATCTTTATTCCACTGAGATTATAAGTTAATTTTGGCCCCAACCTAAACATCGGTATAAGTCTAAGAAAAAACACATTGAGTGGTTTTCAAATTACCCAGATCCTATAATTTTCACCATGAACTAGTATTCAGAGGGGAAGTGAAAACAAAAAATAAAAAGAACCCACCACAGCCAGAACCAAAAAAAAATTCCCTTGACCATTTAATTACTAAAGCTGTTTTACTTGGATTTCAAAGGGGGTAAAAAAAAGTTATAACTATGTCCATAATTCAGTCTGCCTACTACCTCACAGGGATGTTAGGAGGATTATGTAAGATAATTAATTTCAAAATCACTTTGAAAAAGCTAAACTAAGGTGGACTTAGCCTTCTCTATAACTGACCCCCTAACAAAATTTCTGTGTTTATTTGGCATTCTAAGTATATGTACCAATGTAGAAAACAATGCTATAGTTACCTGCCGCTGCAAAAACATGGTCATCACCTTCTTGGCTTGTTCAAATGAAGACTCCTCACCAGGAGATGAGTTGATCATGGTAAAGCTCACATCTAGGCATAGCACTACAGCTGCCTAGTGGGAAAATTCCAAAAAGGTATGTATTAGAAATGTCCAGCTGCATACAACTAAGCCCATTAAAAGAAATCTGTATATTGCTTATTTCACTCTCAAACCTGTAATGACATTATGAACACAAACTCTTGATATTTTTATCTTTATCACAGAGAAGACATAATAATCCTGACATTTTCAGAAATCTATCCAAAAAGTCATCTTTTTTAAACTTCTAATTTTAGCACTTCACACCTAAGATTTCATTCATATGGGTAAAGTGATCAGACCTACACCTTAGGAAAACTGCTTTGCAGGTATGTGGAGACTTAATGTATAGACCAATTAGGAGGCTATTAAAATAGTCCAGGAGGTGATGAAGGCCTGAACTAAAGTTGTGACTGAGCTGAGTGACTGAAGGACAGTGACAGAAAAGTTTGTAAGAGGGATACATTCTGAGGGAAAGCTAATGCGTTCAATTTTGAACATGCTGAATTTAAGATACCTAAGGTACATCTGGTTTGAGATTTCCACGAGGCCATTTAATATGTGAGACTGGAAGTCAGGACAGAAATTGTTGTTTAATTGTGTCCAACTTTTTGTGACCCCTTTGGGGTTTTCTTGGTAAAGATCCTGGAGTGGTTTGCCATTTCCTTCTCCGCTCATTTTACAACTGAGGAAACCAAGGCAAATAAGGTTAAGTGACTTACCCAGAGTCACCCAGCTAGTTAAGTATCTGAGGCCAGATTTGAACTCATGAAGATGAGTCTTCCCAATTCCCAGCCCAGTGCTCTATCCACTTCACCACCTAGCTGCCCCATTGTGGAGGAAGAAAAGTTAGGGCTGAACAGGACTGACAGTCACTGACACAGAAATAACTGAATACATGGGAGACAGAGGAGATGACATACGATTATTTGTATATGTTTCCGCTCCCCTCGTCCTTTAGACTATCAGTTACTTGACAATCTAGACAGCCATCTTGGCAGACCAGCTCCTAGCCAGTGATTTGCACACCGTGAGAATTTAATAAATGTTTAATGAATGAACCCTAAGTGCCTCATTAAAGGGAGAAAATGAGTGGGGACTAGGAAACTAAAAAGCCCTTCCAACTGCAACATTCTATGTTTCTGTGACTGTACAAACCCAACTACAGTGGCAAAGTGACTGACGGGACTGATAAGTGCCATACACTCAAGCCCTCTGAGCCATTATTAAAGCTTTTACACAAAAGGTGTAGAAGCATGGGTTTCTCCTGGGTCCCTTGCCAGAAAATGCTGCATTTAGTGGAAATACTCTTGCACTCTTTATTTTAAAAAAAAAAAGCAGGTTCTGAGATAATTTTTTTTCCCCATTCTATTTTTTCTATGGGAATGTCATGTGAAAAGGCATCTAGACTTTCCTATTGACGCCCATTCTAAACACCATTAATCAACAAGCATTTTATTAAAGGCACTTGCTTTGTACCAGCGAAAAGGCAAAAAGTTCTTGCTCTCAAGAAACTCACATTCTAATGGAGAAAAAGGGTAAATAATTAGGTACATTCAAGATATATACAGAGCACATGGAATGGTAGACAGCTAATTCTGAACCAAAAAGAGAGAAAAAAATACTATGGTCTTGGGCAGAATCAGCAAGATTCAGAGTTGGAAGGGATGTCAGAAACTAGCTAAACCGACATCATACAGAAATCATCTTCACAATATCCCCCCAGGGTGGTTTTATCCAGCCTCCACTTGGAGGTTTAACTCTCAATGAGGGGAAACTCATTATCACTAAGGCACCCCATTCCATTTTTGTCAGGAAGTTTTTCTTCCTCTCAAGTCAAAATCTACCTCTCTGCAGTTTACACTCTCTAGACCTGGTTCTGTCCTTCGAAGTCAGAGAGAACAATTCTGATCCCTATTGCTTTGGAGACCTGTATGGATCACAAGATTTCAAAATATAAGCATGTGACCTAGGTCAATCTCCTCATTTTTACAGATGAGGAAACTAAGGCCCAGAGAGGTGAAGTAATTTGAACAAAGTCACATCGGCTAGTGGCAGAGTTACCCTTCAAAAACAGATTTTCTGACTCCAAATCCCGGGGAGTTTTCGGTTTACTTTAAAACAATTAGGTTATGTTTCTCTTCCGGCCTCCCCATCTTTTCTAATGTAAATCAAGCATCCCCCAGGATGTTCCTCTATCAGAAACTCTGGCCGCATTCCACCTGCAGGCAGAAGAACCGCTAGGTTTAGCACAGACCATCAGACTGTGAGCTGCATGAACTGAGAGCTGGAAGTGGCCTTAGACATCACTTTTGGGGATTCTAAAGCAGGGGTCTCTGTTCCAGTTTTTTATATTAAATACTTTACATTTCAATATAATGATTACATAATCTATTTCAATTATGTTTCAACATGTTTCAGTATAATCATATTTCAATAGAATATATTTTAACACATTTCAGTTACATTTCAACATAATCATTTCAGTTCTATTTCAACAGAACCCACTTCATTATATTTCGATATAATCGCATTTCAATTTTACTTCAATAAAATGCATTTTAACATATTTCCACTATATTTGAATATGCTACATTTCAAGATAATTGGCTTTCTTTGTAATTCTACTTATTTTATGCATTTAAACACATCCTGTTGATTTGTCTCCATTTTAGGCCGTTATGTAGAGTCGTCTGCGTGTGGTCTACCCAGTTAGAGAGTGAGCTCCCGGAGGGCAGGGACCTTCCTGAGCCTCTCTTTTGGTACTGAGCCTGGCACATCACATAGCAGGCTCTTCATAAACGCTTGTCGACTGAATGAATGACTGAGAAGGAAGGGGTCCTAGTCACAAAAATGGCTAGGAGGCCCGGCTCTAGGCCCACCTCATTAGAAAGATGGGACACGGACGCCAGAGTTTGGGGGCCCCGCCCCTCCCCCTACTGCCCTTTCATCCCTCCGCCCCCCACCCCGGCGCCTAGGACTGTGCTCTGGGATAGATGAACTGACGTTCCCGGGCCCCTGGTCAGAGGGGACGCTCCGGCGCCAGGAGCATCCTGACCCTCCCGCCCGCCCTCGTTCGCGTCCGCCGAAGCCCCGAGGAAGCGTCGGACTCGCTCTACCTTATTCCCCGACATCTTGCCGCTGCGCGCGAGAGTCTCCCCTCCGTCTCTTCCGAGTGGGAACCGTAACCACAACAACTTCAGTTCCTGAGCACCCGGAACTGGGAGTGAGGCGGGGAAAGGAGGGGAGACTTAGGGCGCAGGCGCGCTAGCTGGAAGCGGAGAGCCGGAAACCGGTGCCCGGGAGGAGGAAGGAGAGAAGCGTCAGGGCCCGCGCGAAAGCGCCGCGCGTGCGTACTGGGCTTTGTCCGCCCCGTCCTCCTCCCCCACCCCCCTCAAGATACCCAGCTCAGCCTTGGTTGAGGAACGTGTAGCAACTTCGTTATCTTTGTTCTCTTCTCCTACAATGAGCACCAGGGAAACAAAGTAAATAAAATAGAGATCCACCAGGACTGCTGCTCTTCTAGATTCCCTCTAAATTTCATTTCTTTTCCTGAGGCAACGATTAAATTCTGAAGGTTCTAGAGCTGGGAACAGCCTTAGGAAACAATATAGAATGGGAAAGGTGCTCTTAGAACTGGGAGCACCTTTAGAACGCAGAATGTAAGAACTGGAAGCAGCCTTAGAAAATAGAATATTTGAAGAGAGACTATTACAGCTGGGAGCACCCTTAGAAAGTAGAATACGAGAATGTTAGAATTGGAAAGACCTTAAAATATAGATCATTAGAACACAATGTTCAAGCTGTAACAAGCTCTAGAATGTTAGAACATAAAATGTTAGAACAAAATATTTGAGCTGGAAGTGCTACTGTTAGAACATACAATATTCTAATAATAATAATACCTCAAAGCATCTTTATCAGATAGAATATTAGAATGTGGAATTTAAGACCAGAAAACTGGCTTGGAACACAGGATAGTAGAACAAAATATTAGGAGGCAGAGTATGGAATGCAAGAATGGATTCTAATGAGCTGGAAGTGTTGCACTTTGGGGTGCTGGGAACCTTAAAATGCAAAGGTACAGGGGATCTGCCACAAAAGAAACTGGCCACTCAAGCCTTCTTTCAGTTAGAGTAGCGAGATTCTATTATAGTATTGGTTAGGAGGGCAAGATTCCTAGTGAATCTTTGCTTTTGTATTGCCAATAGGATCCTTCAGAGTTCCTAGTTTAATGAGGTTAAGATGGGTACTTACATACAAGAAAAGATAGCCAGAAGATCTGGATGGGATTAAGGAGTGGTAAGTAGTCTAGGGTGGGCCAGGTGCACACAGTGATAGGAATTAAGTGGTCAGAGAGCCATAGTGAAAGGGTCATTAAGAGGATTATTGAGTATCTAGGTACTCTGGCAGCTGTCTCTTCTAATATAGCCCAAGATTTCATTAGCTTTTCCAGGCTGCTATGTTCTGCTGCTGTGGAATAAGCCTGCAATCCACTAAAAACCTCAGATCCTTTTCAGAGCAATTGCTGTCTCTCTATGCCTCTCTCATCCTATATTTATGGAGGTGGCTTTTTTGTACCCAAGTGTAAGAATTTATTTACGTTTATCCTTATTGAATCATACCATCATAGATTTAGTCCAATGCTCTAAGCCTTCCAATATTCTTTTGTTGTTGTTGTTGTTTGTTGTTTGTTTTCTTTTTTTGGTGAGGCAATCGGGGCTAACTTACTTGCCTATGGTCACTCAGCTACTAAGTGTAAGTGTCAAGTGTCTGAGTTCAAATTTGAACTCAGGTCCTCCTGACTCTATCCATTGCCCCACCTAGCTGCCCCCCCAATATTCTTTTGGATACTGACTTGGTCGTCCAGGATGTTATCTATCCCTCCTACCTTTGTGCCATCTATAAATTTGATGAGCATGCCATTTTGCCCCAAATATTCTCTCTCATGCTTGCTTCCACAGATTCAACAGTTTCTGTAAAGAAGGATACTTTTTTTGAATTCAGTACTGCCCCCCAACTCAGATTATTTCCTTCAGTTATATAGCCAGAACTTACAGCTTCATTAAATCTAACTGAGGAAGGCATAGTCAACTTCTCTCTTTCTGGTGGTATCCAAGGGTAAGTTGCTTGTTCACCCTCAGCTTTTCCATTTCCCTTAGTCCTATGGCTCCAAGAAATGGGCTTGAGGTGGGTCTTGTTTGTCCTCTTCAATTTGATTGGTCAGGAATGGAGTCTCCAGACTCTGAAGCTGAAGCCAAGGTGACCCTAGAAGCAGGATTCCAGGCTTGATGTTGCTGAAATCCCTGTAGGGAAATCCTGAGAAACCAGGGTGCCTGGGATAAAGCCTAGTGTGGGTGTGGGGTCCCTTTGTACTAGGAATATGGTAGGACTAAATTCTACATATAAACTGAGTTAAACTGTGAACCTAATTCCCCTCAATTTCCCAGAGAGTAAAGGGGTATAGGATGTTTGCAGGTGTTTAAAGGGAATACATGTCTGTTCTTGTTATACTGTTGAAGTAAATATTCATTTGTAGCTATAAATTAATCTGATTGTTGCATGGTTAAATGGAACTGGGGTGCTGGGAATCCAATATCAGGTTGCCAACTGGCTAAACCCAATAGGTAGAAGCTTGGACCAAATGAAAATTTTAGACCCTCTTCAACTCTCTTAAAGGTATTAGAGAACCTTGAAAGAGAGGTGAAATGTGACAAACAGCCTCTAAGCAGTGGGGGCCAGAGTAGTCATTGTTACTAAAATATAGCGCATCAGAGTTCAGATGAAGAACAGAAGCATAGGGACAGCAGATAACAAACATTCTTTACACTCATGAAGACAGGAGAGACATATGAGTGGAATACAGACCACTTACCCAAATAAAAACTCAGAGGTATCTCCAGGTAGAAAACAGAAGGTTTTATTCTAGCAAGTCTTACTTGAGAGTTGGGCATCTCCTACCCAGGACAGACTGGTGTAGAAAGGGGAGGCACAAACAACAGCAAGCAGTATATATAGTCTTAGACAAACCACTCCAAAAAGCCCCCTCTCCTCCTGTCTGTCTCAATCTCTTTATCTTCATTGGCTGAGGCAAGAGACCCCCACAGTTTATTTTCAGAACCCAAGAGATACATTTTACTCAAAACTAGCTTGGGAGCTAGAAGATTGCCTTGTTTGGTAAAGTTAAGGCATAAAACAACAGAGGGGGGTGGTTACAAAACAAGGGAGGGGGTGGGCAGCTGGTGCACAACCCCCTTCCCCAGAAACGAAAGTGAAATTTAGGCCCAGCTCATGCTGAAGCCTTACTACATTTGTGGAGCATAGCTTACATCTTACATGAGAAATTTTCACTTGTCCTATACACATAGATGCCAACAGGAATAGTCTTGGTTTGTGACACCTTTTGTTCTTGACTGAGGATAGAAAACAGGAGTGACTTCTTGAGATGGAACCATGTGGCAGTTTTCACATTCCTTTTGAAGTTCCAAAGGCCCTCAGTATTCACACTTTTATAGCATTTTAGGAGGAAAAAAAAACCCAGCTGGCACCAATAGGAGATTGCCCTGTCATCCATAATCAGGAATATAGTCAGGTTAGTGAAATGAGGTAATTTTCTAATCTACCTATTAAGTGAGGAATAAAGAGCAGAGACACAAGGAAATTAAATCTAACTGCATCCCCAAGGGAAAATGTAGGGTAGCATGCAGGGTAATGACTAATCTCTGGGTTTATTAGCCTTAGAGTACATACCTTCCGAGAGCCTGGGGCTATATCAGTCAAACTAGCTCTCATAAGATGGGGACTAATGCATTAATCTGATTAAATAACCCACGCATCAATCTTTAGGCAAACAAGACAAAAGCACTACCACCCACAAAAGGGCTGAACCACCAGCTCTCTGAGCCAGGGAGACCTTAGCAGTTGTCCTATAGCATCTTTTGATGTCACATGGTGTATGTAAATAGGAATGAATGATTAAATAGGCTCCATGTGTCCCCATGCATTATCTAAATACATAACAGGAGCATGATAGAGCCAGCTCTAACAGGCTTGTGAGTATAAGAGAACTACCTTGATTATGCCAATTATGTAGTGGCAGATTATCCAAGGACAATACTGAAATACAGACGAAATAAGGGCAGACCACACCAGCATGGTTTTATATGTGTAGATTTATTGGGGTTTTTAGACTAACTGGGAGAGTTTACTCACAGTCCAGTCCTGAAGAAAATGGTGGATACTCATACCCACCCTCAGGCCAGACTAGGCATTGTATAGAAATAGAACAAAGAAAGCATAGTGCCCATGGTCATGGATAAGTTTTCCCATGGGATAGTTATTCTTTTGCTGTTCACATTCATTCAGGATAGTTTAAATCAACTATGGAGTCACTGGTGATGTTCTCATGCTCTGGCTCCCACTCTACAGCTACAGCCCATTGTTAAATTTTCAGTGTCAGCATTTATACCTCAGAAATCACAATTGCTACAAATTGGGGCTTGATTTATTGTTTTGCTGATTGTCTAGATTTAAAAGAATATTAATAGATTAAATTTAAAAGTGTATGTGTATACTTTTTTTTTTTTAATGGAGAGCCAGGTTGTTAAACCTGTACCAGCATACCCCTGTATTGCTCTGTAAATAGTGCTTGAGGTCAAGAGTGCCATAAAAGGCTGGAGGCCTGGTGATTGTAATAAGCTAATAATAACTGGCTTTTACATGTACCTTAAAGTTCACAAAGTCCTTTACATCCATGATCTCATCTCCTTTGAGATCATTATGGCTCCCCCATATATAGACTTGGCTCATGTGTTACATAGATATCTCTAGAATCTTCTCTCATCTCTGAGAAAGAATGGAACTTCTGCCCTGAAGGGAGCAGAATAGCCATGACTAGGCATTGGCTTCTTTATCACCTGTCTCCAAAAGGGATATCAGACTAGATTTATATTTATCTGGTCCTTCAAATATTTATAGTTTTTGTTGTTCAGTTGTTCAAACATGTCCAACACTTCTTGATCCCATGGACCATAGCACACCAGGCCTTTCTATCTTCCGCTACCTTTTAAAAGTCAGTCTAAGTTCATATTGTTGCTTCCATTACTATCTATTTTATCCTCTGCTGTCCCCTTATCCTTTTGCCTTCAATCTTTCCCAATATCAGGGTCTTTTCCGATAAGTTCTATCTTCTCATTATGTGGCCGAAGTATTTGAGCTTCAACTTCAGTATTTGTCCTCCCAATGAATAGTCTCAATTAATTTCTTTAACTGTGGACTGATTTAAGCTCCTTGCTGCCTAAGAGACTCTTAAAAGTTTTCTCTAGTAGCATATATTCTGCAGCTATCAGCTTTTCTTATAGTCCTACTCTCACAGTCTGCCTGAGTATGAGAGATGGCCTGCAGTGCGATTCCCACAGGCCTAAGTTTCATTCCTCCAGAAAGCCTTGAGTTAAGTTTCAGTTTTCCCCAATAAGCTTTAATTTCTCCAGCACCATGTCAGCATGGGTGGGGGAGCTCGGTGCCTGGTCGCTCCTACTTCCTAATATACATGCAACTAGTCCAAACATGGGCATGTTTTCTTCTATTGGGTATTAGCTGCCGAGTTTCGAATGTACACCCTGACTACCCAGTCAAAGGAGAAAGGTGTAAGAGAGAGTGGGAGGGGGCATTACATTAGGGGATAAAAAGCCAAGGAAGCAGCTCCCAACTCAT
The DNA here is from genome assembly GCF_003287225.1 of Phascolarctos cinereus. Classification (NCBI taxonomy): domain Eukaryota; kingdom Metazoa; phylum Chordata; class Mammalia; order Diprotodontia; family Phascolarctidae; genus Phascolarctos; species Phascolarctos cinereus. The sequence goes on from NW_027556180.1 coordinate 70,168,455, forward strand.
ACTCTCCCGGCTGGCAATGGCGACTAGGGGTGGTACCCTTTCTCATGAGAAAATAATAAATTCCTTTCTGCTTTCTACCTTGAGAAGCCTCTGAGTTTAATTTGGGAAATAAGGATAGCTGTCCCATGCAAGTATAATCCTGAATGAAAAAAAAAATGGGTATCTGATGAACTGAAAGTCTTTCAGGTATTTGTAACAAAAAGACTAGAACTTAATGGAAAATTCTATATAAAAGCTTCAGAAGAAATATAAGAACATTAAAGACCAATTATAAGGCACTTATTAAGGTCAAAATATTTATTGTATGAGAAAATGTTATCAGTATTCTTAAAACTGTTATCATTACTAAGGTAATTTGAAAGAAAGGTTGAAGCTGAGTTGGATATGATTAGGTGATTCTAAAAAAACAAAACTGGGTAGGAAAAGGTAAAAAGGAACAATTATCTCATAAAAATGGGGCATCAAAGGAAGAATTAATACAGAGGAAAGAGGTGGGGGTGGAGGGCTGGTAATTTTGGAACTTTACTCTCATCTGGGTTGAAGAGGAAACAATGCGTACATCTGGAGAGGTGTAGAAAACTGTACTACAAGCTGGGGGAAGGACTTTTAGAAGGGTATATAGATTAAGATGCGGAGGGTGGGAGGAAAATAACGAACAAGAAGGTAAGGGAAGACGATAAGATAACAGGGATAGGGTAAAAAGGCTGAGAAGGAGAATAGTGAGTAAAAATAAGATGAAGGGAAATTCACAAATAGTCATTATTATCTTTGAATGTGAATGGCATGAACTCAACCATAAAAATGAAAATGGATAGCAGAAAGGATTAAAAATCAGAATACAACAATATGTTGTTATAAGAAACACATTTAAGAATGATGCACACAGAATTAAAATGGAAGGTTGGAGTAGAATTTATTATGCTTCAGCTGATGCAAAAAAGGCAAGGGCAGCAACTATAATCTCAGACAAAGTTATGGCTAAAATAGATTTAATTAAAAGAGATAAATAGGGTAACCACATTTTGATAAAATGTACCATAGACAATGAAATAATATCAATATTGAACCTATATGCATAAAACATTATAGCATCTACATTTTTAGCTTCTTGCAATATTTTCTTCTTGACCTGGGAACTTTGGAACTTGGCTATAATGTTCCTAGGAGTTTTCCTTTGGGGATTTTCTCTTCCAGGAGGTTATTAGTGGATTGTTTCAATTTCTGTTTTACCTTCTGGTTCTAGAATATCAGGGTAGTTTTCCTTGATAATTTCTTGAAAGATGATGTCTAGGTTCTTTTTTTGATCATGGCTTTCAGGTAGTCCAATAATTTTTAGACGATCTCTCCTGGATCTGTTTTCCAGGTCAGTTGTTTTTCCAATGAGACATTTCACCTTGTCTCGTATTTTTTCATTCCTTTAGTTTTGTTTTACAATGTCTTGATTTCTTATAAAGTCATTAGCTTCCATTTGCTCCATTCTAATTTTTAAGGAAGTATTTTCTTCAGTGAGCTTTTGAACTTCCTTTTCCATTTGGCCAATTCTGCTTTTTAAGGCATTCTTCTCCTCATTGGCTTTTTGGACCTCTTTTTCCATTTGGGTTAGTCTATTTTTTAAGGTGTTATTTTCCTCAGTATTTTTGGGGATCTCTTTTAGCAAGCTGTTGACTTGTTTTTTCATGATTTTCTTGCATCACTCTCGTTTTTCTTCCCATTGTTTCCTCTTCTTCTCTTACTTGCTTCTCAAAATCCTTTTTGAGCTCCTCCATGGCCTGGGACTGATTCATATTTTTTCTGGGAGGCTTTGAATGTAGGAGGTTTGACTTTGTTATCTTCTTCTGATTGTATGTTTTGATCTTCTTTGTCATCAAAGAAAGATTCAATGGTCTGACTCTTTTTTTGCACTGTTTGCTCATTTCCCCCAACCAATTACTTGAGTTTTAAACACTTTGTTAAGGTAGGGGTCTGCTTCTAGTGTGGAGAATGTACTGTCCCAAGCTTTGGGGATTTTGTGCAGCTGTTTTCAGAGATACTTCTAGGGACCTCAAATTTTCAGTTCTTCCGAGATGGTGTGATCAAAGGCGAAGTGTTTACTCCTTTCCTGGCCTGTACTCTGGTCTAAGAGTGACCACAAACACTCTTTTTTGCCTTGGAACTGTGAGGAGGATTTACTCTTCATCTCTACTACAAGATCCACAATGCCAGCACTCCTCCTCACCCCAGAACTTCCACCCAGAACTATGACCCAGATCCAAGCACAGGAAAAGCAAGAGAATCCTGCCTCTGAGCCAGCAAAGAGATCCCTGCAATCCCCCTCTGATCAGCCACTTGATTTCCCCTCAGTCTGTGGGCAGAGAGCTCAGGAAGCAGCTGTTGTCCCTCAGCTGGGGCAGGACGAAGCTCCTCTTTCACCAAGGTCCGACAGACTTTCCTACTGACCTTTTAAGTTGTCTTTGGTATTTGTGGGTTGAGAAGTCTGGAAACCACCACAACTGCTAGTGATTCAGTCTCCTGAGGAATACTCCAGGTTTACTGGGTCCCTGTCTTTGCCTGTGGGGCCCACAATGAACTGCGCTCCTCTACCAGCCCAGCACAAGAGACCTTTCCTGCCAACCTTCCAAGTTGTCTTAGGCTGTGAGTTCTGCTGCTCAAGAATTTGTTTAGAGCCATTTTTTAACAGGTATTTGGAGGGGTTTGGGGGAGAGCTCAAGCGAGTCACTGTTTTTATTCTGCCATCTTGGCTCCACTCTCTTTACCACATCTACATTTTTAAAAGAAAAATTAAATAAATTACAGGTAGAGATAGATAGTAGTACTATAATAGTAGAAGATTTTCATCTTCCCCTCTGATTAGTACATAAATTTAACCAAAAAATTAATAAGAAAAAAGTCAAGGAAGTATATAGAATTTTAGATAAGCTAGATATGATAGATAACTAGAGAGAACTGAATGGAAATAGAGAAGAAGACACCTTTTTCTCAGTGGTTCATGATACCTTTGCAAAGACTGATGCTATCTTAATACATAAAAATGTTATAGTTAAAAATAGAAAAGCAGAAATATTAAAAGTATCCTTTTCAGATCACTATACAAGAAAAATTATATTTAATAAGAGACCATGGAAACATAGATTAAAAACTAATTGGAGATCAAACAACCTAGTCTTAAAGAATGAGTGGGTTAAAGAACAAATCATAGAAACAATCAATAATTTCATTAAAGAGAATGACAATAATGAAACAATATATCAAAACCTATGGAACACAGCAAAAGCAGTGATCATACTTACGTCAATAAAATACATAAAGAGCTGACTAATGAGTTGCGTATGCACTAGGAAAAGAATGAATTAAAAATCTTCAATTAAACATTAAATTAGAAATCCTAAAAATTAAAAGTGAGACTAATAAAATTGAATGTAAAAAACATTGAATTAATAAATAAAACTAAGAGTTGATTTTATGGGGGAAAAACAAATAAAATAGATAAACAATTGGTTAATTTGATTAAAAAAAAGAAGAAAACCAAATCATTAGTATCAAAAATGAAAAAGGTAAATATACCACTAAGATGAAATTAAAACAATTATAAAGTTATTTTGCCCAATTACATGCCAGTAAATTTAACAATTTAAATGAAATGGATGAATATTTACAAATACATAAATTGCCTAGATTTGCAGATGAAGAAATAGAATATCTAAATAGACCATTTTAGAAAAAGAAATTGAACAGGACATAAATGAGCTTCTAAAAAAAAAAGCACCAAGATCAGATGGTTTACAAGTAAATTTGAACAAACACTTAAATATCAGTTAATTCCAACATTAAATCAATTATTTGGAATACTAAGCAAAGAAGGGAGGATACCAAACTCCTTTTATGAAACAAATATGATATTGATACCTAAACCAGGAAGAGTAGAAGCAGAAAAAGAAAATTATAGATCAATTTCATAAATGAATATGGATGCAAAAATCCTAAATGAACTAGCAACAAAAAGGTTGTAACAATATATTACAAAGATTATGATCAAGTAGGATTGATGTGAGGAATGCAATTATGGTTTCACATACCAAAAACTATTAACATAATTGATTATAGCAATAATAAAAGTTTTTTGGAAATCATGATTATATCAATAGATGTAGAAAAAGCTTTTGATAAAGTTCAACACTCATTTCTATTAAAAAAAAATTGAAAGTACTGAAAGGACTTTTTAAAGGATTTCTCCTTAAGTTAATAAAAAGCATTTGTCTAAAACCATCAGCAAGCATTATTTGTAATGGGGATAAGTTATATAAAAAATTAAAGGTGGGGAGGGTGGGAGTAGCTGAATGTGGCAGCATGGCAGGAAAATAAGCAGAGTAAAAACTTCCTTGTAAATAATTAGGTCCTTATGTAGTATGTGTTAATTAGTCCATATTTAAGGGGTTGTTTTGCTGCATGGTACAATATTCTCATTTAGGATTTTTTTTTGTTGTTGTTGTATGAATACATGGATGATTGCTTTGGTGGAAGGGAGGGATGACAACTCTGAAATGTTACTGACATATTTCTATGAAAAAGAGACTTAGACATTAATACCAGTCAGTCTTGCTGTAAAAAGTTTTCAAACCTGTTGGCTCAAAGATGATACTCTAATACATGCATAGCATTTTGTATATAACTGGCATCTACATCAGTACAACTATCACAGAATTGTGAAATCTCAGAGCTGGATCAAACCCAGAGCCATCTAGTTCAAACAGTACCTGAAAAAGAATCCCTTCTACAATAGAACCAACAAGTGTTTATATAACTTTTGCTTAAAGACTTTCATGGCGTAGAAGTCCACTAGTTCCTAAGCAGATCATTTTACTATAAGGGAAGGGCTTTTTCTCTCCTTCTCAGTTGATATACTCATACATACTGAGGTTTTAAGGTGCAAACATGATGTATCTATGTCTTGTGATGCTGTTGTAATTTATGAATCTCTTTGACTGGGTCAGGAAGAGAACAACACAATCTAGCCATATTTCTAGGAGCTTTAAATAGCTGTACAGTGGGAGTTTAAGAAATGATTACAGGCTTGGGACCATTTTGTAGAGACAGCTATACCAGAGGTCAACAAAGAGGAAGGGGATTTTGTCTGTTCCCTTCCCACCTATTCACCCAACAATGAAAATGCATCCATCAAGGAACAGACACACCTGTGTACACACATGGAGAGTCACCCAAAGGATGAAGCAGCTCCAGGGAGCATGACTTCTTGTAGCAGAGAAGAGTGCTGGTTCTTGACTCAAGAAGGAAGCAGACCCTAAGGGCACCCATAAGAAGCTACTTGAGGACTCTACCAGAAAGACAAAAAGGACTGCTATGAGTGTCAGGAATCATGAATTAATATTTTGCCACATGAATATCCTACACCTGTATTTCACTGCCATAGTAGGCTAAGTTTATGCTTACTTTTGCCATGAATGCTATGTGTATTTGTGGGAGAGTAAGCCCTCAACTTTTTAGGGGAATGCTTTGTACCAACTGTTTTTACTTTATCATCATAGTAAATGCCTGGGCTAAAAGCTAATTTAGTTACTGGCTGATTGTTAATGGGAAGCACACTGGTGGAAGCTCTTGAGCTAAAAGGATAGGATAATGTCTTTTTTCTTTCTGTATTATATTTCTTTGTAGCCTTGTAGATGTTGATCATTGTTATATAAATATACATAAATAGTATTTATAATATGTGTATATTGCTTACATCGTCAGTGTGTGTATATTATATTTTTGCTTTAGTCTTTCTGTACCACTTCATATATATTTTCCCATATTTTTTGTATCCTTCATCTTGGGTATGTTGTGGGGAACTGGAGGAACCAAAACTGTGACTTTATTAGTGTAGGAAACTCCCTGTGCTAAAACTCCCTTTACCCACACAGATCTCCTCCTGTTCTGCATTTTAAAGTCTTAGAGATTTGTCTGGGGTACTGAGAGATTAAGTAATTGGTCCAGGATCATACAGCCAATATTTGTCAAGACTTAAACCCAATGTTTTTTTCCTTCAAGGAAGTTCCTTGCTCCAGATCCATTATGCCATACTACTCATCATATTATAATTTCTTACATTACAGTAATGTTTCATTATTTTAATATTCTACAGTTTTTAACCATTCTCTAATCAGTGGGAAAATATAGTTTCTTTTTTTTTTTGGCTATTATAAATCATGCTGCTGTGAATGTTTTATATAGCTTCAGTCTTTGTATAGTTATAGTGACATTTTTAGACCAAGGTCATAGTACAAACTAACTTTTATTTTAAGAAATTTGTTCTAAACTTAATGTCAAATAAAATGATTAGTATTTAGTACAGAAAATGTACGTAGAACAGAAAAAGATAGAACATTAAGCTACAAATTGCTATTGTTTATGTCTTGATTTTTTCAAAATTATATAATAAATTCAACATGTTTTCAAATTTGTTCTACTTGTCTATGATTCCTTCTGTTCTTTTCTATGCATTACAAAAAAATGTTTTAATGACCTTTTAAAAATTTTCACGTTTTTTGTCAATCTTATTCCAACTACCTTTACCTTGGGAAAGAGAAAAAAAGGAAAACTCTTGTAACAATACGAATAGTCGAGAAAAGTAAACTTCATATTGGTTTTAAAATATGTTTTATTTTGCTTCTTGAGCCCATTACCCCTCTCTTAGGAGGTGGGCTGCATCTTTCATCATCAGTCCTTTGGAGTCATGGCTGGTCATTGCATTGATTAGAGTTCTTGTCTTTCAAAGTTGTTTTTATAATGCTTTTATTGTGTATCAGCTCATGAAATCTCCATAGTTACAAGCTAACTGTTAACACACATATTGTGGCACTATTTCATATAATTCAAGCTTGAAGCTATTTACCTATCTCACTTCCCATTTGGACAATATAATCTAACATGAATAAACCAGGGCCCATCTCTATAAGCTGAAGGCTATCTGTTTCTTGTAGCAACTGTCCGTCCTGGCAATGTAACCTGCTAGAGCAGTTGGATGTTCTCAGCTTTGGATTCCAATATGGGAAGCCCTTTCTGGAACTTGGGGTTATCCCAGAGATAATCATCCTTGAATCTTTACATAGTTATGAAAAAAAAAAAAACAGAACAAAACCAAACAAAAAACCACCAACAACAAAGGAACAAAGTATTTCATCAGTCAACAACTCCAGAATGTATGAAGATAGTAACTCCTAACCAGTAGTATAGACTCAGCATTGACTTCTGCTCTCTCTAAACCACAGACAATTGTTTTGCCTCCAAATTCTGCCTCCCCTTCTTTCCCTATCACTTTTCAGCCTCCCAGAGTAGCCTGCCTGCCCAAAGCAAGCTGCTAGTGCAGCTCTTTGATTGAACTTAAACTTCACACAACAAATCCCCTTAATAAAAGGATCCCATTAATGAAAGGATTTGTTCTGTGAAATTTGGACTCAAAGGGCTGTACTTGAGGACCTAGAGGGCCACATGTGGCCTGAAGCCCACAGGTTCCCCACTACTGACAGAAAAGAGATGGAGTCCTTACTACCCTTTGAAACATAGTGTAGGACCCTATCTGGGATTATTTTTTTGAACTCCCACTTATTTTGATAAACTGAGTTACCAGAGGATAGCTGACTAATACTCTCTTTAGGAATCCAGGGGTAACCCTGAGGAATTGGGGATTTTCTAGTTATTGCTCATGAGCCTCCACTGGTATGCTTTTCATTTCAATCAGCTAGTAAATATCAATTAACTTTTAGCAAAGAACATTTTCTAAAGTGGCATCATAAGAACACTTGATATAAAATATTGCCCACTAAAGTCTGGGGCACATTATCCCACAAGTACACATAGGTCAATGGGAAAAAGTGGGCTCAAATATAGAGTACTATGTTTGTATATAGTGGTGAGGCACACATATGTAGCGTGAGGAAACATATGCAGCAAAAAGGTAACCCACAGACCCTGGTTACTGGAAGTCCTTCCTTGAGTCCATAGCTGACGTTACTTTTTGATGCAAGAGGTTACACTCCTTGAAGCAGCACCATATCTTGGCTTGCAATTTTGCTATACGTCCATGTCCATCTTTGTGTCTTTCTCTGCTTTTGAATGAATGCATTCCTTCTTTATGTGCTTCCTTGTTTTCCTCAGTGACCCCTCTTACTTTTAGACTTAGCCAGTGTCCTCTAAGGTTCCATCTTCAACTCTTTTCTCAGCACTCTGGAGGGCAATTTTTCTATTTTAAAGATGGGAAAGACCCATAGGAACATAGATCTGGGGCTGGAAGGGACCTTAAAGAGCACCTAGCCCAAGTCATTTGATAAAGAAAATACTCAGGGAAAGATTGATCTCAAGTGATTCCCATGTCAAAATTGTTCTAGAATGGAAGCTTCCTGGTCAGATGTTGTTAGTGGAACCTGAGGAAAACCATAGACTATAGTACATTTTTTCTCCGGCTCATGATTCACACATGAGAGTTCTTTTACTTGTGTTAGCGCTGTAAGTTCTCAAAAGTGCCTAAAAATTTGTTCTTCTGTGAAAAGTGAGGCCTCTTTAAAAATCAAGGATAATAATTATGGTGACTCTTACTTGAGAAGAAGAAAATAGATCTAACCTTCCAGGCTCAGAAGGGCTCTCAAGCCAAAAAGGATAACCAGCCACTTATCTTCTTTATGTCTAAGGAGGGAAGAACAAGAGGGCCTTTGATTGCATATAAAGGAAAATATTCCTGACAATGAGGGTACTTAGTCTTGAAAAGGGATAATTGAGGGAAGCTGCAGCACCATCTTTCATTGAGGTGATCTAAGAACAGGAGCAAAAATCTCCTCTGACTTGGATGGTGATTTTGCTAGAATAGAGGGAGATGGCCTGGATGTCTCCTCTGCATTGTTGTCAGCATTCAGATTCTGTGATTCTAAAGGAGGAATCCTTCACAATCAGTTGACAGGGCAAGCACATGTTCTATTATGGGGGAAATGCACGGAGTTGTGAGACAGATGGGAGAACATGAAGCAACAATGTCTTGGAATGTGAGTACAAGTTTTCCTGTTTCAGTGGTGTTCCTGATAACTGGGTTCCTGAAGGGGAGACGCTGAAAGTGTAGCAGCTACTTTGCCCTTTCCTCTGAACAAGGAGGGCAGCTTGGAGACCTTGTGAAGTCAACAGGTGTTTCATAAGTGCTTTTTATGTGCCAGAAACTATGCCAAGCATTGTAGATATAAAGAAAGGTACAAATCAGTCCCTGTTCTCAGGTGTTTACAGATTAATGGAGGAGACAACATACCAATAATGAAGTACAAACAATATGTATGTTTATATATAAACATACACTTATGCATATGTATACATATGCATCTAGGGCAGCTAAGTGGCGCAGTGGCTATACCACTGGGCCTACAGTCAGGAAGACCCAAATCCGGCCTCAGACACTTACTACCTGTGTGACCCTGGGCAAGTCACTTAACCCTTTTTGCCATAGTTCCTCATGTGTAAAATGAGCTGGAAAAGGAAATGACAAACCACTCCAGTGTCTTTGCTAAGAAAACATCAAATAGGGTCACAAAGAGTCAGATTTGACTGAAAAATGACCCAACAAATATATGTATATGTGTGTATATATACTGATATTTTTGTTTATATGTATGTGTGTGTGTATATATATATATATATACACACACACACACACATATATATACACACACACACACACACACACACATACATATATATATATACACATGTATACGGGGGAGACAGAGAGACAGACAGACAGAGACAGACAGACAGACAGAGACAGACTCTACAGAGGGAAAGGGCCTTAAGTTAAGGAAGATGGGGAAAGACTTCTTGCAGAAGGCGGGACTTTAGGTGAGTGTTGAAGGAAGCTGGGAAGGTAGGAAGTAGAGGTAGGATGGAGAAAAAGGCAGCAGAGATAGCTTGGAAATAGCAAAATCAAGGGGCTTGTTTGATTAAGTATTTAAATGCCATTGTGAAGATGACCTACTACCCACCAAAGGATTTTGGGCAGCCCATGAAAAATGTAGAGGAAAACATCTGAAATCCTTTGGCAGGCCCAGGTTGTTCAGGCCTGCCCTAAGGAGTGATGACAATACATGAGAAGTGGATTATGAGTTATAAACATCCATCCCCCTACCTAGTACTAGTAGAGATGAGGCAGCAGATGGAGGAAGATAATAGCAAAATAAGAGACCATCCCTTCCTATTCTAAATCCATAGCCCTTCACAAAATCTAGTGTTATATCACTCTCACTCTCACTCACAGGAAAAGTGCAGTGATTTCTAGCCTTCATTCCTTATGTTCCAGTTTCAGTTCATTTTTTTCCTGTCTTGGAATCCTTTCTAGGAAAAAATAAAGTGGGTTCACATCAGTGAACTGTTCACCAGGAGGAGCTAAAATTTTCTGTTCTGTATGCATTAACTTTTCCATGGCTGCATTTAGGTGTTGGGGCTCCAACACCCCCAACCCAACATGCTGGCAAAGTCTGAGGAGCACCCAAGTATTAGGGGAATCAAATGGGGGAGGCCCTGGGGATCTAGAACAGGAGACGGGCAGCATCTTAGGCCACAGATCACTTAATGCTCTGTGTTTTATAGGGAAAGGGATTTGAGGTTTTTTTTTTAATTGAAGAAAGTACATCCTGTTACTCCCAAACTGCCCATTTCTTGCCCTGGGTTTCTCTCCTTCCTTCCTTCCTTCCTTCCTTCCTTCCTTCCTTCCTTCCTTCTGTGTGGGATGCCACTCAAATTAAAAAAAACACACTTAGAGATTTTTTTCAAGGAAAAATAGAAAGTTAATTTATTTGCTATTCTTGAGAATAGGGTGTCCCTCCAACCAGGATGCTCTGATGAGGGAAGACAGAGACAGAAACAAAAGAACCAGATTAAATAGCCCTAATGGGTAAACCCTCCCTCCCACCAACTGTCCACTACTTGGCAATGTGAAACTCTATCATAGAACAGAGGAAACAATATACTTATCTATATTTCTTAGTTTACTGAAATAATTTCAAAGAAGCAATTAAAAATGTGCAGTCAAGCTAGACATTATGCTGTGTAGCCAGGTCATTGTGACTGAACTATAGCAACAGCTGTAACAACAAAGTACAAGGCAGGGTTTCAAACTTTAGCTACTGAGACACATTGTACTGTATAGCCAGGTCACCATGACTGAAATATAGCAACAGATACAACAAGATATAGGGCGGGATTCAAAGGTTTCAGGCTTAGCAAACTTTAACTATGGCTCAGAGAAAAGGGGACTTACAGAAATCTATACTTAACTATATCCTGCCTCCTGAATTTATTTCCAAATTTAGGACAGTCTTATCCCAAACCTTAATTACACTGAGAAGTCTTCACTGGGACATCCCATTCAATCCCTCCTCTTGTTTTATACTATCTGAAGACTTCTCACACCCCACTAAATCTTAATAACACCATCAGGGTGGTCTCAAACTGGCACTCAACCCTGACTCTTCAGAACCATCAGCTTGATTTCTTTCCCTTCTATCTTAACTAAAGTGGGGCAGGGAGTCATGCATACAGGGGAGACACACCGGGAGTAGGATAATAATTCCCCTCAAATTTTACAAACTAAATGTTTTAGAAATACAATACAATTTAGAAACAGTAATAACTTTTGTGATACTAACAATAAACTTAAGATAATATCAATTGCATTTCCACATTATCACATATAGAAATTATCATTCTTATGATAGCTTTAACACTTGGCACTCTTGGCACCTTTCTCATTAAATCTGAATTCAAATTCTTCTCAACTCTTTTTCTTCTCTATCACCCCTTCAAGTAAATATAGGCATTGACAAATCAAAGGGGCAGCCCCTTCATCATACAGATACAGAGACCCAAAAGAAAACAATAATGCCATTGTCCCTTTAAGATTCAAAAAGTCTTTTCTCATACAGCTGTCTGGCAGGGAACATCATCAGTGAAGTCCTCTGGTCCTTGGTATTTGCTCCAGCCATCTCCAGCACAGCTTCTCAGCATCTCCTTCTTCTTGTCTTCTTGCAGGAACCAGCTTTTTGTCCATTCTCCTACAAAAGTGATCTTAGCCCAATTTTAAATTCCTATTTTTAATCCTTATAACCCTGATCATTTTTACAAACTCAAAATTGAAATCATGGCCAATTGTCATGTTCAAGAAATTCACATCAGAACCTAGTGTCTCATACTTTACATTAATCCATTATTAATTTCCTCACCAGGAGGATGAGATTCCATTAAGGGATTAACAACAGGCTCCAATACATACATAACAATTTTTTTTAACATGATACATATACAATCTTAAACTTTTAGTCATGCCATGTTTCTTTGATAGCATTTACAAAATAAACCACAAGCCATTCTTCTTTTAATATTATTAATTATAACAAAACTTTAGACTAGTATGATATTATCCAAATAATGAAATAACATTCTCACAAGTCCCTGACCTAATTGTAAAGGACCCTAATACAAAAGGGAACACACACAGGAACACTAGTCCCAGTTTTATAGTAACCTAAGATGTTCCATAATCAATGATTTTAAAATGTAAATTTGTTACTGTACTTATGAAACCTTCTGATTATAGAAACTTGCCACTAAGAGATTAGAGTAAGGGAGCAATATTTCCCCCATCTTCCTGTCAACTCCAGGCAAAGTGTTATGTCAAACTGAAAACTGCATTGAGCCAGACTTAAAGTCTGCCAGGTTTCAGTTAAGGAATCAAATCAAGAGGGTCCCACTGACTCAGCACATGCAGAACAGTTGCCCTCTCAACCTTCCCATGAAATCATTCTTGCCCCTCACAGGGCTGCTGGCATCATGGATCAGTGGCTCAGACAGCCTTCCTTGATATTTACACCTGGAGTTAGACTCAGAAAAATTCGGTCTTTAGTCCCAGCAAGTTCCAATATATCAGTTTAAGCTATGACTATAATCTCACATTGCCTAAGGAACATCTCTAAAATGAGCCCTAAATAGCTTGCATGCATTTCCACTCTTGTTCATAAAACCTTACTAAGTTGGTGTAAAAATCCTTAAGTAACACAAATTCCAGAGTATTATCAAGAAACTGAATTCCTAGTTATCACAAAATCCTTAAATATCACAAAGTTCTTTGGTCAAAAGGTGTTGTAATAAAGTCTCACATTGGTAACAGTAAGAGACTGATTACAGGAAAAATACTACCACTCAGAATCCTTTTAAACAAAGGGAACATCTTAAAGTGAGTCTTTAGCAATTTGTATAAATTTCTGCACATGTTCTAGTTATAGATAAACATATTATTAGATTTCCCAGTAAGATAACACAAAAGAGCTCATATCTTATACTGACTACTTGCTCTGATCATAGAAACCTACCATAGAAGGAAAAAGAACAGGGACAGGTGACATGTCAAATATGACAGGATAAAACATCCTTAGTTTTGCTTAAATTCAGATAGAGTCACAGTTCTCCAATCATGCAGTATCTGTTCCACATCATAGCCAAACTCAGGAATAGTCAAGTGGGAAACATTCCTTTCCAAAGGAACACAATGGGGAAACTGAGCCAGGAGAAATCCCATCCTAGATTGAGGCTAACATTGTCCCCTTGGCTTTTTTTTTTTCCCCAAATGAGTCACATTTCCTCTAAGTAGACCTCCACCTGTTACCAGTACAGAATCACATTTCCTGGCATTTCTCTCAGATACTGATTTAATGCAGACAACTATATCCAAATTCAAACTGAAAGCAAAATTAGTTATAGTCCCAAGAGCCTTTTACCTCAAACAGCAAGTTTCACTAATCACAGCTTAAAGCCAGATACTGTTAATTTTACTCCCATGGAGTTGCAATAAGCAATAAAAATTTACCAGGACTCACATAAGTGATCTCACTTTTACATCTTTCTTTCTCAAGTTTAAACTTGTCCTGTACAAAAGTCAATCATTAGAAATCATTTTTATGTATCTAGGGTACACAAACTTGCAACTTCTCAGCAAGCCAAATTCATTGTTCAGAAACTCCAAACAAGTTCTTTTCTCAGGGCAGATGACCTTGCCCCCACAGATGGTTTCCAGGGATCCTGGCAAGTTTACAAAATAAGGGGAATTGCCATGTGCCCCTCCTTTTCACACACAAGTAATCAATTAACAATCTTAGGTTTGTGTGTGTGTGTGTGTGTTTTTTTTTTGGCTAGGCAATGGGGTTAAGTGACTTGCCTAGGGTCACACAGCTAGTAAGTGTTATGTGTCTGAGGCCGGATTTGAACTCAGGTCCTCCTGAATCCAGGGCCGCTGCTCTATCCACTGCACTACCTAGCTGCCCCAATCTTAGGTTTTAACATTAAAACAATAACCCCAAATAATTTAGTTAACAATCTCATAAATTTCATAAATTATAACAAAACAATTTTAACTGAAAATTCCCTTTAAAAAAAGACAAAATTTGGAAATTTTGTGCTTTCTTAAATTACAATACTTAAAAGGAAATGTTACAAAACCGGATCATATAGAATGCCCCAACAGCCAAATTCATTCCTTTTTCTCTTTTCTCTGAAGACACAATTAATTTAACATTCTAGATTATAAAAGAAATTGCCCTTCTAGCAACATAACTAATACAATTGACCCAATAAAAAAATCTTTCTTTCTTTCTAGACCCCTTCACCAGGTCCAACAGTCTCCTGGGGCCACTCCCACCCCACAGAAAAAAAATCTTTCTTTCTTTTATTTATGCAGCCCATCATTGTCTTTTACTGGTCTGATAACCCCAGGCTACATACAGATTCCCGTTTAGACCTCAATGCCATTCCCAATCAGGATACTTCAAAGCCTAGACTTCCCTATGACCACTAGTCCCTGCCTTAAGAGCCTGGATCATACTGCCCATCCCTCAACAAACCCGGTTGTTAGCCTTAAAAAAGGAACCTAACAATACTTAGATTATGAGAAAAATTGCTTTTTCTAACAACACAAATGATACAGTTGCTTACCAAATTATACCAAATAAAGACAAATTTTAGAAATACAACAATACCATAAACCAACTATCATCTATTTAAACTTTAAAATCAAAACCTATTAATTACCACTCTGGTGACTTTACTTTAATCAGACAGAGACCCAAATTGCCTTACACAGAATCATTCATCTAATCACCATTGACATAAACTTTATATCAAAGAAAATCCACATAAAGTTAATGAATATAAAGCAATTATATTTAACTTAAAACAGTTTTCATTCAGATAGCATTTGTTTTAATGCTAAGCATTGTGCCAAGTACCTTTATAATCATGTCATCTTCATAATATCCTTGGGAATGAATTCCACCACCACCCCCTAACTAAATAGTAAACTAAAGTAAATGGAACTTTCTTGGGGCCACATAGTTGTTAAATTTCTTAATGCCAAATAACAATATGTACTCTTAAAATTATACAAATATACATTTAAGTTCAATACCCTCGACCCTTTATAAAGTAATATTATCCACAAATTCATATATTTCTTCAGTATTTCAGTTCCCCATTCACGTCCACATTTTCTTGCAAAGGTTTTACAAACAGTTTGGAATCACCTATTGTAATCAGGTCAGTTTAAAAGGTGCTGGGCCAGTATTCTCACTACTTCTTTTTGGCCTCGGAAGAAAAAGCAAGCCTAAGGAATTTGAATCAATGCTGACAGAGTATGATCAGCTTTCCCTCCAGGTAGACACCTCTGGAGTTTGATAATTAATTGAACAGTAATAATCATAACTCACAATAACCAACATCTTTATCATAGCCAGTATCCATATTAGATTTAATAGAACCCACCCACGGATCTAGCCTGAAAGGTGGGTGTACATAATTCCTTCTATCTCTCTGTAACTTTATCTATTGGTTTTTAAATTAGGCTAAAACAAGAATTTTATTCTTCCATCTTTCTACTTTAAACAGACCACTTCCTCACACTTTCTCAACTTACTTAAACTATCTAAAGCTATCCCCATCCAAGGGTGGGGAACTTAAGACCCACACCCAAATTATACTCACCAAGACTACTACACAGCTTTTTTTTTTTTTTTTGCAAATCTGAAGGGAGATAACTGAATAGGGCTCCCTCCCCTTCTCTTTTCCCAAACTGCTTTTACAACTTTACTATGCATTCTACAATTTTCCCACTGTTCTCTAGTTTCTTTCAATTTACTTTAATAACATTCAAATTATGAAAAGCTACTTGACATAACAATACAAAAGTTTACCAATTTGAAACAATCACGTTACCAACCAAGTGACTCCAATCCTGTTGAATGCATTTCCAATTGGTCACATCTAATTAAGAAAGTTGTTAACATTTTTAGTGTCTGCCCTCTGCTAGGCGTTGTGTTAGGCACCTTCCAATCACGTGAAATAAACTGAAATAACAAATTTCAGATCCTTACATTTTCAATTATATTTAACTTAGTGCCAAACAGTGTAATAAGTTCTGAAATTAAAAACATCACATTTCATTTCCTCGGCAGCCACCAAACCCAGCCACTCCAACGAGCCTGCCGCTCTCAGCACAGCCCCCAGCTGCCCATAAATTACTTTTGTTTGTGTTCTCATTGCTACTCAATCTGCCTCTCTTTGATCTGAAGGGAAAAGATTCACTGTCCTTTCCTCCTTATCTCTCTCTCCTGCATTCCAACTTAGGAAGAGAATATTTTCCAACAACTCTTCAAGAGTTTCCAAAGCTTTTTACTTTCAAAACCTCTTTTCACACTGTGCAAATAAATTATACCTTCCTTAAGCTTTCTACACATACTCCTCTCTCCTACATGCTTAAATATTCTTGCCTTCCTCCTACCTACTTATCCCTCTGATGGACTTTGATTAAAGTCCCTTTAAAACTGCACATATCTTACTTCTTTCTAATTCTGACCTGACACTTCAAGGATCCTTCTCAACTTGCCTTTCACCAATCATATAACCTAAATAATAAAGTATTTTTCTCTCTTTCCCTCTCCCATCCACCCACTCCTGTTACCAGGGAGGAAGAGGGGGGAGAAACAAAATGGTATTTCAGAGTCTGGAATGCTTTTCTTGCTGCCTGACTGCAAAAGATGTCAGATTACACATGGACAATCAATCATACAACATACAGACAGACACAAACACAGAAAATAAACATATAACAAATTGCTGTAAAATCCTCAAATCCTCAAATCCTCAAATCCTAATTAATCATTTTCTTTTTATCTTTCCCTTTACATTTTGGTGGTCATTCTAATTCTGAAACTTATTCCCTAAAGGACTATTTTCTTGGTATACCTTTTTTTTTTTCCTGCTCCATGGTGCTGGGTTAGGACTGCTCCTTACCCATTCTCTCAGGACCTCACCTTAGGCCTCTGGGGGGGGGGGGTCACCCCCTTCCCTCAGTCTAAAATTTACTTGAAAGTCTGTTGCCAGACCCTCACAGGTCAGTGACCTATGAATTTTTCAGGACCTCACCTTAGGCCCTCAGGACCTCAACCTTCGGCCCTCTCAGAAGGGTCACCTCCTTACCTCAGTCACTTGAGCACTCAACTGTCGGTGTCTCTCCAGCGATAATCTATCTTATCCCAAAGACCCGCAAGTTCTGGCACATTCTCAGGTGATACGCGTATAACTTATGTGACTGCTCTCTCCACCAGCCAGAGTTTTACACACGCACCACTACCGGAGCTTCCCCCCCCCCTTTTTTTCCTTTTTCTTTTCACCCAGGGTAGTTTCTGTTCCTCCGAGTTCCTCTCTTTGGGATGTCTGCTGCCCAGACCAATCCCTAAGTCTGAGAGCCACCAAGAAAATGGTTGGTGGGCTCCTGCTCTCAGCCCTTAGAGAGAGTTGACTCCTGAGGGACTTATTTCCCAGCCAATGCACCAAACTGTGTGGGATGCCACTCAAATTAAAAAAAAAACACTTACAGGTTTTTTTCAAGGAGAAACAGAAAATTAATTTATTTGCTATTCTCAAGAATAGGGTGTCCCTCCACCAGAATGCTCTGATGAGGGAAGACAGAGACAGAAACAAAAGAACCAGATTAAATAGCCCTAATGGGTAAACCCTCCCTCCCACCAACTGTCCACTACTTGGCAATGTGAAACTCTATCATAGAACAAAGGAAACAATATACATATCTATATTTCTTAGTTTACTGAAATAATTTCAAAGAAGCAATTAAAAATGTGCAGTCAAGCTAGATGTTATGCTGTGTAGCCAGGTCATTGTGACTGAACTATAGCAACAGCTGTAACAACAAAGTACAAGGTGGGGTTTCAAACTTTAGCTACTGAGATACATTGTACTGTATAGCCAGGTCACCATGACTGAAATATAGCAACAGATACAACAAGATACGGGGGGGGGGGGGGGGGGGGGGGGGGGGGGGGGGGGGGTGCGGTTTCAAAGGTTTCAGGCTTAGCAAACTTTAACTACCAATGTGGCACTCAGAGAAAAGGGGACTTATAGAAATCTATACTTAACCATATCCTGCCTCCTGAACTTATTTCCTAACTTAGGATGGTCTTATCCCAAACCTTAATTACACTGAGAAGTCTTCACTGGGACATCCCATTCAATTCTTTCCTTCCTTCCTTCCTTCCTTCCTTCCTTCCTTCCTTCCTTCCTTCCTTCCTTCCTTCCTTCCTTCCTTCCTTCCTTCCTTCCTTCCTTCCTTCTTTTCGCTGTCATCAGAGTTTAAAAAGCAGCTGCTACTGGACTGAGGGTGGGGAGAGGATTCAGGGATTGAGAAAACCACATCACCTTTCCCCCAGAAATTAATAGACTATGCTAAAGAAGTCTGGGCAAGGAATTGGTCCCATCCATGGTTTTCCACCCATCTCTAAACTATTAGGGACCTTGACCAAGTAAGGATAAAAAGCTTGCCTAAGAAGGTGGGCAGCAAAGAGATCATAAAAATGGGAAAAGGACCCATATGTACAAAAATATTTATAGCAGTGCTTTTTGTGGTAGCAAAGAATTGGAAACTGAAGGGATGCCCATCAATTGGGGAGTGGCTGAACAAGTTGTGGTATATGAATGTAGTGAAATACTATTGTGCTGTAAGAAATGATGAGCAGGCTGACTTCAGAAAAACCTGGAAAGACTTGTATGGTCTGATGCTGAGTGAAGTGAGCAGAACTAGGAGAATGTTGTACACAGTAGCAGCCAGATTATGGGATGACTGACTTTGATAGAGTTGGCTGTTTGCAGCAATGCAAGAATTTAAGACAACTATAAAAGATTGGTGATGGAAATTGCTATCCACATCCAGAGAAAGAACTATGGACTCTGAATGCAGATGGAAGCATTACTATTTGCTTTCCTTTTCCTTTGTTGTTTTGTTTTATTGCTTCATTCTTGTGGCTCCTCCCATTAGTTCTAACTGTTCTTTATATCATGACTAATGGGAAAATATGCTTAACATGAATGTATATGTTGAGCCTATATTGGATTGTACCCTGTCTGGGTGGGGGGAGGGAAATTTAAAACTCAAAATCTTATGGAAGTAAATGTTGAAAACTAAAAATAAATAAATTTTTAAAAACAATTTAAAGAAGAAGAAGAAGAAGAGAAGAAGGCAGGCACAACGTCCAGCTGGTGTGTGTCAGTTTCTCTGCCTGTCTGTCTGCGGGTCGGAGATTGATTGATCTGTTGGTCAAAGACAAAGCAAGTCATGGGCACAGTAGCAAGGTGCAGGAGCTGCTGGGCTGCAGGGCTGTTACAGAACCCAGTGGCTATTGTCACTGGCAGAGGCACAGGCATCGGCAACGCTATAGCCGCTGAACTGTTGCACTTAGGTGTGTCAGTGTGCCCAACCAGTGACAGAGTGCAGGGGATGGGGCAGAACTGGGGACATTAAGCGGGAGGGGCAGGGTTGTGACAGAGGATCCTGGAAAATGCTGGGGCAGTTTGGGGACCATGGAGGTAAAGGGAACGCTGAGAAAGAAAGGGGAGACGGGTAAAGGCAGAGCAACTCTGGGGGAGAGGGACAAAAGGGTTAGGGGTCTAAGAGTAGGAGCTGGTAGAACTCTGGAAGGAGAGGGTAGAGGGAACATGGAGAAGGGCCTGGAGATGATGTGGGAGAGGAATTGAGGGGACATTAGAAGGAGAGGGAAAGGAGCGGGTGGAGTCACTATGGAAGAAGATCTGGGGAAGACATGTAGAGAGGGAGAGGGGCTACTGGGACATGGACTGGGGGGCCAATGAGAGGAGTGGGATAGGGTTTCAGTAAGAGTGGCAGGAGTCAGAAAGTAGGGGGAGGAACAGGTTGGAGGGTCACTGGGGAGAAGAGC
The DNA here is from genome assembly GCF_003287225.1 of Phascolarctos cinereus. Classification (NCBI taxonomy): domain Eukaryota; kingdom Metazoa; phylum Chordata; class Mammalia; order Diprotodontia; family Phascolarctidae; genus Phascolarctos; species Phascolarctos cinereus. The sequence continues at coordinate 70,188,764 of NW_027556180.1, forward strand.
AGTGGCTGGCAGGTGTCCAAGAATTTTCTCTACTGAGAGGAATGTGATCTTTGGGAGAGGCATATTGGCAGGGGGTCCACTGATTGTGGATCAAAGGTAAGAGGCCAAACTGAAAGCATGGAATTACATTGGCATGCTAAGGAAAACCTGCTGTTAGCAGCATCAACTGCAGAGATTGTAAGATTGACTTTTTATAACACTTCAAGCCTATAGTCCAGAGCCAATCAGCAGCATTCCACTCACAATTTAGGATAAATTACTAATTTTCACAATAGAAAGAGCAGTAGAGAAAGGGAGAGTTATTTAAGGGAGGAAAAGGAAGGCTTCTGGGAGAATATTTGCCACATAGCTGGCTAGTGTGTTATTGGAATGAGAAGACATTCCTTGTGGAGGAGCAGAAGAATAAAAGGAGGTGACCAAATACTTTAGCAATTGTGAAAATGGTCCCTTTAGACAAAACTGCAGGGTTGAGGTAACCTTTTAGACCAGCCTTCAGCTATCTCTTATCTAAGAACAATAAATATTTACAACTATGGATCAGACTCTCAGCTTTTCCTCTGTCCTTGCAATGTTCTTCATATCACTTTTCTTCCTTAATAGCTGTTGGGGACTTTCTCTGAGCCATCAAAACCCAAATCATGACCAAGTAAGGCTTAGGCTGAGCCCAATTGGCAGCTAGTTTTGATGGTTTTAATGGCTCAGAGGGAGTGTAAATAACAATTGTTTCTGTTTTGGCCAGAAACTCTGAGGGTCTTCCCCTCCCAGATTTTTTTTTTGACTAGGTAAAAGAGGCTTTTTTTTTGCCTCATTTCTTACCTGCCTTAATTACTGAAGGGCTGTTGCCTCAGACAAACTGAAACCTGGGAAAGACCTTAGCTTTTAAAAAAGCCAGTCTTTCACTGCATTTGGGGCCATCTCTAGGTGTCCTGATCTATATCTTGCCACTGGACCCAGATGGCTTGAGAGGAGAGAGGGAGGCTGATGACTTTGCACAGCCCTGCCTCATGTAAATCCAATTCACTTACAAGTCAAGACATCATCTTCCTGATGTCATTGGTCCTCTTACAGAACAAAGGACAAACTACAACAATGGAAAACTTTCCATTATTGGGTTACCAGATAATGTTGTGGCCTTATATTATTCATTCATCAAAATGTTGCGACATGATTATGGTTTCTTTCTGGGGCCTGAGAGACAGGTTTGACTTGGATTCAACTCTGACTTGGTTTTGAATGATGTTTTGCATTTAATTGCTTATACGGTAATTTGGGCAAGACCCTTAACTTCACTTTAGATTTCTCCTCTGGAACATGCATAAAATTCTTTTAGCTTTTACCTGTCACAGTTGTTGTGAAGATTGAGGGACAGACTGTTTTATTCAATTCTTTTTTTTTTTGGCTAGGCAATCAGGGTTAAGTGACTTGTCTGAGGTCACACAGCTAGTTAAGTATCAAGTATCTGAGGCCAGATTTGAGATTTTTTAAAAATGCTTTGCAAACTTTAAGTATTATACCTTTATTTTCTCATCGCTTTAGAAGAGACAGAAGGATCTGAGAAGAAAATAGGGAGAGGGTCAGGACATAGGTGAGGAGTATAGGACTGAGAGAACAGCATTCTAAGTGTAGCAAAATTGATGGCATGAGAGTGTCACCCTTTCTTGGTACTATATCACTCCTCAGAATGCCTAACATTATATTGATTCTCTTATTTCCTTTTCTCATCCCCAGCTCTAGAGAAATCAGGGCAGCTAGAAGGCTCAGTGGATACAGTCTGAGAAAAACCCAAGTTCAGATTTGACCTCAAACTCTTAAAGCTATGTGATCTTGGGCAAGTCACTTAATATGGTTAGCTTCGATTTCCTCATGTGTAAAATGAGCTGGAGAAGGAAATGGCAAAACACTCTAATATCTCTGCCAAGAAAACCCCAAATGGGGTCATGAAGAGTCGAATACAACTATACAACAACATAGTTAGATATTTTCTAATTAATTAGCTTAAGAATCAGAGATTCATAAAACTGGAGTTGGAAGGCAAATTAGAGACTATCTAGTACAACCACTTTGTTTAATAAATGAAAAACAAAGGATTCAGTAAAACCTGGTCATCTGACCTTAGATCTTGATCATGAAAGATAAGAAGGTTTAGTTCAATTAGGAAAAATGTGTGGTGAACTCTAAGAAAAGGAGACCTCAAAGCATACTAGCCATGTGACCATGGATAAAGCAATTAACCTGCTTGGACCTCACTTTCCTCATCTGTAAAATGGGGATAATGATACCTATAACAGCTACCTCAATGCTATGAACTTCAAATGATATACCGTAAGTAAAGTATAACCTTTAGGACATTTATATAAGTGTCAATTATTATCTTCTAACTATTTCCGTTCAGTCAGTCATCTAAGTGACATTATATGTGAGAAGAACTGGGGTATGTGCAAAAATAAACAAGCTGTCTAACCCCACCTATACCCTATTGGTTCATTTCTTTTCTTCCAGTCCCACACTAATGGGTATTCAATAAAGTAATGCCCTGGGCTTCTCTTCTATCTCTACATTCTTTCTCTTTTGATTTGATCCACATCCCTGCCATGTATTCAATTATCTCTTCTTTGTGGATGACTCCAAACTATACATGCTAGTCTCTCCCCTGAGTCTACATTTCTACCCACCTACTGGCCATTTTTGCATAGAGGTCCCATTAGTGCCTCTAACTCAACGCATTTAAATTTGAACCCATCCTCTTCAACTTCTCCAAACCTGCTCCCTCACTCCCCTTCCAGTGTCCCTAGCTCTGTTGGTGGCATTACCATCCACCTGGTTACTCAGATTGGAAAGGTCAGAAATTAATTCTTTCTTCCCTTTCTTTTAGTCCTAACATCGATTTAGTTTCAAAGCTCTACCTATTCTACCTGTGAAATATTTCTCATGGCCATCCTCTCTAATCAGCTAATTATCCTGACACCCTTATTAGAGGCCCTTTAATTTTTTTTTTTTTGCTGGATTTTAACTGCTCTCTGAATCCATTTTTTTCCTTTGGTCACTTCATTCTTTTAAACAGCTGCCAAAATAGTCTTTCTTGTCCTTAGATCTGACCATGTCACTCCTCTGCTCAAAAATTTGTAATGGCTCCTCATTGCATTTATGATAAAATATATATTTTAACACTGCATTCAAAGCCCTCTGTATTGTATTCCCAAATTACCTTTCCAGTACTATTTATCTCTGTTCCCCTTTAGGTACTCATGTGCCAGCCAAGCTAGCCAGCTGTTTCTCAACCTTATCCTGGCCTTTCCTGTCTTTTCTCATTCATGCAAATCATCCCCCAAACAGGGCGTGCATTTTCTCTGTAGCTCCATCTGCTGAAATCTCTCTTTTCAAGGCTCAGTCTAGATGCCACCTCCTCCATGAAGCTTTCTTTTGGACAATCCAGCTGAAAGGGAGCCCACCCTCAAATTTCTTACAACCCATTATCTGAGTTTTTTCTTTGCGCTTGTCACAGACAACATTGATAGTTATATGTGTGAAGGTCTTATTCCTTTTTTTTTGTGAGCATATAAGCTTCTTGAATCCAGATTTTCATTTTTCTTTGTGTAGCTGTCTAATGCCTTGTACATTTTGGATGTCTTTTTATTTTATTTTTAATTTTTGGCTCTGACCTATGATTTGTTCAACTTGGGAAATTCTAATGTGGAAATTGCCTCTACCCATGAATCTTACAACTCTTCTGTCTGTAATTTAAAGCCTCAGAGAACTGCCTGTGTCAGTGAGAGGTTAAATGATACCCATGGTCACACAGCTAGCAGGTGTCAGAGAACGGACCTCAGTTCTAATCTTTATGATTCCACAAGTTGGCCCTTTATCCATTGCACCACACTGCTTCTTTTGCTTTGCAAATATCAACTACTTGATAAATGTCAGTTGAATAAAACGAGATGAGAGCATTCTTGGGCTGAAAAGTACAGTGTGAGATCAAGACCTATTTTCTTATTTTAAATCAATCAATCATTAAACATTTATTAAGCACCTATTATATGACAGGGCACTATCACAAAACCACCCTGGAAGCATTAACAAGGATTTTCTCTATCACACTTCTTATTCTGGGGCTAACAGATCCCAAAGGGTTCATGGGTAGATTTCAAGGTGTACATGAACTTGTCTTGTAAGTATTTTGATAACTGTATACTTGTATGATTAGTTTTTCCTTTGTAGACCTATGTATTTATTTTATGTCCTTAAACATGTTATTCTGAGAAGAGGTCCCTAATTTTCACCAGACTGCCAAAGGAGGATTCGTGAGAAAAAGGTTAAGAACTGTGTTATTGCAAAGGTACACAAACATATCAATAAACTTTATTGTGAATATAGCAATATAGTAATGAAACCCATGACATAGGTAAGTTTTAATTACCTGAAGAAATCTATACTTTATGGCTATGCACATCACAAGTTTAACACTTGAGCAGAAAAAATACTTACAACTTGCATCTAATCTGCCATAACAAAATAGAGTTGAAGGGTAGGGAGGATCATTATCATTGCTGTATTAGAGATGTTCAGACCCTTCCTGTTTGTGAATTCATGTAGGCCCTCCCTCAGAGGAAGGCTAACAACATATTAGGTAGTTTCTTTATGAAGGGTTTATGGAAAGACAAATAAGAATGAGAATGCAAACTTTGGGTGGGCTTTGATCTGTTGACGGAGTATCCAAACATAATATGTTATAGATTCACTGAAATATATCTATATTATTACTGGCAAAATTAGAAACAACTAATAAGGTTGGGGTTTTTTTAAGTTGATTTTATTTTATTTTCTAATAAGATTGTTTTGTTTGTTTGTTTGTTTTTTTACCAGAGTGTAATATAGTTATCATCTCTTGTAAATTTGACAGATTACAATCTACAGCATAAGAATTGAATGCAGACCACCTGCCCTCCAACTCTGCCATTGTTACTCCCATTCAGTACAATATTCAAAAAGAAGAAGAGGTAAAACCAATATTTCTAATTTTTGTTTCTCTAAAAGTTATGAAAATTATGTTGAGAGTGTAGTATTGTCTTAAGTACTTCTTGGATATATTTTTGCTTATTATAATATATTATTGGTAAAAATGCTTGGGAAATCGTTAATCTTTTTTTTGGCCAATGGCAAATTAATCACAGATTTTTTTTGTTTGATCACTTTTGAAAATCATTTTATAGTGTACTTTTTCTTGTCTGTGTAAGTATAACATTGTCAACACAAATAAATCCAGTAAACATTAAGTGCCTACAAAGTGCAAAGTACTAAGCTACATGCTTGAAATGAAAAAATAAGAATGGAATAGTCCTTTTATCCATGTTTATTGTTATCCTCATTCAAACTTACATATCCAATCCCTTATCAGATCTTGACTTTACTACATTTACAGAATCTCTTTTGTATATCTCCTCTCCACTATACAACCACCACAGTACTGGTTCACCTCACCTCTCAGCAGACTAACTCAATAGCCTTCTATCTGGTCTTTCCATCTTTCCCTTGACCCCCATCAATTCTCACCCAGCACTACCTACATTTATGCTTCTCTTAGGTTTGAGTGATTTTCTTTTTCTTTTTTAAAAATTGTTCAAAGATGTTTTTTTTTCCCTAAGAGCTTTAGTAATAGTGTTGGTCTTAATGAAAACTGAAACTAAGCACCTAAGATGGTTGATTCCTATTTATGTGTTGAAATCAGTGTGTTACCATATCACCAAAAAAACCCCAAAAAAACAAAAAACAAAAACAAAAACCAGTTGAGTAAAGCTCAACAGCTCCAGCTTCTTTAGTGTCTTGTCAAAAAGCAAAAAGGAAAGAAATATGTGTAGAGAGATCTTTTTCAGATGAGAAATCTGATTCCTGTGGTATGACAGGTACCAAAGGATATTTCACACATATAAAGACAGAGGATTGTTCCAAAATAGGACCAAATGCTTCAAGAATCAGAAGACTTCCATTCTGCATTGACTTTCAAATCCCAGATACCATAGAACAAGGATATCTAATTCAAATACAAATGGATCTCTGTAACCTGTATGTTGACTTAGAAAACTGGAAATTAACATTGTCTATGTTGTATTTTTATTAATTTAAAAAAATGTTTCCTAATTAAATCTTAATGTAGTTCCAGCTACACTTAGGAATGCTTTGGGCCAAGTGTTTGACACCTCTGCTCTAGAGAAATGTCTGCTCTTCATGACTGTGTCTTTGAAATGTTACCAACCCACCAGGTTTAGATCTATTACAGCTGGGAGTACCCTTAGAAATAAAATATTAGAATGTTAGAATTGGAAGGACCTTAAAATACAGATCATTAGAATATATGATGTTAAAGCTGCAACAAGCTCTAGAATATTAGAACGTAAGATATTGGGACCTGCAGACTGAAGTATACTGTTTTTTCTTTTGTTGTTTGTTTGTGTTTCTTTCTTGTGGTTCTTTTGTTCTGGTTCTTCTTTCACAACATGACTAATGTGGAAATATGTTTAATATGATTATACACGTACAGACTATATTAGATTGCTTGCCATCTTGGGGAGGGGAGAGAGAAAGGAGGGGAGAAAAAATTTGGAACTCATAATGTTATACAAGTGAATATTGAAAACCATTTTTACATGTAATTTGGGGGGGGGAAGTACTATTAAGTGGAGAAAAAAGGAGTTGTTTTCTAAAGCGCATTTTTCTCCTCTTCTTCCACTTGGCCAACTATGCTTTTTTTTTTCTTTTGGTGAGAGTTAAGTGACTTGCCCAAGGTCACATAGCTAGCAAGTGTTAAGTGTCTAAGGCCAGATTTGAACTCAGGCCCTTCTAGCTCCAAGGCTGGAGCTCTTTCCACTGTGCCACCTAGTTGCCCCTCAACTGTGCTTTTTAAGGAGTTCTTCTCTGCATTGAATTTTTGTGCCTGTTTTTTCATTTGGCCAATTCTGCTTCTCAAGGCATTTTTCTCTTCATTGGATTTTTGTGATTCTTTTACCGTTTGACCTATTCTGTTTTTTTTAAGGCATCATTTTCTTAGTATTTTTATGCCTTCTTTACCAAGCTGTTGACTTTTTTTCATGACTTGCTTGCATCATTCTTATTTCTCTTCCCAATTTTTCCTCTGACTCTTTTACTTGATTTTGAAAATTCTTTTGAAGCTCTTTCATGGCCTGAGGCCAATTCATATTTTTCTTTGAGACTTTGGATGTAGGAGTTTTTACTTTGTTGTCTTCTTCTGAGTTTGTGTTTTGATCTTCCCTGTTTGCATAATAACTTTCTGTAGTCAGGATCTTTTTCTGCTATTTGCTCATTTTCCCAGCCTATTTCTTTAACTTTTAATTCTGTGCTAAACTGGAATTTTCTTCTAGAGTGGAGGGGACATTGTCCCAAGCATCAGTTTTTTTGTACAGCTTTTTTCAGAGATAGTTCTGAGGACCTGTAAGTTTTTGGTACTTCCACGGAGATATGCTCTAGGGTGAGTTGTGTTTACTACTTTCCTGGCCTGTGCTTTAGTCACTGAGTGACCACAATCACTCTTTTCTGCCCGGAATGGTGAATAGGGTCCCAGCTCCCCTGTGTCCACAAGCTCTGGTGTAGTAGTGCTGCTCCTCACCCTGGGACTGAGACACAGGGCTGCAACCTAGGTTCAGGTATGGGACAATGCAATAGATTCCTGCCCCTGGTGCTAGCACAAGGGACTCCTATAATCTCCTTCTGAGCAGTTGTGTGACTCCTTCACCATCTGGCAGCAGGAAAGGACTCAGATAGAATGTAAGATCTATTAAAGTAAACATGTGGTATTGACACCACCTTTCATATTTGGACCTCAGCATTTAAGACCTAATCTCTTAGCACTGAAAACACAAAATCTGAATGTTAAAATTATGTGTATTTTTATTTTCTTTGTCTCTGTTACGCAAGAGTACCAAATTCTGCAAAAACACAAACAGCACCAGTGTTATCATCCTTGCTCTTCAGAAATGTCCAGCTAAGGATAAAACTTTAAAAAGCTCCTAAGTCCCCATGATATGCCAGTCCACCTTGGGTGTGAGTTCAGCACCAGAACTAGGGCTGATATGCCCTAGCACTCTGCACAAATTATATTCTATAACTCTATTTACAAAGTGTACACTGGTCTTTCTTTAGTCCCTCTTTCTGTAATATGAAGCTTAAAGAAAAATCAACACCATCATCCTTTGGGGCTAAACTCTCAAAGCCTTAGGAGAATAACTTACCTATATTTCAAGGTATTTCTATTCTCTGTGAAACGAGATGGTTGTTCCCTTCCTAAATATTTGGTCCTCTAGCCTACCTCCCACCAATGTACAGTCTATCAATGAATTGGTATCCTTTTGCTTCCCCTTCCCTACAGAGTCACCTGAGTCACGTACTGTCCTGGGTTTAAAGAAGTAGACAAATTAGGAACTGAGGAATGATTCAGGCTGCTGTCCGAAAGCCATTATACTTATCTTCATGCCAGCAGCCGGCATGGTGCAAGACAGAGCAATGAAAGAAAAACAGGGAAAGGGAAATGGAGAAAGAAAAGTTGGGCTAGACGAGTTTGAGATTGATGCAAGACTAGCTTATTTCAGGTGTTTCATGATTATATACCCACAGAAAACAGCTTTGTACCATGAGAAATGATCTACAAGTGCTAATTAATAACATAAACAAACTAAGCAGCTAAAGATCCTCATCTTCTCATGAGAAAGTAGTTTTAATGCCAAATTTCAGATCTATCATTTTACTTCCTGAGTCATCCACCTGGCCTCAAGGCTGGTCATGAGCGAGAACTTGGAATCAACAAACTATAACAAGCAGAACTGGGGCAAGGTTCATGGGAGCATTTATCCTGAGGCAAGCCTCTATACGTACTGATGCCTTAAGTGTATAAGGACTTGGAGACTTTCCATAAGGACTTGGCTTCCTACATCTTCCTCAGTTCCACTTCCGGGAGCCAAGATGGCAGAGTAAGAAGTAAGTTACTCTCACCCTCCCTTATTGACCTCTGAAAGACCAGAAAATATCAACCTAGAAAAAACCTTGAGCCAGCAAAAAGACAGGGCACAATAGTCTTGTACCCCAGGAAGCTTGGGGGATTAACAGGAAAGGCCTTTCTCACTCTGGGGGAGGGGAAGCAGATTAGGATTGGAGGCACCCCAGCAAGCCAGGGGCAAGCCCCACCTCAGTATACCAGGGGGAGTTCCTGAGACCCAGGTTAGTGGAATAGGCAAGTGCCAACACCAGGACCTCCAAGAGCCTCAATATAGGAAGGGAAACTGGTAGACTGGAACTTACACAAAAATTGACCTTGTACTAGGGTATAAAAACCTCACAATCCAATGCAGAAAGGCAGAAATATTAAATGTATCCTTTTAAGATCATGATTCAATAAAAATTACATGTAATAAATAGCCATGGGAAGATAGACTAAAAATTAATTGGAAACTAATCTAATCCCAAAGAATGAGTGGGTCAAACAACAAATCATAGAGACGATCAGTAACTTCATCCAAGAGGATAGCAATAATGAGAAAAAGTGCCAAAACTTATGGGATGCAGTAAAAGTGGTCCATAGGGGAAGTTACATATTTCTAATGCTTATATGAATAAAATAGAGAAAGAAGAAATTAATGAATTGGGCATGCAACTAAAAAAGCCAGAAAAAAAGCAAATTGAAAATCTCCAATTAAATATCAAATAAGAAATTTGGAAATCCAAAGGAGAGGTTAATAAAATTGAAATTAAGAAAACTATTGAACTAATAAATAAAACCAAGACCTAGTTTTATGAAAAAAAAATAATAAAATAGATAAAACTTTGGTTAATTTGATTTTAAAAAAAAGAAAGAAGAAAACCAAATTACCAGCATCAAAAATGAAAAGAGTAAATTCACCAACAATGAAGAGGAAATTGAAAGAATAATTAAGAGCTATTTTGCCCAACTGTATGCCAATAAATTTGATAATCTTAATGAAATGGATGAATATTTACAAAAATATAAATTGCCCAGATTAACAGAAGAGGAAATAAAATACTTAACCCCATTTCAGAAAAAGAAATTGAACAAGCCATCAATGAACTCCCTAAGAAAAAATCTCCAGGGCCAGATGGATTTACAAATGAATTATATCAAACATTTAAAGAACAACTAATTCCAATACTATATAAATGATTTTGGAAAATAGGTGAAGAAGGAGTCCTACTAAATCCTTTTTATAATACAAATATGGTGCTGATACCTAAGCCAGGAAGAGCCAAAACAGATAAAGAAAATTATAGACCAATTTCCCTGATGAATATAGATGCAAAAATTTTAAATAAAATATTAGCAAAGAGATTACAACAACTTATTTTGGGGACACTACACTATGACTAGGTAGGATTTATACCAGGAATTCAGGGCTGGTTCAATATTAGGAAAACTATCAGCATAGTTAACCATATCAACAACAAAACTAACAGAAATCATATGATTATTTTAATAGATGCAGAAAAAGCATTTGACAAAATACAAAACCCATTCTTATTAAAAGCACTAGAGAGCATAGGAATAAATGGAGTCTTCCTTAAAAAGATAGAAGGCATCTATCAAAAACCATCAAGCATTATATGCAATAGGGATAAACTAGAAGCATTTCCAATAAGATCGAGGTTGAAACAAGGATGTCCACTATCATCACTGTTATTAAATATTGTGCTAGAAATGTGAGCTGTGGCAATTAGAGAAGAAAAAGAAATTGAAGGAATTAGAATAGGCAAAGAAAAAACAAAGATATCACTCTTTGCAGATGATATGATGGTATATCTAGAGAATCTTAGAGAATCAGGTAAAAAATTACTTGAAATAATAAACAAATTTAGCAAAGTTGCAGGATATATAATAAACCCACACAAATCATTGGCATTTCTACATATTACTAACAAAGCCCCAGCAGCAAGATATAAAAAGAGAAATTCCATTTAAAATTACTGTGGACACTATAAAATATTTGGGAGTCTACCTGCCAAGACAAACCTAGGAACTATATGAACACAATTACAAAATACTGTTCACACAAATAAAGTCAGATCTAAATAATTGGAAAAATATAAGTTGCTCATGAGTAGGTAGAGCTAATATAATAATGAAAATTCTACCTAAATTAATTTACTTATTCAGTGCCATACCAATCAAACTATAAAAATTATTTTATAGAGCTAGAAAAAACAATAACAAAATTCATCTGGAAGAACAAAAAGTCCAGAATATCAAAGGAACTAATGAAAAGAAATGCAAGGGAAGGTGGCCTAGCTGCACCTGATCTTAAATTGTATTATAAAGGAGCAATCATCAAAACTACTTGTTACTAGCTAAGAAATAGAGTGCTGAATCAGTGCAATAGGTTAGGTGTGCAAGACACAACAGTCAATGATTATACTCATCTACTATTTGATAAATCCAAAGACTCCAGCTTCTGGGATAAAAAAATCTCTATTTAGCAAAAACTACTGGGAAAACTGGAAAAATGTATGGCAGACACCAGGCATAGACCTGCATCTTATGCCCTGTACCAAGGTAAAGTCAACATGGATATATGATTTAGGTATGAAGATTGATACTGTAAGCAAACTAGAAGAGTGAGGAATAGTTTACCTTTCAGATCTGTGGAGAAGGGAAGAATTTGCGACCAAACAAAAGATAGAGAACATTATGAAATGCAAAATGAACAATTTCGATTACATTAAATGGAAAAGTTTTTGCACAAATAAAGCCAATGCATCCAAGATTAGGAGGGAAGCAGAAAACTGGGAAAGAATTTTTACAACCAGTGTCTCTGATAAAGGCCTCATTTGTAAAATATATAAAGAATTAAGTCAAATTTATAAGAATACAAGTCATTCCCCAAATGAGAAATGGTCAAAGGACATGGACAGGCAGGTCTCAGAGGAAGAAACTAAAGCTGTCTATAGTCATATGAAAAAATGTTCTAAATCACTATTGATTAGAGAAATGCAAATCAAATTGACTCTGAGGTACCACATCACACCTATCAGATTGGCTAATGTGACAAAATAGGACAATGGTAAATGTTTGGAGAAGATGTGGGCAAATTGGAACACTAATACATTGTTGGTGGAATTGTGAAATGATCCAACCATTTTGGAGAGCAATTTGGAACTATGCCAAAAGGGTTATAAAATTGTGCATACCTTTTGACCCAGCAATACCACTTCTAGGTTTGTATCCCAAAGAGATCATAAAAATGAGAAAAGGACCCACATGTACAAAAATAATCATAGCAGCTCTTTTTGTGGTGGCAAAGAATTGGAAATTGAGGGGATGCCCATCAACTGGGGAATGGCTGAACAAGTTGTGGTACGTGAATGTAATGGAATACTATTGTGCTATAAGAAATGATGACCAAGCAGACTTCAAAAAAACTTGGAAAGACTTACATGAACTGATACAGAGTGAAGTAAGCAGAACCAGGAGAACATTGTACACAGTAGCAACCACAATACAGAATGACTGACTTTGGTAGGCTTGGCTTTTCATAAGAACACAAGAATCTAAGAAAACTACAAAAGAATCATGATGCAAATTGCTATCCACACCCAGAGAAATATAGGGGTGGCTAGGTGGCACAGTGGATAGAGCACCAGCCCTGAGGTCAGGAGGATCTGAGTTCAAATCTGGTCTCAGACCAGACACTTGACACTTACTAGCTGTGTGACCCTGGGCAAGTCACTTAACTCATTGCCTAGCAAAAACAAAACAAAAAAGAAATATGGAATCTGACTGCAGATGGAAGCATACTATTTGCTCTCCTTTTCCTTTGTTGTTTTGTTTTATTGCTTCATTCTTGTAGCTCCTTCCATTAGTTCTAACTGTTTTTACATCATGACTAATGGGAAAATATGCTCAACATGAATGTATATGTAGAGCCTATATCGGATTATACACTGTCTCGGAACTGAGGGTGGGAGGAGAAATGGGAAGGGGAGAAAATTTAAAACTCAAAATCTTATTGAAGTGAATGTTGAAAACTAAAAATAAATAAATTTTTAAAAATCATAATCTTTATATTCCAGATGTTATCACTTTGGGGCAGAGAAGAAAGACTGCTTTGGCACACTTTTTCCACCCAACCATCCAGCCCCATCTCCTTCTCTCCTGGCCACCACGGGATTCCAGATTGAGCCACCAAAGTAGGCAGGTCTAGGGAATGTCTAGGGAAAGCTAAGTTTACTCCGAGGAATAAGGAAGGTATCATTGATCCAGATATTGTTCCCATGTACTCTTCAGAAATTTGAAATGGCACATAAAGAGTAATGCTGTTGGCCCACTCTAGAAGAGAACAAGGGCCTAGGGGGAAATGGGGCAGTCGGACAACAGAAGTTTCTTCCCCTTGTGTGGGATCCTTGGTGGAGAGGCTGCCAGAGATGTTGTCAGACTCAAGCAGTTCCACAATACTGTAGGGTGAGCAGTCTTCCAGGCCAAGCTTGCTACAGAGCCAGCCACAGAAGCCTTTCTCCATGTCCCGGGCAGCCAGCCACCATGCTCCCCAGGACCACGAGAGCTGGGCTACAGCAGCATAGAGGCCCAGAGAAGAGGCCACAGTCATGATGAGGACGGGATAAAAGAGGATGAGGCAGGGGCAGCAGGAGATCTTGTGCCAAAAGGTCCTTTTCTTATTGTACACCATTGTACACCAAAATGTTACACCAAGTGCTTGTACCATAGTAGAAAGAAACAATGAATATCAGGACAAAAACCACAGGCAAGCAGACCACCACCTACAAGACCACGTAGTGACCTCAGTCTGCTGCAATTTGGCAGGCCTTCTTTCCCTCTGGTGCAGCATCATTTGCTAACTCTTTGGACTTGGACTTCCTGCAGCTCCTTCTCTATTAAAGTAACATGGATGTCTGACCCTTTTTCTCCCTTAATGATAGTGCCAGTTAATGTAACATAGCGGTTGTCCTGAGGCATGTTCCTTAAACCTGCAGAAGAGAGGAAATGGTCAATGCCAGAAACAAGAACTTTTCATCCGTATTATTGCTCCATCTCAAATAACAATTTTCCCAAGGCATTGCTGAGCAGTTCTGTTCCTTTGGACCTTTGTACATGCGAGCGAAGAAAGACTGAAATTTTTTGCATCATTTATTTATCTGTTTGCTTATTTTTTTCCCACTTAATAGTGTTTTTTTCCAGTTACATGTAAAGATAGTTTTCAACATTCACTTTCATAAGATTCTGAGTTCCAAAATTTCCCCTTTTACACCCTTCCTCCCTCCCTTGGAATGCAATCTGATACAGGCTATACATGTATAATTATATTAAACTTATTTCCACATCAGTCATGTTGTGAAAGAAGAATCAGAACCAAAGGGAAAAACCATGAGAAAGAAAAAACAGATAAAAAAGAGGAAATAGTGTGCTTTGATCTGCATTGAGACTCCATAGTTCTTTCTCTGGACATGGGTAGCATTTTCCATCATGAGTCTTTTGGAATTGGCTTAGATCATTGTATTGCTGAGAAGAGCTAAGTCTACCATAGTTAATCATCACACAATTTTGCCTTTATTGTATACAACGTTCTCCTGGTTCTGTTCACTTCACTCAACATCAGTTCATGAAGTCTTTCCAGATTTTTCTGAAAGCTGCCTGTTCATCATTTCTCATGGAACAATAGTATTCCATTACATTCATATACCATAACTTGTTCAGCCATTCCCCAGTTGATGGGCATCCCCTCAATTTCCAATTCTTTGACACCACAAAAAGAGATGGTATAAATATTTGGTACATGTGAGTCCTTTTCCCTTTTTTATGATCTCTTTGGGATACAGACCTAGTAGTGGTATTACTGGATCAAAGAATATATACAGTTTTATAGCCCTTTAGGCATAGTTCCAAATTACAGGGCCATATCTTGTAATAACTGACCTTCAAAAGAAGCATGCTTCCTTTTCTGACTAGATGCAGGAAAGACATCCCTTAGACACATCACACAGCCCTCTTAAAATTTCAAGTAGGAACCAGATCAGATCCATTTGCAAACCACTATTGTGTTGCATTCATGAAGCAAGATGAAAAATATAAAGAGAAGAATAAGTATAATCCAACACTCAATTCGACACAAAACACAGGAAAAATAGAGCTGCAGCCTTGTCTAGCCCTCTTGCATTACCCAGGCATAGGTAAAGAAGCTCCTTCTGCCTACATCTCACCCACTTGCAGAGATGGAAACACTCCAGCACGATCCCTCTTTAAGAAGAATCTGTTATCAAGCAGCCAGAGATGAAATTGGCTCAACTCGGATGCTGCTGAATACATCACCCCCTCTCCGCACCCCCCCCCTCCGCCGCCGCCTTTCTTCCCCGTGGGTGTAGAAGATAAGGCATTGGCTTAAGAGAACCGGGAGATACACTCATAATTTTTACTATGACTCTTCCATTATGGCCCAAAGCGTAAGCAGATGCAAACGTCAAGAAACCTAACCAAGCACTAAGCCTCGAACATTCACAAACTGGAAGAAGACCCTGGAATTAAGCCGCTGCTCCTGCCACGTTTCTCCTCCGCAAAGCCTGTTTCTTGCCCCCAATCTGCTAGTCTGCGGCCCACAGGAGCAGCAAGGACATCCGTTGGGGGGATGGGAAAGGGACCAAACCCAATAAATTCTAATCCCAGTTGGAGCACCCAGGAATGCGTGGATTGTCTTTATCCAAGAGTACAAATTGAAATGGATTTTTTTCTTTAATTGAAGAAAGTGCATCCTATTAAGCCCAAGCCTCCCATTCCTTGCCCTGGGTCTTTCCTTTCCTTTCTTTTTTCTTTTTTCACTTGGCATCGAAGTTTAAAAAAAAAAAAAGGAGCCAGAATCTGTCATCTGAGGCTGCATCTGGACGGAAGGCGGGGAGAGAATTCAGGGTTGCTTAAACCACCTCACCTTTTCCACAGATGTTAATAGACCATTCAAAGGGCATCTGTGCAAACAGAATGCGAGGGTGCAGCGAAAAAGCTGGCGGAGTTTAGACTCCGGGGGTGGGGTATCTGCAAGGATTTCTTTTCCCCTCCGGCGATCACGAGGTGCACAAATGGGTGGTCCTGCAGGTGCAGAGAATTGGTGCTGTCCCAGGAATTTCAGCCCAACTCTGGGCTGTTGGGGACCCTGACCAGGTAAGGATAAAAAGCTCACCAGGGAAGGCAAGCAGACTGCTCAGCTGGTGTATGTCAGTTTCTTTGCCGCGGGTCGGAAATCGATCGATTTGTGGGTCAGGGACAAAGCAGGTCATGGGCACAATATCGAGGTGCAGGAGCTGCCTGGCTGCAGGGTTGTTACGGAACCAAGTGGCTATCGTCACAGGCGGCGGCACAGGCATTGGCAAGGCTATATAGCAGCCGAGCTTCTGTATCTAGGTGTGTCCACGTGCCCCGCCCGAGCCATGGTGCAGGGGAGGGGGATGAATTGGGGACGTTGAGCGGGAGGGACAGGGTTGGGGTAGAGGTCTCTGGGAGATGTTCGGGCGGTTTGGGGGACCGTGGGGTTAGAGTGGAGACACTGAGGGCGAAATGAGCAGAGCAGAAGATGCTCCAGGAGAGACCAGTCAAGGCAAGGCGACTCTAGGGGAGGGGGACGGGCATTGAGGCTAAAAGGTAGGGGCCTAATGGTAGGAGCTGGTGGGACCCTGGGAGGAGAGGGTCGAGGGAACATGGAGACGAGCTTAGGGATGATGTGGGAGAGGCACTGAGGGGACATGAAGAGGAGAGGGAAAGGGGCTGGTGCAGTCCACTGTTAAAGAAGGTCTGGTGAAGACATGAGGAGAAAGAGAGGGGCTAATGGGACACGGACTGGGGCGCCACAGAGGGATAGGGTCTGCTTAAGAGAGACAGAAACTCTGGAGTAAGAAAGTAGGGGGAGGAACAGGTTGGAGAGTCACTGGGGAGAAGGGTCAGGTCCTGGAGGGTCACTGGGGGGAAGGGCGGTGGTGGACAGGTGTCAAGGAGTTTTCTCTACTGAGAGGAATGAGACCTCTGGGAGAGGTATACTGGCAGGGGGTCCAGGGATTGTGGGTCAAAGGTAGGAGGCCAAACTGAAAGCAGGGAATTGTATTGGCATGCTAAAGAAAAATAGCATCAACTCCGGAGATTATAAGATTTACTTTTTATAACATTTCAAGCCTGTAGTCTAGAACCAATCGGCAGCATTCCACCCACAATTTAGGATAAATTAGTAACTTTCACAGTAGAAATAGCAGTAGAGAAAGGGAGAGTCATTCAAGGCAGGCAAGGGAAGGCTTCTGGGGGACTATTTGCCAAGTAGCTGACTAGTGTGTTATTGAAATGAGAAGACGTTCCCTGTGGAGGGGCAGGAGAGATAAAAGGAGATTAACAATTGTGACAGTAGTTCCTTTAGACAAAACTGCTGGGTTGAGGTAATCTTTTAGACCATACTTCAGCTGTCTCTTGTCTAAGGACTAAGACAATAGTTACTACAACAGTGGATCAACCATCAAAGTTTACTGTGTTCTTTCATAGTTCATTGTATCATGTTCCTTCTTCAATGGCAGTTGGAGACTTTCCATTATTAGATCACCAGATGGTTGGGAGTGAAGGAGGTCTTTATATTATTATTTGTTTGTCAAAGTGTCGCAGAATGATTGTGGTTCCCAACTGGGTCTAGAAAGTCAGGCTTGCCTTGGAGTCAGCTGTGACTTGGGTTTGAATGATGCTTATTACTGCAGTACTGTAACTGGGCAAGGCCCTTGACTTCCCCTCCAGCTTTTTCCTCTGGAACAAGCAGAAAATTCTTTTAGCTTCTAACTGTCACAGTTGTGAACATTGAGGGACGGACTATATTTTAAAAATGCTTTGCAAACTTTAAGTACTATAGCTTTATTTTCTTATCACTTCAGAAGGGACAGAAAGGGCTGAGAGGAAAATGGGGAGAGGGTCAGGACATAGGTGAGAAGTATAGGACTGAGAGAACAGCCTTCTAAGTGCAGTAAAGTTGTTGGCATAAGGGTGTCACCCTTTCTTGGTACTATATCACCCCTCAGTATGCCTGACATTGTATTCATCCTCTTATTTTCACTTTTCATCCTCACCTCTAGAGAAATTAGGGCAGCTAGCTTGTACAGTGGATAGAGCTCTGGGCCTAGAGTCAGGAAGACCTGAGTTCAAATCCAGCCTCAGATGCTTATTAGCCATTCGACCCGGGGAAAATCACTTAACCTTGTTTGCCTCAGTTTCCTCATTTGTAAAATGAGCTGGAGAAGGAAATGGCAATTTTTATTCTAATTAATTTGCTTAAGGATCAGAGACTCACACAATTGAAGCTGGAAGGCACCTTAGAGAATATCTAGTACAACCCCTTTGTTTTCAGTAAAACCTGGTCATCTGACCTTAGATCTTGATCATGAAAGATAAGAAGGTTTTTAGTTCAATTAGGAAAAATGTGTGGTGAACTTTTAGAAAAGGAGACCTCAAAGCATGCTAGCAATATGACCATGGATAAAGCAATTAACTTGGCTGGACCTCAGTTTCCTCATCTGTAAAATGGGAATAATGATACCTATAACAGCTACTTCAATGTTATGAGCTTCAAATGAGATTCTGTAGGTGAAATGTAACCTTTAGGACATTTATATAAATGTCAATTATTATCTTCTAACTATTTCCATTCAGTCAGTCATCTAAGTGACCCTACATGTGAGAAGAACTGGGGTACAGACAAAAATAAACAACCTTTCTAACCACTCCTATGCCCTACTGATTGTTTCCTTTCTCCCAGTCCCACACTATGGGTATCTTTTAAAGTTCTGCCCTGGGCTTCTCTCTCTACATTTTTCCCCCCTTTTGATTTGATTCATATCCACTTCTCTGTGGATGACTGCAAACTATATATGCTACTCTCTCTCCTGAGTCCCTGGTCCACATTTTTACCTACCTACTCAGCATTTTTGCACAAAGGTCCTATTAGGACATCTAACTCAAACATCCAAATCTGAACTCATCCTCCTCAACTTCTCCAAACCTGCCCCTCCCTTCCAGTGCCCCTAGTTCTGTTGGTGGCACTACTATGCACATGATTCCTCAGGTTTGAAGCCTCAGGAATTAATTCTTTTTTCTCTTTCCTTTAGTCCTAGCATCTATTTAGTTTCAAAACTCTACCTATTCCACCTATGAAATATTTCTCATGCCTATCCCCTCTACTCTACTAAATACCCTGCCACCTTTATTCAAGGCTTTATGATTTCTTCCTGGACTCTTAACTGTTCTCTGCCTCCATTCTTTCCTTTGGTCACTTCATCCTTTTAAACAGCTGCCAAAATAATCTTTCTTGTCCCTAGATATGAACATGTCACTCCTCTGCTCAAAAATCTTTAATGGCTCTTTATTGCATTTATGATAAAATATAATTTTTAAGCTCTGTATTCAAGGCCTTCTGAATTCTATTTCCAAATTACCTTTTCAGTCCTATTTATCTCTGTTCCCCATAGGAATCTATGTGCCAGCCAAGCTAGACAGCTGTTTCTCAACCTTATCCTGGTCTCTCCTGTCTTTTCTCATTCATGAAGATCATCCCCCAAACAGGGCATGCATTTTCTCCATAGCTCCATCTGCTGAAATCCCTCTCTTCAAGGCTTAGTGTAGGTGCCACCTCCTCTATGAAACCTTCTTTTAGCCAATCCAGCTGAAAGGGATCCCACCCTTAAATTTCTTATACCCCATTATCTGGATTTTTTTCTTTGCACTTGTCACAGACAACTTCAATAATTATATCTGTAAAGATCTTATTCCTACTATCAGAGACAGTAATTTTTCTTTGTGTAGCTACCCAGTGCCTTGTATACTTTTTTTTTTTTTGCCTCTGACCTGGGAATTCTTCATTTTGGGAAATTCTGATGTGGAAATTGCTTCTACCCATGAAGACTTACAACTTCTCTGTCTGTAATTTAGAGCCTTGGAGAGTTGCCTGTGGCTGTGAAAGATTAAATGATGCCCATGGTCACACAGCCAGCAGGTGTCAGGGAAGGGACCTCAGTTCTACTCTTTATGATTCCAAAAGTTGGCCCTTTATCCATTGCACCACACTGCCTCTTTGCCTTGCAAATAGCAACTGCTTAATAAATGTTTGTTGAATAAAAGGAGAAGAGCATTCTTGGGCTGACAACTACTGTGTGGGATCAGAGGCTATTTTCTTATTTTAAATCAATCAATAAGCATTTATTAAGCACCTACTGTATGACAGACACTGTCACAAAACCACCCTGGATGCATTTACAAGGATTTTCTTTATGGCCAACAGATCTCTAAGGGTTCAGGGATAGATTTCAGGGTGTCCATGAACTTGTCTTATAAGTATTATGTAATTATATACTCATATAATTAGTTTCCTTTATAGTCCTATGTATTTATTTTATGTCCTTAAAAATGTTATTCTGAGAAGGGATTCCTAATTTTCACCAGACTGCCAAAGGAGGATTCATGAGAAAAAGATTAAAAACTCCTGTGTTATTATAAAGGTACACAAACATATCAACAAACTTTATTGTAGATATAGCAATATGGTAATGAAACCCATGACCATAGGTAAGCTTCAATTACCTGAAGAAATCTGTACTTTGTGGCCAGGCATATCACAGGTTTAACAATTCAACAGAAGAAATATTTACAACTTGCGTCTAATCTGCCATAACAAAGTACAGTTGAAGAGTAGGGAGAATCATTATCATTTCTGTATTAGAGATGTTCAGGCCTTTCTTGTCTGTGAATTCATGTAGGCCCTCCCTCAGAGGAAGGCCAACAGCATATTAGGTAGTTTCTTTATGAAGGGCTTATGGAAAGACAAATAAGAATGAAAATGCAAACTTTGGGTGGGCTTTGATCTGTTAGTGGAGTATCCAAATATAATGTTATAGATTCACTGAAATATATATATATATATATATAATTACTGGTAAAGTTAGAAACAACTAATAAGGTTTTTTTGTCAATTTTATTTTATTTTCCTAATAAGATTGCTTTGTTTACTTGTTTGGTTTTTTTTACCAGAGTGTAATGTAGTTATTGCTGCCCGTAAATTTGATAGATTACAATCTACAGCAGAAGAGTTAAATGCAGACTGCCTGCCCTCCAACTCTGCCATTGTAACTCCCATCCAATGCAATATTCAAAAAGAAGAAGAGGTAAAACTAATGTCTCTAATTTTTGTTTCTCTAAAAATTATGAAAGTTATGTTAAGTGTACAGTATGGTCTTAAGTACTTCTTTGATATATTTTTTCTTGACACAGTGTACTATTGATGAGTGAAAATGCTTGGGAAATTGTTAATCTTTTCTCTGGTCAATGGCAGATTAATCATAGATACTTTTTTGTTTGACCCCTTTTTCAAAATCTTTTTACAATGTAAACTTTCTTGTCTTTGTAAGTATAGCACGGTCAACACAAATAAATCCAGTAAACATTAAGTGCCTACAATGTGCAAAGTACAAAATGCTAGATACTTGGGATTAAAAAAATAAAAAAGGAACAATCCTTTTACCCATCCTTATAGTCATCCTCATTCACACCCTACATATCCAATCCATCATCAAATCTTTACTTTACTACATTCACAATATCTCTCCTATATATATCCTCTCTACTCATACAACCAACACCACGGTATTGGCTTACTTCACCTCTCCCCAGATTAATTCAATAGCCTTCTATCTGGTCTTTCCCCCTCCCCCCCCCCTCCCCCATCAAATCTCACTCAGCATCACCCCCATTCATACTTCACTCAGGTGTGAGTGATTTCCTTTTTCTTTTAAAAAATAGTTCAGAATATTTTTTCTAAGAGCTTTAGTTACAGTGTTGGTTCTAATGAAAGCTGAAAATAAACATCTGAGACAGTTGATTTCTAATTGTATGTTGAAATCAGTGTGTTTCCATTATCACAAAAAAAACCAGTTGAGCTTTTCTTCAGATAAAGCTCAACAGCTCCATCTTCTTTAGTGTTTTATCAAAACACAAAAGGAAAAAAAATATGTGTGGAGAGGTCTTTTTTTCAGATGAGAAATTTGACTCCTGTAGTGTGACAGGTAGCAAAGGATACTTCACCCATGTATAAAGATAGGAGATTGTTCCAAAATAGGACCAAATGCTTCAAAAATCAGAAGACTTCTATTCTGCATTGACTTTCAAATCCTAGACACCACAGAGTAGGAATTTCTAACTCAAATACAAATGGATCCCTGTAACTTTTATATTGACTAAGAAAACCAGAAATTAACATTATCTGTGTTATACTTTTTATTAATTGTACTTTTTATTAATTTTTTAAAAATTCCCAATTACATTGTAATCTGGTTCCAGCCACACTTAGGAGTGCCTTGGGCCAACTGTTTGACATGTCTGCTCCAGAGAAATGTCTGCTCTTCCTGACTGTGTCTTTGAAATGTCACCAGCCCACCAAGTTTGGGATGGATATGGGCTATCCTTTTTCTGGAGAGGTTTCTAGCATCATTTCAAACAGAAGCATTACCCACACCTCAACAAATTTAAACATTTGTGTTTTCTTCCAAGATTTATGTGAAAAACTCCTCTCACTAGTTCTGTGACCCTGGACAAGTCACTTAACCCCGTTGCCTAGCAAAACAAAACAAAACAAACAAAAAACTCCATTCAGTGTCTAGAACAGTCATCTCTGTGTCCTTCTTAAGTCATCCAGGTGTTGAGAATGGATGAAAGTCTTACCTGAAGCTCAGGAAGAAAAAAGGCTGGAGTGATGAATGGTGTGTGATTGAACTGCTTCAGCTGTCTATGTGCAGCCTGCTCTGAACTACAACCTCAAAGGTTATTTTCCCCCCAAATAAGTATTCCTGTGAACACAAATACAAGTGCAACTCTATGAAATACTGAAATATGGAAAGACATGTGACTCTCAATTGTAACTATGGAAACTTGATCACTTGCTTAATTTTTATTGCCCCTTCTGAAGTTTCCAAAGAGAAGCTCCAGTCAGTTAAAATGGACTTATATTCAAATTATTACTGCAAAGCCTCCACTGAGTATATTCCTCCCTTTTGGGGGCTTGAATATTTTACTTGTCTTTTTTTATTGTTGATTTAAAAAATACACTGAATTCATGTTAAAACCCAACTGTCAAAAAAAAAAACACAAAAAACCCCCAAAACCAACTGTCCAAATGGATCTCAACATAGATCTCACAAACCAGCAGGAGTTAGAACCCATTGTGGAGGTATGCCAGTCTTGCTAATCTTCATTACTGGGTCACCAGTAACAGTTTGGGCCCACTGATCAATTTACTTTCAAACTGCTGTTTTAGGTCAACAATTTGGTTAAATCTACATTAGATGTCCATGGTAAGATCAATTTCCTGGTGAACAATGGAGGAGGCCAAGTCTTATCTCCTACTGAACTCATTACTTCAAAGGGATGGAATGCTGTGATCGAAACCAACCTGATGGGCACTTTCTACCTTTGCAAAGCAGGTAGGGATGGGTGAATGCTCAGAGAATCTAGGCCTTTCTTCATTTTTTGATCATAACCCCCCCCCAGAAGTATTACTTGTATTGAGGTACACAGTTCTTAAAAGAGCTCGGACTTCGCAAATGTGAATGTTTCCTCCATTGATGTATGTTGAAGCCTCTCTACCATTTAGTAGCTGGCCTTTGTGAGTAGTTAAAATATTTATCATCTTGCAGCCTTCCTGATGGTGGATACCTCCAGACAGTCTTAGGCTGATCCTCAGGAAATGAACCTGGAGGCCTTCCCCAAAACACACTTGGGGTGGTGGCTTGAACTGTGACCTGTCAGATATCAGAATAAAGCCAAGCACATGTGGAAAAGAGACTTTTATCTAAAGAAAGATTTAAAAAAGTAAACTTATATGGCATTATTTAACCTGGAGATAACAAATTGAAGGGTTAACTGAATAGCGGTCTTCATGCCCAGCAACAGTTTGCAAAGGATTACAGGGAACAGCCATTTGCCATCTCCACTGAGGACTGAAATAGAGCAAAGGAGAGGAGAGAGTGGGAGAAGCAAAGTTCTGATGATAGAAGGCTGGGCTAGATTTGGCTCATAGCCTGTAGGTTGCCAACTCCTGAACTAGGCTGTCAGAAAGCTCTTGTTCTGATCTTTATATTCTGGGAGCTTATAGTTAAAAGAGGAGACTCATAATTCAGTTTTATCTGTGAAATGGCAAAATAATACTACTTGCCTCATGGGGTTGTAAGGATCAAACAAGAAGACACAATGTAGAATACTTTGAAAACTTAAAGCATAATGTAAATGCTAGCTAGCTGAATATTTTGAACAAAGCTGGTGGTGTTTTGCTAATTTCCACTGATCTGGTGTTTGGATATCCTAAAAAGAACATGTTTGACAGGCTGAAAGTCTCAGGATGAAAAATCTGCAGCTGGAAGGATTGTTAGAGGTCATCTCATCCAACTGCTTCATTTTGTAAATGACAGATCTGAAGCTCAAAGAGGTCATTTAAGTAGCAAGTGGCAGAACAGAAATTTGAACTGAGATGATCTGATTTCAGAGTCACCCCTTATTCTATTACCCCATGTTGTCTGGAAATGATTTAATTGGATTGTCTTTTGTCTGTTATATAGCTTACAAGTCCCGGATGAAGGAACATGGAGGGTCTATTGTGAACATGATCACCATAATGAATAATGGATTTCCTGAAGCTGCGTAAAGATTTTTAAAGCCTTCTTTTGTCTTGGGATCCTGCTTAAACTCTTAAATGTAGTTTTAGTGCCTCTTGTGCTTTCAGACTGCCTTTTTTTTTCCTTCTGGGCTCTAAGAAGATACTTTTCAAAGTATTCCTACACACTTGGCACCATGCTTAGGTCCATTTTTGTTACAGGATTGCTTCTTTGATAAGGTGTGAGGTGATGCAATCGAAGCATATGCCAAGCATTGACATACTACTCATAGTCAGGGCTGCCAAAAGCTCTTTACTCATAGATGCCATAGATGTTTCTGATGATCTACTGCATATCCTTTCTGTCTGTCATACCATAGACACATTGTGCTTATCCTCCATCATCTCCTCACCATGATTTTCTTTGTTAACTATCTAGAGAGGACTCTAGGATAAAGCTAGTTTTTTTAAGACTTTCTCAGGTTTTAGTCCTTTCTTGTGTGTTGCAATAGCTGCAGGTTGAATTATCTATGAAATCCTTAGGTACTACTTGGAGTATGTGCCATTTCTCTTGGATGTTTTTCTGCCTTTTTGCCTTTTTGTATTTCAGATGTGAGTTAAAAATACTTTTTTTTTTTTGGCAGGA
The DNA here is from genome assembly GCF_003287225.1 of Phascolarctos cinereus. Taxonomy (NCBI): domain Eukaryota; kingdom Metazoa; phylum Chordata; class Mammalia; order Diprotodontia; family Phascolarctidae; genus Phascolarctos; species Phascolarctos cinereus. The sequence goes on from NW_027556180.1 coordinate 70,214,066, forward strand.
GTGGGGAGGCTCTTCTAAGAACTGTCTTTTTTAATTTAATATTTCATTTTCCCCCAAGTACATGTAAAAATAAATTTTAACATTCATTTTTAAAAATTTAGAGTTCCAAATTCTCTCCTTCCTTCCCTCTTCATTTGGAAGGCAACCAATTTGGTATAGATTTCCATATTAGTCATGTTGTGAAAGAAAATATAGATTAAAAAAAGAAAACAGGAAAAATAGGTTAAAAAAATGTTTCACTTTACATTGAGACTCCATCAGTTCTTTCTCTAGAAATCGATACTGTTTTCATAAGTCCTTCAGAATTGTTTTGGGTCACTGTATTGCTGAAAATAGATAAGTCATTCACTGTTGATCATTATACAATATTGCTCTTACTGTATACAAGGTTCTCCTGGTTCTGCTAATTTTATGTTACCTCAGTTCATGTAAGTCTTTCCAGGTTTTACTGAGAGTATCCTGCTTGTCATTTCCTATGTCATAGCATTATTACATCACAACCATATACAACCACTTGTTCAGCCATTGCCAAATGGATGGACATCCCCTCAATTTCCAATCATTTGCCACCTCTGAAAGAGCTGCTATAAATATTTTTGTACATACAGATCCTTTTCCTTTTTTTTTTGTCTCTTTGGGATATAGACCTGTTAGTTATATTGCTTGATCAAAGGGTATGCACGGTTTTATAGGCCATTGAGGCATAGTTCTAAATTGCTCTCCAGAATGATTGAATCAGTATACTTCACCAACAATGCATTAGTGTTTTAATTTCCCCACATCCCCTCCAACATTTATCATTTTTCTTTTCTGTCATATTAGCCAATATGATAGGTGTGGGGTGGTAGCTCAGAGTTGTTTTAATTTGCATTTCTCTACTCAATAGTGATTTAGAAAATTTTTCATATGACAATAGATGGCTTTAATTACTATACCTGAAAACCACTTGTTCATATTCTTTGACCATTTATCAATTAAGCAGTGGCTTATAAATTTAGCTCAGTTCTCTATATGTTTGAGAAATGAGGTCTGAATCAGAAAATTTGCTATAACACTTTTTTCAGTTAGGATTGCTATATATTTCCCTTCATCCTGTGTTTCTCCTACTTTCTCTCTCCTTTCACCTGCCCATTCTCAGAAGTGTTTTGCTTCTGACTTTTATCTACACCAATCTGCCCTCCCTATTATCTCCCTCACCCTTGCCCACCCCATCTGCTACCTTTCCTACTTTCCTGTAGAGGAAGATAGATTTCCCTCTGAGTATATTATCCCTCTGTCAGCCAATTCTGATGAGAGTAAGGTTCATGCATCAGACCTGCCCTCTACATTTATCATCTTCTCCTCCACTGTAAAATCCCTTTGTCCCTCTTTTATGTCAGATTTTACCTGATTCGACCTCTCCATTTCCCCTTCCCTAGTGCATTTCGCTTTCTCACCCCTTGATTTTATTTTTTAAGATATCATCACACTTGTGGCCTCTGTTTATATATATACTCTTTTATAACTGCCCCAATAATGAGTAACTTTTTAGAAGATGCAAGTATCATTTTCCCACGTTGTAATGTAAACAGTTAAATCTTTTTGAATCCTTTATGATTTCTTTTAATTGTTTACCTTTCTATGATTTTCTTGAAATTTGTATTTGAATGTCAAATTTTCTATTTGTCTATTTGTCTCTGGTCTGTGTAACAGGAGGGATTAAAAGTCCTCTATTTCATTGAATATTAATTTTTTCTCCCTGAAGGATTATACTCAGTTTTGCTGGGTATGTGATTCTTGGTTGAAATTCTAGCTCCTTTGCTCTCTGGAATATTATATTGTAAGCTCTCTGGTCCTGCAATGAAGAAACTGCTAAATCATGTTATCCTGACTGGGACTCCATGATATTTCAAATATTTCTTTTTGGCTGCTTGCAATATTTTCTCTTTGATCTGGGAGCTCTGGAATTTGGCTATAATATTTCTGACAGCTTTCATTTTGGGATCTTTTTCAAGAGGCTAACAATGGATTCTTTCAATTTCTGTTTTACCCTCTGGTTCTAGGGTATCAGGGCAATTTTCCTTGATAATTTCTTGAAAGATGATGTCTAGGCTCTTTTTTAGATCACAGCTTTCAGGTAGTCCAATAATTCTTCAGTGATCATTCTTGGTTCTCTTTTCCATGTCAGTTGTTTTTCCAAAGAGATATTTCACATTTTCTTCTATTTTTTCCTTCTTTTGATTTTGTTTGATTGTTTCTTGAGGTCTCATGGAGTCATTAGCTTCTACTTGCCCCATTCTAACTTTCAAGGAGTGATGTTCTGTGAACTTTTTAACCTCCTTTTCCATTTGCCCAGTTCTACTTTTTAAAGAGTTGTTTTCTTCAATGAATTTTTGTTCCTCTTTTTCCACTTGGCCAATTCTGCTTCCTAAAGAGTTCTTCCCTTCCTTGGAAGTACCATTTTTGTAGATCTTTTTTGTTTGTTTGTTGGACAAATTTGGCTTTTCAAGGCATTCTTCTCTTCACTGGATTTTTGTGATTCTTTTACCATTTGGCTTATTCTGTTGTTGTTGTTGTGTTTTAAGATGTTATTTTCTTCAGTATCTTTTGTGTCTCCTTTACCAAGATGTTGCCTTTTTTCCCCATGATTTTCTTACATTACTCTCATTTTTCGTCTCAATTTTTCCTCTGCCTCTTTTGCCTGATTTTTAAATTCCTTTTTAAGCTCTTCCATGGCCTGAGCCCAATCCATATTTTTATTTGAGGCTTTGGATATAGGAGTTTTGACTTTGTTGTCTTCATTTGAGTTTATGTTTTGATCTTCCCTGTTCCCATAGTAACTTTCTATAGATACGATCTTTTTCTGCTCTTTGCTAATTTTTCCAGCCTATTTGACTTTTAATTCTATGTTAAGCTGGAATTCTGCTTCTAGAGTGGAGGAGGCATTGTCCCAAGCTTCAGGTTTTTTTTTTCCCAGAGATAATTCTGAGGACCTGTAAGTTTTTGGTACTTCCAAGGAAATATGATCTAGGGTGAGTTGTGTTTACTGCTCTCCTGGCCTGTGCTCTAGTCTCTGATCACAATCACTCTTTTCTGCCTGGAACTGTGAATAAGGTGTCAGCTCCCCTGTGGCCACAAGCTCTGGCATAATAGTGCTCCTCCTCACCCTGGGGTCACATGGCTGTGACTCAAATTCAAGTATGGACAATGCAATAGATTCCTGCCCCTGGTGCTAGCCCAAGGAACCTCTGTAATCTCCTTCTGAACGGTTGTCAGACTCCCTCTCCATCTGTGGGCTGAGAGGTCCTGAAACTGTCACTGCTGCCACTGATATAGTACCAACTCAGATTTACTGCTGGTTTACTGTGGCATGGCCTGTGCTGAACTGACCTGTACTTTCACCCTGCAACAGACCATTCCTGCAGACCTTTTAAGTTGTCTTCGGCTGAAAAATTGTTTCATCCCAATCTTTGTGTGTTCTCATTTGTGTGTTCTGCCACTCCAGAATTTGTTTAGAGATATTCTTTAAAGTTTTTAGAAGAGTTTTTGGGAGAGCACAGGGGGGGTCCCTGCTTTTTTTTTTCTGCCATCTTGGCTCCCAATGCTATTTCTTAATTGTTTGTTCTCTTTTTACAGAACACCTTTTCATCTTTTATTTTCTCAAGTAGGGCTTCTGCTTTTATTCTCAAAATGTCCTTCCTCACATAAAAAGCAATTTAGTGAAACAGGCAAACTTGAGAGACTAATTAGTTATGAAATCTTTCAGATAAAATAAAAGTGGGACAATGATAGACACTTGATACCAGGTTGCAGACTGAGTAAAGATCTTTGGGTAGAATGAAATGTAACAAATCATTAGAAACTGAAGCATCTAGTAATTTTTTAAAAAGATACCAGCACTAAATTCTTTGTTTTCAAAGTGCTACTCGTAAGTTCCCAGTTGTTCTTTATTTCTTACCAGCATTGTCTAATTGGAAGGAAGATATGTGAAGGAGTGTCTTTACATCAAATAACTTTGTATAATCAGATTTCCAAGCTCCAACCATAGTCTGTGCACCACCTCTAAATGTAATATCAAAGTTGTTTTTGTTTTAATTTTTGAGTATGGGTTCCCATGGCCTAACACAATATCTTCTTTTTTTTTTTTTTGGCCTAGGAAATGTAGTTAAGTGACTTGCCCAGGGTCACTTAGGAAGTGTTATGTGTCTGAGGCTGGATTTGAACTCAGGTCCTCCTGAATCCAGGGCTGGTACTGTATCCACTGCCCCAGCTAGCTGCCCCCATAATATCTTTTAAAGAGTGGTTTTGCTACTTATTTTCATAAGTTTGGGTGGTACATAGGGAGTTTTATTTTGGTTTCCAGGATAACTTCTTGGAACTTGCTAGAAATGTGAAACTGTTTCCTCTTATTTTCTACAAGACAATCAGTATTGGTATAGTCCCAAGTATTTCTAAATAGGAGTATCTTGTTTGAACTATTCTTCTGTGACTTAGTACACCAGTTAGTTTTCATGAAAATATGAATCATTAGTGGAAATTGAATGAAGTCTTAATTTTTTTTCTTTAAAAGTCACAGTGGAGCAGCAAGAGCTGGTGTTGAAAATATGAGCAAAACTTTAGCAATGGAATGGGCCTGCCATGGAATAAGAATCAATTGCATCAGTCCTGTAAGTAACCAGTTATGTGTATGCAATTTGTGTACTTATTGTCACGTTTTCCTTGTTAGTCATAGATACATTCTATGTTAATATTAACTACAAAACAGAACATTAGACAAGATACAAGTTAGAGAGAGATTCTATATATTGTCAAAGTATTCTTTGATGTATAACAAAATTTATGAAAAATTTTTCTAGCTCATTCATGTGTTTTGTTTGTTTGGCTTTAACTCCTTGAGAAAAGCTGGAGGCAATGAACATCAAGTCAAAGTGGTAAGGAGGGTGGAAGAGTAATAAGTTGGCAAAACATATGCTAACTAGCAGGAAAATATTCAGTGTATAGTAAAATATCCAGACATAAATCTCTGTCAAAAATGACATTGGCTTTTTTTTTTTAAGTTTAGGCCATACATTCTAAGTGCTACTGACAAATAAAGTTTTTCCTTGTATGCCCTTACTGGCCTGATGGGGCAACTAGGTCAGAGACCCCAGTTGGTATATATTTCCATATTAGTAGGTAATCCACTTGGGGAGAACAAATTGTACATGATATTGCTGAGAAGCATACATAGTAGCTCTAGGGACCTCTATATCTAATCTCTTCTGCTGTTTACATCTCTTTGCTGGTAGTTCTAGCTGAAATTCAACTCTTCTTTGGCTTAAACAATTTTTAAAATGTTCCCTTTTTGTCCCTCAACCTAGGGAGCAATTTATTCCGCAACATCCTTCAGCAACTATGAAGACTTTGGAAAGGACAAAATTATAGCATGCTTTCAACATTGTGCAGCTAAGAGACATGGTGTTCCTGAGGAGGTAATCTCTCTTTCTCTGTCTGTCTCTCTGTGTATCTGTCTCTCTTCCCACCCTCTTCTTTTTCCTCTATTCCCCATGTCTATCTCTCATTCTCTTCCCTCCTTTTCTCTCATCCTTCTTCCTTCTCTCTATCCAAAATTTTTCATATAGCCACAGAATATTAGAGCTTCAAGGAACATTGGGAAAGAGAGGAGGGCAGAAAAAAACTATTGAGGGAACATCTTCCCATTCAACTTTTAAAAGAACTTCAAATAGTTAATGGATCCACTAAAGTTTTGGTTGATACAGTTTTCTGGGATGCAAAGTGCTCAGTTGATAGAAATCAGTTGGAAGATGTTCGCACAAGGCTGTGTGAATAGACAGAAGAAAGGTATTTGGTCTTCAGTGCCTTCAGATGCAGTTAGGGAAAAACTATCAGAACCATATGCATTTCATAACTCATCATTTTGTGGGTAATGCACATTTGCTCTTTCTCAATTAATGTGGTCTTTCAGATTAGTGAGCTCTAAGAAAGGTCTAAGTCATTTAATTATGTATACCAACTAGCATCCAGTTTCCCTAAGTTAATTATCTTGAGATAATGGATTTGGTAATTTGGAACATGTGTGTTTAGATGAATGGATGGAAGACTTTTTACATGTACTGGAGGAATAGTGCCTAATTTGAAGTTTAAAACAGCAAAACTTTTCATCCCAATACATGAACAAAAATAATGCTAATTTTACATTGAGAAAATATGAGCCATACACACACATACATACATATATTTATATATAAAAATATATAAAATATATAAATATATATATGTGGATATTATAGGTTATTCATATGTATGACAAATGAATATTCATTTTATTGATTATATCTAGTGTATTGAATGTACACACATATCTGATTGTATTTAGGCAGTCTGCACTCTGTACTACTTCATATTTCACCATTAATTCATTCCATACAGACAAAAAAAAAAGGAATTGGCCTTTACCTTTTCTACTTTTACCTTCTTGTTCAGTAATTTCCACAATTATTCAGACAAAAGCAATAAAACAATGCATAGTTAGGATGCATAAAGCACATTTGTAGTCAGAGTTTTGCTTTAAAATATGGAATCCAGGAATATCAAGAATAGGAACCATACATATGTATAGGGCCATGGGCCTAGAAGCTATATCTACATATATATATGTGTATGTATATACACATTCACTTAGAAATATATATGTGTGTGTATATATATGGATCTATATGTCATGCTGAACACATGAATATAAAATAGTTATATTTTATTTCTTAGATCTCTTCCATGGTGTGTTTCTTGTTATCTCCTGCTGCCTCATATATTACAGGACAAACAGTGAATGTCGATGGTGGTAATACTTTATATTCCCAAATGTGGGATATACCAGGTGAGTCATAAAGAAAAATGAGTAATCAACAACTTTGTACCTTGCTGTTTGGGCTTTTAAATTTTGATATCTCTCTCTCTCTCTTTCTCTCTCTCTCCCCCTCTCCCTCTCCCTCTCCGTCTTCCTCTGCCTCTCCCTCTCTCTCTCTTTCCATTGAAGCAAAAAGAGAAAACTCCTAAATTTATGCTAAATAATTTGAAAATGAAATTATCTTTTAACATAAACTCTTTGTAGAATTTGGCTATATAGAAAATCAATTTTCTCTCTCTTTTCAGTTTGGATCAATCAGTTAATATATATTAAATATATGTTGACTGTCTTGACTGACTGGGTGGATGGAAATAGAGACCCCAAAATAATTCTGTATGTAGTGAAATGTTTTACTAGTTAGAATAAAGTTTAAAATAAGTACTAAGTAAGAATAAAGGATAAGAATGAGAAGAACTTTGCCTGCAAGGATGATATCATTGTGACCTATTAAAACAAGCTGTTGATGCTGATAATTGGGACATGTGTAAAGAAAAAGACATTATTATTGATCATCACTATTGCGTAAACAAGTTTAGCCAACATAAAATAGAAATCATATCAGGAAAGTCAAAACAGCTCAAAACCTCCTTTGCCAAACAGAGATATCCAGCATCCAAAGATAATACAATTTTAGGATATGATTTCATTTGTGGAATGTTACAGAGGAGGAAGGAGGAAAATTATGAGTGCTATTACCTCACAAATCAGTGTAGAGAGTGGAGGGGGAAAAATCTTGAAGAAAACTTTGTTTGAGTTCTAAGTCAGATTATCTTGAGAGAATTTAGAAATGAAATTAGGAAAACAGCAAAAGTGGAACAGCTATGGCAGTGTTTATATAACAGATTATGTCCATCATAAGCTTCCTCTTCTCTTCTTGCTACTTAGTCAACTCCAGTGTGTAATGTATTGCTTCTAGAATAAAATAGAAAACTCCTTTTTATCTTTGAAACCCCTTCATGAAGAGGCACCAACCTATCTTCTTAATGTCATTGGACATTATTCCCCTCCCACACTCTATTCCCCTTCTCTCTATTCTTCACATATAACATTCCACCCTCTCTTTGCCATGCCTTCGCATTAGCCAACCCATATGTGTGGAGTGAACTCCCCTCCTACTTCTACCTCATAGAGTCCCTCTCTTTCTTTAAGACTTTGCTCAGCCACCATTTGCTGCAGGAAGCTTTACCTGATCCATCTCAACTCCCTCCCAAACTCCCTCATATTCAAATACTTTGCACATATTTGTATTTATTAACTTTATATTTGTTGTATTTATGTATATACTTCCCCATTTAATTACTATTTTGGAAAGCATTCATTAAGCATTTATGTGCAAATCACAGGGATAAGTGTAAGAGATACAAATCAAAACCAGAGGTTGTGCAATGGAATGTACATTCCCTGTGAATAGGGATTCTTTCATTTTTTTTTTTTGTACCAGCATCTGAGATCTTGGAACAATACATCACACGTAGTAGGCTCTTGATAAATACTTTTTGATTGATTAAATGATCATGTTTGGATTTTTCACACCCTTCTCCAATGTGATATATTAGAGAGTGGAAATGGTAGCAAAGCAGGTGAAGATACAAAGAACAGCTGAATCATACCAAGTACTTATGGAAGAAATCTGTACTGAGGGTGATACAATTTTAAAAGTATTGGGGGATTGATATGATAATATGAAAAAGGATAAAAACAACTGGAAATAAATCAAAGTCGCTATTATCACCAACAAAAAGGTTATCCAGAAATTGTTAATAACTACAGACCAATTTGTTTTCTTTCTCATCTCTGTCAAAACTTTAAGAGATAGATCTACACATTTATCAGTTCAATTCAGCAAATATACTGTGGGCAAGGTAAGGTACTTAGTAATACAAGACAGAAGTTCAGGAGAGACATTTGGGCTGGATAAAGAAATAACTTGGGTCCAAACCGAAAGGAATATACAGGAAATTTTTCTGCATAGAGGTGAAAATTGAACCCACACAAGCTGAGGAGCTCCCCAAGGGATTAAGTGGTTAAAATTAGGTTCAGGACAGGCCCTTGTGGGACACTCACACTTAGTGGGTAAGATGAGATGTTCAAAAGATTAAGAGATCTAGAAGTGGGAGGGAGATACCTTAAAGGCCAGCCTAATAGGTGGCTGGATGTCCAAGGTCACACTTGTCCTCTACTTAATAGCCTAGAGTAGCTCCCCACTGACTGTCAAATAAACGAAATCTCCTTATCTTGCCAGACAGAGGTTTCCACGATCTGACTCCTACTTTCATGTTCAACCTCATTTCATAGTATTCACCTTCAGGTAGTCTGCCTTCTAGCCAAACTGTACTACTCTCCATTTCTCAGGTGAATCTTTTCTCCCCTTTCCATGCTTTTGCTCACTCTCTTCCCCATGCCTGGAATGGATTCCTTTCCTCTGAGCCATTTCTATGCCTTGACGTTCTTCCTGTTCTTTAAATGTCCAACTCAGTGCCACATCCTCCAGGAAGCCTTCCCTGATGTCTCCTCTCTCCCACCCCTCCATGAAAACGATGGTTTGCTTTCATGACTTTCTCTAGCAATGTTCAGCACCTCATAGTTAAGGATATCTTTGATGAAAAGAGAAAAAAGAAAAGTTTCCTTGTTTGTGAAAAAAGGGTGGGAGGAGTTTGGAATAGATGACCTCTAGGATTGCTTCTAGCTCTAAATGTATGATGCTATTATAGGCAATCCTCACAACAACCCTGGGAGACAGGTGCTATTATCCCCATTTTATAGATAAGGAAGCTGAGGCAAACTGATTCACCCAAGATCACACTGCTAGTAAGTGTGTGAGACCATATTTCCACTCATCTTCCTTACACCAGGCCTAGCACTCTATGCATTATGCCATTTAGCTAGGAAGCGGTACCAACATCATCAAGATGCTGGATCTGTTGAAGAACTAAAGTGTATTGTTCTGAATATAGGTCACCTTTGCATAAAAGCTGTATCCCTAAAATGAAATCTTTTTTACAATAAAAAAGATGCTATCACAAACATCAAAACCAAACCCACCAATTATAGTCCATAATCATGTTTTTATGTCAGATTTTTGATTATGTAATATTACCTCTGTTCAGACCAATGTCATATAATGCCTTAATAATACGAGTTAATTAAATCATAATTAGTGAATGTGTTCAATGTTCTGATAATGATGGGGTTGCCCCCACTAGTTTTAGGGGATTTGTTGGAAAGACAGTCCTAGGCCTGGGATGGGTTTAGGAATATGTTTATTTCCCAAAAGGAAAAAAAAATCATACATTTGCCAATAACAACTCAAGGGTTATTTCACTCATTTAATCTTAACAGACCATGACAATTGGCCTGATGGATTATGGGACCTTTCCACAGTCAAAAGAATGAAAGCTGCCTTTAAGGAGAAATCCAAACTTCAAACTGAGGAAAATAAGAAAATGGAGTCTTCTCTACTTCCAGCTAAAGAATGACTTTTTATACTTTCTAGGAATTTGTCCTTTTTATGGAAACTTGCTTACTGCTTTTAAAACATTATAAATTACATCTTGACATAAAGTATGCCTTGAAAGAATTTTAAAACAGTGCTTTGGCCTGCATGTTTTTAAATTTTTTTTTTTTAATGTTGGTGTGAATGACTAAGAACTTAGAAAAGCATAAACTTCAACTGATCACTTCTCCTGCCCTGATCCTTACCTATTAAAATTAGGAATATATAGGGAGATTAAATGTACTTGTTTATCCTTTTAAGCAGTTGAGTGAAGAAAAAAATTAATGGTGGTGTTCTCTCTTCCTTCTTAGTTCTATTGTATAGCCCAAAAATGAGAGAGCAAGTCTGAATAGTGATGGAATTGTGGCTTTGCAAGCACTGTTGTATAACTCAGTTAATTGGAGGTAGAGGTATATTTGGGGGGATTAATAAACTTATGTTTAATAATGTCTGTTTCTGTGTTGTTTCTAAAACCAAACTAAGTAAATGCTCCATACATACTTCCACATATGAAAATCACAACCTTGATAGAAATTTTAGATATGTATGAGAAAAGGTATTTCCAGTATCATACGGATTATTGAGGAATGCAGAGTCTTCAGAGGAGAGCTAGATTTCTGACTGCAGAGCCATGGGAAGAGTTTGAGAGGAACAGAACTCAAATGAAGAGCCAGGTTTGCACTTTAAGATTAGTGCATTAAATGACATTCTATTCACTATTTCTTTAAGAATGCATTATTAATATTTCAAAGAAGTTGAATTTAAACTTGCTGGCTTATAGTATTTATTCTACTTTCTTCCCTTTTTAAAAACAAATGAAACAGTATCTTGTGTACTCCAGGTCTGTTGGACCATTCCTTTTCTCCACAATATTTCTCCCATTTTTTTTTGCTCTCTGTTTTTAACTTACCAAACAAAATAAAAATTACATGTATGTTGTATAGTAGAAAAAAATTTACATAAAATTGTAGGCTTATCTTTCATATATCTTAGTTTTCTTTTAAAGTACCATATTTAATAAGTTCAACCTGTAGCTTCAAAGCTGTCCTGCTTATTTGTGGTACTTTTTGGCTTTTGATCTCAGCATTAAAAAAATAAGCCCTCAATGTTCTTTCCTTCTTCTTTCCCTCCTTTTTCTTTCTTCCTTCTTTCCTTTCTTTCCTTTTTTCCTTTCTTCCTTCCTTCCTTTCCTTCCTTCCTTCTTTCCTTCCTTCCTTCCTTCCTTCCTTCCTTCCTTCCTTCCTTCCTTCCTCTCCCTTTCTCTCTTTCTCTTTCTTTTTTTTCTTTCCCATCTTTCCTTCTCCATCCTCCCTTATCCTACTTCCCACCCCTATCCTTACTGGAAAAAAAATGCATAGCCAAGTAGAACAGATTTTTACACTAGCTGTTTCTGAAAATACATGTCTTATTTTACACCTTGAGTCTGTCACCTCACCTCCCTATCAAAAGGTGAAAGGCAATGTTTCATTTGGCAACAGTCAGGGAACAAGTATTTATTTATTAAGTGCTTACAGGCACTGTGCTAAGTGCTGAGGATACAAAGATAAGCAAAAACAAAGCTCTCAAGGAGATTACATTCTAATGGGGGAAGACAACACATGGAGCTAGAAAGGGGAATGAAGGGGAAAAAGTACTTGTTGATGGGCTGTGGTGGCAAAGTCCAAGAAGAATGGCTTCCCTGGACCTTTCCACACAAGGGAGGCCCATGGAAGGAACTCACCAATGGTAAAAGGGAATGACATGGAGAAGGGATTTTCCATGGTTTGAGCTCTAGGTGATGAAAGAAGATCCCAGTTGACTCCAGCAATGGAGTCATGATGATAAAGTCAAAGCAAACTAGGAGGGAAATCATCATAAGTGCTAGCATTTATATCACTTTAAGTTTGGAAAGCACTTTACATGTGTTACAACCTTGTTAGGAGGATGTTGTATCCCCTTTTTACAGGTGAGGAAACAGGCCGACATGTTAAGTGAATTTGCCTGGGTTCACACAGCTAATAAGTGTGTAAGTCAGCATTTGAACTCAGGTCTTTCTGAGGGAAATAGAGGTGAAGAGGGAGTGCATTCTAATCATTGGGAAAGGCTTAGTGATAATGCAGAGGTAGGAGATGAGAAGGGGTAATATAAAATGTCTGGAAAGTAAATCAAAGTCAGATTATAGAAGGCTTTACATGCCGGGCTGAATAGTTTGTATTTTATCCTAGGAGAATTAGTGAGTAGATCACAGAATCATAAGATCATAGATTTTGAGCTGAAAAGGACTTTAGAGGTCACATAGTTTAATCTTTCATTTTACAGAGGATGAAATTGAGGCCCATGGAAGCCATTTGATTTGCCTAGGGTCACACAGGGAGGAAGAGGCAAAAACCAGGTTTCAAATGAAAGTGCCAGATGCAATACTTTTTTTCATTGAGCCTCTCTATCTTTCACTGAAGCTTTTTGAGCAGAAGTGACATGGTGAGTCTTGCATTTGAGAAATATTAGTTGGGCAGTTATGTGAAGAATGGATTGGAAAGGAGAGACTGGTTGAAAGGAGACCAATTTATTAAAAGTTTCTTAAGTGCTAGGGCAGCTGGGTGGCACAGTGGATAGAGCTCTGGCCCTGGAATCAGGACTGACCTGAGTTCAAATCTGGCCTCAGACTCTTGACACTTACCAGCTGTGTGACCCTGGGCAAGTTATTTAACTCCATTTCCTAGCCCCCCCCCCAAATTATTAAGGGCCTACCTCTTATGAGGAGCTGTGCTGATTTGCCCATCTATACTTATGCTTTTACCTTATTGAAAAGACCTTTAGTTAGTCGCAGTTATGTGTAATGCTAGCTCTTCTTTTTAAATAGACACAGTTTGCCATGTTAAAGAAAAGTCAATTTATTCTTATACTTTTTAGTATTTTTTTACCAGAAATTGGTGTTATATTTTATCTGAAAACTTTTTCTACATCTATTGATATAGTCAAATTTTTTTTGTTCTTGTTATCACTATGATTTCTTATGTTTGTTGTTTGCCTGATATTAAACCAGTCCTCCAATCTTGCCATGAATCCAAGCTGGTCACAGCATTTAACGTTTTTGTTAACCTACTGTAATCTCTTTCCTAATATTTTAATTGATTTTTTATATTAATATTCCTGAGGGATATTTGTCTATAGCTTTTTTTCTGTTTCATCTCTTTACCTGATTTAGGTATGAAGAACATATTTGTGTCACTTATGTTGTTTTATAGATTCTCTTTCCTTATTTTTGCACAAAGTTTATGTAATATTGCAATGAATTATTCTTAGAATATTTGATATAATTCAGTTGTTCCAAATCAGGTCTGGTCACTTGACAGGCCTCTTTTAAATGAAATTCTCCTTTTCTGTCTTTTATGTGGAAATATTCATTGATGATGACCAAGCTCTTAATAAAGATGTTTATTGAAAGTTTTTTGAAAAATAAAAAAGATTTAAATATGACCATTTGCCAGGGATGTTCTATGGAGATTTTTGGGTCAGTTACCTGTTGGAAAAGATTGCCTTTCAGGTATCTTCCAATTCTCAGGTTCTGTGATACCTGCACAGAGTTATTGTGAGGAAAGTGCTTTGTCAACTTTAAAGCTTTAAGTAAGTGTAAGCTATTACTGTCTTCCTTATAAAATTGAAGCCTACCAGTAAATAAAGTTTTTATAAGGTATACTTTGTACATAATATTCACTTGATAAATGCTTGAATTATTTTTTGAAAATAAAGATGATGTTAACAAAAGGGTGAGGCTCCTTCAGCTATTCAAAAACACCCTTGGAACATCAACAGGAAAGAGAAGCCAAGTGGAGCCCCTAAACTTCTAGGGAAATTTGGACTCAATGAAAAAAGAAGTATCATTTCAACAGCAATGAATTTCTCTGAAGCCCATTCTTAATCTTTAATTTTCCCCAATCACAGGTAAAAAATGTATACACACACACATTTTAACATTTAAAACATTTTTTAAGTTCCAAATTCCCAATCTCCTGACACTAGGGTCAGTGCTTTATCCACTGTGCCATCTTAGCTGCCTTGCTGAAATATATTCTTGAAGAGTTTTTCCAACAATCCTTTTTCTTTTCTTTTTTTCTTTTTTAAGGCAGACAGCCCATATTGTAAGATGGTTTTTATTTTTTTTATTTTTTATATTTAAAAAATTATTTTTAGTTTTCAACAATCACTTCCATACACTTTTGAGTTTTAACATTTTCTCCCACTTTCTCCCTCCTTCCCTCCCCAAGAGAGCATGCAATCTGATATAGTCTCTACATATACATGCCTATTAAACATATTTTCACTTTAGCTATGTTGTAAAAAAGAATTAGAACCAATAGGAAGAACCACTAGAAAGGAAACAAAAGAAAAGAAAAGAAAAAAAAGAGCAAATAGTATGCTTTGATCTGCATTCAAACTCCATAGTTCTTTCTTTGGGTGTGGATAGCATTTTCCATGATGAGACTTTCAGAGATGTCTTATCCTTGCATTGTGTAGAAGGGCTAAGTCTATAGAAGTTAGTCATCTCACAATGTGGCTGTGTACAACGTTCTCCTGGTTTGGCTCACTTCACTCACCATCAGTCCATACAGGTCTTTCTAAGTTTTTCTGAAGTCTGCTTGATCATCATTTCTTATAGCACAATAGTATTCCATTACACTCATATACCACAACTTATTCATCCATTCCCCAATTGACGGGAATCCCCTCAACAACAATCCTTTTTCAGTCTGATAGGAAGAAGCTATCCTCATTTCCCTTAAGAACAGAAAGCCTCAGCTATGTGGGGCAATCATTGAACAAGCTACCATACTGCTACAGACACCACTGCAGA
Organism: Phascolarctos cinereus; assembly: GCF_003287225.1. NCBI lineage: Eukaryota > Metazoa > Chordata > Mammalia > Diprotodontia > Phascolarctidae > Phascolarctos > Phascolarctos cinereus. The sequence continues at coordinate 70,229,276 of NW_027556180.1, forward strand.
GGCTACCATACCATAACGGGCTGCCATTGAGGAGGCTACTGTGCCTCTACAGATGGCCATTGAGGAAGCTGCCCTAACACAATAAGTAGAGACCATTTTTTTTTACCAGACAGGTCAAGAAAAAGTAAGTTGTAATAACAAGAAACAGGAATGATTAGGCATTATAAAATACATTTTAATTAAAACTGTACTATGTCAATGTGAATTTTAATCATTATAATTGTTATGAGAAAAGAGATTATAAATGCCTGGGAGAAAAACTCTTTTGTTCCTTTGAGGTAGAAGTTTTCAGAATTTTTAATATCAAGACCCCCTTAATCTCTTAAAAATTATAAAGGACCCAAAGAGTTTTTGTTTATGTAGGTGATGGTGATAAGTATTTACTATATTAGAAATTAAAACTGGTAAAAATTTTAAAAATATTAACACATATTTAAAATATTAAACAATTATGAATAAATATAAATAATGTATTTTGTGGAAAATAACAAATTTTATAAAACAAAAAAAAATTATTGAGAATGGAATCATTATGGGGCAGCTAGGTGGCACAGTGGATAGAGCACTGGCCCTGAAGTCAGGAGGACCTGAGTTCAAATCTGGCCTCAGACACATAATACTCACTAGCTGTGTGACTCTGAGCAAGTCACTTAACCCCAGTTGTCTCACAAAAAAAAAAAGAAAGAAAGAGAATGGAATCACTTTTCAAATTTGGCGAATTTCTTTCATGTCTGGCTTAGTAGAAGGGAGCTCGGTCGTTATTGCTTCTTGTTCATTCAAACTGTTGCAATGTGTTCTTATGGTCGAAGTATATGAAGAAAATCCAGACTCACACAGTTATGTAGTCAGAAAAGGGAGAAGTATTTTAATAGTTAAGTAACATCTTACTATTATTATAAGACTAGTCTTTACCACCTAGATGCCATAAGAGGTCTCAGGGACCTTCAGGGTCTGAAGACTGCACTTGGAGAACTACTGTTTTAAGGAATTATTTGATTACTCCTTCAAAGTTGAGACACGTGGGGCAGCTGGGTGGTGCAGTGGATAGAGCACCGGCCCTAGAGTCAGGAGGACCTGAGTTCAAATGTGGCCTCAGATGCTTGATACTTACCAGCTGTGTGATCCTGGGCAAGTCACTTAACCCCATTGCCTTGCCAAACAACAACAACAAAAAACCCCAACAATGTTGAGACACAGAAGAAAAATGTTTTTTTCTTCCTGATTTGATTTTTACTCCCCTTAGGTCTTAATTTATTTTTCTAAAAAATAATAGATGGCATAATTTTCTTAGTAAAGCAAATCATCCATTTTTATGTTCCTAAAGTAACAAGTTAACTTTAAACTTGGAAAATAAGTTTTTAATAAGATTATATTACGGTTATTATACACTAAAATTACTCATCCCTGAGCTAAGCTTGACCACTTCCTTGTAGCTATAGTTATCAGGGCTGGCTGTGTTATTCTAGGATTAGGCCTGTTAAAAAGTACAAGTAGGACAAAGATTGCTGTTAACACGTCCAAACTGCCTGATGACTTTTGGGACACCTTTTCTATCAGGATCTTTTATTGGATATGTCATGAAGTAACTCCATGCCTACTTCTTCCACAACATAAATTGTTTTTCATGATTATCCGTGCTAGCTAGAAGCCAAAGATCATTGCTTTATTTTCTAAGTGCTTACAAGCCATTTGTCAAATAATGCTTTGTACAACTTTGTTGTTGAACACTGTGGAGCTCATTGACCTGCTGTTCTGGAATTCAATTTTTTTCCCTGAAAATGATGACATCATTTGTTGACCTCACAGTGTTCACTTCCATTCTTCTTGATGTTTCTTTTTTTAAAGAGAAAAACC